>NC_141691.1:1411066938-1411727771 GCF_964263255.1 Lissotriton vulgaris | reverse complement strand
TGGCACTTACTGGACATACCTGGCCCCCAGGGACACTCAGGATTGAAGGGGACTTTATCCCCCATCTTATAATGGCCACAGGGCGTATTTGCACACATGTCACCTCAGGCCCCCCCCTCCCTTCACCAGTGTGCAAATGTGCCCCTTGGTGCGTTTTAAGAGGTAGTTTTAATCATCCTGACCTATTATGTACTAGGGGCTTACAGAGGAGGTCATGCTAATCACAGGGGTACCCCAACGCATAGTGTTCCCTAATGTATGTAGGTGTTTTCACTGTATTCTAAGTGTCTTTTAGCATACCACTGGCTCTAGGCCAGGTTAGTCAGAGTCAGTTACCACCAGTACCCGTCTGAAAAAGTTGTGGGCACAGGATGATTTTGTAACAAGGCCTCTTTTTGCTCCTCTGTTGGTTCTTCCTGCACATGTCTTGCTTCGTCCAGCTCTTTTCTTGGTCTTTGAGGACTTCTGTTGCTTCTTTCTGTATTTTGTTTGCTTCTTTCTGTGTGTTTTTTCTTCTTCCATCAACCGCAATGCGCTGCTGATGACATCACATATTACATCACTCATGACATGGTCAGTGACATCACTCATGACATCACTGATGACATCATCCTTGTGATAGAGTGGCAGACCTCCTCTCACCCTAATATAACCTTTGATACACACACTCAAAAATAGAAATCAACCGCAATGCACTACTGATGACATCACATATTACATCACTCATGACATGGTCAGTGACATCACTCATGACATCACTGATGACATAATCCTTGTGATAGAGTGGCAGACCTCCTCTCACCCTAATATAACCTTTGATACACACACTCAAAAATAGAAACTAACATTTTCAAAACAATGGACATACCAATACCAATTACAACACACCTATTCAGTAATTCCAAGATCTACCCACACATCCACTCATTCACCAACAGTCCTATTCAGTCACTCATACATGTACTCACTCATCATATGTACTCATACACCTATACATCCTGTTATACACCGCCACTCATCCCTAGAGTTACTCACACACATAGTCACTTATACACCAAGTGAGAGACTGATACAGATATTTACATATTTAAACATTACTCACTAACCCATGTATTCACTAAGATAAACTTAATCACTCAGTTATGCAATCAACTTTACAAAAAAATCATCCCTTTAGACAGTTATATACCCATTTATTCTTCCATCGACCTTGAGGTATGCATATAAAAAACATATTTAAGTTTCAGAAAAACACACATTCACTGGATGATGTCATCAGTGATGTCATTTGAGGTGTCATCAGTGATGTCATGAGTGATGTCACTGACCATGTCATGAGTGACGTAATATATGACGTCAACAGTAGTGCATTGTGGGCGCGCAAGTTATAGTTAGCTAAACTAACTATAACGGGGGAATTTCACTGGTTTTGTACGAGTGAAATGTCCAACTAACTATAACGCCCCTGAAACCTATGGGAATGTTGATGTACCTGCAGCTGGCGGTGAATAAAAGGAGTTACTTAACCACTGTGTGGCGTTTCAAATAAGGGCAACCTTTTGTTTTGGATTTTGTTAGACCTGGCACCATTGGCGTGGGTCCCCTTCCATTTTTGCTGTTGCGTCATGTGTTTTTGCTGTTGTTAGGTGCTTTGGGCACTGTGCCACGGCTGTTCAGTGCCATATTGCAAGTGCTCCCTATTGTAAATGAATGTATTAATTGGTGAGTCCATGATTGACTGTTTGTTTACTTGTCAGACCCTAGTACAATGCACAAGGGGTACCCAGGGCTTGTAATCCAAATGCTGCTAGTGGACATGCAGCACTGGTTGTGCCACCCAGAGAAGCAGCCTGTAAAAGTATGTATATGGTCTGCCTGTGTGCAGTCTGGTACTGTCATACTGACTGGGCAAGTGCACCCGCTTGCCAGTCCCTAAACCTTCTCTTTTCTTCATGTCAGTCACCCCTATGGTAGGCCCAAGGGAGGGTGCATTGTAAGTATAAGATAGGACATGCCTGGTGTGTGTGGCAGGTCCTAATAGTGAATTATAGCCATTTTCGTTATTCACTATTGTAAGGCTACCTGTTCTCCATAGGCCAGAATGGACTGTTGGAATTGTTACATTTTATAATCCTAACAGACTCAGAGAACATGGTTGGAATTTGGGTTCAGTATGCCTGAACTCAGAATAATAAATTACATCTTTTAGTAAAGTTGGTTTTAATATTCTGTGTTTGAAAATACCACTTTTAGAAAGTAGGTATTTTCTTGCCTAACCTTTCAAGTCTGCCTCTGCTAGGTTGTGTATTCCTCTGTCTGGAGTTTGTGAGTGACAGGGCGGGGGGATTCCAGGAGACAGGCTGGGGCAGCCCAGTGGTGAATAGAGAGCTCTGCATCTAGATGGGAGGGAGGAGTTGCACCGGGGACCTAAATAGGGCTGGGCCTTCCCTCTACAATGCTGACTCCACCTCCTGTGGTATGTCTGATGTCTCTGCCCCGCACACTGGATGAGGAGAAGGAATCCTGTCAACAAAGTGCTCCAGGGCTGTGCTTGCCTTCCACAATGCTGGCTCCTCCTCCTGTGGGGTGTCTGATATTTCTGCCCTGCACTGTGAAAGAATGAGTCTAGTAAACAGAGTGCTCCAGAACTGGTTTGGACTGGGCAAAGGCTCCTCTGCCCTCACAGGACAAAGGATTCTGGGGTATAAATATTGGGACCCTGATCCCAAGAAATTAGATCACTTTTGAACAACAACAAGAAACCTTTGCTGAGGAGAGGAACCTGAAGAAACTGAGGAGAGACTATCCCTAAGCTGAAGTGCTGCTTGGGGGATTGGCATGCAGTGGTTGCCTGACTGCCAAAGAAAGGAGAAAGAACTTTGTGTGCTTTACTTTCAAATTGGGAAGGATCTCCAAGGGCTTGGAACAGAGCGTGCCTCCTGCTGAAGTCTCAGGAACAATAGACTTCACCCACCAGCTCCCCAAAAATCTTCATGAAGTGCCTGCAGGACTTTGTGGGGGATTTGCGTGTCGCACGGAGATGGAAGCGCGATGCAAGATTGAGAAGCGTATCGCAGAACTGCCGCTTTACAACATGAAGCGCCCCGCATCATAGGAGAAGAGAATCAATGTCGCAGCAGACGCCGGCGCATCACCCGGAAGAGTGTCGCAGGAGAGAAGGATCGACATCACATCACGCTTCCACAAGCAGGCCGATTGCACCTGGAGTTCCGGGAGCGACAGGAGTGTGTAAATCCGGCATTTCCAGCATGACACTTGCAGGTATTCACACGCTCTCCTCCCAACCCACATGGGTAGTTCAATTTTTAATCATGAACGCCCAACAGTCTCCATGAAGTATAATTCATTGAACTACCATACCGGGAAACCATTTCATAAATGAGGAAGTCCCATCAGGGCGGGGCCTACGGTATTTAGTTCACATTGACTGTCTGGACTTGTGATACGCCATTGAAAAAGGCCATAGCAGCCGAAATGTATCTGACACCAGGGAGGAAGTGCTGATGTACCTGCAGCTGGCGGTGAATAAAAGGAGTTACTTACCCACTGTGTGGCGTTTCAAATAAGGGCAGCCTTTGATTTGGATTTGAATTGCGGCGCGTCTCGCCTTGAAACGCCCCGCCACTTCCACAAGTGGGCCGATTGCACCTGGAGTTCTGGGAGCAACAGGAGTGTGTAAATCCGGCATTTCCAGCTTGATACTTGCAGGTATTCACATGCTCTCCTTCCAGTCCACATGAGGAGTTACATTTTTAATCATGAAGGCTCAACAGACTCCACAAAGGATAAATCATTGAACTACCATACCCAGAAACCATATCATAAAAGAGAAAGTCCTATCAGGGCGGGCCTACGGTATTTAGTTCCCATTGACTCTCAGGACTTGTGATAAGCCATTGAAAAAGGCCATGGCGGCTGAAATGCATCTGGCACCATGGAGGGAATGCTGATGTACCTGCAGCTGACGGTGAGTAAAAGGAGTTACTTATCCACTGTGGGACATTTCAAATGCCCCGGCGCTTCCACAAGCAGGCCGATTGCACCTGGAGTTCCAGGAGCGACAGGAGTATGTAAATCCGGCATTTCCAGTGTGACACTCGCAGGTATTCAGATGCTCTCCTTCCAAACCACATGGGGAGTTCAATTTTTAATCATGAAAGCCCAACAGTCTTCACAAAAGATAATTCATTGAACTACCACACCCAGAAACCATTTCATAAATGAGGAAGTCCCATCAGGGCGGGGCCTACGGTATTTAGTTCACATTGACTGTCGGGACTTGTGATAAGCCATTGAAAAATGCCATGGTGGCCGAAATGCATCTGGCACCAGGGAAGGAATGCTGATGTAGCTGCAGCTGGCGGTGAATGAAAGGAGTTACTTACCCACTGTGGGGCGTTTCAAATAAGGGCAACCTTTTGTTTTTGTGTTGAATTGCAGCTCCTCTCGCGGTGAAACACCCCGCCGCTTCCACAAGCGGGCCGATTGCACCTGGAGTTCTGCGAGCGACAGGAGTATGTAAATCCGGCATTTCCAACGTGACACTCGCAGGTATTCACATGCTCTCCTCCCAACCCACATGGGGCAGTTTGATTGTATCAGTGCTGTCTCCTATTGTGCCCTTTTGACTAGTTTATTCAGTTAGGCTAGCTTGTTGTCAATGTTGGAGACAAAGACTGATAGCGAATGAAGAACTGTTAACTGGAGGTCCATTTTATCCGATTGATATTGGATGGCGTTGACAGACAGTTGCATTGTGTGGAGGAGGGATTCCCATATATCTGTCTTTGCTCGCGAAGTTGGGATCGTGATGTTAGGTTGCGAGACATTGCATTTTGGGCTTATTACAGTTGCTTTTCGGACCGCTTGAGGCGGTGAGGTGTAAAGGGCGACCAATTCTTCCCACTCTTCTTGTGTGGGATACATGGCCCCTGGATCCAGAGCTTTTGGTGAAATGGTGACTGAAATGTCTTGAGCTGGAAGATGGCCTCGAGGGGGAGTTAGTGGTTGCTCAAGCTTTGCCTGATGGTGGACTTGGGCCCTGATCACAATTGACTCCTGTTCCTCGGAGGGATACCCAGCAAGCGCCTGCCCCTTTGTTTCATTACAGTGATCTGCAGACGTCCTAATACGCTTACTAAGATCTGGTCGGGGTTGCCTGAGAACTTGTAGTGAGGGTGGGGGTGTGTTTTTCTCTAACATAGAGGCTTGTTTTAGACCAGGGGTATCTTCCCCCTCCTTTGTTGCCTGACCTGAGGTCTGAGATTCTGAATTGCTTGAGGTGCTGGATACTGATGCGGGTATACCAGGGGCTTCCAGAACGTCAGGTATGCTCGGGTCCTTGGGAGCCGTTTGAGTCACTCGATTATCCCCAGAGTCTCTGGAGGAGTTGGACCAGTGTTCTGGGGACCATTTTGCTGCCAATGGGATGGTGGGGTCCTTCTGGGTCCAGTTTGTTTTCGAACCCGTACCCTGGGCACTCTGGGTGGAATCTTGTTGCTTGCTCGTGAGTGCCTTTGTTTTTAGTTCACGCACCTGGGCCGAGTCCGGCCCCCAGTTCATGATGGTCATCTTAAGGGTCGCCCCTCTGTGGAGCTCGCTGTGAGTTCCGCTGCATGATTCAGTCTGTATGGAGTCTGGGAGGTCCCTAACGTCACCCTCCTCTTCTTCTTCCCCCCCCTCCTCCTTCTCCATCTTCATCGTCAGTGATGACGTCCAACGCCTCTGGGGGGGCTTTCTCCTCTTCCCTCTCGTTGGCTCCTTCAGTTGCTCTGCCTGAAACCCTTAATCCGATACATAGGACACCGGAAGTAGTGGAGTTGGCAGGTTGCTAAGTTGCCCGGTGTTCGAGCAGAGGACTGAACCAGCGTCCTTTATAAATGAGAATTTTGTATAAATTTTTGGTTGGTAGCTTGGCCCTTTAGGGTATCGTGAAAGTTCAGAGCTTGAGTGACCTGGGAGAAAGGGGGTTAGAGGGATCAGCCGCTCGCTTCCTCCTCCTTCCCTTGGACCCACTGCCTCCCCATTTTCCAGATCGTCTATGCTAGTGTTCCTAGAGTCTTCATTTGACTTCTTTTTGCCCTTGTTTGCTCTCCTAATCTTTTAGTATGGTTCAGGGTTACGTAGGGATCCCTGGATCTCCCGGACCTCATAGTGGTCTTATTGTCGTCCAGCTTTTATTCCTACTCCTAGATCGTTTTTCCCTTCTCCTTTCTCTTCTTCACGGGAGATTGCCCTTTCCCTTTCCCTTGTCCGTATGACAGCACAATGTTTGCGCACTTCCGCAGATTCCTTTGGAGTCCTTAACCCCCCCGAATTCAATGTTTTAGTCAAATGTAGACTAGCAGAGTCTGATTGAGTCTGGTAAATCAGGTAAGCCCCGGGTGGGTGTGGTGTGGTGTGCTGGGCGGGTATGGGCCGAGAATGGGTGTGTATGTTGGAGAAAGAGCTTGCACAGGAGGGAAGGCTGGCTGGGCGAGCTGGGAGCTGATTAGTAGTGTCTCCGTGCACCTCTGCCGCTTCTGCCACCTCAGCCACCTCTGCCTCAGCTGCCACACCTCTTGAGGTTCCTGACCGCTCCCACCTGCTTTTGCCCTGCTTAGGCTCGACTTGGGGCTCAGGATGCTGAGACTGTGGCAGAAGCGAGTGCTGGGGCGAGGATGAAAGAATGGAAGGGGGGGCCTAGAAGCAATGTGCTAGCAATCGTGCGCCTGAGTAGCGGCTAGCAGTGCTTGAGACCCCCCTCCCGATTCAGTTTATAATGTCGGGTTCGCCCCCGCCAGCCACTGACTGCGCTCGCACCAACCTTCACGCTCCGGTGGTCGTGCGGCTCTCACTTTCTTCTCAAGCCGCCACTGCAACCCTGCCACTGCTACTGCCACTGGGGCAGCCGTCGCCTTGGAACCGCCTCACAGGAACCGTCACAGGACGCCGGGCACTGGTGTCAAATCGCTGGACACTGGGCACCCCCTGCAGGCTTTGCTGGCTTTTCTTCAGGCTTTTCCGCTTACTCCCGCCGGACCTTTGATCTTTTTTGCCGGCTACCGGCTATCAGCTGCCAGGTAGCGGTGGTGCAAGGTGCCAGTTCCAAGGCGCTGGGACGGGGGTTTCAGCTGTAACTCTCGTGGCTGCTTGCAACGAGAGGACGACTGACTGACGACTAGAGCGGCTCACGACTTTCTGCTGCTCTCTCCTGGCCACAGCTCCACCTGGAAACCTCCACAGCTCCACCTGGAAACGTGTACATAAGACTCAATGATTGTGTGAGTGACTGTATGGATAACTGTATACTTGTAATAATGATTTTATAATTCACTAATTATGACTTACTATCTAAATGAATAGATGAAGTGATGTTTGTATAAGTGTGTAGCTAAGTAAATATGTAAGTATGATCCATTGTTTGCATAAGTGAGCAGGATGACTTCGTATGTGAATAGGATGTGTGCTGTTCTTTAATGTCGATATAGGTGTATAAGTATTTTTGATAGTGTTCTATTGTTCATTGACAGCATGTATGAGTGAATCTACAGGTAAGTGATTTGGGGCCGGATGTACGTCGGTCGGTAACGGCCGAAAATCGGTATTTTCGGCCGTTACCGACCGAGAATCACAAAATGGTATGTAGGGCCACATATTTTACAGATTCGGAAAATTTACCGATCGGTAAATTTACCGAATCTGTAAAATACCGAATCGGTATTTTTACCGATTCGGTAACAATGAGATGTAGGTGGGACTCTTCTGAGTCCCACAAGCCTTACAGAATCGGTATTTTACCATGAAATCCAACTTCATGGTAAAATACCGATTCCGGTGTGCATGCACATGTGTGCATGCACACCTGTGCCATATGACAGGCAGACCTGCCCTTAGGGCAGGTATGCCTGCCACATGGCCCCCGAATCTTTTTTGGGGGTGCTAGAGGGTGTCAAAGTGACACCCCCTGCACCCTTGTCAAAATCGGTATTTACCGATTCGGTAAATACCGACCGGTAATGCCCCATTCATTCCTAGCCCATAGGAATGAATGGGGCATTACCGGTCGGTATTTACCGAATCGGTAAATACAGATATTTACCGATTCGGTAAAAGGAACATCTGGATGTTCCTACATATCCACCCCTTAGATTTACCGATTTTTAATTACCGAATCGGTAGAATTCGGTAATTAAAAATCGGTAAATCTATTTTACCTACATCTGGGCCTAGATGTGTGTATACATCTATGAATCACTGAGTGGGTTTTTAGATAATTGTATTGTGACAATGGATTCAAATATGATACTCTGTATTTTACAAAGAGTGATGAAAGATTTTACTAGTGTATGAAAAGGTGTATGTGATTGTCACGTGGATGATGTTATCAGTGATGTCATTTGAGATGTCATCAGTGATGTCACTGACCATGTCATGAATGATCTAATATGTGACATTATCAGCAGTGAATTGTTGGTGCGCGAAATATAGTTAGTTTTGTATGAGTGAAATGTCCAGCTAACAATAACACCCTTAAAACTTATAGTTTTTTGAGTGAATTTCAAAGGTTTTTTAATAGCTAATTCCTAACTATATAAGGCCTGAAACTTATGGTTTTGTCAGTGAATTTCAAAGGTTATTTAAATGCTAATTCCTAACTATATAAGGCCTGAAACCTATGGTTTTGTCAGTGAATTTTCAAGGTTTTTTAAATGCTAATTCCTAACTATATAAGGCCTGAAACCTATGTTTTTTCAGTGAATTTGCAAGGTTTTTTAAATGCTAATTCCTAACTATATAAGGCCTGAAACCTATGTTTTTTTTCAGTGAATTTGCAAGGTTTTTTAAATGCTAATTCATAACTATATAAGGCCTGAAACCTATGATTTTTTAATGAATTTCAATGGTTTTTAAAATGCTAATTCCTAACTATATCAGGCCTGAAACCTATGTTTTTTTCATTTAATTTCAAAGGTTTTTTAAATGACAATTTTTAAATGTATTAATTGTTATTTTTTTATATTGATTTACTACATTTTAGCAGGCAGGTGTTCAGAGGGCCTGCCCCCTTTTTACAACACTCTTCAGCGCAACACCTGGCCCGTTTGCAGAGGAGGAACTAATTCCCCTTGCATACTGGGGGTCCCTGGGGGGCAACTAGCCCACCAGGAGCCTCCAGTATAAGCCAGTGGGCTGCATTGAAGAGAGGTGTAATGAGGCCACACCCTTTTTTACACCTCTCTGCAACGCAGCCCCCGGGCATGTTTTCAGAGGGGGAACTAATTCCCCTTGCATACTGAAGGTCCCTGGGGGGCAACTAACCCACCAGGAGCCTCCAGTATGCGCCAGGAGGCTGATTTGCTTTGCCCCGGAGGGCAGCGGTCCCCGGGGCAGTGTGGGGGGTATTGGGCACCCCCCACACTTCTTTATCACTATGCCCCTGCGATTTGGTCCCCCTTGTGGGTAAATTTTAGCAGACCTAGGGGGTCAAGGTGCTTCTACCCTGCCCCCTTTTTTTCTGCACGTTTGTTTTTCTGCTTTCTTGTGCCTCGGTCTACCTAGCACAAGATGAATGCCAACACTTCCTGGTTAGAAGTGTTGACAGCCAATGAGCAGTCTGCTTTCCTGTGAAAGACATGCTGAATGGCTGCCACGGTCTATCAACACTCCAATCCAGGAAGTGTTGGCAGCCATCTTGTGCCTCAGTAGAACCAAGGCACAAGAAAGCAGTGAAACAAAGGTGCAAAACACGCAAAGGGGGCAGGGTAGGAGCACCCCGACCCCCTAGGCCTGCTCAGGGGGTCCCACAAGGACCCACAGGCCCAAAAATATATATATTTTTTTTTAAATCGCGGGGTTGCACGCACCGTACGCGTACGGTGCGCGCACCCCCACGATTTTTTTTTTAAAAAACATTTTTTTTTTCACCTGGTGGTCCTTGTGGGACCCCCTAAGCAGGCCTAGGGGGTCAGGGTACTTCTACCCTAACCCCTTTTTGAGTTCTACACGTTTATTTTTCTGCTTTCCTGTGCCTCAGTCTACCGAGGCACAAGATGGCTGCCAACAATTTCTGTTTTGGAGTGTTGACAGACAGTGGCAGCCAATCAGCATGCAGCTCATACTCGGGAAGGGACAGAGTACAGTGAGCTTACAGTGCACTCACAGTGAAATGCCTATAGATATATATATTTTTCAAATACGATTTTCTCAGAAACTACTGGACCGATTTACACCATTTAAACAAAAGACTTACTGCGTACCAGTCTCTACCATTTTGCCAAGTTTGGTGTAATTCCATTTAGCGGTTCGGGCTGTAGCCTTGTCTAGATGTCCTATGGAAAATTGCATGGGGAAAACACGTTTTGGGACCCCCTTTTTTCCTGGCCCCCGCTTCACGAATCCCCCCGAAACTTTCAGGGAAGGAGAGGAGCATAATGGGCCATCTTCTTTGAGAAATTCGCGCAGATTCACTAACCGGCGCCAAAGTTATTCCCAATAGAATGTTGCAGATTTCCAATGGAAACTAGGTCCTAACTATATATACCTACTGGCGACCGCCAGTACATACATACATACATGTATATATACATATGTATATGTATATATATATATATATATATATATATATCTTAGGCTTACTTCCTCCTTCTGCCTTCCCCAGCACTTGCAGAGGATCGCACGAAGTTGGCGGAGCGTGCCAACAGTAACATCCAATTTTCCACATCAAATAATGCGATCACTCGGGGTTCCAGCATTCATTGCCAGCCCTCCGTAACCTGAAGAGCCCTAATCGCCCTCTGCCGCCCTGATTTATACAGGCGCCGCACGCCCCACCCGCTGATCGGATCCAATCTACGATCAGTTGTGGATTTTTGAGCGACCGCATGGACCTCGGCCACCCACGCGCCTCCGCTTGGGTGACACCCACTGAATCCACGACAACTCTGTCCTGATGACGATTCCGACTAACGGGGATCGAAACGCCGTCGACTCCACAGCATAACTATATGACGCATATTACGTTTTGTGCTCCTGTTTAAATTTATGCAATCTTGTTTTAAGTGATTACAACTTGATCTTGTTGAGCCATTATTGATATATAACTTATGTTTATGCGCCAATCACGCTGTTCACTTTAGCACTTGCACCTTCACAATCACCAATTGTATATATCACTACGCACAAGTGCCACTGGGTTGTCACATGATCTGTTCTGTACAGTGCTGTTTAACTGTATTGCCATGTGAAAGACCTCTTCCTGTTTCTATCGGTGAATAATACCGCCTTTTTTTCAAAAAACTCTAGTGACTCCTTGTTCCTTATTCTTGTAATGCAAACTGCATACAGTGTAAAAATTGCCTTTGCATGATACCTGTTGGGAATTTGTTCTTGTTTACACGACACACCCATCCCAACGTGGTCTAATGGTTTCCTCCTGTTGTTCTTATACACACTCGGGGTTAAAGCATACACCAGTGATGTTATTATAATTCAGGTTATGCGTTTTGCTCGCCAAGCGAGCTTGGTCACACAGTGAGACGGGGAAAATGCAAGCATTACATAGGCATGTTCAGAAACAAACATAGGCCAATAAAAGGTACATTCCACATAGCCAACTGGCAGCCATTTTGTAGTGTGTTACTGTTTGATAACTAAGGTGGTGTATTCCCTCATACTCCCTCCTTCTTAAATCTTGGTCATTGTGTTTGTGTAAATGATAAAATTCCAAATCATTCACAACAGAGTGGGCTAAGACCTAAGGAAACAACAGATATTTATATATTATATATATACAATAAAACCTAGGAGACAATTTATATATTTAGAAAGACTCAAGGAGAATTTCAAAATTGCTACGAGCAGTGTCATGTTCTCTCCAGGGTCCATCACATCACTAGACGTACATGTATTTCATTAGGACTAGTGCCCCTATAAAGCTGTGTGGGATATTAAACAAGAGAAGGTTTCCATCAGCCTAGTGCCAGTAGACAGAAATTATTAGGTCAGATATCCCTATAAGTCATGTGAAACACAAAGGAAAATATATTCAGACAGTGCCCGTAATTCCAATAACTGGCTATGTTAAGCCTCCTCCTCATGCTCAAAAATATGCCTAATTTCCCCATACGTCAAAGCTACACAAGCGTCCAACAAAGAAATAAAGTGAAAATTATGTGTGTAAAAATATATAAACAGAATGAAAAGAGATTTGAATAAATTCTCTTATCTGTGCAGTCGGGCCCTCCACCATTGCAAAGAAGAAAAGGCTAGGGGATGGCAAGAAGAGAAGTTGTCCTTCTTTATCTGCCCCTTCCTTTTCTCCTGTAAAGCGAAGAAAACACACAAATTAAAATCCATGAGAAATCTCATTATGGATTTAAAACATTTCAAAACAATTACACTAGTGTACAATTACATGGGTAACAATCATATCAGAGCAGATGGTATGATCTTATACATATGCTGACATTATTCGTGGAGATGTATACGCATCTCCTCATCCTGATTCAGCCCATCCGGGCTCTTAGTCTGGAGGTCTATTATGTGCTATGATTCTTTCTTGCACAAGTGTAGGACTCTATTGTCCCCTCTCGGTGGATATTCGATCTGTTCAATGGCAAAAAAACATCAAGAGGGAGCTATTTGAGAGGAGAAACTCTGCGAAGTACCTTGCTACAGGGTAGTGTGGGTCTTTGTTAGTTATAGCCCTCATATGCTCCAAAACACTTTTCTTGGTGGCTAAAGTACATACCTCATCTTACATGGGCATTCAAAAATGTAGATGGTAAAGATAGTGCCACATGTGAGGAATCGTTTTATGTTTCTTTCTCCAGGAGGGGTGCTGTAGCTCTTTCTCATTGAGCTGTTCTTACAGGCTTTTCAGTGGCCACAGTGGAAGAAACCTTGGAGGTTAATCTGTGAATTTAAACTCTTGTTAGTGATGTCCCCCTTAACTAAAAGGTCCTTAATGTTTCACCCCTTCCTGTAGGTGATCCATGGTCTCTCCTGTATAGCTTGGCCTATCACTGGATCAGTGGTGAGAATGTTCCAGTTCCGTGTGAGTATTTTGGATATGCCTTTGATTCTTTATTGTAGGTTAGAATTACTCTGGTGGTATTGTTGTCCTCACTAACATTCCCACTTAAAGTGGCCCCCCTTTCGACTTTCCCAACTTTGTCCCTGGCTCTCTGTAGGACCCAGTTCGGATATCCTCTTTCTCAAATTTTTTTTATCATAGTGTCTTGCTCTGTGAGATAGATTTCTTGGGTGCTGCAGTTTCTTTTCGCTCTCAATAGTTCACCAAATGGAATGCTCCATTTCAGTGTTTCCGGATGGCTACTGAGAGAGTGAAGCAAGCTATTCCCTGCCGTGGATTTCTTATGGAGTTTGGTGTTTATTCTGTTTTCAGAAATCTCCACTACTACATCTAGGAATTCTATTTGGTTAGTGCTGATGTTATGTGTGAGGGTGAGATTAAAACTTTAGTTGTTCAGTTCCCTGATCATTTCTTTAGCACTTTCCTCGTTTCCATTCCACACTACGAAGAGGTCGTCTATGTACCTATACCATTTGATGACTTTGCTACCATGTGGGCTTTGATCTAGCTTCTTAAGGACCACCCCCTCCCACACCACCGGAAAGATGTTGGCAAAACTGGGGGCAAAGCATGTGCCCATCGCCGTACCAAGTACTTGTTTAAACATGGTGCCATTAAATGTGAACATGTTATTAAGAAGACAGAACTGCATCAATTCTAATAACATTTCGGTATGTTCGAGGTAGTACATTTTGCATGTGTTAAGATAGTGCTGGCAGCATCTTATTCCTAGTGAGTGATCAATCATAGAATAAAGTGAGTTCACATCCAGAGAGATCATATGTAAGCATGGGCGAATTTTGCGAATCTGGCGTTCCTGAATTTGCGTATTTGCGAACTCGCAATCCGCAAAATCTGCGAATTCTCGCAAATTTGCAGATTTTTTTTTGTGTTCGCAAGGGTTTCTGACAGTTCGCGAGGGTTTTGTACCAGTTCGCAATTGCGAACTTACTTGTCGGCTCGCAACGGTCGCGACTATGTTGTTTCTACGTCTAGTTCATCATCACAGGTTCCCAGCGCCCTCTGTTTCACCACTGCCACCCTCTGTTTCACCCATGCCACCCTCTGGTACATCAATGCCACCCTCTGGTTCATCATCACTGTAGAATATGGGGGGGGGAAGCAAGCACACCTGCCCTGCTTCAACTGACATGAATTAATTTGGGGTTGATTTATTAATGTGTCACTGTTTTAAAATTCCAGTCTGGCACCTGCTACCATATACTTTCCAGGACCTTTGTGGCCTACTTGTAGCTATTCTATGAGCCTGCTGTGAGGGTCAGAGCAGGGTCATACAATTGTTGCAACTAGCAACTGAACTCTGGAGGGGCCCCAGTCAGGAAGCACTACAGTGAATGGTTACTAATGATGAGTTTGAACTTTTGCACCTGCTGAGTGCTTTCAGTTTTGCAAAACTCGTTTTTCTGCAATTTTGTGGGATTCGCGGGGCGTGAACGTGCGCAAGATCGAATTCGGAAGCCGCAAATTCGTGCAAATATGCGATTTGTTTTTTTGCGGCGTGTTAGTTCGCAAGGTTTTGTGCGTTTTAGCGAGCCGCTTGTAGCGCAACGGCGCGAAGTTACCCTCATGGTCGTTCACGGGCGCGGCCATCTTGTTTGCATGACGTATTTCCGTTTCCGGGCGCGATGTGTAATCTCGCAAATTGTGCGGCTCGCTAGTACAATTTTGCGTGTGTTCGCGAGGAAAATCTCGCGCGTACTTACCCACGCGGTCGTGAACGGGCGCGGCCATCTTGTTTCTCATTCATTGCTATGGTTCTGGGCATGCTTTTTCTATCCTCTCTGAATCTCTGCCATCCTTTGCTTGTTTGAAGTTTTTTTTAATCTATTTTTACTTATTATCTATCCCTCTATTTTTCTAGCTCTATATTTTTGTGTTTTCTGCTACTTTTGGTTAATTTTAAACTACTTTTTTAAACTCTTTTCTTTTCTTCTTCCCTATTCTATTTTCTTTATTATTTAGCTTCCTTTCTGCCCAGACCATGGTAAAGGGAGCCAGGAAGCATCCCGAGAAGGGGAAGGGTCCCGCACCCCGTGCCCGGCTCCAGTGCGGGTATTTGAGGGGGGAGCAGGTCGCACCCCGGGAGATCTTCAGCCCGGAGGAGGTGGCCGCACTAATTTTTTATGTTCAGCGCCGCCTCCCCAGGACCATCATGGCAGGCGGCAAGATCGCTCGCGGGTAGGGGATCGAGGAGCCCCGGAAGCGGTGGGAGAAGGTGTGCCGGGCCATGTACCAACACTCTCGAGTCCGGCGCACCTACAACCAGGCCACCCACCGTTGGACGGATCTCCTGGACCGGGAACGCGACCTGCTCGGCCTTGAGATCCCCGGGCTTGGTGAGTAGTAGTAGCTATTTCTTTATTACTCTGTTTTAACCTGCTCTGTGTGTTATTATATTGCAAATTTTTGTTTTTTACCAAGAGCATTAATGCTGCTGATTACATTGTAGGTAAATTATATTTCAAAATGTTCTGTGCATTTCAGGTGCACTGCTCTCCTTCTCAGTAGCGTTGCTCCTATGCTTATTTGTTTTCGATTTTTGTGTTCATTTCATTGGCCTATGAAATTATGTATGAGTGTAGTTTAAAGAACTGCGTAATGCTAGACAGTAAGGGTCAGATTTTTAATTACCGGCGCATCCCTGCAAAGTAGCAGGGATGCACCAGTAATTGTGCGCCACGCAACCACCACTCATGGTGCGCCGTATTTACAATACGACGCACCATGGGCCCAAAACATCACCAAAGAGTTACGCATGTGTGCCGTAAAGGCGGCGCATTGCTGGAGTTGCTTCGCAACGATGGCGCAGCTCCAGCAATGCTCTGGGGTGCCCTATCTCCCCAATGCTGCGTCAAGCCGTAAGTCTGCTTCAAGCAGGCACAGGGTTTGAGTCACGCATCATTGTCCTCAAAGTGACTGATTGAAATTTTGTAGATTTCCCTCAGCCACTTTTAGGATGCGTTCCTGCGCAGGAACGCCCTCCCTTGCACCGGAACGCCCCCTGATGGCGCAGGGCTTTACAACGTGATGCATCTCCCATATGCATCACGTTATTAATATACGCCGCACCATGGCGCCTCTTTTGTTCTGCCGCTGCATCACAAAAGTCACACAACAATGGAGCAAAAGAGCCGCAAGGGGCTTCTAAATCAGCCCCTACAGACTGAAGTCCAGTCCTTCCTTTGTACACATGGCGATAAGAAGAAATAGTGGTGGTGGATTGATAGTTTGAGTATTTTAATGACTGGTTAATGTAGTACGAAACTTTTTAGTGTTGTCGCTGATCTGCAATCACGATGGACTTTGTCTGTCACTTCGCGTGCAAATCAAGCAATACTAATAACGTAGTAGACCACATGAGATCGGTCAATATATCCCGTGGAATAGTTGTCTATTTGCAATTTGCCAAAATATTTTGTTATTGTTGTTTTGAAATGTTTGATTTGGTTGACAAATATCATCCATGTTTTCTGGTCTTTCTTTCTTTCATGTTGTACATCAGCTCCCCCAGGGGCAAGAGGACACAGGAGGAGGAGGCTGCTGTTCAACAGGATGCAGGCCAGGATCGGGCAGGCGAGGGCTCCTTTGCTGGCCCCGGTAAGTTTTAATTTTAATATAGAGTACCTATTTTTTCCTACCGTTCTTCATTTGATTTTTTTTAAATCGTCTTTGATCTTCTTGTAGACTGTATCTAAATTCTTATCCTGCCTCGACTATGACTCCCTGTGGTATTACTAGATTATTCTTATTAGTCTGTCTGTGTAGCTAACTAAGATTGCACATTTGGCAATTCCATGGGACTCCCATTCTAGTCAGCAATAGCTCTATGCACTGAGTGCAGTCCTCTGGGATTGTCCATAATGTCTTTTCAAGTCTTCTAAATGTTTATGCTTTGACAATTGCCAACAATAAAAAGGTGAATGACCACCAAGAAAGAATAGGATACTACTTTACTTTTGGTTTGGATAGGAGGACAATCCATTCTACTACTGTTGTAGGGACAAATCTGCACAAACAGAACTATTGACACTAAATAATGCATTGTTTAGCTTATCAATTATAATAGGCGCTGTTAGACTTTCCACATACCTCAGTGATAACAGACTTTGTAGTTGAACCCCCAATCTCCTTACTGACTAGATAGTGTGGCAGAGTCATTTAGCTCCCAAAGTCACCGATGATTGATCCCCAATGATGATTATCCAACGCAGGACAAGAGTACGGAGTCAGAGTCAAGAAGTGTCAGAGGCACGGACTCATGCTTGCAAAAATTGCAAAACCTTTAGCTCAGCCACTCTAGTCTGGAGGACCAAAAACCACAGAGTCTATTTAAGTTTAAAAGCTTTATTAAAAGTAAACACATTTAATAAAATCAAGTTTGTCATAAAACTAAACGTTTAACAAAAAATGGAAAAGTGCTTAGTGCTGACGATTAATTGAACACATTTCTTGTGGTCGAGCCGAGCTCTCACCTGGTTTGAACTTGATCTTGCTCGTGTTCTTAGAAGTCAAGCTTCTGTCTGTTAGGAGAAAAAGTGGTGCGTGTTAAAAATAAAAAGCAAGCATTCATCAGTTGTGCCAAAAAGTGCAGCAAGACAACAGCCTTCCCTGGAAAAAGGGACATTTTTACTTTAGAGTAGACAGTCACAAATTATTACATTGTTTTCAGTTTTTTTCACATTTCTTTATTCCTAGACCAAATATTATATAGTAGTGAGTGGTGTATTCTAACATTCTTAAATGTACTTTGTAGGTGGAACATCTGGTGGCGGGGCCAGCGCGGAGGTGGTGGTGGTGGATGAGGAGAACACTTCTGGGGAGGAAGCGGCGATCCAAGTGCCGGACGACACCAATGTGCCTGTGAGGGTTCATACGGTGGTGGCGGGCAGAGGTAAGCTATATATTCTTTACTTATTGAGATTGAAGACTGCAGAGTGTGCTTTCTGCACGGGTGTATTATAAATCAACCAGGTAGTAGCCTCCTCTAAATGTACTTCGACTTAGCTGTGAAGTTTTTGGCGAGAAGAATACCATACAAATCTGAGATGAACTTGATGGATGGGATGAATGAAAAGCGAAAGAAGGGTGTAAGTAAGTGTGGAAGGACGAGAAATTTAATGATGACTGGCAAAGAAGAATGATATGTGTTTGCTTGGTCCCCGAGGTGGCTGGAAAGGAAAGAATATGGTATGGTGCATGACTGGGTGAATGATGAAGCAAGGATGGGTGGAAGGAGAACAGCCTGGGTGGGTGAAACAGAAACTGTATGTGTGCATATACTTTGAATGGATGGATGCCTGGATCATGGTACTATCTGACTCTTAGATAGCATATGTGTATCTAGAGAGAGTAGACGATCACTGGATGAACTAAGTGTTACTTTGAAGAGCATGTAACACCGCACCCACACGTCCGTTCCAGTGTAGGAAAGGCAAGGAAAAGAAGTTGTAAAATTGTCCAAATACTACCATGAATAGTGGCAGTAGTTTGTATTGCAACTGCAAGCACAGCATATATCCGGTTATTACGGTGGACACTCCCTTCCTCTCTTAATAAGTTTAGTTTAGTAGTAGTACGTCATTCATGTGTGGGTGTATCACTGTTCACTCAATAAAAAGCAAAGCACCTAAAGTCATCCCATATGTAATCAAATACATCCCATGGGAAGTGATAGATAATCAGATTTAGCTTCTTCATTTTCCTTTTCTAGTACTCATTTGCACTGTAGGGTGAAAGTTAAATTAATTAAGCAGTAGCCCTTTTAACGGAGTATTCTCAGTGCCACCCGTAATAGAAAAGTAAGAGCTTCACCACCTGCATGTACTGGACCGGTACAGTAACGCAATTCTGTCTCACTCATCATGGTGTGCGTCTGTTTTTCTCAGGTGCAACTTCACTGCGCTGGCATTATGCCGGCTTGCATAAGATAACGTACCAATTTTCCTAAACAAGAGAGAAGAAGAAGAATAAGACTGGTGTACTGTCATAGTCGACTGTAATGGAAGTCCATAGTGCTCGTAGAATTTGTTCCTTAAACTCCCACTAATGTTAGAGCAAGGATGAAGAAGTGGGAGGTTAGATAGATACTGGCCTCAATAGTTATGTACTGTGCTTTCAAGTTGCTAGTTGTACTGTGACACAACTTTCTGCTCAATCATTTTGTGTTAATCTTAAGGAGCATTGGTTACAGACTATGTCTTTCTTTCTTCATATAGGTGCTCCTTCCAAATCAGCAACACCAACAAGGAAGGAGCGGGCTCGAATGACTCGGCAACAGAGGCTGGATGCCACTGTCGCCGAATATCGGCGGCTGGTGGCCCTGGAGGAGGAGGACACGCAGTCAACTGGTACAACATCCACTGGGACAGCTTCATCCTCCTCCGTGCCCCCACGAGCTGCCAGCCAGCGCAGTGCTCCAGCGGTACGGAGACGGGCTACCAAAGCCAACCGCCACCGCCGAGCAGCAAAGACAGCAGCTGCCCCCCACAGGAGTTGCAAGGCACGCCAGCACCGCTTATGCCTCAGAGTGTCCTACCTGGAGCAGGAGGTCCTAACATATAAGACCTTGGTGGAGGGCCTCCGCTCCGACCATGCCACCCTCCGCAAGGAGTATGATGCCCTGGCCGCTAAAGTGAACAGCATCCTGCCGTAGTGTCCCTTGCCCCTTTTTTAGAGACTTTTGGGAGGTGGGAATTGGGAGTTGGGTTGTTTTTGGGACTTTTGAAGGACAATCGTTGGGGTTAGGGAGGGTCTTGCGGGAGATTATTTTGTTAGGGCTACACCAATATACTTTTTGAAACTTTATCTGAGCATACCTGTTTTTTACTGCTTTTGAGTCTGGTGGGTGGGGTTTTAACAGTAAGTTTGTTTTCCTGAAACTTAAGTCTGTGTCATTTTCTTCCTTTAAGTGTAAATGGCTAAATGTTTTCAACACTAAGTGCCTCTCACAGAGTAAGTGAATTCAAGAGCCCTAGGACTTTAGTAGTACTACTGTCAATCTCTCGTCTCTCCTAATACTCCATTATACTACCTCCCACCAAACGCTTATCTTACCTGTAATTTGTGTTTGAAAGTAGGGCTAGGCCCAGGGCTGGCTCCACGGGAAATGGCGATTAAGGTTGGCAATCCTGGGCGGATGAAATGTCCTCATTGCGGTGGTACTAGTGGTGTGACACAGTGGCAGTTGCATGCCTATGGAAAAAAAGAAAATGAAACCTGGTTTGTCCTTATTGGAGCATTACAACGGTATTATAGAGAATATAGCAGGTGACAGTACACTAGAACAGTGCCGGGGGAAGAGGGTTAGGGTGTGGAAAATGGAGGGGAATGGGGGTTTCTTTTTGGGTAGGTTTTGTTGAGAGAAGAAAAAAAAAGCACAGCATGGACAAACAATAATTGAAGATAAAGAAATCTTTGGGTACAAAGCTAACTATAAATCTTTTAAGTGACATAAAGGAAGTGCATCCACTACTGCATGCATTGTTACTGAAAAGTAAGTAGTACTTTTCGACAACCGGGAATGACAGAATGCGACAGTACAGCGCTGCAGCGTTTTCACTTGCCTATCTCTGCACTCAGAGAAACACTTCTTACATTAAATTAGGTTTAAAAAATAGTCGAAGTAAAACCTATAGAATGGCTGTAGGGATCAATTTAGAAGCATAGAGAGATCCAAGAAATGCAGAGTCACACTCATAGAAGTTCACAGTAATAACATTACTTAAAAAAACATTACAAAAGAATGGATACTGTATCTGTATGTTGTTGTAGTTGTCCTGTTGAATTTGGTAGGTAAGTTGCATGCATCAAACCATTCCTCTTATTAGCAGCACTCCTCCATTCCAGCTGACGCTCCGTCCATCAATGTTGGTGACCAGAAGACACCCTGTCCACTGGCGGACTGAAACCCGGCCTGTAAATATTGATGGAAAAACAGGAAGTGATATTAGAACACCACTGACAAATAAATATAAGGTATGTACGCTGTGTAGTGCAAAAAGTCACACTTTGAGTTTCCTAATAGAAAGTACAATATTTTTGAAAGTGCGTACTCTGTCTGAGTCTCCTTTTGAAGAATAAATAAGTATGGGCAAATTAATTTATCGGATCTTTCCCCTCAAGCTAGGAGTACGGTAAACTGTGTTTTAGAACAAAATTAGACCTTCCCAGCAGTGCTCCCACACAGACCCTTACTAAAGCCGGTTGCGAAAATGTAGAAGACCCCCAATCAGATCTCAATAAACGAGGCCTAGTAGAAAACTGGTGACAAAACGTACTTTGAAAGTTAAAGTAGGCCCAAATACCCCCTTACCCACCGTGGATTGTATTCAAACCACTTGTAAGCAAGCAAAAGTATCCATACCCAGCATCTCTCCAAGACTCGCAAACCCCCCCACAAACAGCCCGCCACCCAAACACATGCAATACAAATACTGCTAACCCAAACGAGCCCTAAGTTAAGAATAGTGGAAAACGCTTTCTTTAACTATGCCAAATCCCCCCTTTCCCACCATGGATTTTCTTCAAATCACTTGCAACCAAAATTACACATTCCCACGAGTGCTCTAAGAAGACCCCAGAACTCAGTTGCAAAAATCTAGAACACCCCGAAACACATGCAATCCTGCTGCTAGGACTAACGCTAACGAACCCTAAATTACAAAAAGTGCCAAAAGGCTTTTCGGCATGGATTTTGTCCAAACCACTTCTATCCGGTATTAGACCTTCCCAGCAATGCCCCAAGACCCGCCAACCCACCCGCAAAAAAGCACAACACCCCCAAACAGCCAAAAAGGGAAATATCATACTTACAATATTTATCGGCCTTCGGTCCAAACGCGCTGTGCAGCTAGGTCATAACTCCCATTTTCCACCACGGATTTCCTGAAAAGCAAATGCAATCAAGATTAGACTGTCCCAGCAGTGCTCCCAGACCCCAAAACTCACCCACAAACACCCCGAACCCCCCCAAAGAGCACCTCAAAGGCAAGCAAGTCAGCAAAAACGCAAAAGAATTTTCGCCTCCGATTTGGTCCAAACCACTTTTATCCGGTATTAGAGCTTCCCAGCAATGGCCCCAGAGCCGTCAACCCAGGCAAAAACTAGTAGAAGACCCCCAAACAGCCAAAAAGCAAAAGTACAAAAATGGGGACCTAGTCATTTTCATGGCAATTTCCAAAATCACTCCGCGCGCGCTATGCAGCTAGGCCCTAACTCCCCTCTGCCACCATGGATTTGCTTCAAACCTCTTGCAATCAAAACTATCTATACCCAGCCGTGCTCCCAGACCCCGAAACCCACCCACAAACACCAGGAAGCCCCCAAAACAGGCCCCCGAAAACGCTACATTGAGCAAAATGTCAGAAATAGCAAAAAAAAATTCAGCATGGATTTTGTCCAAACCACTTCTATCCGGTATTAGACCTTCCCAGCAATGCCCCAAGACCCGCCAACCCATCTGCAAAAAAGCACAACACCCCCAAACAGCCAAAAAGGGAAATATCATACTTACAATATTTATTGGCCTTCGATCCAAACGCGCTGTGCAGCTAGGTCATAACTCCCGTTTTCCACCACAGATTTCCTGAAAAGCAAATGCAATCAAGATTAGACTGTCCCAGCAGTGCTCCCAGACCCCAAAACTCAGCCACAAACACCGGAACCCCCCCAAAGAGCACCTCAAAGGCAAGCAAGTCAGCAAAAACGCAAAAAAAAATTTGCCTCCGATTTGGTCCAAACCACTTTTATCCGGTATTAGAGCTTCCCAGCAATGGCCCCAAGACCCGCCAACTCACCCGCAAAGAAGTAGAACACCCCCACAAGTGCAGAGTCTTTCTTCATTGGGCGTAATCCAGCCCTCTGCTTTGAGGGAAATAGGAGTCTGGAGGATGAGGATAGAGGAGCATGTTCTTGTGAACTTGTGAACCTGAGGAATGCAGACTGCGGCACCTTCAAATCAATAAACAAACAAGTGAAGACAGTTCTGCTGATGGGCTTGTTTTTGTGATTAGGTGATTAAAGTTTTAATTATATTAACAGTGCAAAACAAAGAAAGACAGACACACAGGAATAAAAGTGAAAAAGGACGAAAAAGAAAGTTATTGATTTATTGGCTCATTTTCAGGGCTCGGTGTCAGGGAATAAGAATAAGAGTTCGTCCTCATACTCTGCAAATTCAGGCAGGAGTAGGTCAGTGTCACCTAACAGAGAAGAAATTCCCTCATCTAGGTTGCTGTCCTCCTCGTCTTTATCCGGCGTGTGTTCTCGTACTTTGTAATCTGGTGGTATGAGGGGTATGCAACGCTTACAACGCGCGTGCTACCACGACCTACTATTACAACGCGGTCGTAACAACGAAAGTTGTTACCACGCATTGCGCTGGGGGCGCTCAAGGATAGGAAATGATTTCATTTACCATCCCAACACCTTCCCTACTATCCACGGGGACTGGTGTTGGAATAGTAAATTAAATTATTTAATTGTGCGACCCCCAGCGCAATGCGTGGTAACAACTTTCGTTGTTACGACCGCGTTGTAATAGTAGGTCGTGGTAACGCGCGCGTTCTAACATCATACATCCGTATGAGGTGCTGATTCATCTTGATCATTGTTAACCTCTCCACATTTTTGGGCGAGAGGCGGCTCCGTTTGGAAGTTACAATGCCACCAGCAGCACTGAAAACACGTTCAGAAGACACACTTGCGAGTGGGCAAGACAAGTAGTTTATAGCCAGGTTGGAGAGCTGTGCCCACAATTCTTTTTTCCCATGCCAATACGCCAATGGGTCAGCATTGACATAGACCTCTGTTGAGTCATTCAGATAGTCCTGCACCATCGACTCAAGGTTCTCCAAGGTTCCTCCACTTTGCTTACTTTTTGATGGGACCTTTTGAGAACCAAACCCAAGGAAAGTTAGCCAATCCTCTTCTTCACCCAATGTTACTGTTGTGTCTGGTGCAGATGATCCAGTTGCCAGTGTCTTTAACGGCTGAGAGGTCACTTGTGCCACAGCCATAGATGCAGAAGTGGATTCTTTTGACTGGAGATGGCCTGCTGATGCTGATGTACTGCCTTTTCCTTCAATTTGCTGCCATTCACTTTCAAACCTCATGGCTGACAAGGCTAGCCAACGTTTGTACTTTGTAACATCTTCATCATCAAAAGCAAAGAATGCTCGGCCTGCCAGCGCCTTTTTGTAGCGTGGATCCAGAATAGTAGCACAAATGTAAGGCTGTTCTGAGTGAATCATTTTAAGACGTTCATCGCCAAGTAGGCGCTCTAATAATTTCTCCGCCAAAACAAAAGCGTCTCTCTTTTCTTCATCTTTTTGAAACATAGAAGACACTGCATTCAGTTGGTGCTCCAGCATGCGCAACAATGGGATAGCTTTTCACGATTTACAGTCCTCCCTGCTGACTGCACGTGTGAAGACCTCAAAAGGGTGAAGCATGTCTGTCAGGCTTTTAACTAGCTTCCATTGCGCCGCATCTAGCCTCAGGTCCTTCTGAGCTGTACCCAGTGTTAAGAAATAGTGATCGAGTACCGTATACTGCTCATACAGATGCTCAAGCATGTAGAAGGTTGAGTTCCAACGTGTTGGCACCTCCTGGATGAGTGCTTTCACTGGCATTCAACGTTCATGTAGCAGGCTCCTCAGATGCTTCCAGGCCTTAAAAGAATGGCTGAAATGGTTGCACATTCTTCGGCAGGTGGCCACTAACTCGCATGCTGGACTGCCTTCACTCAAGAATTTTTTTACCAACCAGGCTTATACAGTGCGCCAAACACGGCAGTCTGAAATAGTTACCCAGCTCCATGGCCTTAACTACATTGGCGCCATTATCCGTGGAAACATAACCAATCTGGCGTTTTTTTGGGGACAGCCAGTGAAAGACCTTTGTGTTAAACTCATTCAAAATGTTTTCTGCTGTTTGACGTTTTTTCAAGCCAAACATGGCTAGTGTTGCATGTTTCCGAGCAACTTTAAAAACTTGGTCCAGGTCAACACCTGCGTTTAGCTTTGCTTTAACCCCTGAAAAAGAGACCCAGTGTGCAGTGATGCACATGTAATCAGCACCTGTACCACTGGTCCACATGTCTGTTGTCAGATGTATAGTGTGAACAGCACTCTTCTGCAAAGCTGCCCCAATCACCTCAAGCACATCTTCATGTAGTGCTGGAACCGCAACTCTGGCAAAATAGAACCGGCTAGGAACCTTCTATTTAGGGCAGAGCGCTGCCACTAATTCTAGAAAACCAACCCCTTCTACAAAAGAAAAAGGGAGAAGGTCCAGAGCTAGCATTTTAGCCAGCTTAGTGTTATACAGACGCGTCAGTGGGTGGTTGCGATCATATGGCGCGTCTGAAAACAACATGGTTCTAATGTTGCCCTGGACCGTGCATTTACGGGATGATGATAACTTCTTCGACCCAGTTACGCTCGCTGATTAACTTTTTCGCATTGGTGTCTCACTCTCTCCCACACTCTTAGTGTGGCTCACATGGGGTGTGCTGCTGACAGGGGTACTGGGTGTAAGTGAAGTGTTTGACACGTCTTCTTCCTCCTCGTCATCATCAGATGAAACATCAACGTTTTCTTGACTTGCAATTCAGGCTTCCTTGATCTCCTTTAGGTGCGCAAACCATTGGACAGCGTGCTGTCTCTTAAGATGACCTCTCTGGCCTCCGGTACCATAGTTGGTACTAAACTTACCACGACTAACTGCAAGCTACCAAATTGCGAAGTTTTCCTTTTTTGGGCAAACACTAAAGAAGTCCCAAACTGCGGACTTGAAATGTCTGTGGGGGCCGGAGGAGGCGGCGGTCATGCTTCTAATGCCAGATGCAGTGGAGGATGTGGATTGCCGAACTTTACTACGTTGTGCACTTTCACCACCACTAATTGAGGTCGAGGTGGATGGAGGTCCCTTCTGGCGAAGATGAAATATGGAAGCGGTAGGTGTTGGTGTACTAGTTAACTCCAATGATTGTGGTATTTCCATTGCCTCCTCGTCAACAACATCATCACGCTCAGCAGATTCTCGGGCTAGGGTCAAAATGTCTGTTTGCTGCATGCCCGCTGGGGCTGCAGTGACCTTTATGATGACTGGGTCGTCGTCGTGAGAGTCTTCATCAGCAGCAGTATCCGCCACTTCTTGTTGAGCCTCATCACACTCCATAACTATGAGACTTTGGACGAGCTTCCTTTTACGCTTAACTACCTTTGTCAGATCATGGTGTGCCTCATTCTCAGACGGCAGTAGTGCTGGTTCCCAATTTTGATCCGTATCATCAGAAGGAGGTGTGCTTGAAGAAGATGTAGACACCACCCGTGACCAGCCAAACTCTGTGTGAAGCGGTCGCTCCACCCTTCCTCCAGAATTCCATAGCGCTGTGACTGGTATCGTAGCGCTGCTCCCCCACCACTGCCAAACTTCATATTTATATTTATTTATTTAAATTACATTGGCACCCGCTCTGTTGCGTAGCGCTCCGCATTGCTTTGTGTCTCTAAAGTACTCTCACTGTGCACGCTCCGCATTGCTTTGCCTGCTGTTGACCTAATTTCACTTGTGATTGCTTGGATATTTTGATTATTGGAAATTGCGCCCGTGTGTTCAGAGTCCTGCTCTCCTGTTGTTATTGTAGCTTCCATTTTGTTGTGCCTGCAGCCCGTCCCTCCCCCTACGCTCCCGCCTCCCAGCTCCCCCTTCCACCCACGAGTCACCAGGAACAGCCCGGCTGAGGAACCTCTGTGACCAGACAAACTCCGTGTGAAGCGGTCGCTCCACCCTTCCTCCAGAATTCCATAGCGCTGTGACTGGTATCGTAGCGCTGCTCCCCCACCACTGCCAAACTTCATATTTATATTTATTTATTTAAATTACATTGGCACCCGCTCTGTTGCGTAGCACTCCGCATTGCTTTGTGTCTCTAAAGTACTCTCACTGTGCACGCTCCTCATTGCTTTGCCTGCTGTTGACCTAATTTCACTTGTGATTGCTTGGATATTTTGATTATTGGAAATTGCGCCCGTGTGTTCAGAGTCCTGCTCTCCTGTTGTTATTGTAGCTTCCATTTTGTTGTGCCTGCAGCCCGTCCCTCCCCCTACGCTCCCGCCTCCCAACTCCCCCTCCCACCCACGAGTCACCAGGAACAGCCCGGCTGAGGAACCTCTGTGACCAGCCAAACTCCGTGTGAAGCGGTCGCTCCACCCTTCCTCCAGAATTCCATAGTGCTGTGACTGGTATCGTAGCGCTGCTCCCCCACTACTGCCAAACTTCATATTTATATTTATTTATTTATATTACATTGGCACCCGCTCTGTTGCGTAGCGCTCCACATTGCTTTGTGTCTCTAAAGTACTCTCACTGTGCACGCTCCGCATTGCTGTGCCTGCTGTTGACCTAATTTCACTTTTGATTGCTTGGATATTTTGATTATTGGAAATTGCGCCCGTGTGTTCAGAGTCCTGCTCTCCTGTTGTTATTGTAGCTTCCATTTTGTTGTGCCTGCAGCCCGTCCCTCCCCCTACGCTCCTGCCTCCCAGCTCCCCCTCCCACCCACGAGTCACCAGGAACAGCCCGGCTGAGGAACCTCTGTGACCAGCCAAACTCCGTGTGAAGCGGTCGCTCCACCCTTCCTCCAGAATTCCATAGCGCTGTGACTGGTATCGCAGCGCTGCTCCCCCACCACTGCCAAACTTCATATTTATATTTATTTATTTAAATTACATTGGCACCCGCTCTGTTGCGTAGCGCTCCGCATTGCTTTGTGTCTCTAAAGTACTCTCACTGTGCACGCTCCGCATTGCTTTGCCTGCTGTTGACCTAATTTCACTTGTGATTGCTTGGATATTTTGATTATTGGAAATTGCGCCCGTGTGTTCAGAGTCCTGCTCTCCTGTTGTTATTGTAGCTTCAATTTTGTTGTGCCTGCAGCCCGTCCCTCCCCCTACGCTCCCGCCTCCCAGCTCCCCCTCCCACGCTCCGCCCCCCTCCACTATCCTTATATGACAGATACCTTCCCGATCAGCGTTTACGCGCAGCGGTTGCGCCCCATGCGCACCAAAGGTGCGCCAAAGGTAAGCCCATCTACGCCCGTCCGCGCCTGGACCGCGCCCAGCGCCAGACCCCCTGTTCCCCGCAGTACCCAACCCTCTAGAATCACATATGATGCTGCAACTCTCCTGGCCCTCAACCCAGGACGCACACCACAATGCTGCAAAGTCACCCCAGGACGTACCCACGGCCCTTTCACCCGCCTCTCCTGCAAGTTCAACTGCTTCAGAAGCCTCACCAAATCCACGCCCCCCAAACACCACTCTGACTCGAACCGCCTAAAGTGCATCCTGCTCAACACCCGCTCGGTCCACAGACATGCAACAGAACTCTGGGACCTAATCGACACTGCGTCTCCTGACATCGCCTTCCTTACTGAAACATGGATGAACACATCATCAGCTCCCGACATCGCCATAGCCATACCGGATGCCTACAAGATTATCCGAAAAGACCGCACCAATCAAACAGGAGGAGGCATCGCCATCATTCACAGAAACACCATCAAAATCACAACCAGCTCCGACGACAATCTTGCAACTGCCGAACACCTCCACTTTCAGATCCACACCGACCCCAGGACGACACTTAGAGGCACCCTCATCTACAGGCCTCCAGGTACCCGCACTCAATTCAGCAATGACATCGCGGACTTCATCAGCCCACACGCCCTCGCCTCCGAAAACTACATCCTTCTAGGAGACCTCAACTACCACCTTGAAAACAAACATGACAGCAACACCACCATCCTTCTGGACAACCTGGCCAATCTTGGACTCAAACAACTTGTTGACACCCCCACCCACACAGCCGGCCACACGCTCGACCCTATCTTCACATCCAGCAAGCACATCTCCTTCGATCACACTACAGCTCTCCACTGGACAGATCACAGCTGTGTTCACTTCAGCTACAAAACCACCCTGACCCACAACCGTCCACAACCTATTCCTCGAAGAAACTGGAACAAAACCACCACCGACCAACTCCTCACATCGCTCAACCATAACCCTCCCACCCTCTCAATGGACCCAGACCAAGCGGCCACCAACTTCAAGCAATGGATCACCCACAGTGCTGACGAATTAGCACCCCTGAAAAAGCACCAGATGAAATTAGCCAGCAAAAAGGCTCCCTGGTTCAATGATGTACTTAAAAGATCCAAGAAGCTATGCCGCACCCTGGAGAAGATATGGAGAAAAACCCAACCTCAGACAACATGACCTCCCTCAAGACAGCCACCCGCAAACACCACCAACTGATTCGATCCGCCAAGAAATCAGCACTCAAGGATCGTCTCGATAACAACACTCATAACAGCAAGGAACTCTTCAACATCGTCAAAGAGTTTACCAACCCGTCCGCAGCATCTAACGACATCACTCCTTCCCAAGACCTCTGCGACGCGTTATCCTCCTTCTTCTACAACAAAATTGCCGACATCCACAACAGCTTCGCCAACTCTCCCAGCGATCAACCCTCCCCACCCCCCTCAGATCCTACCCCGCCAACCAACTACCTCAGCGCCTGGAACCCAATCACCACTGAAGACACCATTCGCCTCATGAACTCAATCCACTCTGGCTCACCATCTGACCCCTGCCCCCACCACATCTTCAACAAAGCTGACTCCATCATCGCACCCCATCTCCGTGATGTCATCAACTGCTCGTTCAACTCTGCCACCTTTCCAGAAAGCTGGAAACATGCCGAACTCAGCACCCTTCTGAAGAAACCCACAGCAGACCCCTCTGAACTTAAAAACTACCGACCCATATCCCTCATCCCATTCCTGGCCAAAGTCACCGAGAAAGCCGTCAATAGCCAGCTTGCCGCCTTCCTTGAATCCAACAACTCCCTTGATCCATCTCAATCCGGGTTTCGAGCCAAACACAGCACCGAAACCGCCCTCATTGCAGTGACTGACGACATCCGAGCACTCCTGGACAACGGAGAAACAGTGGCCCTCATCCTACTCGACCTATCCACAGCTTTCGACACAGTCTGCCACAGCACCCTTATACATCGCCTCAGCAACATCGGAATACAAGGAAAAGCCCTGGACTGGATCATCTCATTCCTCGCCGGGAGAACTCAAAGAGTCCGTCTTCCCCCTTTCTACTCAGAAGCCACCGAAGTCATCTGCGGCGTACCTCAAGGATCCTCACTCAGTCCCACCCTCTTCAACGTCTACATGAGTCCTCTCGCCTCCATCGCGCGTCAACACAACCTCAACATCATCTCTTACGCCGACGACACCCAGCTAATCCTTTCCCTCACCAAAGACCCCAACACCGCCAAAATCAATCTTCACGAAGGCATGAAAGAAGTTGCCGAATGGATGAAACAAAGCTGTCTAAAACTCAACTCAGACAAAACGGAGGTGCTCATCCTAGGATCTTCCCCCTCAGCCTGGGACGACTCTTGGTGGCCTTCCGCTTTGGGCACAGCACCCACACCCACAGACCATGCTCGTAACCTTGGCTTCATCCTAGACTCCTCTCTCTCGATGTCCAGACAAGTCAACGCCGTCTCGTCCTCCTGCTTCAACGTACTTCGCATTCTCAAAAAGATCTTCCGCTGGATTCCCCTCGAGACAAGAAAGACTGTCACCCACGCACTGGTCACGAGTCGACTGGATTATGGTAACTCACTTTACGCCGGAATCACAGCAAAATTACAGAAAAAACTCCAGCGCATCCAAAACGCGTCAGCGAGACTCATATTAGACATCCCGCGCCAAGATCACATCACCAAACATCTAAAAGACCTCCACTGGCTTCCCGTCAACAATAGAATTACTTTCCGCCTTCTCACCCACGCTCACAAGGCCCTCTACAATCTAGGACCCGAATGCCTCAACACTCAACTGTCCTTCTACAAACCCACCCGCCAACTGAGATCGTCCAATCAAGCCCTCGCCGCAGTCCCGCGCATCCGGAAATCCACCATGGGTGGCAGATCCTTCTCCTTCCTGGCTGCCAAGACCTGGAACTCACTTCCCACCCACCTCCGCCTTACTCAGAACCACATCTCCTTCAGAAAAGAACTTAAAACCTGGTTATTCGACAAATAATTGAACCCCCAACCCCCTCCCCTAGCGCCTTGAGACCCTCTGGGTGAGCAGTGCGCTATACAAATGCCCGAACTTGAACTTGAACTTGAACCCTTGATCTCTTCCTTGCTAGGGATGTGGAAGACAATGAATGATCATCAGGAGGAGTGGCTTCCTCAAATGATACCTCGCCTTGATTGTCGATTTACTGATGTGCCCCTACTTCGGGAGGAACAACTATTGTGGGCACTTGTGACCCTCAATGCACCTCTGCTTGCGCATCTCCTTGCGCTGCCTCTCCTTCCACTTGTACTTGGGCTTGTACTTGCACATGTGGTTGTTGTTGCGGCTGTGGTTGTTCAACACTCGTCAGATGAGTTACAACAACCTGTGTTGATTGAGGGACATTGCTGCTACTTTCTTGCGATGAGCCAACATCACTGGTCGATGGTGATTGAACAAGTAGACTAAGTGCCTCTGCAGCACTCAAGGGCTTGGACTTAAGTTGGTGTGGTGGTGGTGGTGGCACTGACCCCAATGGAGTGGGGGTGCTGCTCCCAGCTTGGTCCCCAGCAGATCCCGCTGCTGCTGCAGGCGTACCTTTTTTTTTACTTCCAAAAAATGTGGCGGGCGGCACACCAGTCTCCTTGGTAACTTGCTTCTTCTGCTCCTTACTGCCAACTTTCCTGCTAGAGGAGCTACGGGGAACTTTTTTTGGGGCCATCTTCTTCAGAGGTCAGAACAGCAGGCCGCAGTTGCACGAGTTGCAGAGTTGTCTGTGGCCAGACGTGCGTCGCGTGACGGTATGCTGCACACACACACCGCTGCAGGACTTCTTCCTGGCACTGGTGGTTCTCTTGAGTCTTGTGCACCTAAAAGCAATGGAAGACAGAGGAACATCAGTTCAGTTATACACCCCAAAAAATCGAAAAACACAGAAAAATCAGCACAATCCCATGCCATCCATGCCCTCCATGATGTTTAAATTCAAGACATCCCACAGAAAGACTAGGCCCATGCACCACTCACTACCCCTGGTCAAAAGGCCACAACAACAGCCCAAAAAAACGAACAACACAGAAAAATCAGCACAATCCCATGCCATCCATGATGTTTAAATTCAAGACACCCCACAGAAAGACTAGGGCCATGCACCACTCACTACCCCTGGGCATAATGGTTGAAACCTAGGCAAAATGGTTGCAGACCTAAGAACACTGCCTGCATTCAAAATGGCCCCCTGCCTCCCAGCACATGACCTGCCTGTACCAGCACTCAACATGGCCCCCACCCACATGACCTGTCCCCATGAACACCCCAAAAAATCGAAAAACACAGAAAAATCAGCACAATCCCATTCCATCCATGCCCTCCATGATGTTTGAATTCAAGGCACCCCACAGAAAGACTAGGCCCATGCACCACTCACTACCCCTGGGCATAATGGTTGAAACCTAGGCAAAATGGTTGCAGACCTAAGAACACTGCCTGCATTCAAAATGGCCCCCTGCCTCCCAGCACATGGCCTGCCTGTACCAGCACTCTAAATGGCCCCCACCCACATGGCCTGTCCCCATGAACACCCCCAAAAATCGAAAAACACAGAAAAATCAGCACAATCCCATGCCATCCATGCCCTCCATGATGTTTAAATACAAGACACCCCACAGAAAGACTAGGCCTATGCACCACTCACTAACCCTGGTCAAAAGGCCACAACAACAGCCCAAAAAAACGAAAAACACAGAAAAATCAGCACAATCCCATGCCATCCATGATGTTTAAATTCAAAACATCCCACAGAAAGACTAGGGCCATGCACCACTCACTACCCCTGGGCATAATGGTTGAAACCTAGGCAAAATGGTTTCAGACCTAAGAACACTGCCTGCATTCAAAATGGCCCCCTGCCTCCCAGCACATGGCCTGCCTGTACCAGCACTCAAAATCGCCCCCACCCATATGGCCTGTCCCCATGAACACCCCAAAAAAACGAAAAACACAGAAAAATCAGCACAATCCCATGCCATCCATGCCCTCCATGATGTTTAAATTCAAGACATCCCACAGAAAGACTAGGCCCATGCACCACTCATTACCCCTGGTCAAAAGGCCACAACAACAGCCCAAAAAAACGAACAACACAGAAAAATCAGCACAATCCCATGCCATCCATGATGTTTAAATTCAAGACACCCCACAGAAAGACTAGGGCCATGCACCACTCACTACCCCTGGGCATAATGGTTGAAACCTAGGCAAAATGGTTGCAGACCTAAGAACACTGCCTGCATTCAAAATGGCCCCCTGCCTCCCAGCACATGACCTGCCTGTACCAGCACTCAACATGGCCCCCACCCACATGACCTGTCCCCATGAACACCCCAAAAAATCGAAAAACACAGAAAAATCAGCACAATCCCATTCCATCCATGCCCTCCATGATGTTTGAATTCAAGGCACCCCACAGAAAGACTAGGCCCATGCACCACTCACTACCCCTGGGCATAATGGTTGAAACCTAGGCAAAATGGTTGCAGACCTAAGAACACTGCCTGCATTCAAAATGGCCCCCTGCCTCCCAGCACATGGCCTGCCTGTACCAGCACTCTAAATGGCCCCCACCCACATGGCCTGTCCCCATGAACACCCCCAAAAATCGAAAAACACAGAAAAATCAGCACAATCCCATGCCATCCATGCCCTCCATGATGTTTAAATACAAGACACCCCACAGAAAGACTAGGCCTATGCACCACTCACTAACCCTGGTCAAAAGGCCACAACAACAGCCCAAAAAAACGAAAAACACAGAAAAATCAGCACAATCCCATGCCATCCATGATGTTTAAATTCAAGACATCCCACAGAAAGACTAGGGCCATGCACCACTCACTACCCCTGGGCATAATGGTTGAAACCTAGGCAAAATGGTTTCAGACCTAAGAACACTGCCTGCATTCAAAATGGCCCCCTGCCTCCCAGCACATGGCCTGCCTGTACCAGCACTCAAAATCGCCCCCACCCATATGGCCTGTCCCCATGAACACCCCAAAAAAACGAAAAACACAGAAAAATCAGCACATTCCCATGCCATCCATGCCCTCCATGATGTTTAAATTCAAGACACCCCACAGAAAGACTAGGCCCATGCACCACTCACTACCCCTGGTCAAAAGGCCACAACAACAGCCCAAAAAAACAAAAAACACAGAAAAATCAGCACAATCCCATGCCATCCATGCCCTCCATGATGTTTAAATTAAAGACACCCTACAGAAAGATTAGGGCCATGCACCACTCACTACCCCTGGGCATAATGGTTGAAACCTAGGCAAAATGGTTGCAGACCTAAGAACACTGCCTGCATTCAAAATGGCCCCCTGCCTCCCAGCACATGGCCTGCCTGTACCAGCACTCAAAATGGCCCCCACCCACATGGCCTGTCCCCATGAACACCCCCAAAAATCGAAAAACACAGAAAAATCAGCACAATCCCATGCCATCCATGCCCTCCATGATGTTTAAATTCAAGACACCCCACAGAAAGACTAGGCCTATGCACCACTCACTAACCCTGGTCAAAAGGCCACAACAACAGCCCAAAAAAACGAAAAACACAGAAAAATCAGCACAATCCCATGCCATCCATGATGTTTAAATTCAAGACATCCCACAGAAAGACTAGGGCCATGCACCACTCACTACCCCTGGGCATAATGGTTGAAACCTAGGCAAAATGGTTTCAGACCTAAGAACACTGCCTGCATTCAAAATGGCCCCCTGCCTCCCAGCACATGGCCTGCCTGTACCAGCACTCAAAATCGCCCCCACCCATATGGCCTGTCCCCATGAACACCCCAAAAAAAACGAAAAACACAGAAAAATCAGCACATTCCCATGCCATCCATGCCCTCCATGATGTTTAAATTCAAGACACCCCACAGAAAGACTAGGCCCATGCACCACTCACTACCCCTGGTCAAAAGGCCACAACAACAGCCCAAAAAAACGAAAAACACAGAAAAATCAGCACAATCCCATGCCATCCATGCCCTCCATGATGTTTAAATTAAAGACACCCTACAGAAAGATTAGGGCCATGCACCACTCACTACCCCTGGGCATAATGGTTGAAACCTAGGCAAAATGGTTGCAGACCTAAGAACACTGCCTGCATTCAAAATGGCCCCCTGCCTCCCAGCACATTGCCTGCCTGTACCAGCACTCAAAATGGCCCCCATCCACATGGCCTGTCCCCATGAACACCCCCAAAAATCGAAAAACACAGAAAAATCAGCACAATCCCATGCCATCCATGCCCTCCATGATGTTTAAATTCAAGACACCCCACAGAAAGACTAGGCCCATGCACCACTCACTACCCCTGGTCAAAAGGCCACAACAACAGCCCACAAAAATGAAAAACACAGAAAAATCAGCACAATCCCATGCCATCCATGCCCTCCATGATGTTTAAATTCAAGACACCCCACAGAAAGACTAGGGCCATGCACCACTCACTACCCCTGGGCATAATGGTTGGCACCTAGGCAAAATGGTTGCAGACCTAAGAACACTGCCTGCATTCAAAATGGTCCCCTGCCTCCCAGCACATGGCCTGCCTGTACCAGCACTCAAAATGGCCCCCACCCACATGGCCTGTCCCCATGAACAACCCCTAAAATAAAAAAACACAGAAAAATCAGCACAATCCCATGCCATCCATGCCCTCCATGATGTTTAAATTCAAGACACCCCACAGAAAGACTAGGCCCATGCACCACTCACTACCCCTGGGCATAATGGTTGAAACCTAGGCAAAATGGTTGCAGACCTAAGAACACTGCCTGCATTCAAAATGGCCCCCTGCCTCCCAGCACATGGCCTGCCTGTACCAGCACTCAAAATGGCCCCCACCCACATGGCCTGTCCCCATGAACACCCCAAAAAATCAAAAAACACAGAAAAATCTGCACAATCCCATGCCATCCATGCCCTCCATGATGTTTAAATTCAAGACACCCCACAGAAAGACTAGGCCCATGCACCACTCACTACCCCTGGTCAAAAGGCCACAACAACAGCCCAAAAAAACGAAAAACACAGAAAAATCAGCACAATCCCATGCCATCCATGCCCTCCATGATGTTTAAATTCAAGACACCCCACAGAAAGACTAGGCCCATGCACCACTCACTACCCCTGGTCAAAAGGCCACAACAACAGCTCAAAAAAACAAAAAACACAGAAAAATCAGCACAATCCCATGCCATCCATGCCCTCCATGATGTTTAAATTAAAGACACCCCACAGAAAGATTAGAGCCATGCACCACTCACTACCCCTGGGCATAATGGTTGAAACCTAGGCAAAATGGTTGCAGACCTAAGAACACTGCCTGCATTCAAAATGGCCCCCTGCCTCCCAGCACATGGCCTGCCTGTACCAGCACTCAAAATGGCCCCCACCCACATGGCCTGTCCCCATGAACACCCCCAAAAATCGAAAAACACAGAAAAATCAGCACAATCCCATGCCATCCATGCCCTCCATGATGTTTAAATTCAAGACACCCCACAGAAAGACTAGGCCCATGCACCACTCACTACCCCTGGTCAAAAGGCCACAACAACAGCCCACAAAAATGAAAAACACAGAAAAATCAGCACAATCCCATGCCATCCATGCCCTCCATGATGTTTAAATTCAAGACACCCCACAGAAAGACTAGGGCCATGCACCACTCACTACCCATGGGCATAATGGTTGGCACCTAGGCAAAATGGTTGCAGACCTAAGAACACTGCCTGCATTCAAAATGGCCCCCTGCCTCCCAGCACATGGCCTGCCTGTACCAGCACTCAAAATGGCCCCCACCCACATGGCCTGTCCCCATGAACAACCCCTAAAATAAAAAAACACAGAAAAATCAGCACAATTCCATGCCATCCATGCCCTCCATGATGTTTAATTTCAAGACACCCCACAGAAAGACTAGGCCCATGCACCACTCACTACCCCTGGGCATAAAGGTTGAAACCTAGGCAAAATGGTTGCAGACCTAAGAACACTGCCTGCATTCAAAATGGCCCCCTGCCTCCCAGCACATGGCCTGCCTGTACCAGCACTCAAAATGGCCCCCACCCACATGGCCTGTCCCCATGAACACCCCAAAAATTCGAAAAACACAGAAAAATCTGCACAATCCCATGCCATCCATGCCCTCCATGATGTTTAAATTCAAGACACCCCACAGAAAGACTAGGCCCATGCACCACTCACTACCCCTGGTCAAAAGGCCACAACAACAGCCCAAAAAAACGAAAAACACAGAAAAATCAGCACAATCCCATGCCATCCATGCCCTCCATGATGTTTAAATTCAAGACACCCCACAGAAAGACTAGGCCCATGCACCACTCACTACCCCTGGTCAAAAGGCCACAACAACAGCCCAAAAAAACGAACAACACAGAAAAATCAGCACAATCCCATGCCATCCATGCCCTCCATGATGTTTAAATTCAAGACACCCCACAGAAACACTAGGCCCATGCACCACTCACTACCCCTGGTCAAAAGGCCACAACAACAGCCCAAAAATCGAAAAATTCCAAAATTGTAGTTGCTGCAACTGTAATGCCCCAAACAAACTTACTTGTGAAATTTCTAATGCAAAAGTGATCCAAAGAAAGTCAAAAAGGCCCCAAATCCAAATATCCAGCAGCATCCACAAAAAGTATCCTTCCAGGTCAAGAATCCGAATGAAAGTGACCAGAACATGAAGAAAGCACTGGGAGGAGCCTGCTGGACAGGAACAGGAAGTTGGAGACTGTGGGGCACTTCCTTCCTCCCACCCCCCACCCCCAAAAATGGACTTGCAAAAAAAAGTGCAGGCAAATGTCAACCTGAGGAGTTATTCTGATAAAAATCATCATTTTCAGAAGGTTTGTGCTGCTTGCTGGTGGATTTCTTGTGCAGAATTAATTTCAAATTTAGTAATTTCGCACCTGCGAGATTGTTGCTGCTCGGCGCATCTACGTGTTCGCAATTGCGAACTCTCGCGATGCGTGCTGTGCAAGGTGGCAAGCCGCGATTACGTAATCGCTGTCGCAAACTCCTGCGGGATCCTGCAGCAAGATCCAAAATGGCGCAGCACTCGCAAAATATCGAGAAAAACAACTCGGCAAACGCTGAATGACGGTAAGTGAACGCCGCAAAATTGTATCACCAAGAAAAAAAAATCTGCTGCGTGCGAATTTGCGGATTTTCGGTAAATTCGCGAGCGTTCGCAAATTGCGAATTTACCGAAAATCCGCAAAATCCGCGAGCGGAACTGATTTTCCGCCCATGCTTAATCATATGGTAACCCTCTTTCCATACAATATCCTTAATTTTGTCCCAAAAAGTTCCCAAAGGACTTAGAACTTACATTACCCCTCATATGAATCCCCCAACTCAAAAATTCTAGAGCAATGGGAGGCAAATTCATCAAAGTGCTTGAAACAGATGCTACACATTCTAGTCAAGTACGCTTAACACATTCATCTGCAGAATCCTACGCAGTTTCAGCCCAGTCTTGGTTGCACATATAAATTTGTCTCCCATATTGTCCTGAGTACATATTAGTGTACTTAAACTCAGACTCCCTTTATTAACATAAATAAAACTCATTTGTTTACTGATATCACACCATGTCTGCATTTTCAGAATAACATTTAACCCAGTGAGCAATTTCTCCACAATTCTTGGGGAATCAAATGGCCCACATTCTCAAGCGTAAAAATAAAATCTGATCTCATTCTATCTTGGGTACTTTGATTCTGTTTTTTGTTCATAACACCCATTTCTTAACTTGATTTCTCACCAGCAACTGAGGAAAATGAATTCATATTTCAAGCATATTCGATTCAGGGTGTGCAGCATCATTTAAAAAAAATGTGCATGTGATAAGAACACAATGGTATTTACAGATACAATTTGCAGTCAAATTAGGTAATATTGATGGTAAAAACTATAGTTGATCATTACTTATAAATGTACACTCACTTCCTCTTCTGTGTTCATCCCATTTGGGATCTTGTTCTCTCAATCAATCAATAAAACAAGGAATTAAAAAGTATGGCAAATCACCTGTGAGGTGCTGGAGTTGCTAACTGCTGTGTGGTGACCTGTTCATTCAAACAGCCAGGTCTTGAGTACTTTACTGAATACCCGAAGTGATGGGACAGTCTTGAGGTTATTGGAAAGGTTGTTCCAAGCTTTGGCTGCCAAATGTGAAGAAGAGCATCCTCCACTTTTGCCTCGGCGCATCCGGGGGTGTCTGAAAGGAAAAGGGAGATGGATCATAGGTGTCTGGTTAGTTGGTAGAAGGCCACACATGTGTTGATGTATGCTTCTCCTGCATTGTGCAGGGCTTTGTATGTGTGGGTCAGCATCTTGAAGTGAAATCTATTCTGGATTGGGGGCCAGAGAAGCTTCTTGAGGTGGGGCATAATATGGGTCCGTCTGGGCAGGTTGAATATGAGTTGTGTCCCTGAGATTTGAATTATCTGTAGTCTCTTCCGGAGGTATGTGGTGATTCCTACTCAGAGTGTGTTCCCTTAGTCTAGCCTACTGGTAAAAGGGCCTGCGTGACTGTTCTTCTGGTGTTGACTGGAGGTATCTGAAGATCTTGCCGAGCATGTGTAGGATGTGGAAGCAGGTGCACAAGACTGGATTTACCTGTTTCTTAATAGATAGCTTGCTGCCCAAGATGATGCTGAGGTTGCAGATGATGGGCCTAGTTCAGCAGGCCACCATGCATCATTCCATGGCGAGGTGTAGTTCCCAAAGTTGAGGACTTCTGCCTTGTCCATGCTGCACTTGAGGCAGTTGTCCTTCATCCAGTCCTTGAAATTCATCATGCATATGTAGAAGTTGGCTCTTGTGGTGTCTTCTGACAGTGAGAGGATGAGCTGGGTGTTTTAGGTGTAGGAGATGATGTTGAGTCTGTGCAATCTGACATTGTTTGCCAGGGGGTTTGTGTATTTGTTGAAGAGAGTGGGGCTGTGGGACTATCTGTGGGGGCACCACAGAATATCTACTTGGGTTCCAAGGTGAATGATGGGAGGCAGAATCTCTGGGTTCTTCCAGTGAGGTATGAGGTGATCCATTTTGAGGGCATCACCCTTGAATCCGATGTGGTGGAGTTTGTTGAACAAAATATGATGGGAGACTGTGTTGTAGGTGTGTCCAGGAGGATGAGGGCAGCCATTTTACCATGGCTCAGGATGGCCATGATGTTGTTGGTGGCTATGATCAGGGCTGTCTCTGTGTTGTGGTTGGATCGGATTCCAAAATAACAGGGGTCCAGAGGTTTTTGTGTTTCAGTACTCCAATTAGATATTCCACAAGGAGGGCTGATTGATTGTCTTCTCAAAAACTTTCGCTGGAAAGGGGAGCAAGGAGATGAGCATTGGGCTGTTCTTCGGTTCTACTGGGTTGGTAGATAGTTTCTTCAGAAGGAGTCTCACTTCGATGTGTTTTCAGTCTTGAAGGGGAAGGAGCACAAGGTTATGGAGGTGTTCAGGACTTTCTTGAGCATGTCACTAATTGCCTTGCTCCCGTGGTTGAAGGCATGGTTCTCTAAGTCCAAAATGTACTTAGACTCCGGGAATCTTAAAAAAAAGTTATCTGCCACATCCTTTTTTGTTCAGGGGTAGTCTGTCATTGAAAGAATATTAAGAATTTGCTGTTACTGTTGCTTTTCTCAAACAATGGGTGGCAACTGGATAGTGTTATCATGATTCTGTATTGTTGTAATTTATTCTATTATGCTTTTCACTGGCTATTTTGTACTCAATATATATCTTTTCTTGCAGGGATATTCTAAAATATATATTTCAGTGACATCTGTACTGCATGTTAGACATTTTCAAATGTGCTTATCTCCTTAGGAATAGAGTATATTGTAATAGTATATATAACAACTATTGCTGCAGCTGAAACACTGTTTTCATGCCAAATGTTGCTTCCATGCCCTTACTGTCAAATGGACTTTTTACTGGTTTGCCTCTGATTGAGTAACGTTTTCTGGATATAATGAGTGGGTGCAAGAATTTAGATTTATTATTATACCTGAAACCCAACAAGCACTGGGAAAAGTGTTTGATTTTGGGGAGTTTAGATTTAATATATTAATTAAACACAGCTACCATTGGGGAAAATCTGCAATTTTATGGAGTTCAGATTTACAAACCTCACTCCATCTCCAGTGTTATGTGGGCAAGTGTTCGATTTTGAAGACTGAGATGTACTGTTCCTATTCCAACCGAGTTACTAATAAGATTCAATATTCTAACTTCAATCCAACTACCACTGGGGAAATTGTTTGATTTTGGGGAGTTCAGATTTAATATCTAACTTCAACTTTACTACCATTGGAAAAAGTTTAATTTTGGTGAGTCAATTTACCAATATTACTAATATTGCTCCATCTAAACATGGTAGAAATTGTTGATTTTTTGCAGACATCTGATTGTGTAGTAGCCTATACCATTTTCCAATTCAGTAAAGCTTGGACCTTAAAAGCTAGCTTATAGCAGGTTGAGTATCTTGACTCGATAACCGGCAGAGAATACTCAATAAATGGGTAATCTACTAGAAGCCCAAAAACAAATTGCTTACAGTAATCACCACACTGGCCGTGAATTTTTTGCCATGTAATGCATTTGCCCCTCAAAATAAAGTGCTCTAGCTCTTTGAATTCACAAGAGATCCCAAATCTAATCTGAGTATGTGGAAGTGGAAGTTCAGCATAATGACACTCCTGTAATGTAAGATATGTATAACCTACAGGAATATGTTTTGATGCATACACTGCCTGCTCCAAGCTCCTGGAGCACTTTCTATATTGTTATTTAAGGAACTTCACTGTTTTAATACAACTGACACCCTAGTTTTCTTCCATGCCAAATAATCTTGCCAAAGCATCTAAAAAAGATGCCTCATAATATGTTTGAACATGAGGAAGTTCCAGCCCTCCTTGTGGAATATCTAATTGGAGTACTGAATATTTTACCCCAGATAACTTTCTGTTCCAAACAACATTACTTAAAAGTACATCTAAGTCCCTAAAATAGCTTTAACAAACTTTAATGGGGACGTTTAAAAAAAGAAATAAAAGCAAAGGTAAAATTGACATTCTAATAAGAGCTACCTTGCCGATCAATGTCAGAGGAAGTAGTACCCATCTTTCAAGTAGCCCCCTAATTTTCTTCAGCATTTCCATATAATTCAATTGAAAGAGCTGAGCATATTTATTCATCACATAGACACCTAGATATCGGATCCAGCTTTGAGAACACGCTTGCTGTTGCAGAGAAACAGGAGGATTGCTAGCTTGAGTATTAAACAGAAACAACTCTGTCTTATTTTAATTGGTGTTATACACCCTAATCCTTTTAACCTGCTTGAACTCATCCAGAACCCTCTGAACATTCTTCTTCTTACTGAGTTTCAAGCATTACACAATGTCATCAGTGAACAGCTTTAATTTAGCCATTCCAGAAATGGGAGAATCAATCAAAATGTTACTCCAAAATCTAGCAGCCAAGGGCTCTATAAAAGGGTAAATAGAATTGGGAATAGAGGGCACTCCTGATGAGTTCCCTTGTTAATGGCCACTGTTCAAGCAAGGTTGGACTCCACAAAAATGTTTGCTTGTGCCTCCTTGATACAAATTCTCTAACATCACCAAACTTCTCTAGAGCAAAAAACAGTGAACCACACTTAACCAGATCAACTGCTTTCTCAGCATTGACCAATATTACTGCTGCACTGATCTGGGTAACAGAGAAATAATTCAGCAGATGATTTAAAAAGCCTGTATCCGCGGACATCAAATGATTAGCCACAAACTCAGTCTGGTCTATGTGAATTAAAGCAAACACAAGGAGATGAAGGACGGAGTGCTGAAACTTTTCAGACATTCACCGCCACTCACAGATCTGGGTTGAATCCATTATCATTCTTTAGCTCACTTCGTCACCCCAGTTCAGACCCAGCTATATGCAAATCAGTCTTGATCTTGTGCCTCATGGGAACAGTCCAGCCCGAACTGCCAAGCCAAGTCTTCCCTGCACCGGAAACAAGCATCCTGGAACCGGTTTTGGGATAACAACCACCCATCAGCCAGGCTAGCTTGATTCCAGTGGAAAATTGAGCAATTGACCCATGTTTGGGCATATCCTGCCAACTTAGGGCGAACAAAGCAAACACAAGGAGATGATGGACGGAGCACTGAAATGTTTCATACTCTCACCCCCAGCCACAGATCTAGGTTGAATCCATCATCGTTCTTTAACTCACTTCACCACCCCAGTTCTGCCCCAGTTTTCTCACCTCCTTTATAAAACCAAATAAATCAGTCAGGAAGGGTACCAGTTCTGTTGCAAATGTTTGGGTAACACTTGCCCAGAAACCCATCAGTCCCACTAGGAATTTTGGCAAGAGCTTCTTGTACCTCCACTGCTGATGTGGTAGAAATTATATTTTCAGCCTGAGTGTGTACCAACTGAGGTAACCTAAAGGACTTATAATACGATATGCTTGACTGCAGTGCAGAATTGAATATTTTGGTTTTGTATAGGGTTCTAGATTGGTGCAGAAAAACTTGAGACACTTTATCCTTCTCTGTAACTATTTCTTCAGTGCCAGGGCTCTGTAACTTTCTCACAAGTGCAGCATGTTGCTTATCCTGTATTGACCATGCCAAGAGCTTACCAATTTGCTGACTCTCTTTTTATACACATTGCTGAAAAAAATCCCTCAATTCTTGCTCAGCCTTTTCAAGATAGTTTTCTGGGGAACCTGCATACCTAGATGCCTAGTCTTAATCTTCAGGGCTTGATCTGCTGCCAATTGTAGCTCTGCTATTTAATCTGCTTACACTGTGCTTTGCTGAGCTTTATGAGCAATAGTCTGCTGCCAAGCTATTGCGTTAAAAGCTTCCCACACTGAAAGCATTGATGCCTTTTCCCTGTTCAACAGAAAAAAGTCTTGGATAAATGTCTTCATTTCTGTGAGCCACTCTTGATTAGAAAGAAAGGCCCTATCCAGCAGTCACTTGGGCCTTTCCCCCCTAGTTGTATCCAGCTCTATCATAATAGTAGCCAGCGCATGATAGGAAAAATCATTAGCCTAAATGTCCAAACCCACCCTTTTAATAAAATGGGAAATTATAAAAAAAATCAATACAGGAGGCAGTGTAAAACCAATGTGAGAAGTAGGTAAATTGTAAAATACCTGAATAATCACTCCGCCATGGGTCAATTTATTGAAAATCCTCATTCAGCGTATCGATCACTCTTTTCATTTGGGGCTTAATTTGTTTTTTAGCTTCATTCAATGTATCAACCTCCAAGTCCTGTATGTAATTAAAATCCCCCCCTAAAATTAACGCTGCCCCCAACAAAATTATGTTGATCTGCACTAATGAATATACCTCATCAGTATCTGGGGCATAATAATTTACCAGATTCATAGGGGTCCATTTAACTAAAATCTTAAACAATACCCACCTTCCATGAGGTTCCCTGATTACGTCGCTACCAACCAATCAAGCCTGCTCCCTAGAAAAATAGCAACACCCCTTACTGCCAGACTGGCCGAAACAAAGTAGGCATGAGGATACTGTTTATGGATAAACATATCCAGGAGGTTATTCTTAAGATGGGTCACTTGTAGAAAAAGAATTTCTGGGGAGAAAGACAAAGACATCAGCCACCTGTTTAGCCTCCTGTATTTGTTCGAAATGCCATTCACATTACAAGAAATAAATCTAACTTTAAACGGATTGCATAGATACCTCTCCCTAATTGATCCCATTCTTATGTCACTAAACATCCGCACTTCCACTCCTGCTTCAGTTCTGCTCCTTTTGAATATGTGTTCCCCACCACCCCTTAAATCAACCCCAAAAACCCCACGTGACCCAAACAATACCCAGTGAAGGGGGGAATGGCCCACAATGCTCCTCTCAAAGCTCCTCCAGTAAATGTGGTGCACACTTGTCCCTCCAACCACACCCACCAGTACTACCAAGCATGTCACTTTGACAATATCAACATCATCAAGATCATGGCAGAAGTATAGAATCATTCAAAATTAGTCAGAGATCTTCTAAAAATACTTCTGAGCCTCTACAACACTAACTCCTGTGAGCAAAAGAAATGCCATAGACTAGTGGGCTAGTTCATAGGACCTCCAGCCACACCTGCCTCACCAGTGAACTTTTACCATCAGCATTATTAACCCATGTGTGATCTTCAACATTATAGCAGAAGGACGACAAAAACATTTTTGATTAATTAGAGATCCTCTGAAGAATCTCCTAAGCCTCTGTAAGACATGTAAAGAGATGAAACTGCCCCTTCACCAGCACCTTCAATTTAGACAGATGTGCAATGGTCACCTGAGCAACCTGCACCTTAAAAAAAAGTTCATTTACTAAATAATCTAGTAAATTAACCAAAATAGTATGTGGGAATTTCAAGCTAGGAAAATGTGGGACCAGCACAAGATGCATGAGCCCTGGTAATAGTAAATCATCTGTGTATTCAGGCAGCACATGAGTCTTAATAAATGAATCCACGCACTGGAGAACCAGTTGACCCTCACACCACTCTGGGCCCGTACTATGTGTAAATTAGATTGCCATGAGTGGCTTTGAAACTCCTTAATCTTGTATCCCAGCACAGATGTTTGCTTTCAAAACTGGCTGACCTCTTCCTGCATAATAGTAACAAGATCGTTAAGATCAGATATTCTGGACTCAACCTCCTTCAGTCTTGCTTGGAGTTGAAACCTAGTTTCTTTGATTTTGATAGGTCTCTAAGGTAAGGCTGCTATTTCAATTACCTGTAAGGCCTTAAACTCCCTAATCTCACCCAGATTAATGTTAAGCATACTTTTATGTCACATTGCCCACTGTCTACTTTAGCCCTCTGCTGTTGTTGCTGATCCTGCTGGAGGGCTCCAACTGATTCAAGTTGTGGCTGATCATGTTCCCCACTACTAAAATCTGTGCTGCGAAGTGGTAACACCTGCAAATCAGAGAGCTCCGACTGGATAGAGCCTAAGCTTATGGTAGATGCAGAGGCCTGAGTTACTGGTAGAGCTTGTGTAACTATGGACTGAGATGGAGCCAAACAGATAAATGCCACTAATTTCCCCTTAGCAAACAAGGGCTATTCTTTTGTTTTCACCTCAGCAGTGGTCTCTGGATGCAGCTCAGTGTCCCCATGATTATGGGCTAGAGGTCCACTCCTTACAGAAGAGTCCATTCAGCTTTCACAGCCTGCTCGCAAGGTGCATTTCCAGTGCCTATCGCACTTCCCTTCTCCATGGTGAATAAATTATCCTCTGAGTTTGGTGGGCTCTCTGATATCTTTGGCTCCATTCTCAGTTGAGAACTGTGATTTGCCTGAGGAGCACATGGCTTTGCTTGCATGGCACGTGTTTTAGCCCTCTGAACGAAAGTTGGAGAAGAATCTAAATTTCTGGCAATGTTCAGTGATTTAAGATGGTGCTTGCTCATATTTTAAAGGAGCTTTATATCATATCTTGATCAAACCTTTTCTACTGCATCCAGCATTTCTTCACCCCAAGAGACCCCTTTCAGAGACAGATGGAATTAAAGCCCTGCTTCAACTAGAAAAGTAATCATATGCAACTGTCTATGGACTATTCCTCGAGTACATCACATAACAGTCTTCGTAAGGGTATGCCCCAGAACATAGAGGAAACGCTGTAGCAAGCACAAATGTGGATGCTAACCATCGTCAAACAAGTGTGTGCTGCAGACACAATGTATGCTTGCAGGAACTTGGAGCTATGATTATGAGGACCCTGCCAAGCGACTCTCAACCAGGTTGTGAAATAGTACCCCACCAGATTTACACACAAAGCACCACACTTACCACCAATGAGAAACCTTGCGCCTCGCCCCGCCTGTCCTCCCCAAGCACTGTAAATCCATGTAACTTATGCGGCAGCTGTAGATATCATGTGCACCCACTGTTCTGGCCCCAAAAAGCTGACTTTGGGTGACTGAAGAAAAGCAGCTCCAGACACCTGAAGAAAATGCCGTCTGCATCAGGCACCGAGCAGAGCAACCACATATTATGTCGCTTCTGCTACTTTCACTGAGTATGCAGCATTCCAATGATTTATTCCTCGCTGCTCTGGCATCTATGACCCAGAAGCGGAAACAAGATGACAGGGGTCCAAGTATGCTTAAAAAACCAAAAAAACAAGGTTATCCCTCGCCCTTAATCCAGCGGCAAAAGAGGAAGCAAGCGGATCCCAGCATAGGAGCTATTCAGTTCTGCAAAGCTACAAGACAAAATAGGCCAAGCTACTAACGGAGTCCAAAGGGGAGGAAAACATACAACAACAAAAAACAGCAGGACAGAGCTCATCACTGAGCCTTTTATCATGGAATATAGCAGGCACGAATCAAGATCTGCCGGATAATTCCTTTCCAGATAGATGGAAGAAATATGAAATAATAGCACTACAAGAAACATGGTTGACAGCCCCTATCCAGATTCCGAGATATCTTCTTCACTTTTTTAAAGCCATAACAACCCAGCGATATGGCAGACCAAAGGGTGGTCTAGCCGTTTATATTTTTACGGCATTAAGCGCTGCCTCAACCCAAAGGCATGCCTCTACGACAGATATGCAAGCAATAAAAGTAGACTTGGGAGCCGACAAAATGGCAAGTATAATAATACTTTTTAATGTACTTGCTCATCTGAAGTGTGAAGCTCAAAAAATCTTATTCAACAAACTAATTAAGGCAATAGAAGAAATAAGGTTTGAGTATCCAGCTTGGGATACAATACTAGCCGTGGATTTTAACTCAAACTTAATGCATACACCGGAAGAGTAAGATGACATAGTAACAGCAAATGCAATATTGGCAGTATACTCTCAAGACCAGCCCATGGATAAACGCTGTGATGTAAATGTCCAGCGACTGGTAGAAGACCTAGAACTTCTAGGCCTATGTGTGCTTAATGGAAGTTCTGAGCAAGATAAGCCGCCAACGTACACCTACCACAACCCTAAATCCCAATCTATTATAGATTATAAAATCATCACCCTGCCACTACTTATCACTCAGCTCAACACGATGTGCTTGCAAGCCCTGAAAGTATACAATGATGGCACCTGCACTTGGTACAGTAACATCGCTCAACCTATAAATGGCTAAAATGGACAAGTTGCTCTCTTCCAAACAAATCCTCAAGGGCAAAGAACTTGATCGTAACCCTCGGGGCACAGGAAGGTTCGTTGATAGAAGATTGGATCACATTCGTAATAACACTATTGAAGGAATTTTCGCAAACTGACCGCCTCAGCCCTACGGTCCGCAAACAGGATAAGCAGCTGAGTAAAACAGCCTTAAATGTTAGAGATGAATTAAGAAGAATTATAAAACGGACAAGGGGAACAACAGTGTCTGAAGTAACCTGGGACCAAATAAGAAAAAAAGAGGCAATATGAGAAACAAATCTGGGAAGAAAAAAAGCAGAACAGATGACCTATGGTCAATGATCCTAGTTACTGTCAAAACATCTAACACAAGAGCTGTCTGGAAATTAGTGAATGGCCTCAGAAGATCAAAACCGCCAATAAATAATACTTTTCTGACTGAGTTAGCCTGGATAACTCACATAACCTCAACCCTCTTCATAGCACCTGACATGAGGGTTGAAGAAGTGAAAAAAGTCACTGATTCCCCTGCTAAGGCCTGTGAGTCACCAATACATCAATTATCAAATAATTTGAATGCACCGGCTATATCATCTGAATCACCAAGGCAAAAATATCGCCTAGAACCATCACAAGTAACCACCAGGAAACAGGTAATTACAACAGGAACTACAAATCTTAAGTTGGCAATAGGCTTGCAAACATAGCAATGCACGGTAGAACAAACAGCATCAGTGATCCAAGCGGGCAGACGTGATGGGACACAAGGCCCAAATGGGATCCCGCAAGCAATCTATAAACAGGACCCTGATTTCTGGGCTGTCCCGCTGTCTCGACTCTTTCAGGAGGTGAGCATATTAAATAGCCAGAGAGTTCGAGAGGATGAATAATTAACCCGGTATACAAAGGAGGAGACGGAACTGATCCAACCAACTGCCGAATTATCGCCTTACTCGATACAGAAGCAAAATAGTATGCATCCTTGATTTTATTGGACTTGCTACACTGATCAGAGTCAAACAACAAAATCCCCCCTAACCAGTCGGGATTCTGTAAAGGCATAGGTACCACAACAAATCTTCTGCCCCAGGCATAATGGCAGATAAGAGCTTACGGCAAAAAAGAGCTTATACCTATGCTTTATAGACTTTAAAGCGGCATTTGACTGGGTAAAAAGAGGTCTATAGTGGCACAAATTAGTCCAGTGGGACTCCCAGAAACAATATTAAGAGCCATACAGCTACTATACACAAACACCTGGATTCAAGTCAAATTTGCCGATGGCAATAAGCTTACTAGGAAGATCGACACAAATGCCGGTTTAAAACAAGGGTGTGTTCTGGCCCCACATCTGTTTAACCTTTTTATGGCTGACCTATCCCGAAAGCTAGACAAGGTGAACTCACATCCTCCACGTCTAGGCACTCTCACATCACCCACTTATCTTATGCAGATGATTTAGTGCTTCTAAGCCAGACAGAAATAGGATTCCAAATCAACAATATAGACTCGAAATTGGTTAGCACCTACAAGCATCTGGGAGTGCTCATGGATAATCGACTTACTTTTCAAAACCACGAGACCCAAATGAAAAAATGTAATGGGCTAATATTTGCTTTTTGCACAATGGCAAAAAACCTGAAAAGTTCATCGTTCACCCCACTGCTAGAAGTATTTAAAGCTATACTTTTGCCAACAGTGGCATACGCAAGTGAAATCCAGCACGGGAAAAACTCGGCACCCCTGAATGCTATACAAAGAAAAACTTACAAGAAAATAATCTCCCTACCACGCAACTCTTCCCCTGCACAGGCGAGGTTAGAATTTGGGTTGCAGCAGCAGTACGTGCAAAGGCAACACATAACTAGAAAAACTTGGTATAAATTTTGAACTAACAGGCAAAATCCAATCAACAATGAGCTGTGGAGGGCCCTAAATAAAGGTCCAGAATCCTTCTACACCAAATACCTACGATCATCATTAAAAATCACTAATACTACAAGCACTCGTTAATGAAGGACAAAATAAGCCTGAGTAAGTGATCCATGGATGGTCCTGCAATCATACACAGATTTGAAACCAGCAATGTATCTTGGCCAGACGTATGCACCGCATTTAAAAATAAAGTTTCTAGCACTACGTCTTGGTGCAATTCCATCAAATGCCGATCAACCAAGTTGGCAATATAAAGGCTCTAAAGCATGCAGTCTTTGCGGTGCACCAAAGCAGGATCTAATTCATCTAATCTGCATCTGGCCTAACTTAAAATCACATCACATTTGGTTACTGAAAAAACATTTTAATATAAGTGGAATCCGCACCTGCAGATCAGCAATATTAGAGTGTCTTAATCCAAATGACCCACAGCTCAATTGTAGCCTGCTAAAATGTTTAACTCTGTATGGTAAATTAGTCAAGACGGTTCCAATTGGAGAAATGAAATAGCAAACTGGAGGACAAATATTTTATAATGACCAGTTTTATACTACTCTTACGGATTTACATTAATACACTAAAAAGCACTATGAGTTAAGGTTGTAGCATGCCCCGTTGGAGACCTTGTTTTATAAAAAAAATTAGTGTATTGATTTCATTGCACTTGTCACCTTGTACGTTTAAATGTGCAATGTATTTAATGTATTGTGAAGCAACTAATGTTTTAAAAGAAAAATAAATCTCATTTGTATAACTCTTTTACATTTATTAGAACTATTTGTAGTATATTGTCATGGTTTTAACTAACTAAAACAATAAAGTATTGATTTGATTTGCTTTGATACTAACATATAACTGAACAGCAACTTAAATAAAGCATTTCCTACTTTATTCCCCTGCAAATCAGACACCATGTGTCTAACGAATGAAAACAAATAATATAATTAATGCATTATTAAACCCTTTAGCCAATTATTAGATAATTAATAAAATATACATATTATGTATATTTTAACTCACTTACCTCTTCACAACAAAATATCAAAATAATTATTAAACAACACATTTCTCTGCTGGCTCTTCAAAAAATCCCTGACATTTGCTGAACCCCAAATCACATTATGGAATTTATGAGTCTTTCAGATCCCGTTCCTAACAGATTACTGTATGTCAAACTTAGAAAAGAGGCTTAAAGCTTGAGGTTTATTACTTGGGGTCCTGCTAATCACACAGAAATGTTTTGTTGCATATGGCGCTCCAAAAGCAATCCTTTTTGCATCTGTCCGTGCCTGGACCGTGCCCAGCGCCAGGACCCCTGGCCTGTCCGTCCCCTGAAGATGCACCATCGCCGATCTCTACACCCTTGACCCAGGACGCCCAGTGGCAACAACACCAAGGAACTTTTCAACTTTCTTAGAGAATTCTCCAACCCGGCTGACAGGGAAAACAACATCACACCCTCACAAGAGCTGTGCGACAACCTCACCCACTAACTCAACGACAAGATCTCAACCATATACACAAACTTCGAACCCCAACCCACACTTGCAGACTTCCTCAACAGATATTCCACCACCATAACCAACACAAACCACGCACTGACCACCTGGACCATCCTCTCCACCCAGGACACCACCCCCATTATGAAATCCATCCACTTTGGAGCTTCCACAGACCCAGCCTGCACCACATCTTCAACCCGGAAACAAAAGGATTGGTCAGGAACTCAACACACTACTCAACACCTCTATCACCACTACAATATTTTCCGATGCCTGGAAACACCTCGATGTCAGACCACTACTTAAAAAACCCTCCACCACCCCTTGAGAACTTGATAACTACCTGCAAAGCTCTTTGCTCCCATTCCAAGAGAAGGTAGTGGACAAGATTATCAACAGTAAACTCAGTGACACACTTGGAGCAGAGTTAGCTACTAAATGCCTCCCAATCCAGCTTCGCAGCAATCACAGAACCAACATTGCCCTGATCTCAGCCATCAACGACATCCAAATCCTCCTCGACCGAGGAGAAACAGCAGCTTTGATCCTCCTTAACCTCTCCGCAGCCTTCGACACCATATCCCAACACACACTGATCAAAAGATTCCACTATATCAGCATCCAACCGAAGGAGATCACCTGCTGTGTATCCCAGGGTTCATCGCTCAGCCTCATGCTCTTCCATGCATATATGATCCAGCTGGCCAACATCATCAGATCCCACAGTCTCAACATAATTTTCTATGCAGATGACACAGACTCATCCTCCCACTCACCGATGACCTCACCACCATCAGAATCAACTTCCACAGATGCATGACAAACATTACAGACTGGATGGAGAACAACTGCTTGTAGTTGAACACAGACAAGACAGAAGTACTGATCTGTGGCAACAGCACCAACACATGGAACAACTCCTGGTGACAATCAGACCTACGACACGTACACACTAACCCCAACCACGCCAGAAACTTTGGAATCATCATTAACAACAACCTCACCATGAAATCACAGATCAACGCCGTCTCCTCCGGCTGCTTCCTCATGCTGCGCATGCTACATAAGATCTTGAAGTGTCCACCCCTACACATGAGACACACCATGAAACAAGCCCTCATCATCAGCTGACTGGACTACATCAACGCTCTCTACATAGGAATCGTGGCACACCTCCTAGAGAGACCTCAGGCCACACAGAACACCACAATCAGACTCCTCCTTGGCCTCCCCTGGTGAACCCACATCACACCCCACCTCAGGCAACTCCACTGGCTCTCCATACAGAAGTGATGTCAATTCAAGCTGTTGATTCATGCACACAACTCATTCTCCTATCTCACAGCAAAGACCTAGAACACCCTGACTCCACCCTCAGGAAATCACTGTCACTGCCTCAATTCAGGAAGGACCTCAAGACCAGGCTTTTTGAGTGGACCACAGTGGCTTCGACTGATCAGCAGTCCCTTCCCCAGCACATTGAGACCCTTACAGGTGAGTAGTCACACTTCACAAGACACCTCATTGATTGATTGATTGATTGATTGATTGATTGATTGACAAGGCTCTACACAGCCAATGACCCGCCTACATTAACCACCGCTTGAACTTCCACCAACCGTTGGGAAGATTATGCTCCGCCTCGCTTTCACTTACCCATATTCCCAGCCTCTACCGAAGCAGAAGTGGAGGACGCTTCTCCAACATTGCATCAAAGACCTGGAACAGAATCCCCACACACCTCCAGACCATCACCTCAAAATTCCAAATGGACCTCAAGACCATGCTGTTTAAATAAGTCTCTGGGACCTGCAAACACCTGTATACCATTGGATGATTAGCTGAACTTTATAAATCCTGATTGCTTGAGACCGTTGAAAACACAGGGACTGTTAGCCAACTTTAGATCCCATAGTGTCCATTCTGTTTTCACCATCAAATTTTGTAACAGCATTTTTTTATATGAAGAGGCACAAGGATCAAGCGCAGGGCCGGACTGGCAATAGCGGGCACGGGGCGTTTCCCCGATGGGCCACCAGGGTGGGGGCCGTTTTTGTTACGGGGGTGGTTTGGCAACATATTACCTGCAATATCAGCCCCTGTAACAAAAGTGGTAGGGTGAGACGTGAATGATGCTTTCCACTAGCACCCCTCTCCTCCGGGGGCTGATCGAGCTGGTTGCCAGGACCAGTTTCGGTTTCTGGTTCGGCCCTGATCAAGCGTTTGAATTAGACCAAATATTTTTCTGTGTTTTGTATGTGCATCTCATTTTAAAAGGATGTCTTTGTTTACAATGGATTTCCCACAAAAGAAAAATATCTGAACAGCAAAACTAATAGAAAGCATTCTGTTTCACGAACAAAGGCTAGAAGAACGTGTTGAGAAGCATTGCAGATTTTAAAAGACACACAAACATGTTATCACTTGTGACCTTTCTCTTAGCAATTCCGCTTCAGTTTTACATTGTGCAGTAAAGGTTAACGAGTGAAGGGCAACACATTGCACCCAGGACACTTCACTCTGATTTTCTGATGTTCAACATTAAGCACAATTTGCAGCTAATTAAGAGTATTGACTTGGAACTAAATCATCGGCGCCACAACATCTGTGTTCTCTTTTTAAAATACACAGAGAGAAACAGATTCTCCATTAAACACAGACATTTGACATTTACCCTACAAAAAACATTCCTCTGCAATGCGCAGGACAAGCTTGCTGCTTCTAAAAGTCCTTCGACATTGTGGTAATTAGTAATTTTCAAATCTATTTAATTAGATAAGCTACTACAGCCAAGTTGGAAAGAGGATCGTGCTATTCTTTGATATAATTGCATGTCTTGCGTTCGCCATTTTATTTCCCAGCATTCAAAAAACTGGTATGTATTAAACAATACTCGCCAACTGAGGAGATATAATGAGTATCTGTCAAAAAATAAATAACAAAGACCATGTATTAATTGGGTATAGCAAGTCGTCTTCTCCATGTTGATGAGGAACACATTAAGAAGTGAACCATTTCCCGCTTCCTGACACAGTGGTTTCTACCATATGAGGAAAATGTTGTGTAGCAGGGGCAATGAGTGTTGCCCTGAAGGCGGCGGTCCCAATGGCAGTATTGACCACAGTCCACATTTAGACCATTGAAATGCGAAAAAGCCTTTTCCCTAATATTACTGACAAGATATTATCAGATTGGTGTTCAGTGATGGAATTCTAAGGGGCTATTGCCCTATTTTAATGGTATAGTCCCATGCAAACAATACTCAATCTGCGTACATGTCAATTGGTGAGGAAGGGTTGGAATTTCCACTAGTCACCGTCCCCATTTGCGCTGTGAATATCGTAATGGGGAAGAAAGTTCCAATCTTGAATCCCCACTGCCTACTTCCGAGAGTGAGTTACCAAGCAGTTCCTTCATATGGGCGTCAGTGTGTTGATTGGTGGGGAGAAGGCATATCTTGGACGATTTTGCAAATATTGAAAGTACTTGCTTTTGGACCTAGTTGATCAGTAGCTTACTTATCGGGGCAGAACCTTATTCATCAATCTTCGTTGATGTCTCAAGTCACAGTGGAGACGTGTGGCTCACTGGTTAGAGGAGGCAGACCTGGAAGCAGAGGTCAGCCCGGGACCAGGGTTCAATTCCCGGCTCGGCGGGGTCTTGAGTCCTAAAAAATGTCCATGGACTCGACAATTCTCGCGCGGTGTCTACTCAAGCGGATACCCTGCCGGGGTTATCTCACAGGGGAATACCAGGATGGGTTCCTTAAGCAAGCGCTTAGAAACCGCTCGGTGATTTGTGCTATATAAATTCCTGTACATTTACATTTATGACTGTACGAACTTCTGATTCTCACAAACGGGATTGCCGAACATTGAATCACATTTAATATGATGAAAACCCACAAACTAAGAGATTTTCCACTGTAGCAATCAATGCTTAGGGACTGAGAAATGTGAATTCAAATGGGAGGGTCAGTAGGAGGCTGTTATGAATGTTGTGCAAACTCACAAAGTCATAACGTGTGTACTCACACGCTTTTCTAGTGGTTTTCGCATCAGTTCTGTGTTTGTAATTCTAGTGCTAAAAGTGACACATGCAAATTTTGTCCAGCACCTTTTCAGACACTTGGGGGCAGATTTACAAGCCCCTTGCGCCCCTTTTACGCCGCCGTTGCGTCACTTTTGTGACGCAGCAGCGGCGTAAAAGTTGCGCCACGGTGCGGGGTACTTACAACGTGACACATCTGGGAGATGCGTCACGTTGTAAAGCCCCGCGTTCCTGCGCAGGGGGGGGGGGGGGGCGTTCCGGCACAGGAATGCCTCCTAAAAGTGGCTGTGTGAAATCTACAAGATTTCACTCAGTCACTTTGGGGCCCATGCTGCGTCAAAACCCTTGAAGCAGGCGTATGGATTGATGCAGCATGAACAAGATAGGGCCCCCAGAGCCTTGCTGGATCTGCGTCGCAACTCCAGCAATGCGCCGCCTTTACAGCACTGATGCGTCACGCAGCTGTGCCGTTTTTGCCCATTGGTGCGCCGCATTTACAATGCGGCGCATCAATGGTGGCGGAGGCATGGCGCACAATAAGTGGTGCATCCCTGCTAATATGCAAGGATGCGCCACTTATTGTAAATCTGCCCCGCAGATCTTACCACAACTTACAGCACGTCATGTCCCCGCACGTGCACTGCTTGTGGTTGTCATGTTTAGTTACAGGGTTTTAACCCGTTTCAAAATCACTCTACTTGCATACACAAGTGTGCAGATGCTTACATGGGAAGCCATCTTTGAATGAATGTTCAACCCTTTCCAAAATGACTACCTGTGCACGCGCCAGTAGACGCAAAAGGGTCATCAGACATCCACCTTTACATCCTCTTGTGTGCAAGCATGGCAGCTATTTTAAAAAATATTTTTTTGAATAAAACTTTACCAAAACATTTAATAAATCCTTGCAAAGTCAAATGCCTGAAGCAAATGCCAGACCCATGTCTTTGTCAATGCTTTTTTTAGTTTGCTATAGACAGCTGTGACTATTTTCCAGACCTAACATCATAAAACAAATTATGCATAGATGGGGACAGTGGGTTTTCCTTAGCCAGATGTTAAAACTGTTGTTCATATTTTTGAACAGCCCACTCTGGGAGCCAGTCTTTTCTGTAGTTGTCCTTCGTGATGTATGGTGTTTATATCAAGTCTTCAAGGCAAAGGGACCCATATCTGGGGGACTCGGTATATTCTCTCTCAATCTCAATTGGGTGGGAGGCATACATGCTATCATTGGACTCAGGAGGTGCAGTGAACCTTTGGACAGAACAGAGGACAGAGGGGTCTTGCATCATCACCACTTTGTCAGGAGCCTTCATCCCGTTTACTGCGGGTGACAGGAGAAGCGTATGTAAAGTTGTTCATTGATAATCATCACAAAGGCTCTAATTCTGTAGTTGACGTCATAGCCATTACCTGCATGGCCATGCCAAAAGTGTCAGCGCTTTTAGCATTAATAAAGGCAGATTGATGAATTGGGGCTATGTGTGTGTCTTTAAAGACGAGAGCCCTAAACACAAATTGATGTAAACCCATGGAAATCACATAGGAAAATTTACACAGGAAAATCCACACAGCATTGTTGGCCCATTGCCAGTATAAAAAAGGATTTCCTCAAGGCAAAAATCTAGCTTTGATCTCACAAATAGTATACTAACGGGACCCTTTGCATGGTCCTGACTAATGCCAGTTAGCGCAGTGAGGAAATGGTGTAATGGCTGAAACATGTTGACCCAGGAATATGGAGAATACTAATTTCCTTAGTGTATTGCCACCTGTTTATCTCTTTGCCAGGCTGCTCTGAAAATAAATGAGACCCTCAGGACACCATAGACTTTTTTAATATCTAGGATTCCACCCAATAACTAAAGAGTTTGCTTGGTCACCACGGTTAAGCCCACTGGGTATTTGGACGAGGACTTTATGACGAAGCATGACAGGGGAATCCCAGTGGGTGGGAGTCCTTTTAACACCATAAGGCATGGGTACTCACAAACATTTTACGGGGGCTGCAAAGTTTCATCTTTGGTGTGACCAAGGCTGCACTGATGCCATTGGGGGTGTAAAGTTGGTGCAGGGGTAAGCAAAGCATGTATATTTAGTGGCTGAACTCAGTTGCGCAATGTGAGTCCAGAACTCCTGGGATGAATCCCAGCTTCTCCACTTGACCAAATTGTGTGACCCTGGGCAATTTTTCTATTCAATTTCCCTCCTTTTTCTTCATTATCACATAAGAGGAACTCGAAATACATGACTTCGGGATGCTTGCTGTTCAAAACCATCTCCTGTGCCTGGATGTAATCACTAACGCCATTGCTGTCAAGGTGAGGGGGTAAGCCTGAACGTTTCTAAATTCATGCTTGAAAAACATCACTTGATTTACTAAGGTGAAATAGTTCTACAGGTCAATGACTTTTGAATTTTGAAAAGACGATTGAATTTGTGCAAATTTGCTCTCTTTAAAAATGAAGGTGTTCCTAAAGTTAAGGGCCTTTCCCTAACTGCAATTATCTTTTAAATGAGTGCTTACTGTATATTTAAAAAAATTTTTATGTTACTTACTGTATATTTAAACATTTTTTTTATGTTAGTCTGAGTCGAGTAAACAGCAGCCCAGTGCTGCTGCTGCCAAAGGGGCCACATGTAAAGGTCGGGAGGGCCGCACTTTCAATATCACTGCATAAGATGATCCTTTTGGGCTGGTACAGAGAGACAGGCTAAGTATGGTAGGGGTTCTCTCTTCTTGTTTGTAAATGGTTCGTTGGCTGGGAAGGAGAGAAAATCCTATATCATTTTTTATTCCCCCTTTTTGATATACAGTATACAGTATTAAGACAGTCCTACATCTAAGTTGAATAGATGCTACTACCCTCATCATGTGAAAACAAATTGTAAATACCATTACCCCAGAGTGAGACTTTTTCTACTTGTGGTAAATACCACCCATTTTGAGTTTTCATCTTGAAAATGAAGCATAATATCCACAAACTTTACATAAGAAACTGAATTCCACATATTTTGCTTCTTCACAGCACTTGTTCCTGCAGGTTTTTTAGGTCTGAATTTATGCGGGGGGGGGGGGGAGGGGGTTGGACTGCAAGGGTGTGGTTTTTAGCATGCTACTTGGAATTCTCATCCCTGTGCAAGCAGAAGTTTGATAGGAATATAAATGTAGAACTTAATTTAGAATGATGACCCCAAAAATCTAACAACAAGGTAATATATTTAACTTAAACACATGCCCTAGACAAATTAAACTATCTTGTTGGTTTTGAATGCCCCATTTCCCCATCTTTTCTGTACCCTATGCTTTTAACTTTCTTTTGTCAGCTGGTCTTCTGACAGGACTAATACTCGATATCTTCCTTCTACCTTACCTAGGCACCCCACCGAGATATACAGGTCAATTTTCTGAGCATATCCACGCTTTTTCTAGAGCTGCCATTTTCCAAAGATTACATGACTGTTTAATCACCTCACAAGCATGCAGTTTAAACCTAATATTTACTCTCCTGGTGATTGTTTCAACTGAACATCTGGCTTTTGACAATACACATTGATTGCATATTTCGTTTATTATCTTTCTATAACCAGAACCGCAAACTCCCAGAAAAAGAGGGAGGAGCCATTTCCAAAGCTGCTACACGCGCGAATTTATTTTTTGAGTGACCTTATGCCGTCTTTTATATAAAAGGTGTATAAAAGAGATTTTCTATAACGCTCTACTTACGGTTTAAAAAAAACATTCTCAATTCTGATTTGAAAACTTTCTCATTTTGTGTACGCTTTTTTGTTTACATGTTCTGCTTTTAGTCACACTCATGAATGCTGATGTACTTTATAAATGAGTTTTTATAATTATAGCAAAATAGTTTTAATGTAACAAATTACACTATTGAACACGACACAATGCTGCAGTTTTAGGCGCCGAAATGAAAAAGTTGTTTCATTAGCTTTGAAGGAATCTAAAACCACTAATACCAAAATAGACAAAAAAGTAAACACACTCTCCATCTTAATAGGGACGAATACATTAGGGACTATACAAGCAAATTAAAATACGCTGCATTGTGCAAGCATAATAAAGACTTCCTGTTATGATATCACCTAAGCAAATATCCCTCATGTGGGAATATTCCCTCATTTTACAGATTTTCACTGGGGACACATATTTGTTCTGGTTTTCATCGCTGGTAATGCAAGGCTGCTCTAGCACCGCAGAGTCATTCAAATTATGCGCACTATTTCAGGACCATATCTGAACTGCAATTCCCATGGGCCTTTCTAATGCTGAAACCACATGCTTACAATATCATGAGTGCAACAGACCTGTGGAAAAAAAAGAAAAACGAAATGACAAAGGTTATTTTGTTAGAAACAAAAAAAGGAAAACTATGAGGTACATTGTGCTCACAGGTCTGTCCAGCTCAATTGTTTTGCGTGCTAATTTAGAGGTTTGCAGGTTGGATTTCCATCTATCAAAGTGGCAGGCCTAAGGGCCTCATTTAGAGGTTGGAGTGAACTGAAAATCTTTCAATTTGTAAAGAAAAATGTCAATTGGAAGTAGAATCCAAGGCTGAACTCCCTCCGCACTATCATCCCCATGGTGTAGAAAATTCAGCTGGTAGATTCCAATCTATTCTGAGTTTCTTCCAGAAACTGACATATTTTCTATTCATTTCAAACCATGAATGAAACCTTCAGTCTTCTCTACACTGATGGAAGAAAATCCTCCATTTTTAGGGTCCAATTCACAAAGGTAAATTGCTACACAGCTGGTTGTCAGAGACATAAGTATCGATAACTCAGGTGATTAATTGGCAATGGGGCCGAGAAGTGCGATTGATCCAATTCCCCCGGATGAGAGGCTGTTTTTACTTCAAAACCTGGGAAGGGGGACCCAATTTACTTGCTTGTATTATAGACCATGAAGCCATTGCTATGTCACTGCTAGGCGTAGACTTACTTTTTCACCAGTCAAAATTTCTGAGTGGAGATTTACACCTACATGTAGACTAGTTGTCTCCACCCCCTCCAGTGACCGACTGGAGCCTCTTTCGAAGGTATTTACAACTGTAATGTTACTCCTCAAACTCCTCAAATTAAACGGGTATTAAATAATAAAATACATTGGCTATATTTATTGCATTTTAACATTTTAGTGACTAGGTTAAAAGGACATGTTTAATTATTTCAAAACCTTTTAAAAATTTAAAAGTTGTATGTAATTAAAAAAACATTAAAAAATATAATTTTGAGGGCATGGCCAAAATGGCGGAGTGAGAGGGACAGTCTTGTGGTCCCTTCGCTCCGACCCTGGAGATTCAGCTTGCTGCCTTGGAGCCTGAGTGCAATTCAGTGCTTGCTGGCTCCTCAAGGCACTGAGGGGTCTACCAGATCGGTGAGCTGGGAGAGGGATTGAGAAGAGCAGAGACTCCATGGGCCTGGGCTACGAGGCAAGGCCGCTAGTCGAGCTGCGGCTGAGAGTGACCCAGCGGGTCGAGGAGTCGGAGGCGCAACAAGGAGTTTATGGAACGACTTGAGCCCCCTCTCCTGAGTTATTGATACTTATGCCTCTGATAACTAGCTGTCTGATTAGCTATTTACCTTTGTAAATTGGGACCTAAAATTGGAGGATTTTCTACCATCAGTGTGGAGAGGACTTAAGGTTTCATTTATAATTGCGGCACCATGGGCGAGATTGGCACCAGGTGCTATGTAGCGGCCCCAGGACTTGCTGGCCAGCCTGGAGGCCTAGCATACTGTCTGGATGGCTGTGGGGGTGGTGGTGGAGGAAGGCCTGTACCATAACATGGTCCGGTATGCCTGCAGCGGCAAATGGTACACTGGGAGAGACTGCTCTGGGGTCTGCCCTTTTTGCCCTGCAGGGGCCATTCTGCCAAGAGATCTGTAGCAGGGGACATCTGTGATGGCTGAGCCAGGGTGGGTCGACTATCCTAGTGACCTGCCGAGCCTAGTCAGGTGTAGGGGTGGAACCAGTGGAGCCAACACAGGTGAGCGTTGGAGTCTGCTCTGCAGTGGACCCGGGGAGAGAGGTGAGTGAGCTGTGAAAGCGGTGGTCACGGGGCCGGTGGTACACCCCGGGGTGCCCCTCCATTCCCCTGGGACCGGCCTAGAATTGAAGCTGATGCAGACCTCCCCCCTGCCCCCACAAGGACAACTGCATAAGGCCCGAGAGGTGCAGTTGACTACCCTAGGGCCCTTTGGCTCACTGAAGGACCGGGTTTTAGAACCCAGCGGCATCAGGGAAAACGCCCGATGCCTTCGAGTTCCCCTGCCTTGGCAAACAGAAACACGGGACACTTCTTGATGACGTCAAAGACCAAAGTTTATTGGCTGCAACCAGGAACAGAGGTCTACGAAGCACAACACGGGTGGTTCGCTAGAGACTGCACAAATTCAATGAGCGAAGCATGGTCTTTTATGCCAAAAATCAAGCCTCAGGCAACATTCCAAATTAGCATTGGGTTCATACAAACTGACCAATAGGAATGTGACATTTTGAAAGTAGCGTATGACGACAATCCCATTTTCCGTTGTCCAGCCCACCAGAAATGACCAAGCACATTCCAATGTTCTTGTTCGCTCAGGCCGGACAAACCCATCATAAAACACGCAACCCAAATCAGTGATTATGTCGTAAAGGAAAGAGCAGAAACCGATTGGAAGCAAGATAGAAAGGTGGGTGCAGTGTACCATAAACTTCGGCATGTCCTGCTCTTTGATCTTTATCTGACCAGCTGCTTAACAAGGAACTGGCTCAACGAGGTCAGCCTCGGGCAAGGGAGTCAGTTCGGCCAGGTCATTCAGAAGTCAACTAAGGTGTACGTGTCCCAAAGACTCGTTCGGCCGCAATCATCGGCCTATGTGAGGGCAACCACACAAAATGGCTGCCATACACAAAATGGAACCCATGGGTTTGAACGAAATCTCTAAATACGTAGTGTTCTCATTGATCGGTTAATGCGAAAACACTCGTACATACCGCACTCATGATTTCCGGTCCGTTGACACCAAAATCGTCTATTTCCGACGACCTTTATTGAACGGGTTCGGAACACCGAACCATGGACCCTCAAACCACGGAACTACATCACTATCGAAGACTGCTCTGGAGGTACCTGCATCGGCCTTCGGCCCTTGTTGCCTGGAGGGGGGCTGTCAGGCTTGGTGGCCCCCCCATGGGCTGTGAGGGATCCCACTGGAGGCCTAGAGCAACGTTGGGTGCCCTGGAGGACCCGGAGGACACATCTGAAGCAGAGAGGTGAATTCAATTCCCCATGTCTCGCACTGAAATGTTCGTGGACTGATGCCCCCTTCTGCCGGCCAGCTGCTGTGTTCACCTGGGAGCAGGTATCTGGTCCTGGAGGTTGGGGGCAGGGACACCATTGCACTGGAATGGCACTCCCACATGCCAAAAATAACTGCTCCCTCAAGGGCATGTATACAACCCCCCTCCTCACAACTTCAAGAGTGCTCTGGCTCTTCACACAGACCGTCGTCCCTGGGGTTTGCCGGAGATGAAGCCCCAGTCACCCGCCCCTATCTTGAGAACCTATTTTCCTTACTCAGGGACGATTTGCAGATGATCAAGAAGAATCTAATGCAGCAGCTGCACTGGGTATCGAAAGAGGTGTCAGAGCTGGGTGACTGGTTGGTCACCCTGGAACAACACAAGGTTTCCAGGGACAAAGACATCTGACAGCTCTGACAGGAACTCAATCGACTAACATACTAACAAATCGACCTCCAGGCACAAGCCGAAGACCTTGAAAATCATTTGAGGTGCAACAACATTAGAATAAGAAGGGCCCTAGGGCGGTGGAAGCGGAGGATAAATGAGAATATGTATTGGCCTTCTTCGCTCAGATTCTGGGGATACACAGGCGGAGGACATTCGGCTAGACAGAGTACATAGAGCAGGCCCCTCTAGATCTGGAAAAATGCCTTCCCCTGACATTTTGGCATGCGTTCACAACTTTTCCCTGAAGGAGCGGATCCTCTATATGGCCAGAGACACCAATTCAGTACACTTCTGAGTGCACCCATTTCAGCTGTTCCAGGACATCTCAAAATTCACGCTACAGAAAATATAAGAATTCTGCCCAGTGACTTCCTTTCTTTGCAACAAAAATATCACATACTCCTGGGGCCATCCCTTTTGTTCAGTCTTCACCTGGGAGTGACAGACCCACCAGATTCATGCTCTGAGAGCAACCTGTGATCTGCAACAGCTCGGCACTCCTGATGGCCCCCAGCTCCGCCGGTGCAGCAATGGGGGCCCTGGGAATAGAAGACACTAATGCTGGAAATGTAAACTTCGTGGCACGGGGTTCGCAAAGCCCGACCATGCCACGATTGCTCAGAAAAAGTAGCCTGTTCTGGAGAGCCTTGTGTAGGAACCAGTGCCACAGGATACCACCTGAGGCGCTGAGGTGGCCCCCAGCGCAGTTATACATGCATCCACGATGCTGGCTGGACGGACATGGGAGATCCCAAAATTAGAGACTGGCCAACCATGAACCCCACTCAGTTTCTATCCTGGACAGACACTGACACTCTCAGGTGCCTTGTCACTTCCAGGGACTTTGTTCCAATGCCTTTTTGTCGATGTTCAGAGGGTAACAGTATCCTTAGTGTCTAGGACATACCTGATAAGGTTTGTGCACATAGGTGGGAACTCCCATGCTCATTTTTATCTCTGGGTGAAGCAGGCTTGGGTTTTGGAAGCATGCATTAGTATGCAACTACCCTTAGATGTCAGGTGATCTGTTGAGAGCGATTTCCCTGAATGTAGAGAGGCTTCAAGAGGTAGGCAGTCCACTCGTACCTTGAGCTTTTGGAGGCCGATATCTGTCTTCTCCAGGATACCCACCTACTTGTAGGGGACTGCCACAGGTTGATATCTAGAACATTCTCTCACCAATTATTTACCTATGCAGGTCGAAAGAGGGCAGGGGTTGCCATCCTGGTTTCTCACAAGATCCAGGGAAGGGTTGGAAATAAATTGATAGAGCTCAAGGGGCACCTTCTGGGTTATAGCGTTCAGATAGGCACTGAGACACGCACCCTGAGCTCTCTATATGATCCCAAAAAGGACCAGGAACTCTTCCTATGGGTGGTGCTTGCAGACATCCTTTCCACCCAGGACCCATTTGTCTTTGTAGAGGGTGACTTTAAATTGTTATTCAATAATGACATACATCGTTCGCCACTAGAGTGGGGGGCCTTACAAGGGGGGGCAAATCCTGGCTTCATGAATTGGGCTAAGGACTTCTGGAAGGAACATCTTCCCCATGCACTTGACTAAATTTTACTACTTACATGCACATAAGTCTTACGCCCACCTAGATCATTTCCTGGGCTCGAGAGATCTCCAGGGGATAATCAAGTCATTGAAGATCAAGCCGAGATCTCTCTCTGATCACTCGTTGCTTGTTCAGGAGCTGCATTCCCCACGAGTAGAAGGGGCTCAATGGCAGTGGAGACTGTAAGTGGTGCGCTAAATCAGAAAGGCCATTGTTGACTATCTTAAAATCAATGATACCCCAAGCATGTCTGTGTCCATACTCTGGGATGCACTGAAGGCAGTTATTAGGGGTGAGTTTATATAGCTAGCAGTGGTAGAGAATAAGCTATGGAAGCCCAAGAGGGCTGAACTCCAAAGGCAGGTGCGAGAATTGGAATATATCCACCATCACAACAGGGCGCTGAGGATCTGGAGCAAGTTGGGAATGGCCAGGAAACAGCTGGCTGGGTTGGACTTTGATAGGGCTGAGTATTCTCTCGTTAGACTAAATCACTCCTTCTACATGGGGAAAATAAATGAGGGAGGCTCCTGGAAAACAAGCTCAGTCCTGAGACAATCATAGAGGGTTGCTTCCCTGCGGACCACTGAGGGGTCGCTTGTTGAGGGAAACAAGTGGATTCCATCCCAGTTTAGAGAGTTCTATAATGTCTTATATTCGAGCAGTCCCTCCCCGCCTGGGAACCGGACCCATTACTTCAAAAAACCAGCCCGGCTGACTGAAGCACAAGCGGCCTCACTGGACTCTCTGATTGGCATTGAGGATGTCATAGCTACTATCTATAGACAGAAACCTCTTAAGTCCCCAGGCCCTGATGGCTTCCCAACAAGCTTTTATAAAATCTTTTGCTCTGGGCTAGCGCCTGTTCTTACGAGGCTTTTTAATTCAATATTGGATGCAGCCACACTCCCACCTTCGATGCAAGAGGTGGCCATTGTCGTCATTCCTAAGCCTGGAAAAGATGGCCGCCTTTGCACGAGCTATCGCCCTATCTCTCTCTTCAATGTTGATGCACAACTATTCACCTCTGTCTTTGCAGCTGAAGTTGCCTATCCTCCCCATGAAACTCTTCCTCTTACAGACTCTTTCCTCGACATCACCAAAGAGCACCATCACGACCCTACAGGCATCACAAAATCATTTTAATTGGGTGGGTAATTTCCCTGAATGTGAAAAGAGCCGAGCTGGCGTCCACAAGCTTAAGGAGGACTCGGAGTACTGAGTTTACTTCAATAATACTGGGCTGTTCAGCCTCACTACCTGGTTGAGTGGTCCAAAGCTGAATCTGAGAAGCTGTGGCTGTTTGTGGATCAAGCACTTGCTTTGACTTCACTATGGAAACTCCTGTTCCTTCTTTGCTCTCAAAGAGTGCCCAGTCTTTACATATCCTCGATCTTTCTGCTGAAAGTTTGGGACACTTGCGCTATAAAGGGGAACCTCAACTCCTTCCCCTCCACCTGACCTCGGTGGTTGATAATTCGGTATTCACGCCAGATATAGGCCCCACCTTCCAGTTGTGTCGGGAGGTTGGGTGCTGGGCAATTGGGCACCTTTTGGATCAGGACAGTCTCATCCCTTATGAAACGCTAACTTCAGATTACTCTATTCCTGAGGAGGAGCGTTTTTGCTACTTTCAGATTAGACACTGGATGTTATAGCCAATGGTTCGGCAGGGGGCACAGGGGCCACTTACAACATTTGAAAAATGACTGCTTGCTAAAAGGTCAGATAAGCACCTCATCACAGAATTATACACCTTTCTTCTCCCAGCAGGAAAAAGTGGACAAATCACTGGCCCAATTACATTGGGAGTTAGAACTAGGAAGACAGTTCTCTGATAAAGAGTGGCAAAAGATCTACTACAGAATGAAGCATACTGCACATAACTCTTCTAGTACAGAAACAGCAGTAAAAATTGTTGTTACCTATTGGTGCTTGACCCCCGTCAGGCTACACAGAGGTAACCCAGCCCATAATGATGAATGTTGGTGACATTGTGGGTCAATGGCACGCTTACCCACGTTATTTAGGAGTGCCCAAAGGTGACTTCATTTTGGGAATCTGTGCTGTATGACATTGATACCTATTTGCACATCCAGCTCCCCAGGTTTCTGTCTTATATCTTGCTGGGACTCCCCAATACCCTCGCGTACCCACTCCCATCACGTAGAGAATGTCACATCAGCATAGCTCTGGGGTGGCCCATCAAACTATCTTGGAACTCCCGGGCACCACTACAAATACTGACACATATGGGGTGGCTTCAGCCCCTATGGTTTGTCCTTGGGTTGGAAAAATGTACCCCTACCCCCCTGCACAGGGTGACACATACAGAATCTTTTGGCAACCATTTATAACCCTCTTGTCCCAGGATTTCATGGAACTAACCTGCCCCAGCTATCTGAGGCTATTACATTTCACAAAACCTGCTTTGTCAAGGAATGCAGAAGCCCCCACTGAGTGACACGTGTCTGTTAGTTGTTCTCTATACACCCATTTTGCTATTGGTACCCTGGGAGGGAGGGGAAGGGCAGCGTGATGGGGTGTGGTTTATTTGAAAGGTTTTTCTTTATGATTGTAATTTGATCACAAGTGAATAGCCCTCCATGCCATGTTGGCTGGGTGGGCAAGCAGATAAAGCTGTAACAATAAAAACAAATATAAACCTACAAATATTATTTTAATAATGATATACATTTTAATCCAAAATATCTATAGACATTCACTGAAAAAACCCACAGGTTAAAGTAACGTTATAAATAGGTGTGATAAAAGAGCTGTTTTTATTTAAATGAAATGGTAGAAATTCACTGAAAAAAACAAAAGTAAAAATAAGGTCATAGTTATGTGAATATGTCAGTGGCAGCATTAATGTTTTGAGCAATTCACCAGTTATTGTTAGCAGAGCTAACTACAAATTGCACCCCCACCATGCATTGACCTCACATAATATGTAACTCATAACATGTTCTATGACATGTATGACATCACTGATGACATCTCAAATTACACCATTGATGACATTACCGATGACATCACCACTTGATAGAAAGAGGTACCCCCTAGAAGTACCTTGTAGGTCAAGGAGCAAGTGGGAAAAGACAAAAAAACTAGAGAGACCTCCCACACAACCCGTATTCCTTCTCTGTAGACTTGCCAGAGCTCTATGGGCTGACCATCACTAAATGTATTAAGTCATGAACATAGACATACCGATATTTTTCATTTTATTACATTTTTGAACTTGTTCATATTTTTTCAATGACATTTTCTGGTTATACAAATTAAGAACATGTTGGTGCGACCACAAACGATTCATTAATACAAATAAACAGTTCTTCCACATTGTAGTACATCAGATGTTGGTCCTATCATGATGAAACGCATTTGATAACAATACATCTGTGTTAAAGCATATAGTATGCCAACTATAGCCAACAACACAAAACCATTCAAACCTTATACATAGCTCTCATCTCATACATGACCTACCCAACCACAATTACATCCATCGATGATCATCTCGGAGAGAACACTTGAAAACAAAACCGGAATAGTGTTGTTGGTTGGGATTTTAAGAAAAACAGATCAACGCATGTTTAGGTGGAATTTCTACTTTGCATCCACATAATCAGGGTCACCCACTTATCTGCTCATAGGTGAATGGTTGGAGGAATCATTAAATTCTCTCCTGCTTTGTTTGAAGTGCCTCCAAATGCTCACATGGATTCAAAGATGAGACCAATACATCCAGCCTGAGGCAACTGTTCGATTTGGATATTTCTTTAGCAAGTTCATCCAATGAGTAGCAGAGATGTCCAAAAATACAGACTAAGTGAGAACTTCGATCTTGCTAGCGGTATTCTTACTGTCCTGAAGCATTATGCAGGACACTATGTGCCGAGGCTGCAGCCGTTTTTACTGGATATGGCGGTTTTAATTCAAGAGCCTCTCTGCATATTATACTGTGCCTGCGTGCGGCTGCATCTCGTATCCGGCACGTCTCACATGGCAAGAGATGACATCATCCAATGAGTGTGTTAGTTTGTTTGATAGTTTACATAGTGGTGGGTAATTAAAATATTACTTTTCTCCTTGGTTTTGTACAGCCTGTGTCCAGCTAATGGATGTAAGTGTTTACAAATAGGTTTGTAGAGGTAGTGAACATGTTATAAATGGTTGTGTTGAAGAGTAACTCTGCATGCTAATGACTGTTGACGACTTGTGTTCAGTATGTTTTCTCACAAGTTTTTTGGTTCTGCAGAAAAGATTTCCAAAAGGGCAAATATTCTACATAATTGATACTAAGGGCCTGATTTAAATTTTAGCGGATGGGTTACTCTGTCACAACGGTGATAGATATCCCGTCCGGCATAATATAAATCTCATAGAATATTATGAGATTTATATTCTGGTGGACAGGATATCTGAAACTGTTGTGACTTAGTAAATCATCCGCCAAAATCTAAATCATGCCCTAAGTATTGTAAGCAACCTTAAAATAACATAAAAGTTTCTGGGCACCAGGTACTAACCTATATACATGTTCTTCTTTTGCTTCAGAAGATGGGTTATCGGTAAAGTTTTCACCATAGTATGAAGGCTCCAAATAGGAAGATCTTTATCTCCTTCAGACTTTGGTTATTTCAAGTGAATAGTATATTTTATGACAAGTGTTGCATAGAGTATCACTGTTCTTAGTAGATAGATTTGTAATGCTCTGTGGTGTATTTCTCATGAGAGTTTCACTGTGTGCAAGCAGTGTGGAACAGAGTAATTTCTCTCCATAGAGTAATCTCTAGCCTGATACTTACAATAAAGCTTCCTCAGCTTTCACTGCTGCTTGTCTACTCTTCATTTAACGGCAACACTACACACTGTTTACAGCACCCACTTTTATACTCATATGAACTTAATTTCTCAATGTAGGTTTGGTGCTAGTGAGGGGTTGATACAGAGAAAAGCTGCCTGTAGTAGGACATTAATTTGGCGTTGAGTATCTTGAGGAACTTGAGTTTCTTTGAACAGTTGTATAGATATTGAACACTGTGTGAAATGAGGGTTTTCCATAGATCTGTGGTTGATTGCTAATATGAACTAGGCTACCCATGAAGAGTATGGCATAGGGTCAATGTTACATATAACGAATGCTTGCTACACTAAGGGAGTTGTATCTATAACATCATTAATGATGCTGTATATTTTACTGAGCTATTTTGTACTCACTTTCAGGCCTCTAATGCCATACTAGCTTATAGAGTAGTATGTATATCAGAAGTTTGGATAATATAATCAGTGATGCCATCAGTGATATCATCAGTGATGTCAAATGAGATGTCATCAGTGATGTAAAAAATGATGCCATAGAGCATGTCATGTGTGATGTAATATGTGAGGTCATAAGCAGTGCATGGCGGGGATGCAAGTTCTAGGTAGATAACTAAAACTAGTGATTTTCTGCGTTTATTTAGTTCAAAACATTAATGTTATCCCTCATATATTCACCTAACTATAACCTTACTTTAACCTTTGTTTTTTCAGTGAATTGTGGCCAACTCACCCGGCTTTAGCCGGTCCCCCTCCAGGCGGCCAACCTCACATCGCATGTGGCCTTTTGTTGCATGCAGCATGGGGTTGGCGGCAGGACTTGGCTTGCCACCAGGCCCTGCATCCAACTCCCCGCAGGCAGCTTCTCAGTGGCAGCCAACCCTACGCTGCACGCAGCCTTTGGTTGTGTGTGCGCCGTGAGGTTAGCCACATGATCTGTGTTGCACACAGTTCCTGCTTGCAATTCCCAGCAGGCAGCCAACTCCAGCTGTCCACAGCCTTTGGTCGAGTCCAATGAGGTTTGATCACAGAGCTTCAGCTGCTGTTAGACCCTGTGGCTTGGGGAGGAAGCCATGTGGCCTCTCTTCCAAAGCCTTATTAGGACCTCTGGATGCCATCCCATGGGACCATACCAATAAAGAAGGTGAGTAGGGCAACATGGCTTCCCTCCCAGAGCTGCATAATGCCTGGGGACCTGAAACCCCAGAGCCTTATGTATTTTAAAGGAGAGGGGGGTCAACGTTGCTCCCCTCTCTGAGCCTCATTAGGCCCTGAAACCCTCTCTCATAGTCTTAAGAATTTTAAAGGGGAGATGACTATGGGGACCCTCTCACCGTGCCTCATTAGGCCCTGACTACTCCATCACCTGGCCACTTTTAAATGGCCACGTGGCCCACATCCTCAAGCCTCATTAGGGCCTGTGGACCCCATCCCCCAGGGCATATTTTTAATATTGGCGAGGGACTGGTTGACCCCCTCCCAGAGCCTCATTAGGCCCTGGGGACCCATCCCCCAGGGCATTATCTTTTTTAAAGGGGGAGAAGTGGCCCCACCAACCCTCATTAGATCCTGGGGTCATGTGGGCGTGCTCCCCAAGGCTTATTAGGTCATGGGGAACCCATCCCCAGGGCTTTAAGTTTTTTAAAGGAGATGGTTCAAACCTTATTAAGCCCTGGGGACCCTATCACCAGGGTATTTTTTTAAGGAGAGGGGGCATTGTGGCCCCCTCCCAGAGCCTTTAAAAGGCTGTGGGGACCCCATCTCACGGGGCCACTACGTAAGTTGAAAACATTCCTGATGTTGTTGGCAGCCAATCAAAGTGCTCGTTCCTGGGTGAGTTTGACTCCCACAGGAGCAAACTGGCAGAAGGGAAATAAAGCTCTCTGGACTAATCAGAATGCTCCATTATTGAATTGCTTCTCCCGTGAGAGTCTTTTAAGTCTCTCACGGACCCAACTGTCCAGATATACAAATATTTTTTGCACTTTATTTCTAAAAAACTACTGAGCAGAATTGCACCAAATCACAAAAAATGCAATCTGCAGACTATGTTCTAGCTTCCTGTCAAATCAGCTCTAATTTCATTCAGCAGTTTTTGCTGAAGCCCTTCATAAAGAAGTCAATGGAAAATGCATGGGGATTTTACTCTTTTAGCCCTCCTTTTTTCTCAGCCCCCACTTGACAGATCACCCAAAACTTTGGCATTAAGCGTTTTGGTTATGCGTCCTTGTTGATGGGGCTGCGCTGTCCATGGTCACACTAGGGGTGCAGGCACTCTACAAAAAAAACTCTATTTCTGAAGGTCCACCAGTAACTCGCAGCACTCAGGGCAGGTGTCTCTGTCTTGTGGGGACATAGTGGTCTGCTGACCCCAGCAGGCCACCATCCCTGGGAGTGTTAGCCATTACCAATTGCGACAGCCTCATTAATATTCATGAGGCATGCAATTTGCGACCCCATTGGGAATCGCAAACAGTGTCTGAGACACTGTTGTACATTAAGTTTAGCGAGTCGCAATTTTGCGCAATTTGCGACTCGCTAAACTTAATGGTCGTACATCTGGCCCTTGATCCAATACAGAGGTGTACGTCAACTGAAGCAGAACTACACACTTGCTGAGCCAAAGGTTCATGTGCGACAGCTCGAGTGTGCAATGGTTTGTTATGTCTAGCACCTTGATGCCTTCGGGCAATTGTTTGCACTTTATACATTGTCAAATCAATTAATAAATCATGGTTATGTGTATTTGTAAAGTGCTCAATCACCCACAAGGATATCCTGGTGCTGAGCAGGTGAGTGTGCCAACCCTGCCTATGGTAGGTTGGTTAATTAAAAAGACAGGTCTTCAGCTTTTTGCAATATCTGCTGTTCAATAGTCATGAAGAAATAATGCTATTAATGGATATGAAACAGAGAGTAGTGTTCTGGCAAGTAACTGCATGAGTCTCGAGTTTGCAGCCAATGAACTGCCAGGCACTGACAAGAAAATGCTTTTTGGATAATGCCAATTCTTTCCTCTCTGAAATTTCAAAAAACGCACTCTTGCTGAGATGGCGTGCGTCCAATGTAATATGAGGGTCCTCACAAAGCATGTGGCACCCCCATGGATATGCACCTTGAAGACTTTGGGAAATGCCAGATTGAAGCCTTACAGTAGGTTGGAGACTTTTGACTGTGCATTGCTTAGCAACACAGCTCAGGCATTAGGTGCAGGAATGGTGCTCTCCTCAGTGCGGAAAACAAAATCATTTTTAAATCAGAACATTCAGGGCCGAATGTTAACGCTATTGCAAGTTGCCTTTCGTTGCTTTGTTGTAATAATGCATAACTTATCAAATCATCCATCCAAAACAAGGCTGTGACACAACCGACGCTCAAATAGTCAGAATCAAAAATATTTTGGATCTAGCAAAACATTTATAAGTGTTAATAAGGCTGTGCGTTAAGGGTTGCATTTGTGCAAGTATGTATCAAAGGGCAGGGTTTCTTTTACTATGCTTTCGGGACCTCACAAGGGTCTGCAAGACCTTCTCAGGGAGTCCGCGACTACTTAGAAAATTGAATAATATTAACATATTAATAAAGTATATATAAAGAAGCACAATGTGAAAATTAAGACAGTAAAGCATTCTGTAATGTGTAGTTTTAAAGTGTTCTGTGAATGTGAAAGAATTTGAAATTGGAGCCTAAAAATTAAGTTAGTAATCTGATTGATTTGTGTGAATCAAACAGAATATAGTGTGAATAATGAGCGCCCTCCATTGAATTTAGAAAAACTCCAATCTTGCTATTGAAATTGAAATTCAGATTTTTATTATATTTGTGAAAAAATCTAATAATTCATCATTTGGTATTTGTTGAATAAATGCTAATTTCTGTATTTTTTTTAGTATAGTTTTACAATTCAAATAGTTGTAAATACTTTAGGCAATCTCCTGCCTTCCAATAATGATGCAGGAGGGGCCCCAGTATTCCAATAATAATTCGGTGGTGTAGGGTTTGACAATTCCACTCCCCGTTGTGCATTTATACATGTTATGTAGGTTAGCATATGTGGCTAAATACACGCCATTTGTATTTGCATTGTGCAACCCTCTGAGTTATCCTAGCAACATGTATGTTCCGTTGGCCTATGTGCTTCCATTTTGTGCAGCTTGGATTGAACGTGCACTAGGCCTAATTTTTTTCTTTCTTGCTTGCTTCACTAAATTGTACATCAATATTATTTCTTCTCTTGTTCGAAGTTTGAACCTGACTCACTCATGAATAGATGCTTTTTCCTTGCATTCCTTTCTGTGTATGTATCTCAGCTCCCCCGTTAGTGGCCTTGGAGGTCTGATAGGGCGCCCCTCTGGCAGGTGTTAACTCTTCTCTCTGTACCTCCTTTGTTCATGCCCGGCTCAGGCCAGTACTTTTCCATAAGAAGCGTGGCGAGGTCTCCAGAAAGGTTTATCATGTGTTAGCGCTCCTTGGGAAGGCAGTCCCCTCAGCGTCCTTCTAAGGGTGCAAGTCTGACCGGGGATCACTCTGCAGAGAACTACTAATAAAGTAAGTGCATATTCTCTACAGTCTGACCGACTCTTCGTTTTCGAAGGCATAACAGGTGGTTGTGGAAATAACCCGCAGGGCCCTTAGAGGGCCACGTCCTTCAGGGGTCTCCCAAACAGGGACCCCGAGAAAAGGGCTTCCTCCCCCGTAACTGGGTCGCAGGGGCCGGGGTGGTGTCTGGTCGGTTGGGCGAATCCAGGGCCCTCACATACAAGACCGAGCTTGGCTCTCGCAGCTGCTCTGCCTTCCCGATTGGATGGATGCTCGAATAGTGGCCCTTGCCCGGGGTCCTGAAGGTGGAACCCTGGAGTTGACCATTTGGTCCAGAGAGTCGGCAGTGGAGAATAACTTGCTTGACCTGTGTACACCAGGTGAGTGATTTGGTTCTTGGTGAACGGCGCCATTCTTGGTTGACACGTGTCTGCGCGCTATGCCTGGTACAGTCTCTGACTGTCTTGTTTGAGTGACACAATCCAACGGAATGTGTGTCTTGATACAGTCTGCGGGCTGTCTTGTCTTGAACTTGGTCGGTCTGCGGACCCTTGAGGGACACAGAGTGCCTGAGAGCAGTCTGCCGGGCCAACTGGAAATTGGCCACTTTGTAAAAGGTCCGGGACTGTTTACAGGTAATCTGCCAGACCGACTAGTAATTTGATTTGGTTTTAAGAAGGTCTGGGGCTGAGGCGGGTCCTCTTGTATTGGTACAGTGTTGGGCAGTCTTGGGTGCAGTTTGAGGACTGCCTTGCTTGGTTGGCACCGGCTTCCGGGCAGTGCCTTGAAAGCAGTCTTTGGACTGTCTTGGACGACATAGCTGACGAGCTGTGTCTTGGTGCGGTCTTTTGGGGTTGTCTTGGTTTGTACTTGGTGAGTTTGCAAACCCTTGGGAAAAAAAAGACACAGAGTGTTTGTGAACAGCCTACCAGGTCAATTGGTAATTCGGCTGGCGCACAAAAAGGACAGGGACTGTTTGCGGACAATCAGCCCGGCCAACTGGTAATTGGCATACACTTGAAAAGGTCTGGGGCTAGAGCCTGTCTTCCTGATCTTGATACCGTCTCCGGACTGTCTTTTGAATTTGGGGCAGTTTTTTGGGCTGCAGTGCGCTGTTTGCGGACCGCTCCATTTGTTTTTTTTAATTCACATTTGTTCCTTTGGCACAGTGTATGTGTCTTATATTAAGATGCCTTGTTTGAGCAAGTTTGGGTTTTTTGGATGTCGATTTTGTTCTACTGATGCTGAATTGGAGGAGAGCCAACCTGCACCTCCAAAGAGTTCACCAAATTTTGACGTATACGTGAAGCATGGTATTGGCCCTATTATGTTTAGCACCTTATGGCATAAATATACGAGGGACAATGCTGAACTGCAATGGTCACTTGCTGGCTTGATTGAGGAATAAAAATTTCACTTTAGGTAGGATAAACTATTTGCTAGAAAAAGTAGGCAGTTGATGTTCGATTCTTTGAGAGTGTGACAGAAGGAAGCAAAGCAACAACTCATGAGAGCGGAGAAGGAGGATAGGAAAAGATAAATGCAGGCAATAATGCAGAAAGCTGTGGCTTATGAGTGGGGAAGATTGGAAAACTGTATAGAATGTTCAAATAGAAACTTTTTCATGCAAACTGATAAATGTTATGTTACTAGAGAGGATGGTGAAATTCGTTGAGCAGTTATTGGATTCTCGCCCCCACCTCCTTATGCCCCTGAATGGATATACCCCGCAGTTCCTGCGTTCCAGTCCTCGGCCCCTAGAGCCACCCACCCTGATATCTCTACAGTCAGTTTGACTGCCTCTGCCCGACCACTCTTGCCTCCCCCTTCACGTGCCAGTTGTCAGAGCGGATGCTGCTAGTTCCCCTTCCGCTTCAACTGCTACCCCTCCTTTCACCCCTACAGCGCTGTCTCCCTACATGCTGGTTCCCGTCTCTGCATCTACTCTCTCCCCTTTGGGTGTGACGCCTCAAACGCTGTCAAATGTGGATATGCCTGTGCGCGGGACGCTTGAGGGGAATTGGACTGTAGCGCGAGATCACATAGAGAAAGTGTTGGTGCGCTCTGCTGTGGGTGATGAGGAAAATATAATGGCGGTGAATCAAACGGCCCAGTGGGCCCGTAATGCAATTTATACTGTAGATGACATGTGGAGTTTGATGAAAGACTATGAGCCATTTTTACAGCAACTTGCTCTTAAGCACATGTCAGCTACATTAATAGGATAATGGGAACAGTGCTTTCAGAGTGTTGCACTGCAGATTATATATGACATACGGGACAGTGTCTATGCTATGGGTATGGCTCCCAATGAGAATTTTGCCAATGTGATGACACTTAGTGGGGTACCGAGGCAGATTGCTCCACAAGGTTCTGACCATAGAGGCACAGCGCCCCATGAGAGATGTCCATCCCATCTATCATTCTGAAGTACCAGAATGGCGCAACTCAACAAATCCTATAATTCATCCATGGATTGATGCTCGGTTTCAAGAGCAGTGGATCTATACTCCCTGGAAAAGGAGTGAGGTCCTATCCCTAAAGAGCCAGCTGCCGGACCTTCTAAAAAACCTTATTGCCTATTACAAGGAACTGACAGAAGCAGCCTCCTCCACAGTGAGGACTTTAGCTGATATAGAATTCTTTTTTGGCTTGCTGGTGCCAGTAGACATATGGAGACAGGTTCATAGCCAGGATCATGCACTGGAGAAGGGAGGTGCATGGGATGAGATCAGGGCATGGGATAGGTAGCACAAACCTGGTGACAAGCCGAAGGTGGAGCTGGTAGCCTTACCGGGTCGTTTTATAACTTACATGCACTCCCTTATTCCTCCGAAGAAAGTGGATTCGGATAGGTTGACAGTGTGTCGTCAGAAGAAAGATGAAAGTGTGTCATATTTCTTTGCTAGATGCAAAGGGGTGTTTTTGGACTAGTGGTCAGGATTTGTCACGGGAGGGTGGTGTTAGACTGTTCGTGAATAGATTTGTTATCATCTTGCTTCCAGAGATTGCAGCTAGGGTGCAGGCATCAGAGAGTACCTGGACTACGTCTTCCCCCTCATTGATTTTGAGCATGGCACAGTACTAAGAGCACAGAGAGAATGAGGACATGAGAAAGTAGAGAAGAAGGCGAAGGATTTGAAGATGCAGGTTTTGTTGCAGCCAGTAGTGAGGGGCAGAGGAAGAGGTTCAGGATTGACCCCGCGACTGCTGCAGTCTAATAGAGGTGGCGCTTCGAGTGTGCACCTTGGAAGTAACCAATGTGTGTATTGTAAAAAGGAGGGACATTGGCAAAACAAGTGTCCGGAGCTGTATCAAAGGAGTGAGGCTCCAAAGGATAGAGGGTATGGCGGACATGGACGAGGAGGAGGAGGCCGAGGAGACATGCAGGCAGGGGACGCATCGCTTCATAGGCAGAGCGGGAAATATTTTGATGACCGGCGCAGTACTGTCTTGAGGATTACGACATGGACGAGGTGACTGGATTATCCCTTAGCTAGGACAGCCAAAGACAGGGCGAGGGATTAGTCACAGTCCCCATAGATCAGAGCGGGCCTTATGTTACGGCTGACTTACAGGGCACCACAGAGAAATTCTTAGTTGACATAGGGGCTATGAATAGCTTGTTTCCTGCTCACTGGTCCCGGGGGCAGGTCTGTCTGGCCATTCAAATGTATTGGTGGGTTTTTCAGACAACCTCTCGCTTTGAAAATTGGCCCTTTTACAGTTGATTCACCCTTCTTATTGACTTATAATTGTGGGGAAATCCTGCTAGGGTTGGATTTGTTGAAAAGATTACATGCCACTATATCTTGTTCCCTGGATGGTGTCTATATGACTATAGGACCTAAGGTGACTGGTGTCAAGCAATGTCTTGCCAAGGATGCCCCGCTCCCTGCTGAATTCAAGGAGGTTCCCCCTACTTTGTGGCTACAGGTGACACAGATGTGGGATTACTAAAAAAAAAAAAACAGTCTCAATTTGGAATAAGGACAAGGCCAAATTGCCACGTATTCCCCAGTATAAAATTTCCCAAGCAGGAGAACGGGCTTTACTGCAAATAATACAGGATTTGATCAAGTCTGGGGTGGGTGAAGAGACAGTGTCTAATGTGTGTAACAGCCCTATTCTTCCTATTCTCAAAAAGGCACCCTCAGATTCATCTGATACTTATCCTGATGTTTAACATTTCGTAATTGCCCTGAGAGAGGTCATATAGGATTGTGATCCCCCAGTATCCTTTGGTTCCCAACATTACCTCGATTCTGACAATGATTCCCCCATCTGCCAAATTCTTCTCTGTAATAGACTTTAATAATGCCTTCTTCAGGATACCAATCCATACAGATAGCTGATATCTTTTCAGATTTGCAAAAGCCGGCTGGAGCTTTAGATTCTGTTGTGCTCCTCAAGGCTATACAGAAGGCCCTAGTATTTACAGCCAAGCCTTAAAATGTCAATTGGATTTTTTGGAACTACCCACTGGTAATGTGCTGCTCCATTATGTTGACGATCTCCTTGTGGCCTCGGACACGGAGGATGGCTGCACACAAGCCAAAATAAAATTACTATTGCATTTAGCCTGTCACGGCCACAAGGTGTCAATTTCCAAATTTCAATATTATGTCACCTACTGTCAAAAGAGGGATGCAAATGAACCCCAGAATGCCTAACTGCCATTACTAACATGTCTGTTCCTAAGACCCAATGCGAGATAAGCACATTTATTGGGATAACATCGTATTGTCGCATTGGATCCATAACTATTCCCTACTGACAAACCCCCTTTTTTTTTATCTCACTACCAAAGATGTGCATGAACAACTGCCTTGGACACCTGCATGCCAACAAGCTATCTAACAGTTAAAGGTTGCGCTTTGCTCTGCTCCTATGCTTGGCACTCCTGACTACCAGAAGCCTTTTGTGCCCTATGTACACGAGGCGGACGGTTGCACGCTTTCTATTCTAACACAGGGTTTCGGTGGCAGTTTCAATCAGACAATCAGCAGGGCTCATCACGGATACCGATCTCACAGTAATGGTACCACATGATATGGATACGCTTCTGAACAAGACAAAGACACAGCACCTTACTAGTGCATGTCTCACTGCATATGACATGACTTTGTTTGCTCCGCACATTACCAGCAAAAGATGTGCCACTCTGAACCCAGCCACGTTATTACCCCTCCCTTCGGAAGAAAAGGACAATGATGTCCATGATTGTTTGCTTTGGATGGAAGAAGAAACGAAGGGATGGGTAGACCTAACTGATGTTCCCCTATCTGAACCCAAAGGGGAACTATATGTCGATGGCTCTAGCTTCAAGTTACCAGATGGCACCACCACGGCAGCCTATGCAATCACAACATTACATACTGTAGTTGAGACATCCATTATCCTGTACCAATTGGCCCAAGCAGCAGTTTGTGGCCCTCTTCATGGCATGTGAGTTAAGTGAGTGACTGGCTGTGAATGTGTACACAGACAGACAGTAAGCCTTTGGGTGGTCCATAATTTTGGGCTGCTCTGAGTGGAGAGAGGATTCTTAACTTTGTACTGATTGCGGATACAAAATGACCCACTGATATACAGATTGTTGTCCGCATTGACACTTCCTGATAAGTTAGCAATTATAAAATGTAGCACTCACAAAGCCATCACAGATGATGTCGGGAGGGGAAACGTGTTTGCGGACCAGACAGCTAATGAGACAGCTAGATCAAAGATGACACAGATGTTGGTGACAGGCCCGCTAGATGGGTACTAGACAATGGGATGTTCGAAAATACAGTGGAGATGTGGGAGGAGAGAACTGGATGTCTGGAAGAGGATGGGTGTTGGACTGACTTGTCAGGAAAGCAGAGGTGGTTGTTGCCTAATGCCTTTGTTCTTCCCGTGGTTACAATGGCCCTGCACACATTAGTGCTAAATTCATATGTAAGCTCCTGGATCCAGTATGGCCGAATGATGACATTCCTAAGGTTGTTTTACAATTGGTGAAGCAATGTATTATCTGTTTGAAGCACAATCCTGGAAGAGGCACCCCCACACCTGTTGGTAATTTTGCCCCACCCTCCTTCCCTTTCAAGGTTCTCCAGATAGATTTTATCAAAATGTAATGAGTAAATAATCTGAAGTATGTCCTGGTAGTGATTTGTACGTTTAGTAAGTGGATAGAAGCTTACCCTGTCAAAGAGAATACAGGAATGGCTTCTGCAGAAAAGCACTTCTAAAAGAGTTCTTCCCACACTATGGATTGCCACGCGTGATCTGGAGTGACAATGGGGGCCACTTCAATGCCAAGGTCATTGAATTGGTGTGTAAGGGTTTGCAGATTACGAAAAAAATTCAATGCAGTGAACCACCCCCAGTCAGCGGGCCTTGTTGAGAAGTACAATGGTACTCTCAAGCTGAAACTTGCAAAAATACATGAGAGTACAGGATTAAAATGGCCAGATGCACTTCCCCTAGCATTATTGTTTACAAGAGTAACAGCGCATTATAGGACAGGACTGTCCCCTTATGAAGTAGTCTTCGGTCTCCCTGCGTATGTTTGGGGCGTCCCTAGACCCAGAAGTTTTTCCGAGATAGAGCACCCTCTTTTGATTGACTATCTGTACCAGCTGTATAAAGATCTTCATTTTATTCATCAACAGATTCATGACACACTGTAACCATTACCAGAGGGGCCTGGACATCAACTGCAGCCTGGTGACTATGTGCTGATCCGCCATTTCCAACAGAAGAGTTGCCTGAGCCACGGTTAAAGGGGCATACCCAAGTGCTGTTGGCCACGTGAACCGCTGTGAAGGTGGTAGGCTGGAACCACTGGGTCCACACCTCACACGTCAAACGGGTGCCCCTACCACTGCCATATGAAGCCTGGGTTCAGGATGGGTTTGACGACCATGAAGGTTAGCTGGTGCCACACTTTGTCTCCTTCTCCGATGCACGGCTGAGAGGTGCCCGGAAGGATGATGAAAGCGACCAGGCTCTGTTTGAGGCTATCCCCCCTGAGATAAGGGCTGCCCCAGATACTTCAGCTCTTAGTCCATTAACAACTAAGTCCCCAGGCCAACCTGACTTTGAGTTTCTTCCTCTGTTGACGAGGAAGTGCCTGGACGAACCAGGTGTGATCTGCTGCCCGACGGAAGGACAGTGTAACAGCAGGGCAAGAAAGGAGTTAGGGAAGGACTTTAGTTTAGGGTATAGGTGCTGTGCCTCTGGTGCCTATCCTAGATTAGAGTGAAGGAGTACTGGTGCACAGCCCTAGACACTGGACAGAATCATTGAGGGTATTTGCTCAGAAGGGAGGTTGCCCTATCCTGAAAGAAGACAAACTTGCTTTAATAAGGGTTGCAGATTGCTTTTCAGCAAGGGCTGTGATTGTGAAGCTCCACCGCGGGAGTATTTGATGAACAATAGGAGCCTGCCTGTGATGCTCGGAAAGGACACCGGAAAGAAGAATATCCCTCTGGTTGGTTGTATTTGTGGTTGCGGTTCCTAAAAGTACTCTTTATGTATCCATTTGGTCATTTAAACTTGAGAGAGGAGCGCCTTTTAGTGGCTTCTCCAGTTAAGCAGAATAGTCCTGCATGGTCAAGTTCGTCCATTGGGAATAGAGTGGAGGTTTTGGTGCTCATTGTTATGGTGATGATTACCTTGTTTGGGGTGGTCTGGTACTTGGAAGAACAACACATGTGCATGTTTTAGTGGGGACTACTCCCGTTCCAGCTGAGCATTCCTTCATCACGCTGGCCCCACATAAAGAAAGGCACAGACAAACGTACACTCAGAATGCTTTCATCCAAGTGCTTCATCCGGTGCACAGTACTACTAATGTTACGAAGTGCTGGGTATGCGAACTACTCCCCTCCATAATGCACAAGAATGATTTACTTAACTCGATGCCTTTGTCCTATTTAGGTAGTTGTGAGACCTGGTTTCAATTATTATCCATGGTTTACATGCACTACTATGCAGATGCAATGAAAATGACTCAAGGTGATTATGAAACAGTTCTAGAATTTATAGTGATGCACCAGGGTTATATACCCTGGGACCATGGAAAGGATGGTACCCTGCACCTTGATGCTTGTATGAATGTTGTCACAGTCCATGAGAATGTCACTTGGCTGAAAAACGAAGTACTAGACTTTCAAGGATTCAATGTCACTGAATATTTTGGATGCATTCAAGAACTCAGTTCTAACAAATAATTCTTTATTCAGGTACACAATTCAATTCAATTCATTTTATTATGATTTGGAATTCCAAGGAATTCCACATAACATTACTATAAAACATGATTCATAAAAAACAGTATTAAAAAGCACGAAGAGTTACACCCTTAAAATCTTATCTATGGGAGATAAATATTAAATGAAAGCAGCGGCAGGATTTTTATAAAGTGCCGTATAAAGTGCACATGCCATCTACAATATGCAGACGTAAAGAAACCATAATCCTAATCCAGGCCTAATACCCGAATCAACCCTTTTAGTTTAGCCCAAGATTACTAAAATCATATACATTTGTGCAATATTTATCCAATATACAGGCAGTAGTTAACAAAAGCAATTAAAATATTTCTTATGTCGAGGACAGAAAACAGGATTAACAGCAGATGATTTATGCAAGATGATACTAAAAGTACAAATATATCAAGATAAAGTGCTAGTGCATCGACACCCTAATCCAGGACAGAACTCAGGATGATTATCTAGCAACAATTTAGCCGAATTAACTCAGAACAAAGAACCGAAAAATTTAAGTAGCAAACAAAATTGTTAAAACACACTACTAAACAATGATACTTATCCGATGTTGCAAGTATTAAAATTCTTAAAGTGCTTGAAAAGTGCTAAGACAAGGGAAGTTATACAAGGTACTACATGAACCACTGTTCCCCCTACTTCTAGACTTTCTAATATACATTTAAAAATTCTTTAAAAAAACAGAAAATCTTAAAACATATCTGTTCTGACGGGGGATGCATAAGAAAGTTTAGGTTTAAGGTAGATTAAGGTAACATATTTACAATGTTTGGATTGTAATAATTATTTCCAAATATAATACAACTGACCCTCTGTCAAAAATAGAGCGTGTGTCAAACATCAGTTAGATGTGACATAATTGTTGATCCATAGATCATGGACTAACATAAGAGTTCTAGGGGTGTTGGTAGCCTCATCTGACACTCATTTCCTTTACTTTACAGTGAACTACACTAACTGTAATGGCATCTGGATCCTACAGGTGACTTTTTGCACTTGTTCTCCTCACATTTTTTGTTGTCACTTTTTATTTTCTTCACTTCCGTGCAGTAGCACCATTTTCTTGGTCCTAATGAAAGCAAGGATGCAATAGTCCACCCTTGCTGAAACACGTCGACCTGACTTCACCTTAGATGGTCTACCTCACTTGACTGTCTCAGGATATACTTTTTAACCTTAGTATAGCGAGCATCCATTGAATAAAGGTTGTTCTGTGCTCTCTAAACCAATTTTAGCACACTTTTTGTTTTCTTTATTCTTCACTCGCAGTTTCTTGCACTGCACACCCCAGTCCCATAATTTCTCTCCACTCCTCCCATTTTTGAGTGGTAGACCACACTGTAATTTGGTACAGCAAAGGAGACTTCCTAACCACCAGGTCTCCTTTTGACTGTAATACAAACATTCTCAGACGGGTGGTCCGGATAAATCCCAAATGATGAAGGGCGGATCCGAGTGGTGACTGATGGGTATTTTCCTCATCCACTTGAGATGTTTTGTGTACAACATGCTGTTCTCTAGTTTACCAAGGAACTGTTGACTGTTGGGTGGGTATCCAATACCTTTGAACTCTTCTCTTCATTAAAGACCCTCTGATACTTGTTGTAATTGTCTTCTTTTTTAGACAACACTTGTCTATTATTTAATATGAAAATCATCTGTTTATAGGAGATTTCAAGGTCAACATTATTTAATATTAGAGTGCACCAACCAAACATAATCTAACTGACTATTAGACAAATGAAGCCTGGGTAATTGTACAACTGCAAGAGTTCTATGAGTGTATCACTTTATAACACCAAAAGTACTGCCCATGTGATTACAGAACAAATAAGGCACTGCCTAGGACCACCGAGGCTTCAGGGACTGCCAAGGCCCACCCTGCATATTTAAATAAAGACCCGGAGTATGGCGATCCCCGGACTTCAGTTGGCCTCGAACCCGCGAACAATTAGTAAACAATACGCGGGATGGTGACGCTCCCCCACGCTGCAAAACGTCTCTATGCCCTTCCACGCCTAATTTACATGTGACATTAAGATCCCCAGTCCTACAGAGACCCTGCAATATAATAATTGGATTGGCCACAGAATATTACCCACCACCATCTTGCCTCTCCATTTTTTTATTTTTATTTTTTTTATATAGAGCTTATTTTTAATTTTTCTGCAGTTTTATATAGCGCAATATTGGCCCAAGGGCATTAGAGCACTTTACATGAACACCAGATGACATTAAAATGTGTTGTTAAAGTATCTTAATTGGCATTTTGCAGTTTTTATAATAGTATTCGCACATGGAAACAAACAATCTTAACTTCAGATAACTCAATGACTGCAACAATACAGTACTAAAATGTATCTTTCAGCGTCCATTAAAGTGGTCAACAAAAAAGATATTCTGTTTAACAATATACATTGCGTTGGACCCATTAGGGATGTTGCATAGCCATTACCCCAGCAGAAATCTGTCACCTCCAGATTTAGACTAGTGTCCTCAGCACAATAATACACAGTATGAGAGTGTCCGCCAATAGATTAAGATACCAATATAATATTGTTGTTTTACAAAATGCTACTTCCATTGTTCAATACAATTTCCAACAAAATGTACCAAGTAGAGATCAAGTAACCCAATTTAAACATAAGAAAAAGGAAAGGAGGAAGCAAAGAAAAAAGAGGGACCTTGTGCAGAGTGGGTAATATATAGTGGACATCCAATCAAGCGGGGGTCCACAGCTGCGGATAAAGCAGTCTTGTTTCGGCCATTAGCGGCCAGCGAGCAATCCCCCATTCGCTATTCTGGACAACAGGGAGCACCAGTTTCCTGAATTCACCCACGATGCAATAGGTAGTGCAGTCTAAGTCCCTTCTAGGTTTTGCCCCTAGATCAGAGTCTGAACCTGTCTCATCTGTCTCCTGCCCCTCAGGATTCTCCCAGGTCTCCAGCACTTCTCTCCATTGTCCTGCCATGGGGAGCTTCCTCATACCTTTAGATTTTTCCCAACTGAGTGCTCTACTCTCCGCCCCAGCCCACATAATGACATCTCTATGCCATGTCTCAAGTTGTGGTCCCCTATTAGACTTCCTTTCCACAGCAATGCGGCGTTTCGCTAGTCCCAACTCCAGGTGTATAAGCCTATTCCCTACTTTGTGCTTCGGCGGCCTGGGAAAAAGACCCTGAAAGCACGTCTGTAGTGTGAGAGGTAAGTCTCTGCCCAATACTGCTGCTAGCTTACCAAGCACCGCTTCCCAGAAAGGCCTCAGTGCTCCACAATCCCAAACCATATGACTGAAGTCTGTGTCTGTATGGGAGCATCGGGGGACAGGAACAAATCAATCAATCAAAGACATTTATAGAGCGCACTACATACCCGTAGGGTCTCAAGGCGCTGGGGGTGGGGGGGGGTGCCGCTACTGCTCGAACAGCCAGGTCTTCAGCTTCTTCCTGAAGGAGAGGTGGTCTTGGGTCAGGCGCAGGTCGGTCGGGAGGGAGTTCCAGGTCTTGGCGGCCAGGTAGGAGAAGGACCTTCCTCCTGTAGTCGCTCTTCGGATGCGGGGGACGGCGGCGAGGGCGTGGTTGGCTGATCGGAGGTGGCGTTTGGGAGCGTAGAAGTTGATTCGGCTGTTGAGGTAGCTCGGGCCTTGGTCGTGTAGGGCTTTGTGTGCGTGGGTGAGGAGGCGGAAGGTGATTCTTTTGTTGACGGGGAGCCAGTGTAGGTCTCTCAGATGTCCGGAGATGTGGCTGGTTCGTGGGATGTTGAGGATGAGTCTGGCTGAGGCGTTCTGGATCCGCTGGAGTCTCTTCTGGAGCTTGGCGGTGGTACCGGCGTAGAGGGCGTTGCCGTAGTCCAGTCGACTGGTGACGAGGGCCTGGGTGACGGTCTTCCTGGTCTCGGTGGGGATCCACCAGAAGATCTTCCGTAGCATGCGTAGGATGTTGAAGCACGCCGAGGAGACGTTGTTGACTTGCCTGGTCATGGAGAGGGAGGAGTCCAGGATGAAGCCCAGGTTGCGTGCATGGTCTGTCGGTTTGGGTGCGGTGCCCAGGGTCACCAGGAGTCGTCCCAGGCGGAGGGTGAAGAGCCCAGGATGAGGACCTCCGTCTTGTCTGAGTTCAGTTTCAGGCGGCTGGTCGTCATCCACTCGGCTACCTCTTTCATCCCTTCGTGCAGGTTGGCTCTGGCGGCGGCGGGGTCGTTGGTCAGGGAGAGGATCAGCTGGGTGTCGTCGGCGTAGGAGATTATGCTGAGGTTGTGTTGGCGTGCGATGGCCGCGAGGGGGCTCATGTAGACGTTGAAGAGAGTAGGGCTCAGCGAGGATCCTTGAGGGACGCCGCAGATGACTTCGGTGGCCTCTGACTTGTACGGTGGTAGGCGGACTCTCTGTGTTCTTCCGTCGAGGAAGGAGATGATCCATTCCAGCGCCTTGTCCTGGATTCCGATGCTGCTGAGGCGCTGTACTAGGGTGCGGTGGCAGACAGTGTCGAATGCCGCGGAGAGGTCTAGGAGGATGAGGGCCGCTGTTTCTCCGTTGTCCATCAGGGCTCGGATGTCATCGGTGGCGGCGATGAGGGCGGTCTCGGTGCTGTGGTTGGCTCGGAAGCCAGACTGTGAGGGGTCGAGGGATCCATTCGTCTCGAGGAAGGCGGCCATCTGCTTGTTGACGGTCTTTTCGATGACTTTGGCTGGAAACGGGAGGAGCTAGATGGGGCGGTAATTCTTGAGTTCGGTGGGGTCCGCTGTGGGTTTCTTGAGTAGAGCGCTGAGTTCGGCGTGCTTCCAGCTCTCAGGGAAGGTGGCGGTGTCGAAGGATGTGTTGATGATGTCTCGTAGGTGGGGTGCGATGACAGCGTCGGCCTTGTTGAAGACGTGGTGAGGGCAGGGGTCGGTCGGCGATCCGGAGTGGATGGAGTTCATCGTGCGGATGGTGTCTTCGGTGCTGATCGGGGTCCAGGCGTGGAGGGTGGTGGTGGGGGGTGGTTGTTCGGTCGTGGTGTGCGTTGGTTGGTTGTTGAAGCTGTTGTGTATGTCCGCGATCTTGTTGTGGAAGTATGAGGCGAGGGAGTTGCAGAGGTCTTGCGATGGGGTGATGTCGTTGTTTCCTGCACTGGGGTTGGATAGCTCTTTCACGATGTTGAAGAGTTCCTTGCAGTTGTGTGCGTTGTTGTCCAGCCGGTCCTTGAATGCAGTTTTCTTGGCAGCGCGGATCAGCTGGTGGTGCTTCCGGGTGGCCAGCTTGAAGGTGGTCCTGTTGTCCGGTGTAGGTTCCCTTCTCCAGACTTTCTCGAGGGCTCAGCAGTTCTTCTTGGAGCTATTGAGTTCGTCGGTGAACCATGGGGCTTTCTTGCTGCCGGGTCTGCTGGGCGGGGTCCTCAGCGGGGCGAACTCGTCCGCGCAGTTGCTGATCCACTTCGTGAGGTTGTCGGCGGCCTGGTTGGGGTTCGCTGAGCTGGCAGGAGGGTGCTGGCTCAAGGAGGTGGCGAGCTGGTCTGCTGTGATCTTGTTCCAGCTTCTGCGGGCAGCCTGTTGTTGGTGGTGGTGGGTCGTCGTTCTTTTGAAGGTGAAGTGGACGCAGCTGTGGTCCGTCCATTGAAGCTCTGTGGCGTGGCTGAAGTCGATGTCTGTGCTGGATGAGAAGACTGCGTCGAGTGTGTGTCCGGCGAGGTGGGTGGGGGTGGACACCAGCTGCTTGAGTCCAAGATTGGCGAGGTTGTCGAGCAGGGTGCTGGTGTTGCGGTCGTTGTTGTTCTCCAGGTGGAAGTTGAGGTCCCCCAAGAGGATGTAGTCAGCGGAGGGGAGGGCATGCGGGCTGACGAAGTCGGCGATGTCCTCGCTGAATTGTGTGCGTGGTCCCGGGGGTCGGTAGATCAGGGTGCCTCTGAGGGTGGTGTTCGGGTCGGTGTGGATCTGGAAATGCAGGTGTTCGGCGGTGGTCAGGGTGTTGTCGGTGCTGGTCGTGAGACGGATGGTGTTCCTGTGGACGATGGCGATGCCTCCACCCATCTGGTTGGCGGTGCGATCCCTCCGGGTGATCTTGTAGCCCTCTGGGATGGCGATGGCGATGTCGGGAGCTGAAGAGGCGTTCATCCAGGTTTCCGTGAGGAAGGCGACGTCAGGAGCTGTGGTGTCGAGGAGGTTCCAGAGTTCGATGGCGTGTCTGTGGACGGAGCGGGTGTTGAGCAGGATGCACTTGAGGTGGGTGCTGCTGGTTTTCGACTTGGCGGGTGCTGGTGCGAGGCAGGTCCGGATGCAGGTGAACTTGCAGGCGTGGCAGCTGAAGGGTCCGTGGGTGCGTCGTGGTGTGGCTTGGTGGCATCCTGGGAGTTGGCCGGTGTTGAGTGCGAAGAGGGTGGCGGCGGTGTACGTCAGGTGGGTCGGTCGGGGTCTTCGTGGGCCAGGGGTCCTGGCACTGGGCGCAGTCCAGGCGCGGACGGGCGTAGACGGGCTTACCTTTGGCGCGCCAAAATATGTCACATTGAGACGATGCGGAGTCATGTAAGCCATATGTGTGTAGTTAAACTGTATATATTTAAGCCGTGAATTGCGGGAAATTTTCTTGGGATAGTGTTGAACCCTCCACCACTCCGTGTCCATCATGACCCTGCCCCCAATCTCATCCCACTTGGCACGTAGCCAAACCAAGGGACGCACCAAAGCTTCCCGAAGGGCCACATAAAACCACTTCACTAAATGCCCTGCTGTCCCAGCCGTGAACATCGCATGAAGCACCGGGTGTGTCTCCGGTTCGTTTCTACCAGCACCCCATAACACCGACAAAGTACGAGCTAGGGTCTCACAATGCAGGAATTGGCCCGGGGGCACACCGTAGCCCTCCATAGGATTGTCAAATGAGATTAGGGACTTGTCTAAAAAAATTGCCCCCAACAGTATCCAGCCCTGCATCCGACCAGAAGGCCAGCTGCTCAGTTGTTAAAACAGACTGGGGGTTACCAAGTGGAAGACCAACAAGAGGTAAAAGAGGGGTATAGCTAGCGGCTGGCCGTTCTTACCCTGGCATCTCTGCCAGGCTTGAAAGGCTATCCGCTGCAGCAAAGAACAGGGCGGGGTGGGCGTCAGCGGTTTCAATAATTTTGCCATTACGAGACCAGGGCGGAAATCTGGGAGCGACATGAATGTACCGTCTTCATTCACCTCCTCTATCCATTGTGCTAACCACTGCAGTCGACCAGCCCACATATAATATTCAAAATTCGGCACTCCCAACCCGCCCTCAGCAACGGAGTTTAGTTAAGGACATTAACGGCAATTGCAGTGTGCGCCAGAATTAAACACACGCACGTAACAAGCGCACTGCTCTACCAAGTTCCCTTCTTTCAGATCATCAAGCAAATGAAAAAAATGAATACTCAGGTACCTGAACGTATGCTGGGCCCATACGACATCAGCCATCAAAACATCCGGTCTAGGGAGTGGGCCAGCCATTGTTCTATTAAGCCGCGGACCCAATAAACCTGCAAAGTCGTCCAATATTTGCAAAGCCGTCGGTGTGCCCACCATATTGTCTGACAGGAACAACAAAAGGTCATCCGCATAGAGGGAGACATAATGTGTCTGCCCTCCAGAGCCCAGTTCAAGCCCATCACCGCCCTGGCGGGGTCGCTCAGCAAGGTGTTCAATCGCCAAGGCGAAGAGCAGGGGTGAAAGAGGAAATCCCTGCCGAGTCCCCCAAAACACCCCGTATTCCCTGGATATTATTCTACCCGTTCGGACCCTGGCAGTGGGTGCCGCATATAAGAGCCGCACCCAACATACCCATTCGTCTCCCAACCCCATACGCCTCATAACCTCGACCAGGTATCCCCACCCCACCGTATCGAAAGCCTTCTCCAGATCGACGGAAAGCACAGCGGCCTGGAGACAAAGCGGAGTCTCAATGTGATAAAGAATGGAGTAAAGCCTACGAAGATTGTATGAGGTGTTACGGGCAGGGATAACCCCATTCTGATCTGTGTTTATTAATGCCTGCATGCTTACCAGCCAGCACCATGCTCAGGATCTTAAAATCCAAATTAAGCACGGAGATGGGCCTATAATCCTTAACCCCCGCCCTTGGAGACTTGGTTTTCGGGAGGGGGATTACTAAAGCATTCCCAGTGGTACCAGGCAATTCCCCAGTCTTGTAGGCGTCCGCGTATAACCGGACCAGATGTGGTGCAAGTAGGTCTGAGAAACGCTGGTAAAACTCAGCCGGGAGACTGATCCTCCCGATCCGCGTCCTCCAACACCCGGAGTGGCAGTGAGTTCCAAAACTCCCTCATCGCTGAACAAGGAGCCACAGTCAGGGCCGCATATAGGCGTTCATAAAATATTAAAAAGGAATCGTTAATTGCCTAAGGGCTGTACAGTACCTCACCAGTATTCAATCCAATTTGGGTGATGGGGGAGCCACCCAGTTCAGGCCTAATTATTCTAGCAAAAAGACGGCCCGCCTTCCCTTCCTCTCTCTGTGCTTTATCGAGATACTCGTTATAGGAACGCAAACGCCCAAGGGCCTCATCATACTTTACTCGTGTCTCCTATAACGCCAAGCGAGCCGTGTCTCCTGTACGCTGGATGTTATCTCAACTGCGGATGTTCCCTTCTAGATCAACCAGTTCCCGACGGAGTTCCCTGTAAACACCAGTCGCCTGTCCCAGGCAGTGACCCCGCACCACCACCTTGAACGCCTCCCATTCCACCCGAACAGAGGATGCTGTGATGGTATTAATAGGAAAATATGTATCTAAAAGTGTATGTAGCGAGGTACAAAACGGTTCATCATCCAGCAATGCCGGATTGAGCCTCCCGATGGGAACTGGGGGTTGCCATCTCAAGGGTTAATGAGTCATTATTAACGGGCTATGGTCCGACAATGTACGGCCCAGGTACTACGTATGCGCAATGATGCTATTAAAGGCAGGGGAACACAGGAACAAATCAAGACAAATATGCACTTGGTGTACCGAGGAGAAAAAGGAGAATTCCCTGTGGCTATCATGTTGCAGTCTTCATGTTTCTTTGAGTCCCCAATGTTCTATCCAAGCGCGGAACCCCAAAGCAGTTCGATGCGTCGGGGACCCCATTAGGGGAGTATGCGACTGATCCTCAGCCACATCCACAACACAATTAAAGTCTCCTCCAAGGACCAGATCTCCCTGCAGGCCACCCACCAGTACAGTAGAGAATGAATCCAGAAAGCCAACCTGGTCCTGATTCAGAGCATAAACATTACCAAAGGTAACCTCGCACCCTGCCAGTCTTCCACTAACTAGAGCATATCTTCCCCCCTCATCTAGCCACGATCTCTCAACTGAAAAAGGAACTCCTGATTCACCCAGATCAACACCCCCTTGGCAAAAGACTAATAGGTGGTCGCAAAAACCTGACCCCTCCAACGACGTTTCAGTTTCCCAGCTTCCTCACTATTAAGTGGGTTTCCTGTAAGTACGCTATAAGGATGTCTCTGCGCCGCAAGTATAAATAAACGCTGTGACGTTTTGCCATGGACCCCATCCCCCTAACGTTCCACATTAGGAACCGTATGATACTCTGAGCTCCTGCCATTCCTGTCGGGTCATACCGTATAACATTCTTGAAAGCAGGTCCACCCCCACCCCCACTCCCTCACTTTGCACATAACGTCCCACCCCACTGCAAACATACCAGGTCGTAAAAACAACAACCAAAAGACCCATATGGTTGTCAACTCCCCGACCCCAGGGCAGTCCAACAACGGTCGGCCGCCCAAACATCCTGTGAAGCAGTGGGTACCAAGTGAGGCCTTAACCCAGTTTGGCACTCAATGGGGGTAGGCTAGGCAAAAAGGGTAAAAGAAAGAGAAGAGGAGCGCTCATACCAAGGAGAGCGCACCAGCCCCTCATAAGAATGGGCAGCTCGGGGTAAAAAATGAGCATCTGTCAAACGGCGGCCCTCTAAGTAACACAACCGCCCTAGCTTACCAGACACATCAAATAATATTGTCTGCAGTGTTAGGTGTCACCACAGGCAGCTTCATGCTGCCACTGTGGGAAATGTCTGTTTCGATGCCATCTGTCTCTCTGGTAGAACTGGCCAGTGCTTCCAGGGCCGAATTCTGACTCCGCATTAGTTTCGCCACTGCCTGCAGCGCCTTGGCCCTCTCCTTTTCGGTTTGTGATGGGGACGGTTTCTTGGAGGGCCCCCAAAGAGGGCTCCGTCTAGGGTGCTTTCCAAGTTCCACAGGTCTCTGCCCGGTCCCTCCAGAGCCCCCATCCCCAGGATTATCGCCTTTGTAGGTCCCCAACCAGTCCCACACATCTCTAAGGCAATCAAAATAATGAGTGGTCCCCTCCAACAGGATACAGAGCCGGGCCGGGAACATCAGAGAGTATTACAGCCCATCATCTCTCAATGCCCTCTTGACCTCTAAGTAGGATGCCAGTTTCCTCTGTACTTCCAGCGTGTAGTCCGGAAAGAGAGAGACCTTACTATTATCCACAGCAAAAGGGCCATCTGCTCGTCCCTTTTGCAGAAGAAGATCTCTGTCGCGGAAGTGGAGCAGACGGGATACCACCGGGCGTGGGGGTCTCCCTGGATCCAAAGACCTGGCCGGCACTCTATCGGCTCTCTCTAGCGTGTAGAAGGAGGAGAGGCCCTCTGGCGCTACTACAGTCCTAAGCCAGTTACCCAGGAAGGACACCATGTCGCTACCCTGCGACCCTTCTGGAAGGCCCAGGACACGTATGTTGTTCCTCCTGTTGTGCTCTCCGGCATCCTCTGCTCTGCATTCCAACTGGATCACTCAGTTCCTGAGAGCCCCCATTTGCTGCTCCATCGCCTTTTGGGCTGGTGTCAGCTCCGCTACATTGGACTCAGTCTCTTTGACCCTCTCTGCCAACATTTTATGTTCTTCCTGCAGTAGTGATATCCTGGTGGAGAGTCGTTTTTATATCCACTAAGGCCTCTAAGATTCTATTTATTTGCTGCTGGACTGGGTCATCTGGGCCAGATTGTAACTGCTCCTGAGCACCGTCCTCCAGCTCCGGAGGGGCACCAGTCTGGCGACCTGAAGGCTTGCCCATGATGCCAATAGATCCCTGGGCAGGATCAGGCCTACCCACCGTCGAGAGCTGTGGAGATCCAGGATAGCAAAGGCTATCTCCGCAATGGAGCCTGCACCTTAGTCCACCTGGTCGGCACCCTCTGTTCCCACACTTCCAGGAGTCGCCAGTGAGGCCTCTCTGCTCGTGTATATAAACACCAGGCTTCCAAGCTATCGAAGGGTCATATCAGGCCCACTCCAGCGCCTATCAGCAGACCACAGAAGCACCTTCGCACCTCAGGGAATGACTATGTACCTCCAGTGCAAGCTGTTTCATGAGTGTGGGTTTTGGTAGGCTCAATGGCGCACCCTGCACATAGCAACCAATGTCATCTCCCGGGGGCTCAGAGTTGCGCGCGTCAGGACCAGCCAGGGAGCTCCCAGCACTGGTGACAGCCCAGTCACACCACCGTACCCCGTAACCCGGCTGTGCTGTCTGGCTCATTTCGGGGTCTCAGCTGCCAACTCCTCACGGGCATGCACCAGCATACGGTCCAAGGCTGCGCAACAGGGTCTCCCGCCACTATATCCACCAGCGGCTACAGTCCAGAGTGGGGGGAGGACCTCCCCAATAGCTGGTGCCCCTTCAAGGCTCGTCTCCCCTAAGGGCCCCACCCAACTTTAACGCCGCTAGGCCCCATGCAATGTTAAGGCGTCAATGAGCCGACCCCAGCCGGGGCCGCAGGCTCTGGTGCGTCTCTCCCAGGCTCTCAGCCGTTAACACGTACTTGAGAGGCAGTCTAGTTCTGACGATGGCGCCTCCGCGCCCAAGCTCCGTCAGCGTTGCCCAGGCTGTTCTGTTCTTCTGGCCGGCCGACACTTCAATGGGGACCCGCCTGGGCCGCACCGACTATGCTCGGGACTCGCCCCTGACCACAGCTTCTGTCCTGTGCACGGGGACCTCCACTTCACCTCCCGCTGCTGTTCTCCAAAATGCCCTGCGATGCGTGGAGGCAGTGAAGGTCGCCCTTCCAATGTCTTGCTCCCTACTCGGAGAAACCCCCGGGCGCCTCTGCTTCCCTCGTGACCGCCACTGATCCGGCCTCTGCCTCTCTCCCCACGCAGCAGTGCCGCCTCTCCATTTTTACCATCCTTATCACCTCTATTACATCGATACGAAGTTTTCCTTCTTTCGCTTCAAGTACTCGAACAAGTATTTGCACCACCCTCTAATAGCAAACAAATCTCCAGCGAATGCACACCCCGAGAATTTGTATGAGCTGCGCCTCACAGGTCACCCTCCCTAGGACCATGATGCATTTGTTAGTATAAACGCATACTAACACTACTTACACATGCCACCAGACTGAAGTGAAGAAGCAGAGGAAGGGACAATCTAAAAATATAATCCTACCAGAAGTCGGATGACACAGTTCAATGAGCTGACAACCCTGGCATGAGTAGAATCTTACTTGCCGACTACAGAGGAAGGATCCGTACCGCTGCTTGTTCTATCCCTGGGCTACTTGCTGTTGTTTTGCCCCATTGCCTGATGGTCCGTGTGCTGACTGCTGTCTCCTCCGCCGCCGCCTACAAACACCTTAGGCACGGCCGCTGTGCGGGGAGACTACCTGGGCCAGAACCCCCTGCACAAACATCGTGGGACAGGCCCCTTTCGCGCCTGGTGGCGCTTAATAATCAGGCTGACCTCCCGCCTCATGGGACGCGCGCGGGTGGCGCCGGGAGAAGTTTGGGACAAGGGCGGGGCCATCTGAGGCCATCAGAGACAGTAAGAGACTGGGCTGGGCCCCCCCCTTGAGTTACCTGTATGTTAATGTTGCTGTTTATATGTGTTAAATGGTAATCTGTCATTTATATACTTTAATCTCTGCCGTTACCTGTATTAACCTTAGTACAAGCTTATACATCTACGGAAGAGAATGGCACTTAGCAACCTAAAAGGTAATAAAATAGGTAACAGGGGAGTTGGAGGGGGACTTACAGGGACTTTAGATGCTTTTATTACCATGGCCGCCTCAGCTCTGGAGAAGGAGATTGAGTTGACTGTGCGCTGTATATACCTTGCCCTGTGTTTCAGAGGAGATCATCATTAGGGAGTATAGCACTCGCTCGGTCTCCTGAACAAGCCCGTACACAGAGTATTCCAATATCCCAGACTAATCGGGACTTATCGACCATTCTTGACATAAGTGGGTTCGATGCTAGTTTAGATTCCTTCATGACTTACCCGAGTGCAGAGCCGGGTCCGAACAAAAGTGCCCATCAAACTAATGAGTTGGTTACCGAACGAAAATCTTCTGAATGTACGCCAGCTCCCGCAATTAGGCGTAAATGGGGTGGATACCAACAGAAGGGAGGGCGCATTAAGAAATCTAAAATTGTATCTCCCAAAGGCAGGGACTAGGTAAATGTTGATAAAAATAAAATGTTTACCCAGGGGAACGCATTAAGTTTCAGATGAAACAGCCCATTTGTAGAAATAATTGACCCTATACCTAAAGACAAAAAATCCCTGTTTAGACAATAGCAGGCTCAAATGGCCGGACCCAAAAGTACTAGACGGGGTAGGAAAATAAGTGAATAATTATCCTTATGATAATTCACTACTAGTAACCTATTAAAGCAGGCAGGGACTCAGCATTCATACAGCAATATTCGAAAGTATACTCCACAGATCAAATTTTGTTGGTTGCAAAAAAGGTTAAAACAATTTATTACCTCCCAATGTGGGTTACAGTCTAAAACATGATAAAAAACACTTAAGATTAAAAACCACCAAAGGTGGTAAGGCAATGGCTATATAGTAGAACAAAACAGTCGACGCGCCGTTTCGGTGTATTCTAATTCTTCACACCTTCTTCAGGACTTTTGTACAATATTGATTCAATATCTATAAAATTAAGAAACACATTTTACTATATGACTTCATAATATAGAAAAACCAACAACCTTACGTTCCTACTGCCTTGCTTAAAAGGTACATATCTGTTATTGTTAAATACATTTCTTATCTACAACCCCTAGACCAGACATATTTTAATTAAAGAAACACACAATTCAATTTCAGCTTGTTGATAGAACCTCACAAGGTTGTTATAAAAACAATCCATGGGTTTTAGTGAGCTTACTTCATGTAAAGTTCTACATCCAGACATTATTAGAAGTTACCTGATTTAATATGAACAAGGCTTCAAATTTCCTTTCCTTTAGACTTGAATTGCTTGTATTAATGTTTCATAGGCTGTTTGAAAATGAACATAGAATACTGTTTTAATGGTTTTGCCCTATTTTAACATTACCAAGAAAACCAGTACTACCCATTTATATACAGGGTTTTACCTTCATAGTCAGATGAGAAAAACCTTTGTATACACGGAGGAGCCACCGTCAATATGAAGGATGGGTCATCTTTATGTTGGAATCTAGAGGGGTCATATTAATTCCGAAACTTATTAAATATGCATGCTAGGGGTCTATATTTACATTCTAGTTTTTGCCGTGACCAACGTTACTAACCTGTTTCTGTTTATATTCTCTCAGGGGATCTTTGGAGATATATATCCAAGTACGATAGTCTTGTTGTGCCAGGCTTCACCTTTCTCGCTTTGATGAAGTGGTCTAAAATAAAGGAGGTATCTGTTTAGGGTCCTGGTCTCACTGTGTACTAGAGTTGTGAGTGGTTTTCATAGCTCTACGAAAATATATCTCACTGATGATGTTTGCCCAGCTCTATGAGGTAGGTTTAAGGGCTCCCTGTCTATTTATATTTACCATGTATAGATGTATTAATATGACTATGGGCTAATACAACTTATAATCTTTGTATTTGCCTTTAAAATAAAGAATATGTAACTAAAGAAAAATATTTCAATAACGAAAAAACGGCACTGTTTAGTTATTATAGCTTGACCAGGCAGCCCATATTTACTGTTTGGGGTGCAATCCTGCAGCTTCACATTGCTTAGATATCCATCTATTTGAGGAATTATCTGGAGTTAGTCCGGTTTTTAAATAAAGGGAGAAAAACGATATTGATCGTGGCGAGTATATTGCCTACCTCAAGTTCAGAAAACGGCCTCCCTGCTCCTCCGTGTGTCACAGCTCCATGGCGATTCGAATTGGAATGAACCTATCTGCAGCTCCTCTTTTTATGCTGCCGCTGCCTGCCTTGACCCGGAAGTCGTCAGATCGGGGCAAATGATTGAATAGAAAATTGCATATTACAAACGATGGTTAGTGTAGTCTTTCCCTATTCTATTAATAATCCTCTATCTCCAAAATAAATATTTTGGTAACGTATTTTGTAGCCGGGAGACCTGGTAATTTGTTTGTGTTGCCGATCCCCGACCCGGAAGTGCATCACTGCACTTCATGATCTGGCAGCCGAGTCCCTAAGTTCTAATATAAGGGGCTCGAGGCCTGAGAAGCAAATAGCGACTTTATAAGGATCCTAGTATTCATATTCGTATATTATGTAAACCGCATAGGGGTATATTGTGTATAACCGACATCCAGGATTTGTGTCGGCCATTTTGAGTTGGGACATGTACCATAAAACGTGTCGGCCATTTTGGGTGAGGACATGGCTAAGTGGATAATATCGGCCCATCTTGGGTGAGGACATGGCTAAGTGGATAATGTCGGCCCATCTCCCTGGAACCCGTTTTGAAGATTCTCCCAATTATGTTTTACCAGTATTATCACATATTTTTTCTGATATAAACATGTTATATAAATTATGATCTTTTCCAAGTTTTTTCGGTTTTTCTGTTACAAACACATTGTATAAATCATGATACATTGCATGGTGTTATTCAATACAATTCTATAGTATAATTCAATATAATTCTATTGCATTTTAAACAATAATACATCTGTACAGTGTGTTTAACTAAATGAAACAACCACATTATCTTGAGTTGGCACATTCCATAAAAAGTCAACACAATTCAATACTTTAACATGACCATAGAGATATGGCTGGAGTAAAAGATCACTCGCTATTCCTTTATGTAAGTTATTGATACCTAGTGTGTTGTATGAGATTCCTAAAGTCCGCCAGGGGGCATACTTGAAATATGCAGATCTACATGTCGTCCTACTTGTAGAAAATCCACAAGCTATAGTTCTTTGTTCAGTTTTTTGGACTGACACAAAATCTAGCATGTCTGACACAATTGTAAACTATTATCAACATACATGGGTTCACTCACCCACCTATTACTACCCTATTTTTTGTTGTTTTAAGAAAAAGAGAGAGTATTCAGCCTGAATGTGACTCATCATAGCCACTTGTAGTGGGGAATGGACTGTCAGGTGGTTTTGTTATCAAATTATAAGGTTATAAGATTATTCTTTCCCATTCCTCTCTGTTATTAAGGCCAGTTCGGAATGTATCGAATAGGGACATGAAAAATTGTTCTCTCTTTTTCCTTTTATTATTGAAATTTCCGCCTCTTGAGTTATGCATTATAACTTCAACCACACACCACTTAAGGTCTTCTAATTTGTGGTTGTGTGTTGTCCAATGTTCCACCAGAGGAGCAGATTTCTTTTTTGTCCTAATGGCGGACCTGTGTTCAGTAATTCTTGTTTTAATTTCTCTGGCTGTTTCACCTATGTAAGCTTTATTACAAGGGCATATTATCATGTATATTAAATCTTTAGTTTTGCAATTTGCAAAATTTTTTACATTGTGTGATATGCCATTATAGGATATTAGGTTACCTTTAATCATAGATGCACAATTGGAACATGTGTTACACGTGAAATTTCCAGTGGGGAGGGGGGTTCTATTAATAGTATTTGAATTATTGCGAGTCTTGTCTTTGTATGTATGAACCAAACAGTTTTTAATTGTTCTGTTTCGGCGGAAACTGAACATTGGTTTCGGGATTTTCTCACCAGGTCTATTATTTAATAAGGACCAATTACGATTGATAATGTTTTTAATTTTGTTACTCGCTATACTATAGTTTGTCACAAAGATCAGTCTGTCATTGTTTTTGTCCGTTTTATCTTTGTCTTTATTGAATAGTGATTCTCTATTGTAATATTTCGCACGTTTGTATGCGCGTTTAATCAATTTATCGGGATATCCCCGGTCTCTAAGTTTCAATGAGAGGGCATCCGCATGTCTATTGAAGTCATGTAGATTGGTGCAGTTGCGTCTAATGCGCAAATATTGTCCGAAAGGTATGTTATCCTTTTGACTGTTCGGGTGGTTGCTTTTATAGTGTAACAATGTGTTACGATCACTTGGTTTAGTGTAAAGATCCACCCCTAATGTCGCATTTTCCACTCTAATTTTAATGTCTAAAGATTCGATTGCCTGTTTGTTAAAATTGGAAGTGAATTTGAGATTTTTATCTCCCAAGTTCAACCAAAGTAAAAAATCATTGAGTAGCTCTATTGTGCCTGTCCAAATAAAAAAAATGTTGTCAATATATCGCGACCAACACGTGATGTTGTCACTGAAAGGTGCTATGTCGTTAAAAATGTGCTTGTCTTCGAAAGCCGCTACATATAAGCAAGCTAGACTTGGGGCGCAGGTCGCCCCCATACTGGTCCCCTTTATCTGCTTAAAGAAATTGTTTTTAAACAAAAAAATATTATTTTTCAAGATGATTTCCGCACATTCAATAATGAATGTTGCATGCCGACTCAAATCATCAGTCCCATTTTTTAAGAGGCCCTCTAACATGGTGATGGTGTCATCCTGCGGGATGTTAGTATAGAGGGCCTCTATATCCAAAGTCACTAACCATTGGGTAGAGATGTCAAATGGAAGACCTTCAATTTTTTCGATCATGCAAGTCGTATCCTTTATGTACGCTTTTTGATCTGTTACTATTGGTTGTAGGAACCTATCTATATATTTACTAAGAGGTTCTGTAATAGAATCAATGGAGGATACAATTGGACGCATTGGAGGATCCAAAAGATTTTTGTGGACTTTAGGGAGTCCGTATAAGGCGGGGATGATGGGTGTCTCATTTTTTAAAAAATTATATTCATCCCGACAGATGATTTCATCTTCAAAGGCAAAATTGATATCCCGATAAATTGATTAAACGCGCATACAAACGTGCGAAATATTACAATAGAGAATCACTATTCAATAAAGACAAAGATAAAACGGACAAAAACAATGACAGACTGATCTTTGTGACAAACTATAGTATAGCGAGTAACAAAATTAAAAACATTATCAATCGTAATTGGTCCTTAATAAATAATAGACCTGGTGAGAAAATCCCGAAACCAATGTTCAGTTTCCGCCGAAACAGAACAATTAAAAACTGTTTGGTTCATACATACAAAGACAAGACTCGCAATAATTCAAATACTATTAATAGAACCCCCCTCCCCACTGGAAATTTCACGTGTAACACATGTTCCAATTGTGCATCTATGATTAAAGGTAACCTAATATCCTATAATGGCATATCACACAATGTAAAAAATTTTGCAAATTGCAAAACTAAAGATTTAATATACATGATAATATGCCCTTGTAATAAAGCTTACATAGGTGAAACAGCCAGAGAAATTAAAACAAGAATTACTGAACACAGGTCCGCCATTAGGACAAAAAAGAAATCTGCTCCTCTGGTGGAACATTGGACAACACACAACCACAAATTAGAAGACCTTAAGTGGTGTGTGGTTGAAGTTATAATGCATAACCCAAGAGGCGGAAATTTCAATAATAAAAGGAAAAAGAGAGAACAATTTTTCATGTCCCTATTCGATACATTCCGAACTGGCCTTAATAACAGAGAGGAATGGGAAAGAATAATCTTATAACCTTATAATTTGATAACAAAACCACCTGACAGTCCATTCCCCACTACAAGTGGCTATGATGAGTCACATTCAGGCTGAATACTCTCTCTTTTTCTTAAAACAACAAAAAATAGGGTAGTAATAGGTGGGTGAGTGAACCCATGTATGTTGATAATAGTTTACAATTGTGTCAGACATGCTAGATTTTGTGTCAGTCCAAAAAACTGAACAAAGAACTATAGCTTGTGGATTTGCTACAAGTAGGACGACATGTAGATCTGCATATTTCAAGTATGCCCCCTGGCGGACTTTAGGAATCTCATACAACACACTAGGTATCAATAACTTACATAAAGGAATAGCGAGTGATCTTTTACTCCAGCCATATCTCTATGGTCATGTTAAAGTATTGAATTGTGTTGACTTTTTATGGAATGTGCCAACTCAAGATAATGTGGTTGATTCATTTAGTTAAACACACTGTACAGATGTATTATTGTTTAAAATGCAATAGAATTATATTGAATTATACTATAGAATTGTATTGAATAACACCATGCAATGTATCATGATTTATACAATGTGTTTGTAACAGAAAAACCGAAAAAACTTGGAAAAGATCATAATTTATATAACATGTTTATATCAGAAAAAATATGTGATAATACTGGTAAAACATAATTGGGAGAATCTTCAAAACGGGTTCCAGGGAGATGGGCCGACATTATCCACTTAGCCATGTCCTCACCCAAGATGGGCCGATATTATCCACTTAGCCATGTCCTCACCCAAAATGGCCGACACGTTTTATGGTACATGTCCCAACTCAAAATGTCCGACACAAATCCTGGATGTCGGTTATACACAATATACCCCTATGCGGTTTACATAATATACGAATATGAATACTAGGATCCTTATAAAGTCGCTATTTGCTTCTCAGGCCTCGAGCCCCTTATATTAGAACTTAGGGACTCGGCTGCCAGATCACGAAGTGCAGTGATGCACTTCCGGGTCGGGGATCGGCCACACCAACAAATTACCAGGTCTCCCGGCTACAAAATACGTTACCAAAATATTTATTTTGGAGATAGAGGATTATTAATAGAATAGGGAAAGACTACACTAACCATCGTTTGTATTATGCAATTTTCTATTCAATCATTTGCCCCGATCTGACGACTTCCGGGTCAAGGCAGGCAGCGGCAGCATAAAAAGAGGAGCTGCAGATAGGTTCATTCCAATTCGAATCGCCATGGAGCTGTGACACACGGAGGAGCAGGGAGGCCGTTTTCTGAACTTGAGGTAGTCAATATACTCGCCACGATCAATATCGTTTTTCTCCCTTTATTTAAAAACCGGACTAACTCCAGATAATTCCTCAAATAGATGGATATCTAAGCAATGTGAAGCTGCAGGATTGCACCCCAAACAGTAAATATGGGCTGCCTGGTCAAGCTATAATAACTAAACAGTGCCGTTTTTTCGTTATTGAAATATTTTTCTTTAGTTACATATTCTTTATTTTAAAGGCAAATACAAAGATTATAAGTTGTATTAGCCCATAGTCATATTATTGCATCTATACATGGTAAATATACATAGACAGGGAGCCCTTAAACCTACCTCATAGAGCTGGGCAAACATCATCAGTGAGATATATTTTCGTAGAGCTATGAAAACCACTCACAACTCTAGTACACAGTGAGACCAGGACCCTAAACAGATACCTCCTTTATTTTTAGACCACTTCATCAAAGCGAGAAAGGTGAAGCCTGGCACAACAAGACTATCGTACTTGGATATATATCTCCAAAGATCCCCTGAGAGAATATAAACAGAAACAGGTTAGTAACGTTGGCCACGGCAAAAACTAGAATGTAAATATAGACCCCTAGCATGCATATTTAATAAGTTTCGGAATTAATATGACCCCTCTAGATTCCAACATAAAGATGACCCATCCTTCATATTGACGGTGGCTCCTCCGTGTATACAAAGGTTTTTCTCATCTGACTATGAAGGTAAAACCCTGTATATAAATGGGTAGTACTGGTTTTCTTGGTAATGTTAAAATAGGGCAAAACCATTAAAACAGTATTCTATGTTCATTTTCAAACAGCCTATGAAACATTAATACAAGCAATTCAAGTCTAAAGGAAAGGAAATTTGAAGCCTTGTTCATATTAAATCAGGTAACTTCTAATAATGTCTGGATGTAGAACTTTACATGAAGTAAGCTCACTAAAACCCATGGATTGTATTTAAAACAACCCTGTGAGGTTCTATCAACAAGCTGAAATTGAATTGTGTGTTTCTTTAATTAAAATATGTCTGGTCTAGGGGTTGTAGATAAGAAATGTATTTAACAATAACAGATATGTACCTTTTAAGCAAGGCAGTAGGAACGTAAGGTTGTTGGTTTTTCTATATTATGAAGTCATATAGTAAAATGTGTTTCTTAATTTTATAGATATTGAATCAATATTGTACAAAAGTCCTGAAGAAGGTGTGAAGAATTAGAATACACCGAAACGCCGCGTCAACTGTTTTGTTCTACTATATAGCCATTGCCTTACCACCTTTGGTGGTTTTTAATCTTAAGTGTTTTTTATCATGTTTTAGACTGTACCCCACATTGGGAGGTAATAAATTGTTTTAACCTTTTTTGCAACCAACAAAATTTGATCTGTGGAGTATACTTTTGAATATTGCTGTATTAATGCTGAGTCCCTGCCTGCTTTAATAGGTTACTAGTAGTGAATTATCATAAGGATAATTATTCACTTATTTTCCTACCCCGTCTAGTACTTTTGGGTCCGGCCATTTGAGCCTGCTATTGTCTAAACAGGGATTTTTTGTCTTCTGATTAAAATACCCCCTTCCCTGTGACAAACATCAGGGGTACCTCCTTTTGTTGAATTCTATGGATTGTACAGCTTTTTAGCTGGGAGGCGTTTTTTTCTTCGTTAACATAAATTTATCAAGGGCATTGACCCAATAAGTGTCACTAATTAATCATGGACACCTTAAAAACTAAAAGTTTTTCAGAAGAAGAATTTAATAGAATTGTCAATGGTACTTCTAAAAACTATACCGCCACCTCAAACACCAATAATGATGAAAATCAATGGCGTGAATTGTGGAATAATAAGAAGAAGTTAGTCCGCACTGAACTACATGCAGACTTTCTGATCGATTATCTTAAAAAAGGCATTATTCCCAGTGGTTTGCAAGTCAAGAATGAACCAGGGGTTTTCATAAGACATGAGGGTTTTATAGAAAATTGGACCCTCATTGCAAACAGATGCAGCAGGGATTGGATGTTGCTAATCATTGAGACAGCGAATGCCATCCTATTAATCGAAAGAAAGGAAATAGCTGATTTAGAAACTAAGCTAGACAATTCAGCACTGGAAGACGCAAAGAAAAAATTAAAAGACATAAAAAGAGACGTCTCTGGGTATAGAGATTATCTTTTTAGCAAAAAATCGAATAAATTTAACAAAGACGTATCCATTTACAACACTGAGATAGTCTACCCCTATACCCAAAAGGATTTTTTTGATCGTCCCAGAGAGAGTTTTCCGAACCGAAACCAAGGTCAACAACCTTGGCGGACGTACCCCAAAAAACGGGTGACTTTCTCAGATTCCTCATACACGAGTAACGACTCTGAACAAGACAAAACAATTGATAGGAATAGAGGTGGAGAAACGACATCCACTCCAAACAGAGAATCTTTGCCTTTTTTAGGACAACGGGGACGGGGAAATCACAACAACCACCACAACCACCCGAGAGGCAATGGGAGAGGGAAATTTTTCCCTCAACCTCAACAGAGGAGATATTACACGAGAAGTCAGCCCAAATGGGATTGAAACAAAAAGCAGCTATCATCAATCTCTCAGACATCACTTTAAACAAAACGGAAATAGATGTCTTGGAGAAGGGCTTAGGATTTGCCATCAGCAATCGAGTTGATAAGTATAACTTAGCGAGGGACCTACAAGGTTTTTTTCGAAAGATTAGGCTTCAAGACTTTTTCAAAGATAAGCCACAAAGAGAAGGTCAGACTAACAAATCTGGCCTTAAACCTAAATCAACTTGGACACCACATGTAGGTATGGTGAATAAACAAATAGACCTTTTTGAAAAAGTAGTTGAAAGTAACATTGCAGAACTTTTAGTACACCCTTTAAGAGGACCCAATAATTTAAATAAAGCGGAAAGAGCAGCTCTAAAAAGTCTAGAAAATAATGAATCTCTAACCATTAAACCTGGTGATAAGGGTGGGAGCATAGTCCTCATGAGGTCTGAAGACTATGAAAGAAGAATGTTGGTACTACTGAACAACTCTGAACATTACTGTCCCTCTAGCAGACGGGAGTGGGATACCCTCATCCAAAAGGTACATGTGCTTATCAATTTTGCCTTTGAAGATGAAATCATCTGTCGGGATGAATATAATTTTTTTAAAAATGAGACACCCATCATCCCCGCCTTATACGGACTCCCTAAAGTCCACAAAAATCTTTTGGATCCTCCAATGCGTCCAATTGTATCCTCCATTGATTCTATTACAGAACCTCTTAGTAAATATATAGATAGGTTCCTACAACCAATAGTAACAGATCAAAAAGCGTACATAAAGGATACGACTTGCATGATCGAAAAAATTGAAGGTCTTCCATTTGACATCTCTACCCAATGGTTAGTGACTTTGGATATAGAGGCACTCTATACTAACATCCCGCAGGATGACACCATCACCATGTTAGAGGGCCTCTTAAAAAATGGGACTGATGATTTGAGTCGGCATGCAACATTCATTATTGAATGTGCGGAAATCATCTTGAAAAATAATATTTTTTTGTTTAAAAACAATTTTTTTAAGCAGATAAAGGGGACCAGTATGGGGGCGACCTGCGCCCCAAGTCTAGCTTGCTTATATGTAGCGGCTTTCAAAGACAAGCACATTTTTAACGACATAGCACCTTTCAGTGACAACATCACGTGTTGGTCGCGATATATTGACGACATTTTTTTTATTTGGACAGGCACAATAGAGCTACTCAATGATTTTTTACTTTGGTTGAACTTGGGAGATAAAAATCTCAAATTCACTTCCAATTTTAACAAACAGGCAATCGAATTTTTAGACATTAAAATTAGAGTGGAAAATGCGACATTAGGGGTGGATCTTTACACTAAACCAAGTGATCGTAACACATTGCTACACTATAAAATCAACCACCCGAACAGTCAAAAGGATAACATACCTTTCGGACAATATTTGCGCATTAGACGCAACTGCACCAATCTACATGACTTCAATAGACATGCGGATGCCCTCTCATTGAAACTTAGAGACCGGGGATATCCCGATAAATTGATTAAACGCGCATACAAACGTGCGAAATATTACAATAGAGAATCACTATTCAATAAAGACAAAGATAAAAAGGACAAAAACAATGACAGACTGATCTTTGTGACAAACTATAGTATAGTGAGTAACAAAATTAAAAACATTATCAATCGTAATTGGTCCTTATTAAATAATAGACCTGGTGAGAAAATCCCGAAACCAATGTTCAGTTTCCGCCGAAACAGAACAATTAAAAACTGTTTTGTTCATACATACAAAGACAAGACTCGCAATAATTCAAATACTATTAATAGAACCCCCCTCCCCACTGGAAATTTCACGTGTAACACATGTTCCAATTGTGCGTCTATGATTAAAGGTAACCTAATATCCTATAATGGCATATCACACAATGTAAAAAATTTTGCAAATTGCAAAACTAAAGATTTAATATACATGATAATATGCCCTTGTAATAAAGCTTACATAGGTGAAACAGCCAGAGAAATTAAAACAAGAATTACTGAACACAGGTCCGCCATTAGGACAAAAAAGAAATCTGCTCCTCTGGTGGAACATTGGACAACACACAACCACAAATTAGAAGACCTTAAGTGGTGTGTGGTTGAAGTTATAATGCATAACTCAAGAGGCGGAAATTTCAATAATAAAAGGAAAAAGAGAGAACAATTTTTCATGTCCCTATTCGATACATTCCGAACTGGCCTTAATAACAGAGAGGAATGGGAAAGAATAATCTTATAACCTTATAATTTGATAACAAAACCACCTGACAGTCCATTCCCCACTACAAGTGGCTATGATGAGTCACATTCAGGCTGAATACTCTCTCTTTTTCTTAAAACAACAAAAAATAGGGTAGTAATAGGTGGGTGAGTGAACCCATGTATGTTGATAATAGCTTACAATTGTGTCAGATATGCTAGATTTTGTGTCAGTCCAAAAAACTGAACAAAGAACTATATCTTGTGGATTTTCTACAAGTAGGACGACATATAGATCTGCATATTTCAAGTATGCCCCCTGGCGGACTTTAGGAATCTCATACAACACACTAGGTATCAATAACTTACATAAAGGAATAGCGAGTGATCTTTTACTCCAGCCATATCTCTATGGTCAAGTTAAAGTATTGAATTGTGTTGACTTTTTATGGAATGTGCCAACTCAAGATAATGTGGTTGTTTCATTTAGTTAAACACACTGTACAGATGTATTATTGTTTAAAATGCAATAGAATTATATTGAATTATACTATAGAATTGTATTGAATAACACCATGCAATGTATCATGATTTATACAATGTGTTTGTAACAGAAAAACCGAAAAAACTTGGAAAAGATCATAATTTATATAACATGTTTATATCAGAAAAAATATGTGATAATACTGGTAAAACATAATTGGGAGAATCTTCAAAACGGGTTCCAGGGAGATGGGCCGACATTATCCACTTAGCCATGTCCTCACCCAAGATGGGCCGATATTATCCACTTAGCCATGTCCTCACCCAAAATGGCCGACACGTTTTATCGTACATGTCCCAACTCAAAATGGCCACACAAATCCTGGATGTCGGTTATACACAATATACCCCTATGCGGTTTACATAATATACGAATATGAATACTAGGATCCTTATAAAGTCGCTATTTGCTTCTCAGGCCTCGAGCCCCTTATATTAGAACTTAGGGACTCGGCTGCCAGATCACGAAGTGCAGTGATGCACTTCCGGGTCGGGGATCGGCAACACCAACAAATTACCAGGTCTCCCGGCTACAAAATACGTTACCAAAATATTTATTTTGGAGATAGAGGATTATTAATAGAATAGGGAAAGACTACACTAACCATCGTTTGTATTATGCAATTTTCTATTCAATCATTTGCCCCGATCTGACGACTTCTGGGTCAAGGCAGGCAGCGGCAGCATAAAAAGAGGAGCTGCAGATAGGTTCATTCCAATTCGAATCGCCATGGAGCTGTGACACACGGAGGAGCAGGGAGGCCGTTTTCTGAACTTGAGGTAGGCAATATACTCGCCATGATCAATATCGTTTTTCTCCCTTTATTTAAAAACCGGACTAACTCCAGATAATTCCTCAAATAGATGGATATCTAAGCAATGTGAAGCTGCAGGATTGCACCCCAAACAGTAAATATGGGCTGCCTGGTCAAGCTATAATAACTAAACAGTGCCGTTTTTTCGTTATTGAAATATTTTTCTTTAGTTACATATTCTTTATTTTAAAGGCAAATACAAAGATTAGAAGTTGTATTAGCCCATAGTCATATTAATACATCTATATATGGTAAATATAAATAGACAGGGAGCCCTTAAACCTACCTCATAGAGCTGGGCAAACATCATCAGTGAGATATATTTTCGTAGAGCTATGAAAACCACTCACAACTCTAGTACACAGTGAGACCAGGACCCTAAACAGATACCTCCTTTATTTTTAGACCACTTCATCAAAGCGAGAAAAGTGAAGCCTGGCACAACAAGACTATCGTACTTGGATATATATCTCCAAAGATCCCCTGAGAGAATATAAACAGAAACAGGTTAGTAACGTTGGTCACGGCAAAAACTAGAATGTAAATATAGACCCCTAGCATGCATATTTAATAAGTTTCGGAATTAATATGACCCCTCTAGATTCCAACATAAAGATGACCCATCCTTCATATTGACGGTGGCTCCTCCGTGTATACAAAGGTTTTTCTCATCTGACTATGAAGGTAAAACCCTGTATATAAATGGGTAGTACTGGTTTTCTTGGTAATGTTAAAATAGGGCAAAACCATTAAAACAGTATTCTATGTTCATTTTCAAACAGCCTATGAAACATTAATACAAGCAATTCAAGTCTAAAGGAAAGGAAATTTGAAGCCTTGTTCATATTAAATCAGGTAACTTCTGATAATGTCTGGATGTAGAACTTTACATGAAGTAAGCTCACTAAAACCCATGGATTGTATTTAAAACAACCCTGTGAGGTTCTATCAACAAGCTGAAATTGAATTGTGTGTTTCTTTAATTAAAATATGTCTGGTCTAGGGGTTGTAGATAAGAAATGTATTTAACAATAACAGATATGTACCTTTTAAGCAAGGCAGTAGGAACGTAAGGTTGTTGGTTTTTCTATATTATGAAGTCATATAGTAAAATGTGTTTCTTAATTTTATAGATATTGAATCAATATTGTACAAAAGTCCTGAAGAAGGTGTGAAGAATTAGAATACACCGAAACGCCGCGTCGACTGTTTTGTTCTACTATATAGCCATTGCCTTACCACCTTTGGTGGTTTTTAATCTTAAGTGTTTTTTATCATGTTTTAGACTGTAACCCACATTGGGAGGTAATAAATTGTTTTAACCTTTTTTGCAACCAACAAAATTTGATCTGTGGAGTATACTTTCGAATATTGCTGTATGAATGCTGAGTCCCTGCCTGCTTTAATAGGTTACTAGTAGTGAATTATCATAAGGATAATTATTCACTTATTTTCCTACCCCGTCTAGTACTTTTGGGTCCGGCCATTTGAGCCTGCTATTGTCTAAACAGGGATTTTTTGTCTTCTGATTAAAATACCCCCTTCCCTGTGACAAACATCAGGGGTACCTCCTTTTGTTGAATCCTATACCTAAAGACACCACGGGCACGGTTTGCTCGTTAGAATAAATCGAACAATTGGTCAAATCCTTAATCCTTCCTTTAGTGGAACGGACTATAAGGATATGTAACCAGCTAGATAATCTTCAGAAGATCATTGAGGCAAACTCTGATATGTTAAAGAAGATGGCAGTAGTAACATCCTCGCAAACTAATGTTCCTGCCGTACTTGAAAGTAATCAGAAGCCTGTTTCTAAGCTGAGTAAAGGGGATAGGGAGACATTAAAGCAAGGTGGGGAAAACACTATGGGTAAGGCACCCCGGGCAGTTAGTCACGCACATAAAGGTAGCCAAGCTGACAGGAATAATACAGCTACTAAGGGGCAAGTGGAAACAGCTACGGTGGTAGATCATGATACTATCAAGGCGTCAAAAAGTATGGGAAATAAGAAGAGAGTTGATCTTCCCCCAGAGCCTTTTCCCTATGTAATTGTGCTGGCTGGTGTCCCAGTATGGACTCATGATAGGGCAGAAAGCTTTCATGAAGTAAAAAATAAAGTGATGTTTTAGCTGGGTAAAAACAGGCCTCTTAGATCAGACCTGTATGAGGAAATCTTAAACGTTAGGAGAGCAAGTTGGGTGGGCCATAAAGCTAAGGATGTTGAGGGAGATTGCATTATAGTGAACTTTAGAGATGCACGAGTTGAAATTTTCTCCTTTGACTTAAGTTATTTTTATTCATCTGCCCCTGTTGCGGCTGGTAGTGGAAGATCATTTACCCTTCACATGGAAATAACTATTTCCGTCCACTGGTCCCTGTTGCGGCTGGCAGTAGGAGACCATTCAACTCTTCACATGGAAATAGCTATTCTCAATCAGTAAATCACTTCAATGCTCCATTGACTCCTATCTTGTATAGAGGTTCACTCCCTAACCATCCCTATAGTAGTCGCTCAGTAGGGAACCAATTTAATGTTCCAACCTTCAACCACTTCGAACCGCTGTCTGACCTAGGGTGGGTGGATTAACACATAAGGGATAAAGTAATAGCGAACATCAGTGAAAACCCTTTGTCCCTTTATGTAACGGCCCACGAAGCAAATTTGGGGGCTTCTGAGAATAAAAAGGAATATGCTTCTGTCATCGCGTATACAGTAATTAGCTGTGATTCGCCAGTAACTAAAACTGCCTATTTGACGGGCTGGCTCAATCACACAGGAGTTCAAGTTTAAAGCTTGTAACTTGGAACATTGCTGGCTTAAAAAATAAAGTAGATGAGCCATTCTGGAGATGATTTATAGGTGGAGCCGACATCATTGGGCTGCAAGAAACTTGGGACTTGGGGAATATCTTTAGCTTAGATGGTTACACTACCCACTACATCCCTGCAGTAGCATCCAACATGGGGAGGGCGAAAGGTGGGTTGGTTACACTAATTTCGGCTACCATCCCTGGTACTCATACCAAATTAGATACAGGGTTGCCTTATTGTATGGCAGTACAAATTGCTTGTAAAGGGGTGGGCAATATTTTACTTATTAATTTTTATAACTCTTATGATAGAGTTACCACGATTGACCATCTGGCAATGTTACATCTTTTCTTGGAAAACTATAGGGAGTCCAATAACAACCTTTTTTTTATTATAGCTCTGGGTGATTTCAATATTCATGGTTTCCCGGATATGTGTCTGTCATTAGATCAACTAGGCCCCTTAGAGCAAGGTGATACTCACTTTGAGCACTCCGTATCAGGAGATTTTCTCGAAACAATTCTGGCAGACAACGGTTTGATGCTCCCAGCGAGGGAGAATGAGGAGATACTCACCTTCAAAGGGAATGGAAGCCATTCAGTTATCAATTATATATTCATTAGTTTAACGCTGGGGGATAAGATTTGTGGTTACTTGGTGGTCTGGTCACACCATAGTGACCATAATCCTGTGGTTCTTAGTATCACTGACTTAATCCATAAACCTGAGACATGCCACAATAGGACGGACAAGCTCGATATCCGCCCGACAGATCAGGCCCGCAGAATTAGATGGGATAGGGTGGTCCCCAAAGACTTCTCAAATAACCCCCAAACTAAAGTAGGAACTGAGTTGATTACATGTATGAATCACCAAGCGGGGAATGAGGAGGTTCTAGAGACATACTCAAAAATCTGTACCCAGGTCGCTTTAGATCTTAGACGGCCTGGGAAAGTAAAAGACCCTGCAGGGACGGGTTGGTTTGATCAAAATTGTTCATTAGCAAACCAAAAGCTAAGGGCCGCTCTGAAATGTAAACCAGTTGATAAATCAATTGTGGCTATATTAAGGAAATCCTATAAAAATGTTCTGGATGTCAGGAGAAGAGAAATTAGGGATGCAGCCTGGAAAGAATTAACTTCCATAGATGTGCTTAAGAACAGCTCTAAATTCTGGGCCGTCGTAAATAAACCCTTTTTTAACGATACTTGTAAAAATCAGTTCGATTGTGGCATACAGGAACAGGTGTGGTACTCCCATTTTAAGTCAGTCTATGAGGGGGACAACTTAGAGGAGGAGGCGATACTTACCCCTATTATGGATCCCTATATTTTAGTGGTTAGTGAGACAGAGTTGGCAGACGCAATCAGAAAGATGACAAGTAATAAGGCTCCGAGCCCTGACGGCGTCCCAGCCGACCTCTTTAAATCAGACATCAAGACCTGGTCTAGAATTTTAACAAATGTTTTTAATAGGGTATGTAAATCAGGTATCCCAGGTACCTGGTCTGAATCAGTCATCATACCAATTTTTTAAAAAGGAAATAGAGGTGAACCTAGTAATTATCGCCCGATCTCTCTTATTGATTCTGTAGTGAAGGTTTTAGGCCAAGTGTTCTTATGCGAACTCACAGATTGGCTGGCTGAAACTAACACTCTTTCATGCCTACAATATGGGTTTAGGAAGGGACGGGGCACTATAGATCAAAGCCTCAACCTCCAATTATTACATGGGAAGTACACAATTGCCAAAAGGGGCACGTTATATTTAGCCTTCATGGACCTTTCCTCGGCCTTTGACCGTGTGAATAGTTCCAAATTATGGGGGTTGCTTCTTAAGCTTGGCATTGAAGAAAACATTGTGCACTTCCTTGCTGACCTGCATAGGGACCTTTCGGCCACAGTTAGATATGACCGTCTGGGTGACTGCACGGGTAAGATCGGGATTACTAATGGTGTCAGGCAGCGTTGTATTTTAGCCCCCCTATTATTCACCCTGTATATTAACGACCTAGGTGCTGTCTCAAGTGGGGCGTGCAAGGATATACCGTGGACAGGCAAGTTTTTCATACCGGCATTACTTTATGCCGATGATGCTGCTCTCCTAGCTCGCACAGCAGTAGGGTTGCAATGTCTTTTAAATTCATTTGCAGATTTTATGAAAGGTTTGGATCTGAGTGTTAATTTTACAAAATCGCATGTAATGATTGTGGGTAGTAAGTGTAAAAAAATAAAGACCTTGCATTGTGAAGGAAATGTCCTGTCAAGGGTTTCCAGATTCCTATACTTAGGGGTCATTTTTGCTGACAATTCCTCATGGTTGCCCCAGCTGGTCGCGAAACGTAATACCTTTGCGAGATCTATCTTGTCGGTCCTGGGATTCTCCTGCAAATTAGGAGTGAAGCCATTGCAGGCTGTGTTGAAAGTGTATGACGCCAAATGTGTTTCACTAGCCATGTATGGAGCGGAGTTGTGGGGGTTTAAAAATTTTAAAATGTTGCAGGTGGCAGAGGATACATTTTTTAAATCTATTTTATCAATTCCCCAGTCAACCCCTGGCTATATTGCTCATCAAGAGTGTGGGGTAGATTACCTAGAAGATCGTATAGTCATAGCACCCCTATTAAAATAGATCTCAGTCTGGTTGAACCCTGAACTGGAGTTGAACCATGAGGTTCTCAGGGACTGCTTAGCACTTGAGCGAGGTAACTCCATTCCCTGGCTGAATTATGTACAAAAAACTATCAGTCACTCTGGGTCGCCCAGAATTGTATGATCAGCCGCTAAAATTATTGAAGGGGGATTTGAAATGGGTGAAAGTCACCTACAAGCTAATGACAGGTTTGGCTAGAGAAGACAAGGATTTGAGAAAACCAACAGTAAGGGCTCACCAATTGGTAAAAACCTCAAGCGAAATGGAACCTTACCTAAGAATTGTTACCACTCAAATCATCGATTTTTACTGACTAAGTTTAGACTGAATGAATTCCACCTCCTTCTTACAGAATGTCCAGGTTGGACTAGGGTGATAGATCTGGTGATTTGTTCTTGTGACAGATTTTCCGTCATGGACAATATGCACTTTATTTTTTTCTGTAAACATCTTCGCCTCATTCGCAAAAGGTTTATCATTCCTCTTATTAAAAATAAAGGGTTTAGACAAGCTAAAGCGGCCCTTTTGTATTTGCAATTATTGGCTAACACTTGGGGAATTGTTAATGTAGCAAATGTTTTAACTATAGCTATGAGACTAAGGAGGAAAATCAAATGGACCTGTTGTACATAGCAGCGAACTTATGAAATATAATGGATCATTTTGCCTTTTTCTCTCTAGTTTCTCTTTTTTAAATTTGTCTCTTTTGTAATATATGAATCTTACGTATAAAACATCTGTACATAGTTTCACTTATTTATATTTGTACTGGATGTTTTTATATGATAATGTACTGTATGGATTGCTAATTTGCACAAAAATTTTCGTATTGTATTAACTATGTCAATGTGGTCTTGACTTTTGATGTTTAGCATGCTTTTATGGTTTTTGTTATAAACCGAATAAAGTATTTCTAAGTAGAATCAACAACACGAACAAAACGGGTCTTCAGCACAACGGAAACAATTTTGAAATATTGGTGAGTGTTGCCTTCTTTTTGCCTTCTCCCGCGCGTCGCTAAATGTATGTATTGAAGAGGGAGACAGCAGTGGATCCAATAAGTAGATTTATTACAAGAAAACAAGACACCTGAGACAACCACCAACAGGAGCAGACAGCAAAGCAACTGTCTAATCCAGCACTGTGTACAAACATTACATACTGAGGGCCATATTATGAAGGAACAGCCTTAAAATGATCGCCAATTTAGCAGCAGGAAACTGCCGCTAAAACAACGTTAATGGGCTTGATAATATGCCGTAGAGAATTCCAATAGAAGCCCATGTTCTGGTGTTAAAGCAGTGATAATTTCAACGCCGTTCCTTGATAATATGCCCCTTAGATTCTAGTAGAATTACATACTAATATTCTACTATAACTTACAATGGAATACTACACAGAGCACATGACTTTACAGCAATGAGCTCATGGTTTCATCCACGAGTCTCGAGACCGGTAGGGCTAAGACTTTCGCTTCCCACTCCCTATGTTGTATAAACGTAAACTAACACTTCTTCTTCAGGTATGCTACAGCGCACAGAGCACATCACTTTACAGCAATGAGGTCACAATTTAGGCTCACGGTTTAATCCCTGAGTCTTCACACCAGTAGGGATGAGTAGTTCGCTTCCCACTCCCCATATACTATAAACGCATACTAACACTACTTACACACTTATACTACAGCAGCTAGTATCCTACAGCGCGCAGAGCCCATCACTTGACAGCAAGCAGCTCGGTTTCATCCCCAGGTCTTCACACTGGTAGGCGTAACTACTTCGCTTCCCACTTCCAGTATAGTATAAATGCACTGTAGCTGTCAGTAGTTTGCTTCCCATTCCCTGTATGGTATAAACGTCTACTAACACTACTTGCATACGTATGCTACAAACACCAGACCACATCACTTTACAGCAATGACCTCACGGTTTAGACTCTCGGTTTCATACCCGAGTGTAGCACCATATCATATCAGCACCATGCCACTCTGAGCAACACCGACTTTCAGACCGTTAACAGTGATAACTACCTACTGGTGACCGCCAGTAGGTAATCAAGAACAAATTACAATAGTTCCTTGATTCTTTTAGCTTTCAAAAATTCTCTCCATTACTGTCTTTCTACTTTTCCATATAAATAGTTTTTTAATATTCAAGTAGACATCGAAGTCAGAAATGCAACGTATTCTATCAACACACTTTCTAGAACATTCTACAACACGTGGAGGTTAAAAGTTCATCAATTTTTTAAAACCTAACGATATTTTTTGCAACATTTTTTCGAACATTTAACACTACTTGAAGGTTAAAAGTTCATGATTGTTTTAAGTTCGAACAGTGCCTTCCAAATGCAAGTAGCAGGTGTGGTTGAGTTGAGCAAATGTTATCCTATAATATGTACTCCACGTGCAAACTGCTTTTTCTTAATCAATCACAAAGATACTTTTCCACAAAACGAATGTGCACCCTACTTTTAATAAACAGTGCTTTTCATCTCCCAATCAGGTACCATTTTGTATGCGAAAAGAAACTAGTTCCCATCTTCAAACATATTACTTATTCTACAAAGGAACGGCGTGAGCTACAGACATCTTTCCATACCTTCCAGACATACATTCAAAATGCTAGTGTGGATCGCATGACATAGCTATGTTTTCTGGTGCAAGAGGGATGCAGAACAGAGACGTATTGACTTAAACCTAGGTTTACAAAATGTGGACATTAAATGGTTTGGACAGAGAGAATTGAAGTGGCACCAATTGTTGCCTTTGGTTAAAACCTGTTTGCATCTCCAACACCCTGACCTCATGATTGTGCACTGTGGTGGAAACAACCTAGACACATTGGCTGGGATTGGTTTGGAAATGCTTAGGAAGGACACCTTTGTCCAATTGATGTTACTTTTGCCTCAAACTGTCTTTGTATATTCCAATATATGCCAAAGACAGAAGTGGAAATGGTCCAAACTATTTTTTCCTCAGATTGAACAATTTCAGAAAAAAGTCAATAAAGCTGTCTCTGCATGCCTCAGAGACCACAAAATGGAGTCCATATACAACAACAACATACGTTTTGATATGGCCGATATCTACAGAAGTGATGGAGTACACATCACATATCAGGGAAACCACGTTTTCCTGAATACCTTGAAGCTGTGCATATGCACTTATTTGTAGCTCCAACTAATGAACACAAGGGCTCTTTTTAGAGCCATCCTATAACTTACAACTTAGGCCCGCTATTTTACGGCCATATAACGCCAACTCCCGCACCCTCGCCAAAATGTATTCTCCACACAGCTGTGGCGCAGTGGCCAGACCATCTCACTTTGCAGCTCAGACTTCTCGCTTTGATCCCCAGCTCTACTCACCCATAGGGGTGAGTAGTTTGCGCTTTACAAATACCATATTGATTTAACTTTGGCACTCCCTCTAAAACACCACCTAAGCATCATACACAAGCTACAATGTTCTAAACAAAAGTTTATCCAAGTAGCTATAACTAGATGCTGACACTACTTGCACAGATGTAGCACAATGGCCAGAGCACATGACTTCACAGCATATGACACACAGTTTGGGCTCACGCTTTAATCCCCAACTCCTGCAGCAGCTTAGCTTAGCAGCATGAGACTATAGACAATACCTCACATATATTCCGTACCCCAGGAGTTTCATACCAGTACGGGTCAGTAGTTCGTCCTAGTAGTTATAAACACATCCGAGCACTACTTCTACAACTGTAGTGCAGCGGCCACGGCACATGACTTCACAGCATAAGACACACAATTTGGGCTCACGCTTTAATCCCCGAGTCCCGCACCAGCTCACCTTACCCGCATCAGACTCTACGCAATACCTCACTTAAATTCCGTAGCCCACCATTTACACACCGGTAGGGGTAAATACTTTGCTTCACCCCCCTCTATATCACACCCTAAACACCCCACGGAGGTTACAGTGCTCCTACCCTCCTATTTCCCCGTTTTTCCCCCTTTTTATACCTTACTCACTTCAACGGAATCACAAAATGGCGGCCAACACTTCCTAGATGCAACCGCTCGCAGCCAATCAGCAACAAGTTTGTGCTCGTAAAGCCTCAGCCAAATGGATGGCAGAATTCCCAAATATCGATATCTGTAAATTTTGATAGTTCTCAAAAACTACTGAACAAATGTATACTAAATAAACAAAAGCGTGCTTCCTAGACCACAACGCTTCTCCCTGTCAAACTTGGGGTAATTCCAATCACCCGTTCGACCTGTAGCCTTGTCTAAAGTTTCCTATGGAAATTAACATGAGCAAACACGTTTTGGGACCCCCTTTTTTCTCGGTCCCCCCCTTGACAAATCACCCTCAAACTTTCAGCATAGGAGCTGATCTCAACAAAGAATTTGTTTTGAAAATTTCGCAAAGATTCGTCAATCGGCACCAAAGTTATTAGGAATAGATTATGCCATTTTCCTATGGTAACTAGGTCCTAACTATAACTACCTACTGGAGACTACTCATACAAAACCATTGAAATTCCTCCATTATAGTTAGTTGTACTAACTGTAACTCTCGCGCCCACAATCCACTGGTGATGATGTCACATATTACATCATTCATGACATGGTCAGTGGCATCACTGATGACATCTCAAATGACATCACTAATGACATCACTGATAACATCATTCAGTGAATGTGGTTTGGTTTGTTATTTAAATATGTATTATCTTTACACCAATCTGCATGGAAGAATCAGTGGATATATAAATATCTGGATAGAGGATTTAGTAGCAGTGTGATTGATTGTTTACTTGAGTAATTTATAGTGTCTCACTAAATATATTGGATAGTGACTAAACTGTGTGAATATCTGTATTACTTGGTCAGTTTTTGTGTTAACTGCTGCACCAGTTGCTTACTAGCTACGTGAAAGTCTATATTAGTTATTGATTAGTTAACTGACTATTTGTATGGGAGAGTGAATGTGTGTGTGGTTCGTGGGGGATCTGTGACTGCCCAAAGATATGTTAATTAATTAATTCAGTAGGTATATGACGTAAAGACAACATGTTATAATAGTTGTTTGGGTGAGTAAATATCTTTATGGGTGTGGTGATGAGCAAATATATTTCTCAATGGTACATGTCCAACAAAGTAGAAAAAATAAAAAGCAGTGTATGTGACAGTTGTTGTATATAAATAAGTATACATGAAACTCATTGATTGCATGAGTGACTATATAGATAACTGTATACTTGTAATAGGGATTTCATAACACACTAAGTATGAGTTACTATCTATATAAATAAATAAAGTGCTATTTGGATAAGTGTGTAACTGAGTAAATGTAACTATGATACATTGTTTGCAAAAGTGAGTAGGATGACTGCATAAGTGAATAGGATGTGTGCTGGTGTGTAATGTCAATAAAGGTGTATAAGTATATTTGTTAGTGTTCTATTGATCATTGAAACATGTATGAGTAAATCTAGAGTTAATTGATTAAATGTGTGTGTAGATCTAGGATTCACTGAGTGGGTTTTTAGATACTTGTATTGATGAAAGGTTATAGTACTGTATGATGAGGTGTATCTGATTTTCACATGGATGATGCCATCAGTGATGCCATCAGTGATGTAATTTGAGATGTCATCAGTTATGTCATCAGTGATGCCATTGACCATGTCATGAATGATATATGTGACATCGTCACCAGTGGATTGCGGGCGCAAGTGTTACAGTTAGTACAACTAAATATAACTGAGTAATTTCAATCGTTTTGTATGAGTGAAATGTCCAGCTAACTATATCACCCCTGAAACCTATGTTTTTTCCAATTCATTTTTAAAGTTTTTTAAATGATAATTCCTAACTATACTCTGCCTGAAACCTATGTTTTTTCAGTGAGGCCTAAAGGTTTTTTAAATGATAATTCCTAACTATAACCTACCTGAAACCTGTGTTTTTTTCAGTGAATTTCAAAGGTTTTTTAAATGATAATTCCTAATTATAATGTTTATTAAGCATATCTGTTTTTTTCTATCTTTTTCAATTATCTTCCCGTTCTCACCGTAGTAAAAACTGCAAATATCACCACTCTTCAATTGATTCCTTCCGCCAACAAAATCGCCCCAAACGACAAAAAAACAGGCGAAAGCTCCACTTACCAGTAACAAATTAACATCAACATTTAACTGGTGTAAAGACGTTGACTATCTACCTAAATATGTGATAGACGTACTAACATGCACCTCCGACACACAAGAAAATCACAACACCCAGTGCCCCCACAACCACAACAACCCCCCTGGATCCCCCACCCTACTACCTCAGAGGCAGTGCAAAACAGGAAAACAGACCTTCCCAAGATACCATATCCTCTCAAACGCACAATAGCTGAATGTTCATAGATGTGGCAACCAACTGTTTATAAGGGAGTAGATTCACACATCAACAATAATTTACTGAGTCCCAAGTGTACAGGTGATATGCGATACACAACTCATTATAAAAACAAAAAAAAATTCAATGTGAAAATACAGTATTGATACCTGTGGTGTACTGCACAGTGGACGCAACTATATTATCTCAGACTCTGGGGAATATCTCGTCATATAGCTGTGTTGTCTCCCCCCCGAAGCAGAAGTGGAGTGGGCTGGTCCAACGTACGAAACTCCAGCGTAAGAGTATAAATAATTAGCCTATGCCTTGGGCGTGGTTCACTTCTGCAAAGAGAAAAGACTCTGCCACAGCGAAGGTCCTCACCCTGCCACGTGGCTGCCACCATGACCACGTGTTATGTTATGTTAGAACTATATTTCTTGAGCGCACGGCTACCCAGATCGGGTGTCCCGGCGCTTTGGCAGAGAGTCCTGAACACAACCAAGAAAAACCCAGCGACAGCAACACTGTAGGCCCACTGGTTAGGTGGAGAAAAGGAGCGTCTTGAGCTCCTTTCTGAAGGCCAGAAGATTATTAGCCTTGCGGAGTGATAGCGGGAGCTCATTCCACAACCTGGCCGCCATAAACTGGAAAGACCGGCCTCCCATCCGCACACGTTTGATCACTGGTATCTCCACTTTAGCCGAGTCAGCAGATCTCAAACTCCTCCGGGGAACGTAGAAAACAATCCGCTTCCTGAGGTAAGCTGGGCCAATGCAGTGGAGGGCTTTAAACGCCAACGTGAGGACCTTGAAACTAATTCTGCTGGGGATAGACAGCCAATGCAGCCTGCCGCGCAGTAGAGAGGCACTGGCTCTCCGTGGAAGGCCAAAGATGGCTCTGGCCGCCGAGTTTTGGACAACTTGTAATCTGGATACCAGATATTTAGGCAGACCTGAGAAAAGTGCGTTAGCGTAATCTAAACGCGAACCCACGAGTGCTTGCACGATGTTCTTGCGATATTGAAGGGAAAGCAGTGGAAGGAATTTCCTCACCATCTTCAAAATACCGAAACATTTCCCCGCCAGGCCCGTGATGTGGGGACGAAAAGAAAGACTGTCGTCGAATACCACACCCAGATTTTTTACTTGGGCAGATGGTTTCTCAGGGGGGAACATGTCGGAAGGCCACCACGATTTCCAGCCAGGGTCCTCAGCGCAACCAAAAAAGAGCAACTCGGACTTGTCCGAGTTACATTTCAGGTTCTGGTGCTGAAACCATGCAAAAACAGCACTCAGGCAGTCTCTGATTCTGTCGCCATTAAAAACCTCTCCCTTCCTGCAGGTGAACAGGAGCTGGGTGTCGTCAGCGTATGAAATGACCCGGGCTCCAAATGCCTCCGCGACCTTCGCCAAAGGGGCCACATAAATGTTAAAAATGGTGGGGCTCAGGATAGATCCTTGAGGCACCCCCACCTCTAGCGAAGGCATTTCCGCGGAGAACGGAGGAGCCCAGATCACCTGCCGACGGTCGGTTAAGAAGGATTGAAACCAGTCCAACACCGTCCCCCGCAGACCTACCTCCCGAAGTCTTCGGAGGAGGCCGGCGTGTGGGACGGTGTCGAATGCCGCCGACAGGTCCAGCAAGACCAACATGGCCTTTCCCCCAAGATCGAGCGTTTCCCTGATGGCGTCGGTCACCTCCACAAGAGCTGTCTCCGTACTGTAATTCGCACGGAAACCAGATTGGGAGTCATGCAGCAGTTTGTTATTCTCTATAAAGGTGGTGAGAGTATGCTGAACATGTTTCTCCGCCACCTTCGCCAGAGCAGGGAGGAGGGAGATTGGTCTGTAGTTGGCCCACTGTAAAGGATCGAGCAGAGGCTTCTTAATGAGCGGGAGAATAAGAGCATGCTTCCATTCTTTAGGGACCACTCCAGAACTCAGAGACATGTTGAGCAAGGGGTTCAGCAAGTTGTTAATAGCTGGTGCCACCGAACTCAGGCATTTAGCCGGACATGCATCCAAGGGGGATCCAGATTTCAGCCGGGAAAGCAGCTCCAGTGAGGACTCGCAGGATAACGGGGGGAACGTCGAAAGAGTGGGCACCTGCTCGGCTGCAGCGGACGGAAGGACCTTCAGATCACTTTCCACAGCTGCAGCCACTTCCAGGGATTCCACCCGATCGAAAGAGTCCTGAATCCTACGGATCTTGTCCACAAAGAAGTCAGCAAGCTGCTTGATCCACTCCTCAGTATGGGAGTGAACCCTAGCGGCCGCCACCGGTTCTATGAATTCCTTCACAATACGGAATAGTTCCCGGCTCGTGTTATCAGCCTGGTCTATTCTATGCTCGAAGTAGATCTTTTTAGCTTCGGCAATCTGTCTGTGGTAAGATTTTATCGCACCCCTGTACTTCAGTTTCTCCTCAGGCGCATATCTGCGCCGCCAGAGCCTTTCAGATCTTTTGCAGTCCTGGCGCACTTTCCGCAAAGTAGCGGTAAACCAAGGAGCGGAATCCTGGCAGGGGGCTGTCCTGGCCGGTTTCCGAGGGGCAAGCTCCTCGAATCTTGTCCGAAGCCAGTCCTGGACTAGCGGCAGGTCGACTTCACGATACAGGCCCATTCCGAACTGAATTCCACAGCACCCCAGACTTATGTGTGTATCGACTACTGCCTTCCATCTACACTGCGGACAGCAGGGTTTACAACTCAAATTCGGCTTTAGATCTACACTACAGCCAGCATTAAATTCAGCTTGCTTTATTTAAGGTAGAGACAATAGTATTCTATGTTTCCGATTTTGTAAAAGGATGTCACAAAAAGCATTTACCTATAACTGTGCTGACTACTGCCTTCGATCTACACTGCCGACAGCAGGGTTCTCAACTTGAATTCAGCTTTGGATCTACACTACGGACAGCATTGAATTTAGCCATGCTTTTTTTAAGGCAGAGATAATTGTACTATATGTCTTCCGATTTTGTAAAAGGAAGTCACAAGAAGCATTTGTCTATAACTATGCTGACTACTGCCTTCGATCTACACCGCAAACAGCAGGGTTTACAACTTGAATTCAGCTTTGGATTTATACTACGGACAACATTGAATCAAGCCTTGCTTTAATTAAGGTGGAGACAATTGTACTATATGTCTTCAGATTTTGGTAAAGGATGTGACAAAAAGCATTCATCTATAACTGTGCTGACTACTGCCTTCGATCTACACCGCGAACAGCAGGGTTTACAACTTGAATTCAGCTTTGGATCTATACTACGGACAACATTGAATCAAGCCTTGCTTTAATTAAGGTGGAGACAATTGTACTATATGTCTTCAGATTTTGGTAAAGGATGTGACAAAAAACATTCATCTATAACTGTGCTGACTACTGCCTTCGATCTACACTGCCGACAGCAGGGTTCTCAACTTGAATTCAGCTTTGGATCTACACTACGGACAGCATTGAATTCAGCCATGCTTTTTTTAAGGCAGAGATAATTGTACTATATGTCTTCCGATTTTGTAAAAGGAAGTCACAAGAAGCATTTGTCTATAACTGTGCTAACTACTGCCTTCGATCTACACCGCGAACAGCAGGGTTTACAACTTAAATTCAGCTTTGGATCTATACTACGGACAACATTGAATCAAGCCTTGCTTTAATTAAGGTGGAGACAATTGTACTATATGTCTTCCAATTTTGTAAAAGGATGTGACAAAAAGCATTAGTCTATAACTGTACTGACTACTGCTTTCGATCTACACCGCGAACAGCAGGGTTCACAACTTGAATTCAGCTTTGGATCTACACTACGGACAGCAATGACTTAAGCCTTGCTTTATTTAAGGTAGAGACAATTGTACTCTATGTCTTCCGATTTTGTAAAAGAATGTGACAAAAAGCATTCATCTATAACTGTGCTGACTACTGCCTTCGATCTACACCGCGAACAGCAGGATTTACAACTTGAATTTAGCTTTGGATCTATACTACGGACAACATTGAATCAAGCCTTGCTTTAATTAAGGTGGAGACAATTGTACTATATGTCTTCAGATTTTGGTAAAGGATGTGACAAAAAAACATTCCTCAATGTCTGTGCTGACTACTGCCTTCGATCTACTTTGTGAGGGCCCACGATTCAGGAGGAATGGTGATTGCACATGACGCATTCCAGTGGGAAAGAGACATTTTACCAGTGCGACCCGCCCAAACCACAAATCATCGTACCACTAACTCACTGCACCACAAGTCATCTCCCCGTGGCCTTATTAAGACGAATTCACTAGGCAAGAAACATTGCTACCAGTGTGGCTGGCCCACACCATGCATCATCGCTGGCTGCATAGATGCTGAGAGCCACACCTACCAGTAACGCTATACAGCTCTAGTCAATGCCACATGGCTGTGGGCCCTTCTTGACGATTGCCTCCGGTGTACACTGCGAACAATAGGGCTCACAATTCAAGATTAGGACCAATGCAAATTGTGTAAGAGACTATAACCGGTTAAGAAAACCAAATGCTCCAAATCTGCAACATCGCCACCAGATATACGTACCCATTTTGAGAAAGTTAGAATGCACTGGGAGAAGTGCAATTGTTTAATTTGTTATGGGGAGCAATCAGTAGACCTAGTTTGCATAGCAATTGATAACCATTGATGGTATTTTTTCCCCTCAAAGTTCATGCAGTCCAGAATGCAACAGTCAATGCTTTGAGTACAGACCACTCAAACCACACATCATCGCAGGGTGAGCACATGCTGAGCACCAGACGTACCACTAACTCAGTGCACCATAAATAATCACCACATGGCCTTATTAGGCAATATTCAGAAGCCAAAAGGCATTCTTACCAGTGCGCTCTGCCTGAACCACGCATCATCACAGGCGCCACACAAACCCACCCTACCTGAGTGCACCACAACTCATGAACCCTTCACGATAGAATCTTCTGTGTATTTTTTCACATATAGTGCTCCTACCTCTGTACAGTAGAAGTCATAAACCGTTTATGATTGAATATCTGTGTATGATATCATGATTACTATTCTACTTGTTACCAATAGCATTGTGATAAAATGGAGTTGAGCACACTTGCCCGTACCCACTTCAACTATATCTGTGTCTGTGTACTTATTATGTTTGTAAAATGCTGTTCCTGCGCCCTACCACATTGTATCGTGCTGTAAACAGCGTATGCAACCATCTTACCTCTGCCTGTAACAAAAACTTTGATTATATAACTTTCTCTTGCTCATTCTACAAATACGAACGTACAAAGTGGATCATTACAATACTGCAAAGAAAGTGTATAGTTAATTTATAAGTGTGTGCTATTTCTTGTTTTTTGTTTTTTTTAATCATATTTATATAGAGCGAAGTCGATCCAAAACTATATCAACAATTTACATGAGCACCATATTTAAAGTAAATATTCAGGCACGCGTAGATTACGTCATTACGCTACAATAACAGGATGTGGACGAGACTCCGAGCCTCGAACACTGATTTCCAGAACCAAGTTCGACAGTATACCAGAATGACCACATATGTATATATATTATCTGCCCTTCATGTGCCAGAAACTGCAACCTAGACCTTTCACAGCCCTGTATTACTACAGCTACAACACTCCACCGAATGTACAACAAACATTCATATTCGCAGTAATGCGTCATGTCCACCATCTTTTATGTGTGCAACTATGAATGAATATAGGGTCAATGATAGCCCATACCTTCCATGTTAGCCATATTGTAGGAATTTACAGACATAATGACACATTTTCGTGTTAGACCCGGGTGAAAGCAGCGTTACAACACTGACACCGAATCAGTTGATTTCTCATATAGCTCACAACAGAAGTACGCCCATAGCTCCGGAGTTATAGTTCACAGCCTCACGCAGCACTGCCATACATCAGTCCAGCCCACTCAGCTTACGCTTCCAGGAAAACACAAGAATGCTACATGGCCCAGATTTTCATTGTAGTTATTTCTTACTTCCAGGTCTAGTTGTCAGAACGGCACACACACACTCCCTCATGGCTGGTAGACAACCCACTTCAAAAAACAGGGGGGAGGTAGAGGGATAAGCTATGTTCACCCTCCTGTTACAGTAGAACATACAAAAAAATCTGGAATACGGATAGAGAACCTAGCTATGTAGACAGATTTACATCAATCAGTGTTTGATGTGATCCAGAAAGGAATAATGTCCTTTCTTGAGTCCCCTCACTCACCAGGGTTTCCCCACGGTGACATGCTTCATCATAGGGGCCATCCCAACCCGCTGCGGGTTGAGGCGTGCTGCGACTTGCGAGATAGGTAGGAGCACTTTAATGTGAATCTATGTCACTGGCCTCACCTTTTCAGAGAAGGAAATTGAAAGAACAATAGCCTTCATGCTCCACCTAACAGGAATAACCCACAGAGAGTCACATGAATTCGGCCAGTGTTGGGACGAACTCTCCTAACTCAAGAAAACCAAGTCAAAACCATAATACATGGAATCATGATGGCAGTGTATTTGAAATCTAATACAGCCCCACGAGGGTTGATTGTAAAGAACGAGCCATTCATTTTTCAACTGGACAAGACCATTAAAAAAGACTGGTCACTCATTTCCTGGCACTGCACCAGGGACTGGCTTGTGCTCATTGTAGGAGAGTAGGGCCTGCTATCCTACGGTCACCCCAAATTTCGCTTTTTGCTTCACTGGGTTTTGACTTAATGTGGCTGTGGGCCTGCCAATCAGACCCACAGCCTGCTATTCTCTCTTTAAATTTATCCCAAGGCACTTTAGGTGCATTACCAATTGGAACATGGATCACCTTGTGAGTCCCTGTACAGTGTACCCTAGGTACCATTTTGCATAGGTGCATCCAAGGCCTACCAGGGGCTGCAGCACATATTGTGCCACCCCTGGCCTGGCCTTACTATTTGACACGACTGGATGATCACTCAGCTGGGGCCAGGTGGTGTAATCACCCTTTGCTTTAGGTATAGTATCTCTATATCTAACACATACAAGGACACACAGTAACCTATAAGTCACTCCTATGGCAGGCCTTATCAATCCTGAAAGCAGAGTGCTTGGTTATGTGTGAGATGGTGCTCTAGCGTGAGCTGAGCCTGTCGGGAGCTTTCGGAACCATGTCCTTTAGCTGTCTCCTGATAGTGTCATACCATATACTCTTAAGTGCATTATGAACCTCGCTGTTAAATGCTAACTCTGTTTTGGTGTTATCAAAACATGTCGAGTATGGTGTCATACGAATTGGAATATTACCCCCTCGCCAATTCTGGTGACGGGGGATGCATTCCACCATTCTAGAGGGATGCGACATGTACAGAACCTGAACCCCGGTTAAAAGTTAAACAGAGCCTCAGCATCACAAAATGGATGCTGCCCACCACAGACACAAGTCTGACCTCCTGCTGCTGGGAGTCCTTCCAGCGAGGGAGGCTTGGAAAAAAGGGTTTCCTGCCTTGGGAGGTGCTAGCACCACCCCAGACAGGATTTTGTGTATCTGGTTAGGTAGGGCTGAATAGAATCAGACATGCCCGGGGCACACAAGGTGTACCCGTGCATAGGCCAGTTCAAACCGGTGCTGGGGCACTCCAGCCCCAGCTCTGGCGTGAAACTAGACAAAGGAAAGGGGGTGTAACCACCCCTCTTTCTGGTCCCACCTATAGGAAGGACCTAGTAGGTAGTCCAGCCCCTAGAATTGGTTTTAAAGTAGGAGGTGAGTCCCAAGACGGAAGATTACCCTGAAATTCGACTAAAGAAGAAGAAACTCTGGACCTTCGACGATCTGCTGCTCAGAAGACTGAAGAATCTCCCTTGTGGCCAAGGAGTGGCCACCCTGTGAATACTGGCACCATCCAGCGATCAACAACTGATTTGCCGCCACCTCCTGCCGGAGCCCGTGCCCAGAGCCTGACAACAACCAGACTCCCAGACATCTAACAGCTCGATACACAGTCCCTGCAAAGCTGAGACCAGTGGAGGTGACCTGAGACGTGGGACCGGACCTCTTGGAAAGTCCACGAGAAGCTGACTGCGCAGCACCTGAGGCACCCTCACCGCTGTGCTTGAGGTCTTGAGAAGCCCCACCACCGAGCTACATTTGCACCAAGGACCAGCCCTCCAACTCTCACGAGATCTGCGTTGGGCTCTTTTGCTTTGTTCCACTTGATGCGCCTTCCCGGTTGCTAGTCCGTTGGCTAGTGGCCATTTTGGCAACCAAACAACAACTTTCCACTACTGGTCTGGTTGCTCCAGACTGGCCCTTGCTGCTCCTAAAAGCAGCAACCCCTCTGACCTTGCCGGTTAGAGTGAGAAGCCTTCTTTGTTTCCTGCGTGGCTTGCATTAGCCAAGGCCTGTTTACTCCGATCAAGAAGCCAACACCGCCATCAACCAGAGCCTAAGTGGGACAGCTTGTGAGTGACTCCTGGTCATTGTCCTCATCACCTGGTCCAAGTGGCTGAAGAGACAAGCTTCATGACATCACCTGATGCACCCAACAATGCCTGGTTCCTTCCTGGTTCCACGCCGGTCACTGGCTAGTGACTTTGAACATTGTCCCCTCTGCTTTCAGGTCTTCAACACTTCAGATCCACCCTTGGATCCACCAGAACTCTTCACATCAGGTCGCCTGCAGCATCAACACTCCAAGGCTCCAGCTGAACTCTTGCAGAATCTCGACACACTTTGACTCCACTGCACCCGCTTCCTGTGGGTGAGGTAACGCTGGCACTCTGGTGCCCCCGAGTAGTTTAGCTCTCCTAGTGTCCAGATTCCAAAGGGTTAAGTTCTAGACTGACCGGAAGACTTCCTACCTTTACCTTTAAAACTTTTACGCATCCATTGATTTCAATGTAAACTGCTTCTAACTTTGCGCACTGCAAACCAGATCCCGTGGGCCTCCTAGTTCCTAACCTACATTAGTACAGCGTAGCCACAGCGATTCTCAAGGCTCTAGGCCTTACTTCCTTTCGACTCGTGGTACTTAAACCTCTTCTTTAGTATATGGCTTTAGGGGCCACCAGGGCCTATCCATATTTGTGCAACTTTTGTATACTTATCAATTGTATTGTTTTAACGTGTTTACTTCTGTGCTCATAAAGAGTCCAGGGGACTATTTGTAGTAATAAATACATATATATTTTGAATATATATCCTGTGTGGTGTCCTTTCACTTGGTGTTCAAGGGGTAACAAATGGTAATACAGCCGGCTTCACATACCAAAAGAGTTTGGCCTAAGACTGCTTTGTCCACGCTACCACTAGGATAGCTAGTCTATAAGGTTGACTTACAACCAATCACCATAAGGGTAGTTTGGACTGATACAAGGTGGTCACTAGAACTAGTGAACATCATATATCAGGCCAACTTCTCAAACTCATTATAAAAACTGCATACAGCTATGCGAGGAAATGAAGGGCGAAATACAGAAACTGGAAATTCGCCTCAGAAGTTTCCAGAGTGTGACAGACTTAAAGAAACGCCTTGAAAACCTGCACAAATCGATGACAGACTTTGAGATTAGTCTGAAGGACACAAAATACACAAAATTTAAAAAAGACAAAAAAACTTTACTCATGAGGAAGTTTATCCTTACACAAAAGATCATTGTATTATGACTGGGAGAAACCATATATACAATAGACAGTGAGGGATCAGATACAAGCTCAGACCACTCAGATGGCAGGTACAATAACAACCGAAACAGACATAGACGTTCCAGGGGTGGATGCTTCAGGAACCGGGGTGGACAAGGTTTTGGATGGCCCAGACATCCGGTTCCACCGCTGTATGTGGGTCCACCGCCTTTCTTCTACAGCCCACCAATATTTCAACAACCATCATTTCAACAACAACCCAGTATCTACTGGGACCAAACCCAAAGACTGGACCAACAAAGCCAATCTTTTTTAGGCCAGGGCAGAGGACAACAAAAAGGAAGACCCAGAAAAGGACAACAAGTCCAATGGGCACAAACTCTAGACACATTGAGGAGCCACACCAGGAGCATGGGTCCCCGGAACAACCAACAACCAGCAGGCCACCAGCCTTGTAGTAAGTTTATCGGATACAGTCATCACTAAAACATAGAAAATAGTCCTTGAGAAAGGACTGTGGTTTGTCCCCACACAGAACATGGATAAATTCCATCTATGTTGTGAACTTAGTGAGTTCATAAGAAAAATAAAACTTCAAGTTTTTTTCAAAGACAAACCACTGATTTCTAAAAAAAGAAAATGACACTAACCTTCACAAAAAATCCACCTTTACCCTGCCTGCCGCCAGTTTACCAGTTCAGTGACTGGCTTTTTAAAAGGCTGTGATGAAAGATGTTTCTGAAATAGACCCCAGAACCATAAAAGTGTTCCACAACACTAGTAAAAAGGAGTATGAAGCATTACAAGAACTGTCCAAGGAGAAAAAAATTACCATAAAGCCAGCTGACAAGGGGGGTGCAATAGTACTACAGAACACCAACTCTTTTAGAGAGGTATGTCTAAACATCCTATCAGATCAGAGAAATTACATAAGGATTAAAGAAGATCCAACTGATCGCCTGCGCAAAGAGATTGCCTTCTTGATAGAGGAATCTACAGCAAACAATTGGATGTTGAAAAAGGAAGCAGACTTCCTGGAGAACACAGAACCTATCATACCGTACTTTTACACCATACCGAAAATTCATAAATCATTACAAAACCTACCAGGTAGACCTATTGTCTCCGGTCTAGGTTCTATCCTGGAACCATTGTCTAAGTTTGCGGACGCATTCTTGCGACCTATCGTCCAAGCAACTGACAAGTATCTGCAGGGCACAAAGGCAGTTCTCTGTCTACTACAGGATTTACATTTTGACCCAACCGATAACATACTGATTGGTCTGGATGTGGAAAGCTTGTACACAAGCCCACCGCACAAGGAGACACTACAAAAACTGAAAGATGTCCTCTTTGAAAAACCTTGGCTGTACCAGACCCTCTTATATGTTATACTTGAAAGTGGCCGCCTGGCCCTGACTGAAAACTTCTTCAAATTTGAAGACACTTTGTTCCGCCAAACACATGGTATTAGCATGGGCAGCACTTTTGCGCCGAGCGTGGCTTGACTTTATGTCCACCACCTAGAAAACCAGAAGATCCTAACTGAATCCAACCCACACAATGGACACCTGAAACTCTGGAGAAGATACATGGATGATGTACTGTTAATCTCGGAAGGAACTGAATTAGAAGCAAGAAACTTCATCGACTGGCTAAACCGCCAGGATACCTTTCTCAAATTCACCTACACTATGAGTAGGTCCCAATTAGTTTTCTTGGACCTCAACATCATAGCCACTGATGTTATGTCAAGTACAACTACCCATGTGAAACCAACAGACAGGAACTGTTTACTTATATATGACAGCTTCCATCCGAGACAACTCAAGGAAAATCTACCATTCGGACAGTTCTTAAGACTAAGATATAATTGCACAGCAAAAAAGGACTATAACACCCAAGCCAAGGACCTCTCAGAGAAACTAATGGCCCACAAATACCCCAAACAATGAATCACTAAAGCCAAGAAAAGAGCTGGCAATAACCACAGAGAGGCTCTTTTGGAACCAAAAAACAGACACACAGATACCACAGAGAACAGATTGATATGTATCACAACCTACAATATCGCATCAGACAAAGTAACTAAAATCATAAAAAAACATTGGCGGACCCTGAACTGCGGTGATCTAGAGATCCCAAACCCTATTTTTAGCCACAGAAAGGGGAAGAACCTTAGAGACTACCAAGTACATACCCGCCAGAAGAATGTCAAAAAGAGCGACCAAAGGACCATACAAACTCTACCAAATGGACACTACCCCTGCAACAATTGCAGTGTCTGTCACCTTTCCACTACTACCAAGAAAGTCCTCTTTAATAACAAAATGACATGAGAAATCCGCAATTTCACGAACTGCAATACCTCTGAAGTAGTCTACATGATCACCTGTATCTGCAACCTACATTACATAGGGATGACTACAAGCAAAGCTAGCACAAGGATGGTAGAACATCGCAGCAACATTAGGTGCAAAAGAAACACCAGAGAAATGACGTTGCACTTCATAGAAAAACAGCACACCCCAAATGACATGACATGGGTCATTTTGCGACATCTCAAGAACTGTGATAATCTAGAAAAATGTCGCCTTGAAAAAGAGCAACGATGGGTGTTTAAATCACGCACTGAAACGGAGGGCCTAAATGATTCCATCCTGTGGGGACAGTTTATAAAATAAGCAACACATACCTTGTCTCCCCAGACCTAGGAATCATATTAGTATCCGACGAAATGGAAGAACTACTAAAAGAAACACTCTTGTTAGAAACACTTGTTTTCACTTATTGAGCCCCATATTTGCCTACAATAGCATACTGTGTGGTCACCCACCCTAATAACCATTCCTATGTAGACATCTTATCTCCAGAATGAGCGGATAGTTACTTTACTTTTGATATCGAACAATAGCCGCTCTTACTCTGAGAAGCCCACCATAGTAATCTATTTATACATTTAATCTCCAGAATGAGCGGAAGGTTACTTCACATTTGACATCTAACAATGGGCCGCCCTGACCCTGAGTTCGTTCAGCACTTTTGGATGACGCAACCCGGGCGCATCCCAAAAACCCTATTGTCATCCAGACGCAACGTTTTTACCGATCTAATAAAATAAACACTCTACAGTTAATACACCTTAACCGGGAAATAAAACCCGGTCAACCCTGATTTTGGCAGATAATATTTAGAACCGTGGGCTCTACAATCAATGCTCGTTCTTTGTCTATAGTCTTTTATCTGTTTAATGATGACCGTAGTACTCCCAAAAGGAATGCACCATTGGCCCAGAGCCGGCAGCTATTTTGGGAAGGTTACCGCTCTAGTCATTTGCTTATGACTAGGCGGCATCATTTCCTTATATACGAGCTCCCTTCGAAGATACGCCAATATGCGGTCTTTAGGGAAGCAGAAGTAGGTACTCAGCCGGGAGAGCCAAAATGGAAGTAAGTCTGTTTCTTTTCAGGAACCGACAAAGGCGAACCTGGGCTATATACCCGCAATAGGCCCCAGGTGCTCGCGAAAAACAGAGAAATAACAAATCTTTCTCTCCCGTTTTCAGAATTCCAGTGGAACTCTCTAAATCCCTCATAATGACCATGAGGCACATCAAAGCCGTTTAAAAAGTATGTTCTATGTTGTGTGAATTGTGTCTATGTTTCGTATGTTTTCTATGTGGCACTATGTATTTTCGGTCTTGCTGCAATGAGGAAATCCCTGCTCGAAATCACAAAGGGGACCCCGCGCACCAATTCGTTGTTTTCTATTACAGGTTCACAAGTTTATGATCATTCTTTTTACAGGCACTTGTTTGTGATCAATGCCAGTAATGTCTTGACGCATGACACGTCCACCATGAATACCACGGGTAAGAATTAATTTCTTGTCCCTTAAGGAACCTGCTAGAAGCAGGGTGTGGTTTTTAATCATTTTGTTGTTTTTTCTATTTACAGATCACTACGGAACATTAGTAAATGTCGTATGTATCTCTCTACTAATGCTTAGTAATCAGCAATCAGCATTTATTATCACTGTAAGTATAGCACTTTTTGGAGGAATATTCACAGGGCTGGTCCCTGTGATGTCCTGAGGAAGAGCTTGGGGGTAAGCTCTAAACATGTTGGCACTCTTCAAGGACTCCTGAGTCATTGCATATCAGTTTGACCTAGAGACCACCCTATTTTTAATATATCGGCTAGGAGCAAGAATAAAGTAATTCCGCCCACTAGTTAGATAGTTTTAAAATCACCCCACTCCACACGTAGCACTGCACTATGTGTGTGGCCTTCTTGGCCTTCTTGGTCGCTGAGTTAGTAGTACCGCAAGGACTGAGCAGGTGAGCAGCCTGCGATGATGATGGGAGCACAAGGATGTCCTTAGCCATAGCAATATCAAGCCTCAGCACCATATGTGAGACTTCTTGGTGGCAGAGCGGGACTGCATGATGTAGAAGGTGTCCTGTCCACGAAAAAAGGTGAGCAGTGAGGCCTGGGTGCGCAGCAGAGGCAGTAGATGCAGACTGCATACAAACAGGCGACGCAGCGATTTAGGCATACGCAGTCCTATGTACCGTATCTTATTGCATTTGTATTTTTTTTTCCAATAGAAGGAAAATTTTTGTAATCGGCCAAATGTCCGTCGCTCTGATGATTGAAACCACGTGTAAAACTACGCACCACTAACTTCCACAGCTGGATGGAAAACAATCCTACTATACTAATTGTTCATAAATCGAAGCCTATTAAACAAGTTGGAACAGTTCAAATAGTTGTATTTTTAATGCGGGAGGGAAGGTGTGCGAAAGGTCGATGTAATTCTACTCCACATTAAGATAGTAACAATTACCAATCATAACATCTTTCTTTTACTAGCTTTTAGATGTAGAGCTTCAGGGTGCATTATGTCCCGGCACGTGGTGAAAGACACACTGGTGACAGAAAGGTTAGCTGCGAAAATTCTTTTCAATCACTCTCTCACTTCCTCCCTCCTTTGATAAAGAAATTACGCACAATGTTATCTTCCTTTTTATCTAACAGGTTGTGTTTCACAAATTGGTGTCCCCCCAACACCTCTAAAGCTCAACCTTCGAGGATTCTGCTTTGATGCGTGGCCATCGTAACAACGTCTGAGAAGGCTGCTTCGACACGTGGTGCACCTTCTTCGAATCGCGCCAATGGCACAAGGTGAGCAAAGAAGCTTGTTTCCATAGCAACCAGAAGTCACCTCTGTGCGGAGAGAGTGAGTACTGTGCAGCAGCTTGACTGCGTAGGAATGTACAGTTACATCCGGGTAGTGAGAATGGATAGGTTGCAACAGTCTGGGTGCGCAAGAAAAGGCACTCAACTCCAGATTCCGGGAGTCAATGGGGTACAACAGACTGGGTATGCAGTAATGAGAACTAACCGCTATGCAGTGAAAGTGCATGGGGTATAGTACTCTGGGAGAAAAAGAGCACACAGACACCACCTTGCAGTGAAAGTTGATGTAATACAATGTCCTGAATATCCAAAGACATAAAGCAGAAATATACTTGTGAAGTTGTATGTACTCTGCTATTACTAACTCTATACTATCTTTCAGATCACTAAACTTGAGAGTGCACTATGAAGCGACATGTGCTTGGACATACAACGGAGGCAAAAAGGTGAGCTACGAAGATTTTCTACAGTATTAACACTACCTCTCCTGATCCATCTATTACTTTCTCTCTCTCAGACTTTTAATGTTGTTTTTTCTCTCTTTCTCACTCTCACTCTCTCTCATATTGTTTTTCTTCCTCTTTTAAAGTTATGGACGCTGCTATCCACTCTGACGATAAAAAAATCAAGGCTGAATTTAATACAGTCTGTAGTGTAGAACCAAAACGAAATTCAAGTTGTGAACTCTGTTCGCCACAGTGTTTAAACAAGGTAAGCAGAGCGGCCTAGATACAAAATGCCTCCAATTGAATCCGTTCGAAATAAACAATATTGTCCTGCATAATGACGTGATCTCCCACCTAATTCTGTCTCATCACTGAATCAATCAATCAATCAATCAATCAATCAATCAGAGTACTTGTAAAGCACGCTACTTACCCGTGAGGGTCTCAAGGCGCTGAGGGGAGGGGGGGTGCCGCTACTGCTTGAAGAGCCGGGTCTTGACTAGTCTTCTGAAGGCGAGTAGGTCTTGGGTCTACTGTAGGTTGGTAGGGAGGGTGTTCCAGGTCTTGGCGGCGAGGTAGGCGAAGGATCTCCTTCCGGAGGTTGTTTGTTGGATGCAGGGGACAGCGGCGAGGGCGAGGCTGGCGGAGCGGAGCTGGCGGGTGGGGGTGTAGAAGCTGAGTCTGCTGTTCAGGTAGGCTGGTCCGGCATTGTGAAGTGCTTTGTGTGCGTGGGTGAGGAGCCCTGAGTGCCCTCCCCCACAGGACCTGTTGGTCCATACTGTAAATGTGACACAGTAGGCACTTCCCTACAGACACCTCTTCAACGCGGGCCTATAAGAGAGGTGGAATGTATCAGGCACACTGCTGACATGCAAATAACCAAATATTGCCAAGTGTTACCTTAATTTGTGATCTTTGACCCCATTCAGGCACATCGATCTAATTTTAAACACTTAATTTCATTTTTGTTTGGCAGGTTACCTACCCACCATCTCACATCTTGTTTATTATATTTAGGCTGTCCGGTTTTAGGTTTAAACCTATATTAACTGATACAACCCCACAGAAAGGTAAATAGCCCTCACCAGTGTAAACATATAAACACTGAAAAAACACCTGCAGAACCACAAACTAAATGTCATTCAAAAAAAGGAGAATGAAAGAGTAATTTATTTTCTTCCTGATGGGGCCAATACAATGTAACTTTGTTATACAAGCTAGCAGCAAGAAAGGCTGGACTAACAATATTCTGCTTGAGTTTTGTTGTTTAGGGATGTCACTAAAATATTATGTCTTGTTCCTTTTGCTTTTTTCAGTTTTGTGGTCTTTCGTCTAAAGATGTAGGGTTTAGAAGCATGTTTTAGGTCTGATTTAATGATTTTATAAACTGTAGAGAATCGGGAAATATCTGAATCATATATGATATTTTGGCTGCGTTTGATTCTTTCACTGATAGGTAAAATGGCTGGTTTCATAAGAATCTTTCCCAATATGTGCCATCACATTAACCTACAGAGAATGAGTACAAACCCTTGATACATCCGCCCCCAGGTTCTATTGAGTCACTATTGATGGTAGGTAAATTGCCAACACCTCTAGCTTTAAACATTCAATGCAAGGTATAGTGAAAAATATACGTGAAAAGAGTTCTATCAGCAAGCATCTGGGAGAGTGGAGAAAACATGATACCACACTTTTGGAAAACATGAAACGCAATGTCACTTGGATTGCTGCTGCAAAAAGGTTATTTCCAAGTTTAACAAAGATTGGAGTGATATTGTTTGTATTTGCAGTGATTCAACTACGTCTATGAAAAAGTTGTGTGATGACCTTTCAAAATCGATACCAGAGCTGAATTGCTTCCATGTAAGAGATCCTTGTTAGATGATATGCTAAAAGCATATTTACAATCTTCAGAGTTAATGAAGAATGCTATTGACTTTTTAGTACATTCTGGTGCACTTTTTGTTATGCACAGGAACTAAAATGCAAATAGTTCTTATTTTGAGCTTTGTGTGGCATTAAAGAAAGAGTCATCACAACTGTATCACTTAGCTGATGGTTCAAAGTCCAAGAGGCTGTGAATGCTATAATATCCAACTGGCAAACATTAAAAGAATTGATGTTGCCAAAGGCAAGACATGTGTGGATCTGTGGTCACATATTGATAGTGATGTGATGTGGCCACAAGGAACAGAGAGCCCTACCGCCTCGCAGACGCCTCGTTTGGGGGAAAGATCACCGTGTTCCAGCACATCCTGCCCGCCTCCCGCCGCTCGCTGACCAAGCTGAGCCGCCGAGTGGAGTGCGGGACAGGAGACTACAAGCCCCATCAGCCCAAGCGGGCTGCAACGCTCCAAGCCGCGCCAGGAGGCGCTTAAAGCCCACGTCAGCCCTGACAATTGTGGTATTGCCACAAGGAACAGAGAGCCCTACCGCCTCGCAGACGCCTCGTTTGGGGGAAAGATCACCGTGTTCCAGCACATCCTGCCCGCCTCCCGCCGCTCGCTGACCAAGCTGAGCCGCCGAGTGGAGTACGGGACAGGAGACTACAAGCCCCATCAGCCCAAGCGGGCTGCAACGCTCCAAGCCGCGCCAGGAGGCGCTTAAAGCCCACGTCAGCCCCGCCTCGCGGGACGCGAGCGGGATGCCGGGCGAAGCCCGGGCCAAGGGCGGACCCGTTTCAGCCCGTTCCAGACTGAACCAGGCTGGGCTGGGCCCCCCCCTGGTTTGAAATTGCCTGGCGACCATCTCTTCTGTTAAAGGTACTCTTCATTTTAGTGTTTCGGTTTATAGATCGCTGCCCCTGTGCCTGCATACCCACATCATGTCGGTAACAAGGGGATCCAGGAGTAAGACTGCACTGCGAACTGCGCAGTTTATAGGTCCCATTGACAAATTTATTTCAACTACTACTGAGGCCATCAACCTAAATATTTCTCTTTTAGAGCGCAGGGTATCCCAGGACCTCGCGTTTGCCAAGAGATCCTCTTTGGGCCTCATAGCTACGGCTTTAACCCCAGTCACAGCAGCTACGTCTATTCCTAGCCTTTCTCAACCTGGAAACGTTATAACACAAGTCCATTCCATCTCCAATGCTGTAGATCTATCAGCCACAAACCTGTCATTGGTATTGGACTCCACTGAGAACCTTGAGATCACCCCGGACTTAGAGCGGATTGTAATTGAAGACCAGGCTCAAGGTATCCGTTCCATGGGGGTGAGAGAAGGTGCTATACCTAAGCAGTCAATACCCTCAAATAAAGGGAATAAGGCTAATCAACATCCTAAAAACAAGAAAAAGAAAGGGTCTACTACAGCTTCAGCTACGAACATTCCCACTTGTACCAACTCTGTATCATCTGCCTCGCCTAATTTATACTGTACTTCCAAGGGTAATGTTCAGGGGGGTGCATCCTGTCCGCCTGACTTTGATAATACCCAGTTGTTTGAAAGACTCAGGGACTTACTTAAACATCAACTCCAGCCTCTGGAACGAGGTATCATGGCCATTGAGAAACAGCTTGCCATACTTATTGATAAATCTCCCAACCATCCTAGGGCAGGAACAGCTAAACCCGGGGGGGTTTCATCAGTGGTGTCCTGTCCGGGGGTTCCCTTAGCTAACACTAATACAGACAAACCATCTGTCAATACAGTTACGTTCAATACTAAATCTAAAATAAAGGATTCTTCAACTGTAACACCGTCTGTTTCTAACACCTGTGTAAACTGTTCCAAATCTAAGCAGAAAGATAAATCAGTACCCCAGACACCGTCATCCAGTCAGCAAATTCTCGCTGCCCAGACCCCACAAGTTACTTCCACTGTTGACAACCGTACCCTGACCAACGAGCCTTTACAGCAATCCATCAGCAAAAATAAGGCCCCCAAAGCTAATTCTAATGTAGACAAAAAGAAGCCTAGACCCAAACGCCCATTTCAACTGGCTCCCGAGGTATCTCCATTTACGGTAATCTTAACAGGAGTACCGGAACTTCCAGAAGGAACTGATGAACCCCATTGGTCCCTCCGGAATAAAATTCTGCAGTGGCTCTGCGTTCACAGGCCTTTGAAGCCCCCAACCACCTGTAGTATATCTTCGGTACGTAGGGTATCCTGGGTGGGGAAGATCCCCAAGAGTATTCAAGGGGATTGTGTCATTGTTACATGCGAGGATGCCTCTACTGTGAACTACATTTGTTCATGGCCTGATCTAGAGAAGAAAGGGGGAATCGATACTCACCGACTCTCCTTTTTCTACCCCCCTACTTTTAATTACCATTACCCAATCCCACCGCCAAATTGGGCTATGAACCAAGAACACCAATGGGACTATGGAGACCCATGGCAATTTCAACAGCCTAGAGGCAGGGACTGGGTACCTCGTCCTTGGTATCCCAAAAATAACCGTTTTGCAGATGGCGGGTGGCAGGGTATCCAAACCTCCAACAGATTTGACTGCCTGGAGATGGTTGATTGACTTTATGCCCCATTACCATCGGCTCCAACTGTCAACAGGTGGTTGACATCTGGTGTGGTTGAGCGATCTGACCCTGCTAGCCCTAATTCAGCCCTTTCAGTGGCCCCTGTGTCTCCTAGTGGTCATATGGTTTTACAGAGGGCCCTAGTACCCGATAGTTCTTTGACCCATTCCCCTCCTTTTTGTCACCACCCTCATAACATCCAATCCCCCACCTGTAGGTCAGTAACCGGACCCTCAAAGATACCAGTTCAGGCAACCAAGCCCGCTGACCTTAATGTGATATCTTGGAATATCGCTGGTATCGCAGGGAAATTAAATACCCCTTTCTGGTCTAGACTCATAGGAGAAGGGTTCGATATAGTCCTCCTCCAGGAGACCTGGAGCCAGGAGGACATCAATGTAGAAGGTTATTCTTCTTATTGCCTTAATGCCACCAAATCTAATTTAGGCAGGGCAAAGGGGGGTCTCCTGATTCTCCTCTCCAATAGACTGGAAACATACAAAGTTAGAAGTAGCTCAAATGTGGGAGCTCATAGCCAGGTACTAAGGATTGCATGTGCTAAGGGAAAGGATCTGGTCCTCGTTAATTTTTATAATAACATTTTTGATGCCACCAGAGGGAATATCCTGTACCCCCTGGAAAAAGAAATTGCTAAGGTCATGGGCATTTCAAACAAGCAGTCTGATATCCTATGGGCTGGGGATTTTAACCTTCAGCCATGTCAGCTATCCAAAGGCAACCCCTGTGGCTTTGGGGTGGAGCCGGATAATCCCACCGGGAGAGTGGGAAGGAGTGAGGATTCTCCTCATTTCCCACATTGCCATTATGGCTCCACTTTAAACAAACTGCTACTCAAATTAGATTTATCATTGTTAAATTGTAACAAAAATAAGCAGAATGCCATTTGCCCAACCTTTACAGGGAGGGAAGCTGGGACTTTCATCGATCACATCTTGTTTTCAAGTAACGGGGACTATTTAGGCTTGTATGTGAGGGAGGAAAGTCTTAGCGATCACAACAGTATCTGTGTCACCCTTCCTTTAAGGGGCGCTACACAAATAAATGGGGAAACCTGTACCACCGATATAGTGTCCTGCCGACCCAATGGCCCGAGGATCAAATGGACGGGGGTTAATTCCGCGGCCAAACAAAGGGAGGTGATAGTCAGCTGCAAAACTGAGATTAGTTACTGCCTTAAAGATGTTTTTAACCACAATCTTCTGATATCACAATTCATTAATATCAACACCATCATCGAGGGTATTTTCACCAAGAAACCATCAGTTAATAAAACGGTAAAACTGGGATGGTTCGATAAGCCCTGCACTGTAGCCTTACGGGAATTGAAACGTGTTTTAGGGCTTAAACCCCGAGATGGCAACAGCATCAAAGTAGCAAGGGTCAACTACAAACTGGCTATCTCTAACAGGAAAAAGGTTTTACAGAGAGAAGCCTGGGACAAATTGAATGAAGCAGTTGAGGCAAAAAATAGTAAACTCTACTGGGAAATAGTCAACAGCCCATTTCTAAATACAGAAGGTGTCCCAGAAATCACTTCCTATGTTGCCTGCGAGGACTGGGTCTCTCATTTTACTAATATTTTTAACCCGGAAAGGGTATCACTAACCCTACCCAATGCTGTTTTGCCAATATGGACACCTATACCTTTAGAGTTTATGCTGCAAGAGGGACTAGAAGGCCTTGCCAATAGCAAGGGGGGGAAGGCCCCGGGACCTGACGGGGAGCCCATAGACCTATTAAAATCAGAACCTAACCTATGGGCCCCCATTTTGGTTAGGACCTTCAACTGCGCAGCGGAAGGTAACTTTCCTCCCTCTTGGGGTCAATCGATTATTGTCCCCTTATTTAAAAAAGGCAGCAAATCTGAGGCCTCCAATTATCGGCCAATTTCCTTACTGGATGCCTCAGTAAAGGTAATGAGTAGAATTCTGCTCAAAAGACTAGAAACTTGGGCAGAAGATATGAACATTTTAACTAAAGTGCAATACGGCTTCAGGAAGGGGATGGGTACCTTGGAGCAATGCGTGAATTTGGATCTTTTAATTAATAAATATACAGTGGCCAAAAAGGGCAACTTATTTTTATGTTTTGCTGATCTGAGCAGCGCTTTTGATTTAGTTGACCACGGCATTCTTTGGCAGGTATTATTGGAGTTAGGAGCACCGAAAGAAATAGTACATTTTCTGGCTAGGCTTTACCAGAAACTTTCCTGTAAAGTCCGATATGGCACCCTAGGCGAATGTACACCATTCTTTAAGGTATCTAGGGGCATCCGCCAAGGATGCGTACTAGCTCCTCTTTTATTTTCTCTTTTTATCAACTGTGTTGATCGCACCTTGGCTACTATATCGGCCGACGCTCCGCAGATTGGAGGCAATCCTGTCTCAATCTTACTTTATGCGGATGACGCGGTACTTTTATCCCGCACTCAAATGGGCTTACAGCGTCTTATTGATGGTTTTATGTTGTTTATACAAAACAGGAGACTCTGTGTAAACAAATCTAAGACCTACGTTATGTTGTGCGGTGAGTCAGCCAATAAACTGAAGTCCAATTTTTATCTAGACAGTGACAAAATGTTACAAGTTAAAACATTTTGCTACCTAGGAATCACCTATGCTAATGATGGGTCTTGGAAACCAGAGCTTGACAATGCCAGGTTGAAAATGACCCGCTCCACCAGCAGCGTTTTTCGATTTGCTTCCAAGCTTGGTTCAAGAAGCATTCGAGACATGATTAATATCTACAATATTCGCTGTGTTCCCTCGGCATTGTATGGGGCAGGGGTATGGGGCCACATAGATGGCACCTCTCTCCAAAAAGAAGAGAACAAGTTCCTATGAAGAGTGCTATGTGTCCCCCACTCCGCTTCCATTCAACTAATTCACGACGAGGTTGGGGTCGAGTTTATCTCGGACTTAGCAGCCGTTCGTCCACTCTTATTGTGGCGTTCTATTTGGGCTAAGCCAGAAACTCGATTCACTCAAGAAATTATTCTTGATTGTATAGGCCTGGACTTTTCCTCACGTATTCTTTGGCTGAAATACATCCGTTTTTGGTTTAAAACTTTGTTTGATATCGATGTTCTTCTCGACCCCGAACTTGCGGTAGAAATACCCAAAAAAGAGATCAAACAAACTTTTCTAATGTATAAAAAGAAAGGGCGTGATGAGGCATATGGTAAGCTAGCTACTGTGAAGTTCTATAGAGAACTTAACTTACCATCGGGGTTCCAAGCGTATCTCCTATATGTCTGCCGCCCATCTCATCAATATGTTTTAACCCGCGTCAGGTTGGGTATTGTACATCACCTAGTCGCGTTCCCAGTACAGAAACAGAAATCTGAAACCCCCTGCCCTTGTGACAACGTTTCACGCCAGAGTTGCTGCCATTTCTTACTTTTTTGCAAATTTTACCACTTTTTAAGATTAAGGTATTTAAAGCCTATATTCATTAAATATAATACACGGTCTTTTAAGAATGCCCTTGTGTTACTATCAGCTTTAGAAAATGCTGACATTTGCTTTTTTGTTGCCACTTTTATCCTGAAATGTACAGCTGCCAGGAAAAGTATTGTATTGCTATGATTCTATATTCCTGTCTGTACCCTCATAAAATGTACAGCTGCCAGGGCGAGCATCTTTTAGCAGTGATAACCTTTTCTCAATCCTGTCTGTACATGTTTCTTTCTTTTTGATCCTTTATATTTTCATGGTACAGCTGCCAGGAAATGTTTAGTGTTGTTATACCCCTATACTTTCCTGTCTGTACTTACATCTTAAACTAAAAATCCACATATCCCATGTCCTAGGCAGGGGCCTGTTATTCAACGTACAGCTGCCAGGATAAGCATTTTGTGACAAATATATTTATTCCTGTCTGTATGATTTTAACTTCTGTACCTTTTGGTCACCTTTATGTTTTAATTGTGATCCAATGTTTAAACGCATGTCAGTATGTGTCCTATTCTCTTATGAAATATCATGGATTTCCCTGTATAAATTTTGTATTTTATAACAATTTTTTAATGTAATGAATTGATCTCATGTTTCGCTTGTATGATTTGTTTACAAATCGAATAAAAGCTTTTGAAACTGATAGTGATGTGAAAAAAGTACACTCTACTGCATTCTTAGATTTATACAGGGAAACATAACTGCTGTAGTGGATGTAATAAAACAACTAGATTCTGAAAACACCCTTGTATACCAAGTGTTCCACATAACTGGTGTAGATGTGAAACATCTCCTTGAGAGTAGGCTGGGTGACACCATTAGTGGCTTTGGCACTGCAACATGTTAGAGTGCTTCCCACATGGTAAGCAAACCAATGTTGACAATCAATTCAGAAACTTTCATTTTACAATGTATGAGAAATGGCTTGCAATGATGCATAGAAGTGTCCCTTCACTAACCATGGCATTTGAAGTCAATGAAACCTCACTGGGGTACTCTGTACAAGTTCTAGATCCCATCAGTAAAGATGAATTTTCTCAGTAGTTTTAAAAGTGTTGCTTCATTTTCGACTGCTTCAATAACTCTGAGGGCATAAGCGCTCAGTTTAACACAAATGTCCCCAAACCTGCACAGAGAATCGCAATCTTTAAGTGTCAGTGACCAGAGTTAGCAAATTGTGTACTGGCTGTTGTGGTGTTGCTCATCTCAAATGCCAATTTTGTGAGGGCCTTTTACAATAAGAAAAGTTTACATGGGAAGGAAAAAGTGAGCGCACATAACCAAAGACTCACTGAAGAAGTATTGCATGGTGTACTACAATAAGTTTGATTTGCAAAAGTGTATTTGGATCTCATATACACTGTATGTACACTGACTACATAACAGGCAGAAAACATGCAATTCTAAAAGCAAAACGTTCTATTAACGCCGGAAAAACACTGTTTCTGTTGTTTTTAATGGCGCGAAAATGTGTAACCACTGATAGCCACTGTTTTTTTAAGGTATTGAAATCACTTGAAAACATTGAAAAAACCCCACCAGAATTTACCAAAAATAGAAACTGAAAACAGGAAAGGATAATTCTCTGGTTATGTTAAAGTTAGGTTTCTAGATATTTATTATATTGCTATCTTAAAGTTACGTTCCTAGTTATTTATTGTTGTTTTAATAAAAGTTAATTAAAGAAATATATGCGTCTTCTTTTTCTGACAACATTTCACTATTATTTATTGTGATAATCATATGCTTAGAAAACATTAAACAATTAAAAATAGAAATGATGTTTATAACTAGAAGTATAATACTGAGGCTAACTCTTTACCTGCTCTTTAACAGAGTGTGTAGCTGCGCTTAACGGTTCCTATGGAAAATTTTAAAAACTCCAGCAAAGTAACTGGATTAGCAACATTGTGTGGTGAACTTGTAACCTGTGTGCTCACTTAAGTGTTCCATGACAGGCAGTAAGCAGTTTGGGGTTGGGTTGAAAGGTACTGGCTGTACAGAAACCGTTATATTTACCCAGGATCCTCTACATGACAGAGAGGAAAGCAAACTAAGACAGAACACGGAGGAGGCATCACCATCATCCACAGGACACCATCCGCATCACGACCAACACCGACGACACCCTGACAACCGCCGAACACCTTCACTTCCAGGGCCACATCAACCCCAAGACCACCCTCAGAGGCACCCTCATCTACAGACCCCCGGGACAACGCACACAATTCAGCGAAGACATCGCCGACTTCATCAGCCCGCACGCCCTCCTCTCCGCTGACTACATCCTCCTCGGGGACCTCAACTTCCACCTGGAGAACAACAACGACCACAACACCACCACCCTGCTGGACAACCTCGCTAACCTCGGACTCAAGCAGCTGGTGACCACCCCCACCCACTACGCCGGACACACACTCGACCCCGTCTTCTCATCCAGCAAGGACATCGCCTTCAGCCACGCCACCGGACTCCACTGGATGGACCACAGCTGCGTCCACTTCAGCTTCAGAAAGACCACGATCCACCACCACCAACAACAGGTTGCACGCAGAAGCTGGAACAAGATCACAGCCGACCAGCTCGCGACTTCCCTGAGCAAGAACCCACCCACCAGCGCAACAAACCCCAGCCAAGCGGCCACCAACCTCACGAAGTGGATCAGCGACTGCGCTGATGACCTCACCCCCCTGAGGACCCCGCCTAGCAGACCCGGCAGCAAGAAAGCCCCATGGTTCACCGAAGAACTCAAGAGCTCCAAGAAGAACTGCCGAGCCTTCGAGAGAACCTGGCGCAGAGACCCAACACCGGACAACATGACTGCCCTCAAGCTCGCCACCCGTAAACACCACTAACTCATCCACGCAACCAAGAAAACCGCATTCAAGGAACGACTGGACAACAACGCACACAACAGCAAGGAACTCTTCAACATCGTTAAAGAGCTCTCCAACCCCAACGCCGGAAACAACGACATCACCCCTTCGCAAGACCTCTGCAACTCCCTCGCCTCCTACTTCCACAACAAGATCGCGGACATACACAACAGCTTCAGCACTCAACCGACGCATGCCACGACCGAACCATCGCCCCCCACCACCACCCTCCGCGCCTGGACCCAGATCAGCACCGAGGACACGTCCACACGATGAACTCCATCCACTCCGGATCTCCGACCGACCCCTGCCCTCACCACGTCTTCAACAAGGCCGATGCTGTCATCGCACCCCACCTGCGGGACATCATCAACACCTCCTTCGACACCGCTACCTTCCCGGAGAGCTGGAAGCACGCTGAACTCAGCACTCTACTAAAGAAGCCATCAGCCAACCCCACGACCTCAAGAACTACCGCCCCATCTCGCTGCTCCCGTTCCCTGCAAAAGTCATCGAGAAGACCGTCAACAAGCAGCTGGCCACCTTCCTCGAGACGAACGGATCCCTCGACCTCTCGCAGTCTGGCTTCCGGGCCAACCACAGCACCGAGACCGCCCTGATCGCAGCCACCGATGACATCCGAGCCCTGCTTGACAACGGAGAAACAACAGCCCTCATCCTCCTAGACCTCTCCGCGGCCTTCAACACTGTCGTAATCCAGGAGAAGGCACTGGAGTGGATCATCTCCTTCCTCGCCGGAAGGACACAGAGAGTTCGCCTCCCCCCGTTCAGATCTGAAGCCACCGAAGTCATCTGCGGCGTTCCTCAAGGCTCCTCGCTCAGTCCAACCCTCTTCAACGTCTACATGAGCCCCCTCGCAGACATCGCACGCCAGCACAACCTCAACATCATCTCCTACGCCGACGACACCCAGCTGATCCTCTCCCTCACCAATGACCCCGCCACCGCCAGAGCCAACCTCCACGAAGGGATGAAAGAGGTAGCCGAATGGATGAAACTGAACTCGGACAAGACGGAAGTCCTCATCCTTGGATCCTCACCCTCCACCTGGGACGACTCCTGGTGGCCCCCGCCCTAGGCAGCGCACCCAAACCAACAGACCACGCACGCAACCTAGGCTTCATCCTGGACTCCTCCCTCTCCATGACCAGACAAGTCAACGCCGTCTCCTCGTCGTGCTTCAACATCCTGCGCATGCTACGTAAGATCTTCCGGTGGATCCCCACCGAGACCAGGAAGACGGTCACCCAGGCCCTCATCACCAGCCATCTGGACTACGGCAACTCCCTCTACGCAGGAACCACCGCCAAACTCCAGAAGAGACTTCAGCGGATCCAGAACGCCTCAGCACGACTCATCCTGGACATCCCCCGTCGCAGCCACATCTCCGAACACCTGAGAGACCTGCACTGGCTCCCGGTCAACAAGAGAATCACCTTCCGTCTCCTCACCCACGCTCACAAAGCCCTACACAACCAAGGATCAGGATACCTCAACAGCCGCCTCAACTTCTACGCTCCCAAACGCCAGCTTCGATCGACCGGCCACGCCCTCGCCGCCGTCCCCCGAATCCGAAGAGCCACCACAGGGGGCGGTCCTTCTCCTACCTCGCCGCCAAGACATGGAACTCCCTCCCGACCCACCTCCGCCTGACCCAGGACCACCTCGCCTTCAGGAAGCAGCTCAAGACCTGGCTGTTCGAGCAGTAGCGGACCCCTCCCCCTAGCGCCTTGAGACCCTCTGGGTGAGTAGTGCGCTATATAAATGCTCTGATTGATTGATTGATTAGCAGATTTACAAACCCCTTGCGCCACTTTCGTGTTACTTTTTCCTTGTTAAAAGTGATGCAATAGTGGTGCAAGGGACTTGTAAATCTGCCCCTATGTACATTACGAGCAAAAGAAGTACACAACTCTCCGAATTCTTTATCGATCACAATTAGACAGGGTTGCTTCATGATTCACAATGCACTTCACTAAATACTCCTTGCCCATTTAAATGGGAAATGGGATTGTCGACATTACAAAACTTAGGGGTATACTTACAAGGACGGCGTTAAAATTGTGGTTGCGTTAACAGCAGCAAACTACAACTAAAACAGCAATAATGGACTTTAAAATCCTTTGTTATCTTACTGGAAGATTTTTTCAACATTGCTGTTTGCTATGCAAGAGTGAGAGCCTCGACTCTCTCCCTGCCATAGCAAACTTGGGGGCATATTATCAAGGAGAGCGTTAAAATGTTCGAGTGTAAACCTGGGATTCTATTGGAATTCTCACAAATTCTCAAAAGCCTATTATGAAGCCATTATGGCCGCTTTAACAAAATTTTCCTAACGCTAAAGCAATGATGATTTTAACGCTGTCCTTGTAAATATGCCCCAATATCATGAGAAATTTATGTTTGCAAGTGAAAAGCTTGTTAATATAAAACTGTGGACTTAACATATCAATCCACCTCGCATATTAAACATGCTTGAGTCTACTTCAGAACAGATGTTAGGATCTGAGATAAACTGCAATTAGCGAGAGTTTTGCTGTCGGTCCTCAAATCCAGGGGCGCCTTGTAAATACAACGCTATTGTCAAACTTCCCTCTTCCTTTTTATATTCTCATGGAAACACCTACATTGCCACTGAGAACACCTACATTGCAACTCATTGGAGATACAAGGCGAGCCCTTAGCAAAGCAGCTGCTAACATGCATTAATGCATCTTAGCATCACCTAGTAAATAGGGCGATATAAATTTCACAGCATTTGGCTTTTTTTAAATTGCTGCGAAATGGCACTACTTAATATGCCCTCAAGTTTGCTATGATACAGCGGGAACCTCGACTCCCACCCTGCCATAGCAAATAGCAGTGTCCCAGGGGTAGACACAGCAAGACACAGCAGGAGCCGCCCCTGGGGGGCTGTGTTCCCCAAGGCTTTTGACTGCTCCAGAATGGAGACCACGCGGCCCCCCTCCCAAATTACAAAAAGCCCCAGAGGCTGGTAATCCCCGGGGCTTAGACGGACCGTTGAGCTCCCTCACCCATTTATTTTGTAGCACCGAGGAATGGCGGTCGCTGGGCTGCAGGGCCCCTCTGGACCCCCATCAAATGTAATATTTTAGACCCGGGATTTGGCCCTCCTAGGTAGCTAATTTTTAAACAAGCACAGGAGCCCCCGCTTTGTTTTTGTTTTTATTTTTATTTTTATTATGGTGGATCCATGCACCCAACGCACATTTCTCAGTTTTTTACCCCCAAAAATTTGTTTTGGGACCCCCTAAGCAGGTTTAGATGAACACAATATTTCTTACATGCCCCCTTTATACGTGTTGAACACTTGTCCCACTATTTTCTAGATCCTCTCTTCTACAGAGGCACAAAATGGCTGCCAACACTTCCTGGTTTCGAATGTTGACAACCACTGGACAGTCAATTAGAGTGTGATTGGGACAGTGCGATTAGAGTGCTCGCAAGATGCACGGATCCACCGAGGCCATAGATATATATGAACTTTTAATTGTATTTTTCTCAGGAACTACTGAATGGATTTACACCATTTAAGCACAAGGCACAAGTCTGAACCACAGACTACCACTCTGCCAAATTTGGTGTAATTCCGTTCACCCCTTCGGGCTGTAGCCGCGATGAACGGTTCCTATGGAAAATTGCATGGGGAAAATCCGTTTTGGGACCCCCCTTTTTTCTCAGCCCCCGCTTCACAAAAGACTTTCAGGATAGGAGCAGACCAGAGTGCCCCACCAGTTTTGAAAATTCATCAACCGCGTCAACCAGTGCCAAATTTATTCCAAATATAATAATGCAGATTTCCTATGAAATTTAGGTGCTAACTATACCTACCTACTGGTATATATATATATATACATGCCCCCTTTATACGTGTTGAACACTTGTCCCACACACACACATACACACACACACAAAAACACATATATATATATAAATCTATAAATATATAGTTATATTGTATACTTCTAGGTTGTATAGCATGTAATATAGTAAACGTACTATTGTAGTAAGAGAGAAAAAGCTGTTTTGATAAATGTTTAATACATTTTAGAGAATGACAACACCATCACGTATGGTCACGGCACATATTACTTACTTTTTTTGATGAATCTATATATATATATATATATATATATATATATATATATATATATATATATATATATATATATATATATATATATATATATATATATATATATATATATATATATATTACCTACTGGTGGTAACCAAAAGGTAGTTATAGTTAGGACCTAGTTTCCATAGGAAAGGCATGTTTTGACTTACTCATAACTTTTGTGTCGTTTGACCAATATTAATGACATTTTCAAAAGAAAGTAGATCGTAAGTGTGTGCCCCAGTGGGAATGATCTGATTGGCTGGATGCAATCTGAACAGAAAGTTACGTCCACCATTTTATTGATTGGGGATGTCACCCAGGGATGAACATTTCTGTAAATCTAGGATACGGGGTCAAGGTGGAGGTACTCTGACCCCATGTTTGAGAAATGGGGGTGTTAGTGACAATAGTTATGTGTCCAAAATAGATGTTTTTAATTAATATAGAACAAATCTATATTGATATATCTATATACACTCTCGCTGGTTGGAGTCACCGACTCCTGTACATACTCAAATATCTACTCATACACTCATATTCCCACTCACAGACTCATATAAGCATTCAGATGCTCATGCACCCACTACCCGATGCAGAGACTCTTGTGCCCACTCACATACAGACAGAAACAAATCACCCAGTCACGAACCCACTCAGAGATTTATATGCCCACTCACAGTCCCACTCAGACACTCACGCATCCACTTACAGATGAACTCAGAGACTCATGCCCCCACTTGCCTACATAGTCAGACACTTATATACCAAGTCACAAACCCACTCTAAAATTCATACACCCAGTCACAAACCCAATCAGATACACACTCACCCACTCCCAACCCCACTGCAAAACGTATGCTTTCACCTACACGCCCAGTAATAGATTGATCCACCCACTCCCAGATCCACTCAGAGACTCATGTGCCCAGGTACAGTTGCAGTCAAAGACTGATACACCCACTCACAGATCCACTCAGACACTTATACACCCACTCATAGATCCAGACACAGACTCATGTACCCATTCAAATACCCTTTCAGACATTCATACATTAATTCATATACCCACTCAGACACAGACACACCCACTCACATATCCAGTGAGAGACTTATACTCCCACTCACAAACTCACTTAAAGACTTGTGCACCCACTCATATACCTAATCAGAGACTTCTGAACCCACGTATAGACCCACTGAGGGACTCATGCAGCCATTCACAGACCCACTTGAAAACTTATGCAACCACTCACATAAACCAGAGAATCAATAATACACACTGTAATAGAGATATTGAGAGACTGATAAATGTCGTATAGTTATTTAGATAGTGATTTATCTAGTGTGATGGTTAGAATGAATTATATAGTTATAATTTTTTAATGTGTTGGTGGCAATTGAATTCCTGCTTTTGCTTAGCATTTCCTTGACGTATCCACAATCGTCGCAGCTACCAATATCACCGCGGCATGCGTGTCACTGCAAAAATGGAAATAAGTGTTACAAATGATATTTATAGAAACTCACTAGAAAAGCACAAGTTTGAACGGTACAGTAATAAACCCCTACTGCCAAAAAACTATAATGTGTGTGCATAGAGACAGTTTTCATAGAAACTCACTAGAAAAAGATGATTTTAGAGAATACAGTAATAAATCCCTCGTTTGTAAAACACTGTAATATGTGTGCATATATGTGTTTTACAGTCTGTAAAAAAAAGGTTCAATCATCACGGCTTGGTTACTGACATCATCACGACTTCCGGCGCCACTGTGAACACAGAAAATAGGTTTTAGAGATTGTTTTAATAGAAACTCACTAGAAAAAACATGACTTTAGAGAATAGAGTAATATATCCCTAGTGTGTAAAATAATATAATATGTGTGCATATATGTGTTTTACACTTTAGGAAAAAGGCATGGTCGTGTTGGTTAATGACGTCATCGTGATACTCTGAATAACCACAAAAAGGGAAAATAGCTTTTAAAGATGGTATTTAAAGAAAGTTAATGAAAAAACATGAGTTTAAATATATATTCAGAAAGAACCATATATATTGTAATAAGTGTAGTGCAATGTTTAGAATGGATTTATTTTAGTCATTATTTTTGCATGTGTTAGTGGTTGTTGACTGTCTGCTTTTGTTTTGTGTTTTTGCAACCTATTTGCGACCATCATGACCTTGTTGCAAAGATTTTGAAAACATTTAAATAGGATCTTTATAAAAAGAATAATAATAATATTTTGGGTACTAGGGTGGCTCTGACAAGAGCCTTTGTTTTGATTGAGTGTATATGACAGCTACACATAAGACGGGATGCAGAGTTTCAGGTTACTTAGAAACATCCTGTTGCCTTTGTCTGTAAAGTGTACTCTATCATTTCTATAAATACCATGCATGTCAAAATGCAGGTTATTGTTCTAGATTGAGCTCATGCATGAGAAATGCAGAAACAGCTTTATTATTATTAAAGCGTTGCCTGGCTTTGTCAATCTGTGGACAGAATTGATTTGACTACTAGAGTACACCAAGGCAGTGTGAGGGAAATTTGACATTAGCTCTACAAAGGTATCCTTCATTAGTATTCCCAGCCCTACCCCAGTCAATATGCCTAGACCATTGCCACCACAGTACCCAATCATGAGGTGAGGCGCTTGCCAATCCACAATGGTATTAACCAAAGCCTGCAACTGATGAAACTTTAATCCTCTTTGGCCAAACCAAGCAATCTCCATATTTGGCAAATCCAAGTCCCTGTCAATACCTATTTTTGCAGCCTCTTTAACCCAATAGACACAGTTGTGGCCAACAAGCCATACTCTTAGCATTTTGAAGTGAAGGAGCAATAGCAGTAAGGAGAAGGCTGGAGCTGAATGAGGTGGTTTTCCAAATGGAAAGCAGTTAAAATGAAGGTGTTTTTTTTTAAAGATATATTTCATTGGATGCTGTCAGCATCAAAGTCAGTAAAATGAGGTTATTGTACTGGATGCATTAGGAAGATGCCTTATATTGGCATTTGTTTAAAAAAAGGAATGAAATGCAGACATGGGTATGCTTTTGAACCTGTGGAGTAAACCACACCTGCTCAATTGGAAGCAGCAGCGGCCAGTTCAGGTAAGGGCAGTAGGCCAGCGGGGTGGGGTGGGTGGAACCCTGCTCCACCATGCCCACTGTGCTTACCTGCACCGGCTGCTGTTATTTGGAAGTAGCATGTTCCTCCTAGAATGTGCTGTGAAAATGTGACCTAATGGTTCCACTGGATTGCAAGATACACTGAGCTGAGTGTTTATTGGGGAGGAGGGTGTTAAAGAGGCAGAATATTTTATTTAAGTTGAGGAGTTATGATACAATTTAAGTAATGATAAACTTTAATTCCCAATTGAGGACTATGTAATAAACTGTTGTGCAGTGTTTGTATTTAGAAAATCAGTTTTGACTCCCTTTTTTGTCGCAATATCTTTGTGATGATCTCGAAGACATTGCAAACAAGCACAGGAAATTATTCTTTTGAAAGAGAGGAAATGGGTTAACAGATGCTAACCATTCACAAGTAGAGATAGAGTAGTCTAAAGTGAAAGACATGATTTGATTTGCTGCCTTCCTCATGATCATAGAGTGGAAAGTTGAAGAGATTGCCATTTTATAGTTGTTTTGTATTAGAGTGATGTTCCATTCTTGTGCTTAGTTTTTACAAATCTTAAAGTGTCAAGACTATCCAGAAAAAGCTAAAACAACAATATAATTTACAAACGTAATTCACTGGTATGTACCTAACTTTTCTTTTATATCATTATTTTTATTGTTAATATCTTCAATATTTACAAGTACATATCATACCTTACAATTTCACTATGGTACATTCAAACATATTTGTACATTTGTATTTATTACTTAGAAATGCTTACCTAATCTGAGTTACTCTTCCTCAAGTGCCGGGTGTCTAGGTACTTTTGGAATTCACAGATATTCCCTCTGTAATCGTTCAATTTATCCCTAATCTGTGACCACTTCTTAGGACAGTCATGTGACACATACACCGTCTTTTTCATTATCAAGCGCTAGTCCATGTCTTTATTTCCATGTGTTCAGTGTAGGCGTTTCATCCCTCCTCATAGTCTGACAATAATTCTCTTAGCAGTCATCAATCCCAATGTCACCCATGGTCTTTCTTTTCCCGTTACCGCTGGATATACACACAGTTCCAAATGATATGTATAAAGTTCCCTTCCTGGTTGCACCCACGGTTACATCTGGGATCCTCCCTATACCCCATCCACATGAGAACTGTGCTTGCCAAATGTACTCTGTGTAGTATTTTTAGTTGCACTAGTCACAACTTTGATGAGATTGCAACCTCCCTGGGGACGACAGAGCTTCTTGCCATTCTTCATCCCCCATTTCCATTGCTTTGTCTAAAATCCTATCTTCTAGAGGGGAGGACTCGGGAAGCTGTTGACCCCACGGGATGACCGCTTGCAGTGAATGTTGGATCTGCAGATACCTGAATTTTTTTTCTCTGCAATATCATATTTGTAGCTGAGCAAATGTAATCACCTCCTCCTTTCCCCACTGGTCGCACACTTGCGAAATGCCAATCAAGTGCCAAGCCGTGAATCCCTTGGATTTTCTGAAGTTGCCTAATTTTTTCTGTATCCCATAAAGGGGTTGTCTGCATTATTTCCCCCCCCCCCATCCCATACTCTTATTTATAGTGTTCACAAAAGGGGGGCGGCAAAGTGCACACCTATTTTTTCCAAATTTACTCAATGAAGTTAGTTTGCTTTTTAAACAATTAGATTGCAAGCTCGGGTTTGTGGTCTGCCCTGCAACCACCCACTTGTTAACATACCAAGAATGGAGCGAGGTAACACCCCAGTTCCGGACACACAGCTGAATCCTTGATTTATAACAAAGACTTCACAAATGTATCCATATTTCATGATTGTTTATTTCATGTTTTCCAAATTTTTTTACGATTCTAATTTTTTTTCTCATGTCACATGAGAGGCGCTTATGTATTCACACATTTCTAAATGTAGAAGATAGGCCAATCCAGGCCTTTTTCTGAAACACAAAGTCATCCTCAGTAATTGGTCGCATTTTACCCAATGCATTTCGGGCCCTTGTATGGCCCTTCATCACGGGTTTACTGTACCTTCCACTCCTATCAGTGTGATCACCTTCTCAACATAACCTCCTCCTTCCCTGTTGGAATTTGGGAATACATTAGCGTTTTTGACGTCTTTGCTATAAATCAAGTATTCAGCTGTGCGTCCGGCACTGGGGTGTTACCTCGCTCCAGTCTTGATGTATTGACTTATTTATAATGTGCCATATTTGAACAGCATGTTTGTTTGGGCCCGTTAAGTTTAGTTTTGCAGAGTTTATGTTTAGTACCCAGGTGTAGTGTCCCTCAGGAAGGAGCCATCTATCCATCTTATAGCCAGGATCATCATTAGCTCTGTACATTCAGTGGTTGATTGCTGTGAGTTGCGTCACCCAATAATATTTATTTATATCTCGGAGCCCTATGCCACCATCGTTCCACCCTCACGTCAACTTTCGTATTGCTATCCACAGTGGTTTCTCTTCCCATATCAGTTCCCTCTGCATGTTCTCAATATTCCTAAAGTATTCTGCATGTACTGGGCTCGGAGAGTTCTGCAGTATGTACAAGAATCACGGCATTGCCATCATTTTAAACAATGCAGCTCATCCTAGTAAAGACAATGGAAGGGATCTCCAATGTTGAACATCACGTTTGAGTTTCGACAATGGGGGGAGGTTGTCTTCATAATAAAGAGCAGGATCTCTGGTAACGAAGATACCAAGATATTTAAACCCTTCTTTTGCCTCCTGTATCTCGTATGCTCTGGGCAGAACCTGAACTTCTCCCCATAAGACATAAATTGCCAATTTCGACCAGTTTATCCGATAACCAGAATATTAGCCAAAGTGCATAAAAATGTGCAGCACTCTATTGATTGAGGCTGTATCTAACTTTTAAATTATTTAAAATATTTACATTAGAAATGAAGATGTGAATGGGAGTTTGATAAAAAAAAGAGTGTCACAACGATATGAAAAAAAACTTATCAGATTAACTGTATTTGGTAGAGGGTATCTCTTTAAGATGTTAGTACTGTTGAAAATTACCATGAGCAATGAGTTTAAAAATGACAATATTTTAAATGTCTAAGCATCATGTGAAGAACAGACAGATCTATGGGCCTCATGATGGTGGACAGACTTTTGTCCGACTGCCATCCTTTTGGAAATGGGCTCGCCCGACTGGCTGTTGTCGGTCCTGCCATAGGGATTAGGATGCACCAGCCTTCAAGGTGGTCACAATCTGTATATGTTCTATTGCGGTGTAAGCTGTGGGCTGCTGCACAAGCCACAGTACAGAATAAACACCTTGGAGATATCCCTGCCCTATGTGGCAGGCACCATGCAGTGCCTGCCAAATGATGCAGGAATAACCCAGGGCCCTTTATCCGAGGGCAAAGGAACAAGGGTAGCCCTCAAGTCACTTTCTGCCAGCCTTTTAAATGGCGGGTTGGCTGCCATGAAATTGACGGCAAAACTGGCATTATAATCCCTACGGCAGTGCCTAAGTAGGCACTGCCACTCTTGTAGGGATTACAGACTATCCGATGGCTCGACTGGCTTCTTAAGTCCATCGGATCTGTGTTGGATGGTTTCTCCGCCCGCCAACCTGCAATCCTAATGTGGCGGGCAGTCCTTTATGGTCCGATGGTGGTGGGAACACCACAATAGCCTGACAGTGGTGGTCCCACCGCCATCGTAATGAGGCCCTTTGTTATTTCCATTCTGAGAATTGCAGTACTTTTAGTCACATTATTAAGCAGGAGTAGTGTAGTCATGAATAAAAGATAGGAACATGTGCTGTGCCTGTATATGAATGCTAAAGTAGTAATACTTGTTAGGTATGTATTAGGAAGTGTTTGTCAAAGTGATTTTTAACTTAAATAACCGGATTGCATATGTTTAAATGGTGCGATATGGTTTTTCTGGTTGCAGATAGTTATATGTACAATGAGACAATTGAATTTACTTAAAGATGTAGAGAACTATATATTTTTGGAAATTTGGCCTGAAGGTGTATATCGATACTGAAATCTCATATATGTTTGGGACAGTCAAATACTGTGGTCTTAACCACGCGTGTTCCGACTACACAAGCTCAAACACTTGCCTGAATCACTCATATGCCTTAACCACACATGCTTTGTTAAGGCGGTGCACGGTCTAGCTGCTAGCGGCTGCTGCTGTGGTGAAGGCAGAAGCAGGAAGATGCCAGGAGGAGACAATTTGAAGTAAGTGGGGCTGGGGTGTAGTTTGTGGGTGTGGGCGGTCAAGTAATTTTAGGACAGTGCAGAGATGGGGTGTGTTTCAAGGTAGTGTAAGAAAGGGGCAGGGTTTTAGGCCTTAAGGATGGGAGAGGGGAATGGGTAGTCAGGGTAGTTTTTAGGCAGTATGTACAAGAATCACGGCATTGCCATCATTTTAAACAATGCAGCTCATCCTAGTAAAGACAATGGAAGGGATCTCCAATGTTGAACATCACGTTTGAGTTTCGACAATGGGGGGAGGTTGTCTTCATAATAAAGAGCAGGATCTCTGGTAACGAAGATACCAAGATATTTAAACCCTTCTTTTGCCTCCTGTATCTCGTATGCTCTGGGCAGAACCTGAACTTCTCCCCATAAGACATAAATTGCCAATTTCGACCAGTTTATCCGATAACCAGAATATTAGCCAAAGTGCATAAAAATGTGCAGCACTCTATTGATTGAGGCTGTATCTAACTTTTAAATTATTTAAAATATTTACATTAGAAATGAAGATGTGAATGGGAGTTTGATAAAAAAAAGAGTGTCACAACGATATGAAAAAAAACTTATCAGATTAACTGTATTTGGTAGAGGGTATCTCTTTAACCACATGGCTGCTGGGCGTTTTCCCCCCCCTGTGCTGGAAAATGCCATTTTAGTGGCACCATGACGAGCTCAGCTCGTCATCAGCACACGACACCCGTGGGTGATGACGAGCTGAGCTCGTCATCAGCATCGAAAGGGTTAAGATGTTAGTACTGTTGAAAATTACCATGAGCAATGAGTTTAAAAATGACAATATTTTAAATGTCTAAGCATCATGTGAAGAACAGACAGATCTATGGGCCTCATGATGGTGGACAGACTTTTGTCCGACTGCCATCCTTTTGGAAATGGGCTCGCCCGACTGGCTGTTGTCGGTCCTGCCATAGGGATTAGGATGCACCAGCCTTCAAGGTGGTCACAATCTGTATATGTTCTATTGCGGTGTAAGCTGTGGGCTGCTGCACAAGCCACAGTACAAAATAAACACCTTGGAGATATCCCTGCACTATGTGGCAGGCACCATGCAGTGCCTGCCAAATGATGCAGGAATAACCCAGGGCCCTTTATCCGAGGGCAAAGGAACAAGGGTAGCCCTCAAGTCACTTTCTGCCAGCCTTTTAAATGGCGGGTTGGCTGCCATGAAATTGACGGCAAAACTGGCATTATAATCCCTACGGCAGTGCCTAAGTAGGCACTGCCACTCTTGTAGGGATTACAGACTATCAGATGGCTCGACTGGCTTCTTAAGTCCATCGGATCTGTGTTGGATGGTTTCTCCGCCCGCCAACCTGCAATCCTAATGTGGCGGGCAGTCCTTTATGGTCCGATGGTGGTGGGACCACCACAATAGCCTGACAGTGGTGGTCCTACCGCCATCGTAATGAGGCCCTTTGTTATTTCCATTCTGAGAATTGCAGTACTTTTAGTCACATTATTAAGCAGGAGTAGTGTAGTCATGAATAAAAGATAGGAACATGTGCTGTGCCTGTATATGAATGCTAAAGTAGTAATACTTGTTAGGTATGTATAAGGAAGTGTTTGTCAAAGTGATTTTTAACTTAAATAACCGGATTGCATATGTTTAAATGGTGCGATATGGTTTTTCTGGTTGCAGATAGTTATATGTACAATGAGACAATTGAATTTACTTAAAGATGTAGAGAACTATATATTTTTGGAAATTTGGCCTGAAGGTGTATATCGATAATGAAATCTCATATATGTTTGGGACAGTCAAATACTGTGGTCTTAACCATGCGTGTTCCGACTACACAAGCTCAATCTCACTTGCCTGAATCACTCATATGCCTTAACCACACATGCTTTGTTAAGGCGGTGCACGGTCTAGCTGCTAGCGGCTGCTGCTGTGGTGAAGGCAGAAGCAGGAAGATGCCAGGAAGAGACAATTTGAAGTAAGTGGGGCTGGGGTGTAGTTTGTGGGTGTGGGGGGTCAAGTAATTTTAGGACAGTGCAGAGATGGGGTGTGTTTCAAGGTAGTGTAAGAAAGGGGCAGGGTTTTAGACCTTAAGGATGGGAGAGGGGAATGGGTAGTCAGGGTAGTTTTTAGGCCTAGGTTGGGGTAGGCCTCAAGACAATGGAAGGGGTTGGTGTAATTTAAGAGACATGGTGGAGCGGTCAGGGTGGTGTCAGTAAAGGGACAGTCTTTTAGGCCATAGGGCAGAGAGAGCGGAATGGGTACTCTAGGTAGTTTTTAGGCATGGGGGTTGGGGTGGGATTCAGGGCAGTGGAAGGGGTTGGAGTAGTTTTATACCAAGTACAATTTTTGGGGGGTTGGGGTAGTGTATATAAGGGGGCAGGGTTTTTAGGCCTTAGGGCACAGGGAGGGGAATGGATAGTCAAGGTAATTTTTAGGCCGGGTTTAGGGGTAGGTCTCAGGGCAGTGGAAGGGTTTGGCGTAGTTTAAGGGACAGTATGGGGGGTCAGAGTAGCAAAAGTAAAGGGATAGGGTTTTAGGCCTTAGGGCAGGTAGAGGGTAATGTTATGTTAGAAGTTTATAAAGCGCAACAGCTACCCCAGCTAAGAGGCTTCCCGGCGCTAAGCAGCAAGAGAATAGCACACACAGAAGGCCGAGGGAGGCCTACAGAAAAGGAAAAAGAAATGTTTTGATGGCATTCCTAAAATGGAGATAGTTAGTGAGTCCTCGAATATGGGCCGGCAAAGACTTCCAGAGAATGGCTGCTCTATTGCGAAAAGAGCGGCCACCAGCATAAACCCTTCTCACACGAGGAATCACTACCAAGCATTGTCCCATAGATCCAAGTGATCGCGTGGGAATATAGGGTAAGAAAGGTTGGTAAAAATTTGCGGCCAGACTGACTAATTCACTGCCTCATGCTTTCACTAATATGGAAGCTCGTTCCTTCATGGAAAGTTACGGCCAGTAACCTTCCGCCCACCAAATTCTTGTACCTCCCCGTACCAAGGACACGTTCCCAGCCGGCCGGCCTGATGTTGTGTCTTCGGAGTGGAGAAAAATACAGTCTTTCGATAAGGGCCAGCCTGAGCCGGTTCTCTCCAAGCGAACAACACCTCGTAACTAAAACATTACATTTGACCTAGAAGCATCTCAAGCTGCCGGGGCAGAAAGAAAGATGGAGTCTCTCCCGTTTGAGGCCTACAAGGCCCAAAATAAGCATAAATCCATAGAAGGTATACTAACACCCTTACAAAAGGACGGATTATCACTAATACTAATGAATCTATCCCCTAACATAAGTTTATAAGCCCTGATCTAAAGAAAAGGGTACGGAATTATATCAACACGCCTTGTGAATAGGCCCTATTTACGGTTCTAATCCTTACACTAGAATGATAGTAGATTGAAGTCACCTCCAATCACCTTCCCTCAAAGGAGGGCCGAAAAAGTCGGTTAGAACATATATCAAGTGTGATATCTAAACTTCACTCACACATAGCTCAGTAGAAAAGGATAGATACACTTAAACAGGTAGTTTCATACTGACAAAAGGACTTAAACTATGAGTCAAATCAAATCAAATCAGGTGTTTGTTAAGGTAGGGGTGTGGGGGGGTTCGCAGGTCCCAGTCCATCAAGGAGGTGGTCTGTCAAAGAGGCAGGTTTTGAGGTTTCTTGCGAAGGTGGGGAGCGATGTTATCTGTCTGAGGTGGAGCAGAAGGTCGTTCCAGGCTCTGGCAGCGCGGAAGGAGAAGAAGCGGCCTCCCAATCTGGTCTTTCTGGTGTGGGGGACCACGGTGTAGGAGAGTTGGGCTGATCGTAGGGTCCTTTGGGGTGTGTGGAATTTGAATAAGCTGTTCAGGTAGGCTGGTCCTGTGTCGTGAAGGGCCTTGTAAGCGTGGATTAGCAACTTGAAGGTGACTCTAGCTTCGATGGGGAGCCAGTGGAGTGTGCGCAGGTGCTGGGAGATGTGGCAGTGTCTTGGTAGGTTGAGGACCAGTCTTGCAGCGGCAATTCGGATGTTCTGTAGCTTGCGGGTGAGGTTTTTGTTTTTGTTTATTCTGGCATAAAGTGTGTTGCCTTAGTCGAGCCTGCTGGTGTCCAGTGCGTGAATGACGGTCTTTCTGTGTCGAGGTGGATCCATTTGAAGGTCTTACGTAGAACGCGGAGGGTGTGAAAGCAGGAGGACGAGACGGAGTTGATCTGGCGGTCCATTTTGAGCTCTGAGTCCAAGATGATTCCCAGATTGTGTGCGTTGTCAGTGGGGGTGGGTGGGCTTCCGATGGCGGGGCCACAAGGTGTTGTTCCAGGCATCTGGGTTTGGGCCCATGATGAGTACTTCCGTTTTGTTGGTGTTTAGTTGTAGGCAGCTGTTTTTCATCTATTTGGAGACGGTTTCCATGCCTTCTCGAAAGTAGTGTCTGGCTGTGCTGGGTTCGTTGGATAGGAAGAGGATGAGTTGGGTGTCATCTGCATATGACACAATGTTGAGGTTCTGACAATGGGGGAGAGCAGAGCCATGTAGACATTGAAGAGCGCCTTGGGGGACTCTGCAGGTGGTAGGTGTAGGGTCCGAGAGGAAAGAGGGGAGTCTGACCCGCTGTGTTCTGCTGGAGAGGAAGGAGCAGATCCAGTTCAGATATAGTCACAACTGTTGTGTATCTAACAACAATGGAGGTACTTTCACTGTAGGCCAGGCACTACTCAGACACGTATCCAATCACTTAGCCACCACTAAGGCATTCATTAACCAATTATGCATTATCTATGCACTTATTTAATTATCCAGGCACTACATATGTACTCTTGAAATCACGCAGGTACAAATAAGGAACTACCCATGCATTCATCCAATTATGCCGGCAGTACCATTGCAGCGAACCTATCACCCATCCAGTACCTATACACTCATTCAATTACTTAGGCAATACTGTTGCACTAATACAATTGCCCCAGTAGTACACTTGCTTTCATCCAATCACTCAAGCTTTAACAATGGACTCATGCAATCATTCAGCCACTAGTCATCCACTCATCTAATCAGCCAGGCAGTACTGATGAACTTATTCAATTATTCAGGCACTATCCATGTACTGATCTCAACACCCATACACTAACTGTTCACTCAACCAAAAACACCTGGGGAACAGCTATGTACTAATCCAATCACTAAAACACTACTCATGCACTCATCCAATCTTTCCCAGTGCTATGTATGCACTTAAAAAATCAATTATGCACTATGCATGCACTCTGTAAATCACCTATATACTAAGCATGCACTCCTGCAATCATCCAGGCACTCATTTAATAATCAGACCACTATATATGCATGTATTGAATTATTGATGCATTATGTACGTATCTAATCAGTCAGGCCCTACTCATGCACTCATTAAAACACCCAGATAGTAGTGATATACTCATGCAAACATGCAGGCAATGACTATGCAGGTATGGAATGACCCATGGTGTTCTCACATACTCAGGGAATCATGCAGGCACGACCTGTATATTCAGAGAATAACCTAGGCACTAACTATGGACCCATTTATTCATCCAGGGAGTATTCATGTACTCATACACAAACACATGTATTTACAAGTTTTAGTAAGGAATAGGTAGTCCTTTCGAACCATATGGTGAATTATATATGCAAGCTGTCACACACTCTTTGCATGTACTCTGAATAATTAGTGAGCAATAGGTTCTGATAGAGATTAATGTGTAGCTTTTTATATGCACTGTTTCCCATAATTTAAATGTGATACATTTAAGTAGAAAAGTACTGACTTGCTAAATACAGAACAGACACAGTAGTAGAGAGGTATATAAATGGCTCTTATGTGGTCTTTTTGGATTTACAGTGTTGAGACACTGTGTGTTCTGCTATACATTGGTTGATGTTCATTTGAAAATGAACTACAGAAGGGATAAACTGGTCTTTCACCATGTATAAGTGAGAAATTAGATATGGTGCAGCTGTGTTGTAGGAGAGGGTGCTAAAATGTTAAAATTAACCTATAACAATGTTTTGTGTTTTGCTTTGGGTTTGGTGTATTGAAGTGTGTGCATGTAATTATATACCTAGGTTCATCTGTAGCTTTAAAACTGCAACAAAACACAAAAAATCTTTTTCTATTATGTGTAAGTCAGTAGTAAAGTAGTTGGTTAGACCCCACTAGATTGAAAATTAAAATATATATTTTTTTGCAGAACAATTTCTACATATCTACAGACAGTTAGAATGCCTACAACAGTACGGAGGAAAAAAACAACAGAAGCAACTACAGTATCTCTGCAGAACTGACACACAAAAGGGGAGAAATACAGAAAAAGCTGTGAAAGAAAAAAGATACAGGGAATAGGACAAAGTCATTTCTTAAAAATATATGTGGACACCTGCAAAGATTAGAAAATAATGAAAATAAAAAAATCTAAAAGAAAAGATGTCAATAGAACTTAGGGAAAATGGATACAAACGTTTACCATAGAGCCTTTTTAAATGAAGAAAGCTATCTCTAGGATAACACATTATTTGACACTATTGACGAAAGAGGACAATATTATGAAATGAAAAATAATACTCCTATAGTGATAGAGTGTATGGTGTCTAGACATGTAGAACAAGTTATTGCAGAAGAGGTACAGTTAAGGCGTAGTCAGGCCCTGTATAAAAATGGAATTATAGTAGTGTTTGTAGTATTCAACAGTAATCCATTAATATACTAGGAACATTCTAACATATCTTTCCTAGGTGAAGTTTAATACACAAAATAAGTACTTTACAAGGATTGGATCCTTGCAACGTTAGAAAGCATACAGATTTGGAGGAACACTCATTACCTTGTTTAGCAAAGAAAGTGTGCCAAGCACCTTTCATCATTTCAGGATGTAAGCTGTGCACCTCTCAACAATGTCAACTTTAGTTAGGAGGTTGTACTATGTGAAAATTCCTTTATGTTTAGGAGAAATGAATAGAGCACATTTGTACGGTACTGTCGCAGGGGTAGAAAAGGTTCGTGATGATGTGCAGTTTTGTTTCTTTTGTCCAGAACAGGACTCTACTTAAAATGAAGAGTTGATGACAAAAGGAGTTGCGCAACAGGACTCAGGTATTATAGATGATAGCTTTGAAGAAGAAATTACAAGATTTAACACAGTATGCTCTATTAAACTAGAGTATGTTTGTATATGTTCTCGACACACTCACTACAAGATTCAAACATGTACTGTTGACTTGTATTTTAAAAGTGAAAAAGGAAATAATGCTAACTGAGAAACGTGTGCTGTGTACTTATTTGTAGAGGAACACTTTGTCTTGTCCACACAGCAAGTTAAATATAAATGCTTTTACTATAAATTAGTTGATAATAAAATGCCTGCTAGAGCTTTGCATAACAAGTTAGTACTGGTTGCCATCCCAGAACCACATCAAGCATTAAAAGTTTATGAGTTAATTCTTACTCAAAGTATACTTCCATTTCAGGTTATTGTCCATATGGAGCCAAAGACAAGCAAATTTCCAACAGAGTTGCAAAAAGGTCTAAAGGTAGCGTAGTGTATTGCATTACTACTTTTTCTCAAAATGTTCTGTAGGATGCTCAATAATTTTTATTGGTAATGCTAAGGCTATTAGAGGAAGAGGATGTGAATATCAATTAATTATCTTTTTTAAGTTATAAATGGAATCAAAATTGTAAACATTGTGAATTCACCTCTAGCACTAAAAGTAATTTGGAACGATTCCTCTACTTGACGTTACCAGATTGTAAAGCTTTGGCATTTGAAAATGTACAATAAAATGCCCATCAAGATATGACCTGTCCAAACTACAGATTAGAACTTAGGTGTGCGTTTCTTAGTACAAATGTATGGGAAATGTGTCATAGTCATGCTACAATGATGCTACTAAATTAGAAACTGAAATTACAAACTTTGTAGCTGGACAAATTTACATTTCAAAAAGAACTTTCACAACTATAGCAAACATATTTCATGAAGGAGTTAATACAACCTCTACACATTACACAATATATTAAAGATGTCAAAGAGGACAGAGTGCAATGACGTCCACATAAAAGTTAACAATCTTATATCTGCTATTTCTACAACCAAAGTTCTAACACAATTTTGGATAGCAAAATGTGGTAATGTGTTGAAATGTATGTATGCATTATGAGTTTCTGAGACATTATTCAACCTATTAGGGGTATTGTCTACAGCACGTTGTTAGAAATTCAAGACTGTTTTTACCTGGAGGAGAGGAAATTATAAAACTTTACAGGGCTTCATTCTTGTTACTACAGATAAAAGCTAAAATGAGGTACTATAATACCAGCAGCCTTAAGTTGTATCTAAGAAGTCTCTTCGGCACTTAGCCAAAGTATCTTGTTTTGGTTGCCTAATGTCCAAAATGAAATCCTAATCCATTTTTCTTTGTTTACGTTTTTTCACAGTGCTTGAACTGCTGCAATAAAAAAAGAACAATTAACAAGTATAGTTTTTCACATTCTGTAAAATTACATCCACAGACTATTGCCGCCTTTTACGATGGTGTTATAGTTCATGTAGAAGGTAGCAAAATACTTTAGTTCTGGTGAAATTTCACTACATCTTCTCTCCACTTCAGCTGGAACTTTGTTTTCAGGAGCAGGGGCTGGAGGTCTGGAGTCTGATGATCTCTCTGCTTTTTTCTCTGTGGAATTTTAAATTGCCCCTTATGGTATGTTTTCAAGTGGCTTGTTGTACCACATGAATATTTTTTTGCTGTGACATGAGGTAGTGTCTTCTCATGTATGCTGCACCTCGCCAATTTAATTGTGGTCTTCAATTTACCAGATTTAACAGTCCAAAAATCTAAAGACATACATTGTTCATTGCTGGTTTTTCATCAGAAGTCCTGCTGGTGTTCAGCAACTTCAACCAGTCATAGGTCTTCCTTTAGCTCTTCTGATTCTGTTTTATTTTTGTAGAAATAGTGAAAAAAATGAAAAACCAGCACAATTTTCAAAATGTGTTTGGGTGACAATGGGTAGAATGATGGGTATTTGGTAGTTATGCTCTATTCGTGAGTTCTGATGTTGAAAATAATTTTTTAAAACCATTGTTTTTTACAAATGTGTTGTTAAAATAAAGTAAAACCAATATGTTACTGAACAGTAAGACTCAAATTGTGTCTAAAAAATGTCTATATATCTGTTTTACACTTTTTCATTTGTATTCATTTGTATTTGTGACTTCTGATGTCATAGCGACCTCCGGTGTTGTGATGAAGAAGGAAAAAAATTTAGATGTAGTTTTTTCGAGCAATGAGTAAAAAGGGAAAAGTTCAATCAGTATCTTACTAAACAGCTACACTGAAACTTTATCTGAGATATGTCTATAAAGTGTTTTGCACTTTCTCAAACACACGCTGTATTTGTGGTCTGTCCTTGGCAATCGCGACATCATATTAAAAATCAAAAATATCTTGAAATAAGATGATTAATGTACTTTTTAAATAAATAGATGACAAATACATCAATAACTGGTGCAAACACACTGTCACATCCACTAGCTCACCTACACATAACTCACACACCCACTATCTCATGTATACAGTCTCTTATATACCCAGTGACTCTCCTATACATCACTTACACACCCACTCACGTACCCATATAGGCAGTTCCACACCAAGTTACCTTAGTATATATGTTTAACACTCAGTACCATTTAGAAAACACTTACAATCACTGAGTGATGTCATCAGTGAATTCATTTCAGATGTCATGAGTGATGTCATCAGCAATATCACTGATCATGTCATGAATAATGTAATATGTGATGTCATAAACAGGGCATTGCGGCGGCGTGAGCTATAGTTAGCACAGCTAACTATAGCTGCAAAATTTCTCTAGTTTGGTATGAGTGAAATGTCAGCCTAAGTATAGCGTTCCCGTAACCTATAGTTTTTTCTGTGAAAGGCTCTATGGAGGGCTTGAGAACAATTGCTGAAAACTGAACCTATGGAAGGTGTTATTAGCGCTAAGGACTACAAGTCCCAGAAGTCCATTGATTGTATGAGGCCATTGGAGGCCATAAAGTAGCCAATTACGGGACTCACCCTATCCATATCTGTTATGAAGCAAGCCGACCTGTGATCAAGGAGAAATGAGCTCCGAAACACGTAGGGAAAAGGCACATGAAATATTCGGAAGCGCTGCTGTTTTGCCTTGTAAAGAATATATATATTCACTGAAAAAAACATAGGTTTCAGAGACGTTATAGTTTGAAATTAGCATTTAAAAAAGCTTTGAAATTCACGGAAACAAACATAGGTCTCATTTATGAGAAATCACGCATTGCTGCGTGAAAGCAGCGATGCGTCACTTCTCAGTGCGCACTCCTTGCAACATTCCTGATGCGCCATATTTAATGTATGACGCATCATGTTGCAAGGAGTTACAGATACGTCAGTATTTCTGACATATCTGTAAGTGCAAAAGTGACGCATTACTGGAGTGTGTCACAAAAGTGACGCAACTCCAGCAATGCGTCCTTTCACACGGGGCAAGCCCCATGTGAAAGGGCCTGTGTCAGTCTTACGCATGCTGTGAGGCAGGTGCAAGATTTTGACGCAACGGCGTCCTAAAAGTGATGCAGTGAAATCTCATAGATTTCACTGCGTCACTTCTACGACCCTTCCTTGCGTCAATACGCCCCCCTTGCATACATTATACCTGGCGCAGGTATAATGTGGTGCAGGGATTTACAAAGTGACGCATCTACCTAGATGCGTCACTTTGTAAAGATGGCGCAACAAGGCGCATTTTGTACGCCACTGGTGCGTCACAAAAAGTGACGGACCGGTGGTGTAAAAGTGACGCAGAGCTTCATAAATGAGGCCCCATAGGTTTAAGGGGTGTTATAGTTAGCTGGACATTTCACTCGTACAAAACCATAGAAATTCCTTTGTTATAGTTAGTTCTGCTAACTATAACTCGTGCACCCGCAATGCACTGCTGATGATGTCACATATTACATCATTCATGACAAGGTAAGTGACATCACTGATGACATCTCAAATGACGTCACCGATGACATCATCCAGTGAAGGTGGTTTAGTTTGAAATTTAAATATGTATTATATATATATATATATATATATATATATATATATATACCAATCTGTATTGAAGATTGAGTGGATATATAATGGTCTGGATGGAGGAATTATTAGATGTTTAAGTGAGTAATTAAAAGTGTCTCACTTATTACATGGATTAGTAACTAAACTATGTGAATGTGTGCATCACTGTCTCTGTTGTTGTATAACATGCTGCATCCGTTGGTCACTAACTACATGAGTGTGCGTATTAGTTATTGGTTAGTTGAATGAGTATTTGTATGGGACACTGAGTTTGTGTGTGGTTGGATGAGGTGTGTGTAACTCTATGCATAGATGTGTGAATGGTTGATTGACTAGGTGTATAGGTTTGAGTGCATGTGGAAACAGTTGTTTGGGTGACTGAGTGTATTTTTTTATGTGTTGGTGAGCAAATATATGTTTTATTTGTACATCTTCAACAAAGTAAAAAAGCAAAAGACATTGTATGTGAGAGTTGGTGTATAAGGTGTTGTGTGCATAATTGTGTAAGCGAGTAAATGTAAGTGTGATTAATTTTTCTCATGAGTGAGTAGGATGACTGCATAGCCGACTAAGACGATTGCTGATGTGTCAATGTCTATATATGTGTATAAGCGCATTTGATAGTGTTCTATTGATTAGTGACTTCATGTATAAGGGATTCTGTTGTTGAATGGGTAGTTGTGTGTGTAGATTTAGGAATCAGTGAGTGGGTGTGTAGTAACTGGTATTGGTGTGTAACTGGTTTCAAATATGGTACTCTGTATTTACAGTAAGTGATGAAATGTTATACTAGTGTATGATGAGGTGTATTAAATTGTCATGCAGATGATGTCATCAGTGATGTCATCAGTGATGTCATTTGATATGTCATCAGTGATGTCATCAGTGATGTCACTGACCATGTCATGAATGATGCAATATGTGACATCATCAGCAGTGCATTGCGGGCGCGCAAGTTATAGTTAGCAGAACGTACTATAACGGAGGAATTACTATGGTTTTGTACGAGTGAAATGTCCAGCTAACTAAAACAACCCTGAAACCTGTGCTTTTTTCTGTGAATTTCAAAGCTTTTTTAAATGCTAATTTTTAACTATAACGTCTCTGAAACATATTTTTTTTAGTGAATTTCAAAGGTTTTTTAAATGCTAATTTTTAAGTGTAGTAGTAGTTATACCTATTTTTTTGTACTCATTTTCTACAGTTTTTTAACTGTTTATTTATAAATAAATTATTCCTTAAATAACATGATATATATATTGAAAATTGCAAAAAAAAAAAACAACTGAAATATCATTTAATTTTTTTGTTTTACTTTTTTGTTTTAATATATTTATATTATTTTCCTTTAAAAAAAATCCGAATTTTTTTCTGAGTCGGGCACCCAAAGCGTACACATCACGGTGGGTGCACGGATTCTAGCCGCCATTTTTGAAAAGTCATGAAGGATCCGCATACGGTGTGCAACGGCTCCATGTTTTTCAGTTACATCACATACATTTAATATTACGTGATGCGCGCGATTGGTATGCGACCAGTCCGCAACTCCTGCTCCTGCGCATTAATGACACAAGCGCATTACAGTATACGATGCTTGCGCAGTGGCGGTTCCCGGGTGACATCATATACGTGCTGGGACACGCTGGGTGCGCAACTCCAGCAATTTTTTTTTATGTTCTAAAATGATATGTATGTGTCTTTAATATACATATTAGGGCAAGAGATTATCTAAGATATTCAACAAAATAATATATTTGTACTTATAATAAATGTATATTATTTTAAAATATATTTTTGGGAAGTCACGTCAGGTGCATGCTTCATGAGCGCAGGGTGCCCGGATCCCATGTGACCTAAAAACAAAAGATTTCATTGGTTCATAACATTTCCCACTGTAACTACCATTTTAATCATTCTTGTTGGAGCATCTTTGGAGAGACATCTCTTTTCCTACAAGAACCCTTTTTGCTTGTTTTTTGGGTGTTTTTCAAAAAATATCAAACAAAATGGCATCTGGACAGTAGCAGGAGGAAGTATCTTCTGAAGAAGAATTCTTGCAGGAGGCACCACGTCCACAGAGGCGGGAATCTGTCATGTGGAAATTCTTCACTTTTCCATCTGGAGAGAAAGAGTAAATGCGGGAAAGGTGATGTTTCATAATTTGTGACCGAGTCCTGTCAAGAGGCAGTGAAAAAAAACTCTTGTGGAACTGCTTCTATGTACAAGCATCTCCGGACCACACATCTTGTTCGGGAGGAAATGAGGTGAGCTGCTTTGAACCCCTCACCTGCGGTGGCAAGTACGTCTGGAGTATCCTCAGGAACACCTGCAATTGACATTAGGCCAGAATTTGCCTTCTCGAGCAACACTGCGTGAAGTGTAAGAAACTTATATGCTTCGGTGAGCAGTCAGTGGATGCAGTTTGTGCTGCGCAACGCAACCATCGTTGTTAATTTTTTTTTGTTTGTTTTTGGAATGATAAGTAATTCCAAAAGTTTTATTCATTTTTTTTTTGCTCATTTTTTGAAAAAACACCAAAAAATACAAAATTGTTCAAAGAAAAAAGAAGAACAAAAAAAGTTCTTATCAGAGCTACCTTATCTGGTTAAAGAAAGAACTATAATGCAAAGGTAATGTGTGAAAGTTTGGTTAAATATATGTATACAGCATAATTGACTGAAAGAATGCATTAGTAGTGTATGGTAGATTGAGAGGTGAAGATTTATGAGTATGTACTGCAGCGTGACACTGCAAGATCTTTAACTGCACTTCACTGTGGCACTTCCGAAGCACAGGGATGTGACATATGTACACGAATATGTTGCAACTCAGTGCTTCCCTCTGCACTGCTACACAAACTGCAGCCATGCGGTGACACAGGCACCCTTGCACCATGGTGCAACAAGGTATTTGTCGTGCAGAGATTGTTTTTGTGAAGGAAGGTACACTTTCCTGCACAAAACCAATTAGTAAATCTATTTTCCTCTTTCAATGTATGCTGTGGAATGCAGCATGCATTGAAAGAGGAACAAATGAAGAGAAATGAAAACAATTCCTATCCTTGCGCCTTGATACACCAACTCTAGGATGGCGCAGCATTCACACACATCTGCAGATTTACGATTTCTCATAAATTTGGAGATGTGTCTTGTTCTATGGGTGTTGCATGGGAACACCCACAGCAACACTTATGGAACCCCCTTCAATGCAAAGTTCTGTGTATGAAGGGGTCGTATTTACAAGGAGAGGAAAAACCACGCAAGGTGGCTTTTCCTCTTCTTGTAAATATGAAGGAGTACCTGGCACCATCACTACGTTACAAAAAGTGGCGTACTGGTGGCGCAGGGTGATTGTAAATCTGCCCCATAAGTACTTAGGTATTGGCAGACTGATACAATAAGAACATAGTGCTGGATGGGTGATTGAAGAATTGCCTGAGACTGACAGGAGGTATCCTACGCTGCATGGCTACTACTTCAGTATTTAATGGAGTGGACCAATAGCATGTATCTGCTTAGAGATTAGTAGGGATTATGCACAGACTATTTTATGTGTACATGTATTGGTGCCTAGGTCATTTTATAAGAATACGACTAGTAACTGGAATGATGACAGTGCTTAAGTATTGGTGGAGTGATAGGATAAGTAGGTAGGGTTAGATATGTGAATGGGACACACTGGACAATTCCTACTCTGCATGAGTACCAACTGGGTATTTAGAACAGTGTATCAATAGCATATAGCTAGTTAGAGGTCTGCTTGGATAGTGCACAGCATATTATAGCTGTACTTGTGTTAATAGCTAGGCCATTCCATAAGTTCATGACTAGTAACTAGAATAATTACAGTATTACAAACAGAGTGTATGGTGAATTTATAAGTGCTTAGGTATTGGTGGAGTAATAGGATAAGTAGATAGTGCTGGATGGGTGATTGGAAAAATACATGGGACAGACAGGAGGATTCCTACACTGCATAGTTACTAACTGGGTCTTTAGAAGAGCGTATCAATAGTTTGTAGCTGGTTAGAGGTGTGCATGCATAGTGTATAGAATATTGTACCTGCACTTGTATTAGGAACTAGGCCATTCTTTAAGTCAATGACTAATAACTTGAGTAATTTCAATGCTGCAAAGAGAGTGCATGCTCAATTATAGGTGCTTAGGTATTGGTGAAGTGATAGGATACGTAGATAGTGCTGGATGGATGAATGGAGAACTGCATGGGACAGACAAAAGTATTCCTAGACTGTATAGGTACTAACTGACGGTATCAATCCTATTTAGCTGATTAAAGGTCTGCATGCATAGTACACAGAATATTGTAATTGTACTAGTTTTTCTGGCTAGGCCATTCCTTAGGTACATGACCAGTAACTAGAATAATTTCAGTGCTGCAAAGAGAGTACATTTTGAATTTATAAGTGCTTAGGTATTGGCGGAGTGATAGGATACGTAGATAGTGCTGGATGGGTGATTAGCGAAATACATGGCACATACAGAAGGATTCCAACATTGCAAACGTATTAACTGGGTATTTAGAAGAGTGTATTAATAGTTTGTAGCTTGTTAGAGATCTGCATGCATAGTCTACAAAACATTGTACCTGTACTTGAGTTAGTGGCTAGGCCATTTCTTAAGTATATGACTAATAACTGGAGTAATTTCAGTGCTGCAAAGAGAGTGCATGCTAAATTTATAAGTGCTTAGGTATTGGCAGAGTGATAGGATACGTACATAGGGCTGGTTGGGTGAATGGACAAGTGCATGGGACAGAAAGAAGGATTCCTAGACTGCATAGGTACTAACTGAGCATTTAAAAGACTGTATCAATCCTATATAGCTGATTAGAGGTCTGCATGCATAGTGCACAGAATATTGTAGCTGTAATAGTAGCGGTGTGTATGGTTTCGAAAATGGTAGTCTGTATTTTAGGGAGTGAGGAGGTGCATCAGATGATCATGTGGATGATGTTATCAGGGATGTCATTTGAGATGTCATCAGTGATGTCATCAGTGATGACACTGACCATGTTATGGGTGATGTAATATGTGACGTCATCAGCACTGCATTGCTGGGGCGTGAGTTATAGTTAGCAAAACTAACTATAACGACCAAATTTCTCTTGTTTTGTACGAGTGAAATGTCCAACTAACTATGACGTCCAGGAAACCTGTGGTTTTTTCAGTGGATTTCTGAGGTTTTTTAAATGCTAATTTCTAACCAACAGGTGTTTTTTTCAGTGAATTTTATATATATATATATATATATATATCCAGCAAGTGCAACCTCCCAGGCTCCGACCACAGCGACCCAGGAAATCACGCAGATCCAAATAGCTTACTTCAGGCATGAGTTTTATTAAAAGCTGAACCAAACTATCTGACGCGTTTCGGGCATCCGCCCTTGCTCACAGACAGTCAGTGTTGGGAATAATCACATTTAAATACTCAATGCTTAACAGTGAAAGTGCATTTTTTTCGTTTTTTTGCTAAACACCACGTGATTATAGAAAGAGAGGACAAACTACCAGTACTGCATATAGTAGTCTGTTTTCCAAAACTTTTTACACATTAGAAAAAAATCGGAAATGAAGTTTGATTCCTGGTTAAAATCCAAACATAATGCGACATTGTTAAATCATGTAATTCATGAAAAATGGTACAAAAAACATAAATGCATAAAATGCCTAAGTGCATGATACCAAAATATTTACAGTCAAAGCCCCAACATACAGAACGATGTTGCAGTGCAAAAATGCATAATAAAGTGCAAAGTGCATGATGTAAAATCAATATCCGAATAGACGCAATGAAGATTAATAATAACAGCTATTTGTGCAAAATATGCTATAATGTAAACGTATCATATTGCATCTATACATATTTTTGTGCAAATCAGCGCTATTTGTAAACATATGACTGTAGCAGCATAATTGTAGGGCAAAGACTGTTTGGTATAGATACCACAAGATTACTATTGTCACATATCCGATAATGTAAAAGGAAAAAAGGGGATTTTTTTAAAGGAAAAACAGAAAATGCCTATTGTCTATGTCCTCAAAGAGCTGGTGTATAGCATAAAAAATAAACCAATATAAATTGTGAATCACCGTGAAACATGATTGAAAAAGAAGAATTGCGTGCAAAAACCCAAACAAGGAGATTTAGAAGTTAATCATATGGGGATGGGCGGCAGCCTGCCGAGACTCTCTTAACCAAAGCAATTGAAAAAAGGGCCAGTGCAAAACAAAGTTACAAAAACACATGGAGATCCTCCGTGTTGTTAAGCCCGTTAGGGGATCTACTATCCAGCTCAAGAATAAAATGAGATTCACTTCTTCTGAGCATCTTAATCCTATCTCCGCCCCTTCTTGGTTTATCAATCGCAGAGATAACATAATAGGACAGGCACTCCAAATTATTGTTATGTACAACCTTGAAGTGCCTAGCCACCGGGTAGGCTGGATCATTGTTGACGATGGCTCGTAAGTGCTGGAGGATCCTAACATGCACCGGCTGTCGTGTACTACCGACATATCTTAATTCACACGTGCAAGTTAGAACATAGATGGCAAACTCAGTTTTGCAGTTGTATTGACCCTTGATCTGAATTGGGTCAGGACTGAACGGCGTAAAATACTGCTGAGTACTTTTGCCAAATTTGCAGGCCCTGCAAGAGGTGCAGCGTTTGAAACCTGACCTAGTTTTCATCCATTCCTGTTTTTTCCTAAGTTCAGGAAAGTCATGGCAGATGTGAGACCTGAGTGAGGGGCCTTTCCTAAAGGTGACAATAGGTGCTTCGGCAAGTTGGGGTTTCAGTACTGGATCTGTTTTGAGGACTGGCCAACTCTTGGTCACAATAGCTCTTATTTGTCTGGCCTGTCTGCTGTAAGAGGTTATGAACCTAGAATTTGTGGTGTTATCATCAGACTTTATCGATGTTTCGACAGTGTTTTTGTTCTCCAATAAAGAGGCACGGGATCTGCATTTGGTTTTTTCCACTGCTGTTCTTAACACAGATTCACGGTAACCTCTTTCGCGAAACCTCTCCAGGGCTTCGTCAGTGCAAGTTTCAAGATCAGATTCTGTACTACAAATTCTCTTAATTCTTAAGAGTTCACCCAAAGGGATATTATCCACTACATGCCGAGGATGTGCACTGCTAGCGTGAAGAATACTGTTGCCAGCAGTGCTTTTCCGATGTAACTTTGTCGCTAGCTGGCCATTGTGAATAAAGACTTTCACATCTAAAAAGTCAGCCTCACAGTCACTGATGGAACTCGTGAATTTGAGATTCTCATTATTGATATTAATAGAATCAATTAACATTTCTGCACTATTCCTGTCTCCCTGCCATAACAAAAAAACGTCATCAATATAACGAAGCCAAAGCAAAACATGGTCAGAAAAAACTTTAGCGTGTTGCCGCCTGAGGACCTGCTCCTCCCACCAGCCCACGTGTAAACACGCGTAGCTGGGAGAGAAACAGGCCCCCATAGCGACTCCACGTTTTTGCAGATACAAATCACTCCCAAATAAAAAGAAATTGTTATTAAGACACCAGGATGTTAGCTCAATTAATACTTTGTTATGTTGGTAACAATTCATAGGCCTTTTGCCAAGAAAGAAGTCCAATGCTTTCAAGCCGGACATATGCTCTATGCTCGTATAGAGCGATTCGATGTCCAAAGTAATCATGAGCATTCCATCATTCCACTGGGTATTTTGTATCTTGGCAAGGAAATCAGCAGTGTCTCTCACATATGTTGGTAGGTCCTGGACTAGGTCTTGCAGGAAATAATCTATGTACTCTGTGACATGCTCTGCCGCACCCGCAATTGCCGAAATAATCGGTCGGCCAGGTACCGGTCTAGTCAAATATGAAGGAGTACCTGGCACCATCACTAGGTTACAAAAAGTGGCGTACTGGTGGCGCAGGGTGATTGTAAATCTGCCCCATAAGTACTTAGGTATTGGCAGACTGATACAATAAGAACATAGTGCTGGATGGGTGATTGAAGAATTGCCTGAGACTGACAGGAGGTATCCTACGCTGCATGGCTACTACTTCAGTATTTAATGGAGTGGACCAATAGCATGTATCTGCTTAGAGATTAGTAGGGATTATGCACAGACTATTTTATGTGTACATGTATTGGTGCCTAGGTCATTTTATAAGAATACGACTAGTAACTGGAATGATGACAGTGCTTAAGTATTGGTGGAGTGATAGGATAAGTAGGTAGGGTTAGATATGTGAATGGGACACACTGGACAATTCCTACTCTGCATGATTACCAACTGGGTATTTAGAAGAGTGTATCAATAGCATATAGCTAGTTAGAGGTCTGCTTGGATAGTGCACAGCATATTATAGCTGTACTTGTGTTAATAGCTAGGCCATTCCATAAGTTCATGACTAGTAACTAGAATAATTACAGTATTACAAACAGAGTGTATAGTGAATTTATAAGTGCTTAGGTATTGGTGGAGTAATAGGATAAGTAGATAGTGCTGGATGGGTGATTGGAAAAATACATGGGACAGACAGGAGGATTCCTACACTGCATAGTTACTAACTGGGTCTTTAGAAGAGCGTATCAATAGTTTGTAGCTGGTTAGAGGTGTGCATGCATAGTGTATAGAATATTGTACCTGCACTTGTATTAGGAACTAGGCCATTCTTTAAGTCAATGACTAATAACTTGAGTAATTTCAATGCTGCAAAGAGAGTGCATGCTCAATTATAGGTGCTTAGGTATTGGTGAAGTGATAGGATACGTAGATAGTGCTGGATGGATGAATGGAGAACTGCATGGGACAGACAAAAGTATTCCTAGACTGTATAGGTACTAACTGACGGTATCAATCCTATTTAGCTGATTAGAGGTCTGCATGCATAGTACACAGAATATTGTAATTGTACTAGTTTTTCTGGCTAGGCCATTCCTTAGGTACATGACCAGTAACTAGAAAAATTTCAGTGCTGCAAAGAGAGTACATTTTGAATTTATAAGTGCTTAGGTATTGGCGGAGTGATAGGATACGTAGATAGTGCTGGATGGGTGATTAGCGAAATACATGGCACATACAGAACGATTCCAACATTGCAAACGTATTAACTGGGTATTTAGAAGAGTGTATTAATAGTTTGTAGCTTGTTAGAGATCTGCATGCATAGTCTACAAAACATTGTACCTGTACTTGAGTTAGTGGCTAGGCCATTTCTTAAGTATATGACTAATAACTGGAGTAATTTCAGTGCTGCAAAGAGAGTGCATGCTAAATTTATAAGTGCTTAGGTATTGGCAGAGTGATAGGATACGTACATAGGGCTGGTTGGGTGAATGGACAAGTGCATGGGACAGAAAGAAGGATTCCTAGACTGCATAGGTACTAACTGAGCATTTAAAAGACTGTATCAATGCTATATAGCTGATTAGAGGTCTGCATGCATAGTGCACAGAATATTGTAGCTGTAATAGTAGCGGTGTGTATGGTTTCGAAAATGGTAGTCTGTATTTTAGGGTGTGAGGAGGTGCATCAGATGATCATGTGGATGATGTTATCAGGGATGTCATTTGAGATGTCATCAGTGATGTCATCAGTGATGACACTGACCATGTTATGGGTGATGTAATATGTGACGTCATCAGCACTGCATTGCAGGGGCGTGAGTTATAGTTAGCAAAACTAACTATAACGACCAAATTTCTCTTGTTTTGTACGAGTGAAATGTCCAACTAACTATGACGTCCAGGAAACCTGTGGTTTTTTCAGTGGATTTCTGAGGTTTTTTAAATGCTAATTTCTAACCAACAGGTGTTTTTTTCAGTGAATTTTATATATATATATATATATATATATATATATATATATATATATATATATATATATATATATATATATATATATATATATATATATTTAATCTCCTCTCACTCTTACAAGGAAGGAATCAACACTCAGGTTGTAGTTTGGAAGTATTTAATCTGCAAAGGACGTGATCCACGAGTTTTGGCTCGTCCAAACATTGATAACTATACAAGACGTCATTGTAGCATCCTTATTTAATTGTACAAAAATAATAATGCAATGTAAATGCCTCCTAGTTGCCCACATTAACAGAGGACTACATATTACTTTAATCCAAAAAGCTGGTCACGATGTGAAAATTCAGGAACTGATACTATAAAGAAAAGAAAACAAGTATTAATAGGTACACAGTGTATATGGCTGGGTTCAAACTGGAATGGCATGGTGAGCAAAAAAACAATGGATTTAGGTCCAGATCACTGTACTGGGGTGAATGTATGACTTTGTTCTGCATTCTGTCCATCAACTGTTGTTTTTGCATTTGTCACTCCGAGTGGGACGGGTATGCTCAGACGTGAGTCCCGTGCTCTCCATGCCACTGGAATCAAGCTATCCTGGCTGATGAGGGCTGAAAACCCTAAATCGGTCCTTGGATGCTTGTTTCCAGTCCAGGGAAGACCTGGCTTGGGAGTTCGGGTGGCCTGTTCCCATGGGGCACAGGGTCAAGACTGATTTGCTTATGGCTGGGTTCAAACTGGAATGGCATGGTGAGTCAAAAAAAACGATGGATTTAGGCCCAGATCTCTGTACTGGGGTGAATGTATGACATTAGTTCTGCTATCTGTCCATCAACTGTTGTTTTTGCACAATGCCATTTCAGCATATCTTGCCCCGTGACCGCCATACCTGTATGTTCGTCAATGTGACTTATTCCTAATAAACATACTTAGGATTGCAAACATCAACATAAACATTGAACTACACATTACTTTAACCCGTTCTATGCTCATGACGGAGCCGCTCCGTCATGAGCCTCGGTTGAGCTGTGCTCATGACGGAGCGGTTCCATCATGGCCCGCTCGGCGCGCCTGCGCGGCGCGAATTTCGCGCCTGCGCTGGACGTTCCATTGAGCGGGGCGGGCCATGACGGAACTGCTCCGTCATGAGCCCAGCTCAACCGTGGCTCGTGACGGAGCAGCTCCGTCATGGGCATGTGAGCGCCGCTCGGCCGCCCCACTCCCTTAGCGCTGCGGCGGAATTCCCACCGCAGCGAAGGGGTTAAAGTGAAAGGCTATCGGCCATATTAATCTGGGCATGTTGCATATTATAATGGTTCTTACGCGAAAGACAAGAATCAAAAGGGCTTTTAATATACACACACTTTCCCTAAATCAGGTTCTAGCGATTATAGTTCCATTCCAATCACAGCTCATTTGAGATTTCATGAGTGATGTCATGAGTGATGTAACTGGCCATGTCATGAATGATGTAATGTCTGAGGTCATTAGCAGTACATTGCGGGGGCATAAGATATAGTTAGCTCAGGTAACTATAACTGCTAATTTTCATTGGTTGTGTAGGAGTGAAATCTGAGTCTAAATATACCATCCCTGTAATCTTTGTTTTTTTCAGAAAATGTCTAGTTTTTGTAACATTAATTAAGATGTATATCGCAATGGATGGTGGGGGGTTGGAAGCAGGGCCTGGTATTGTGCTGACCCTACACAAGCTTGCTGCTCCTGCCTTCCCTCCTCCTAGCCATCTATTGTCCAAGTCCATGTCCCTTCTCCCTTATTTACAGCCCTGTGTGGCTGTTGTTCTGTCACTGGCCTTCCTGCCTACTCTGAACAGTTAGCTTGCTGCCCCATCCACCTCCTCCTATCCTCTGTTTTCTGAATCTATGAAGTAGCCTCCTCCCTCCTACCGTGCATGGGCTGATGTATTGCCACTGCCCTCCATTTAGCATGATGTACCAGTCCACTCCTCCTGCCCTCCATTGCCCAATTCTATGCCCCATCATTGACCTCCTACTTAGCCTGTGCTTAGCTTGCTGCCCCTATTCTCCTTCCCCCTGCCCTCCAATGTCTGTGTGCATGCCCCTGCTCCATCCTTTTTGCCCACCATGTTCCATGGACCTGCCACTCCTATCTACACTGAGTGTTCTGTTGAACTGCCACTCTCCTCCAACCTGCCTAGGATTGTCAGATGACTGTAACCTGTCCCTGCCACCCCCACCCTGCCTGTCCACATTCCATGCCCCAATCCCCTTCCTCCTGTCTCTCCATGGTCCATTTTACTGCCACACCCTTCTGCCCTCCCTGGTCTGTTGTGCTGCAACTGCTCCTCCTGCCTGCCCCATGTGATCTGTTATGAGGCCCCTTTCCCTGAAGTCTCTTGTCTGTGCCCAGGTCCTGACCCTCCCTTCTTTCCTCCATGGTCCTTTGTGCATGTCCCTGCACCCTCCTTCTTGCTCATCATAGCCATTGTACTGCCACTAACCCTCCCACTTGCCGTGCATGGTCTTCTGTGCTATCACGGCCCCGCCCACCTTCTCTGTGTGGTCAGCTAGATGCCCCTGACCCCCTCCCACCTTCCCTACATGGTCTGTGTATGCCATTATAGTCTCACTGTTGCTCTCCATGGTGTCCCTTGATTCTAGGGCCCATCCTGCCTTACCTCCATGGTGATCTTGCTGCGCCTGCCCTGCCCCCTTGCCCCCAGCCCTCTGTTTCATGTGCACACCCCTATTATCTCCCTCCAGGCTTGTCTGTTCCATTGTAATGCCCCTGATCCATCCCTCCTGCCCTTTACGGTCCGTTATGCTGCAGTTTTCTCTCTTGTCTGTCCATTATGGTCAGCTAGCTACCATTGTCTCTTTCCCCTCTGTTCTCTATTGTCAATGTGCATGGCCCTGTTCCCTCCCTATTGCTTTCTATGGATTGTTGTGCTGCACTCTCATCCCACATGCCCTGTGTGGTGTATTGTGCTGCTGCAAACCCTGATGCCTGCCATGTAGAGTCAATTTGGTGCACCTCTCCATGTCCCTCCTGTCCTCTGTTAACCAAGTCCATGTCCCTACCCCAGTTCCTCCTGCCTTCCATGATCCAATGAACCATACTTGCTAATATTTCTAACTTGGTAAGAGGTGAGATTTTGAAAAAATACTGAGGTATTGATTTTCCCCTTTGACTTACCTTGAAAAAGAGGAGATTGTAGACAGGAGACAGATCAAATAAAGCCCATTTGGGCTTAAAAACATTGGACGTTTCCTGGCTGAATCGGGTCTGTTGTAAGTATGGTTGTACTACCACTGCCTCTTCCTTCTGCCCACAATGGCCTATTATATTGCCACAGCCTCTCTTGCCAGTCCTGTATTGTTGGTTTGTTGCCTCTGCCCCCTTTCCACTCCCCTCCATAGTCTGTTGTGGTGCCACTGCCCTTCCTACCTGCCCAGTGTGGGCAAATTGTTGCCTCTGCACCCTCCTACCTGCCTTCACTTTTCAGAGGCCGTGCCCCTGGCCTCTGCTTCTCAACAGTATCCTAATGAACAACTAGATTGCTAACATTCTATATTTATTATAAAATTGTGGAACGCCTGATGTCATCTTGATGTAATCAAAACTGTAATACCTAGAGCATTTCCTTTAGAAATTACATATATGAGAGGGTCTTATTTCCATCAAAATTATTGTTAGTGCTCTAAAGAACTAAAATGAGGACATAGTTTCTTATTTTTTCTTATAGCGAAAAGCACTTTTAAAATATATGTTATCTTTATGGTTTTTTATCCAGTTGACCACTTGATTGAATGTCGCAATTAGGGGAAAGGATGTGGTGTTACTTCCAGAGCTGCAGACTTTGCAACTGGGGAACCAGGTTGGAGTTTCTGCTTCAGCTCGACATTCTGTGATTCTGGTCAAATCACTTAATCTCTCCATGTCTACAAACAAAATTAATTTGTTCTTGTGTGATGTAACCAATGCTCATATAAAGCACTCCAATACCTGACAAGTCTGCACCATAAAAAAACTGCAAAAACTCAAAAAATAAAAAGTGTTTTGCACACTTCTGTCATTGGGCTACATGTGGGCTACATCTGGATGATATTTGTGCTACATTTGGACTCTTTTGTCTCTGGTGGCCATCTTGGGAGATTTATTTGTTATGAAGTATCCTAATTTCCTCTTTTACTGCAGTCTCCTCAGAAGGAAATGCTTTCAGTTTTTTACTTTGATTCCATCAAGAAGGTATTCAGATATGTCACACACTTGCCATAAATTCTTAAGGTTAGAACTCTTGTTGCTCATTAGATCACTGTAGTAAATCTACTACTCACCACAGAAATCTACTGCTGCTATTAAAAGTGCATGTTTCAGTCTGCATGTCAGAATTGTTTTATGAAATGGAAGAGGATTTGAGAAATCACACAAAATGTGTTCTAATTTTTCTTTCTTCAGCACTCATCAATCATAATTTCTATGGCAAAATGAACTCCCTTATTGTGTTTCTTTTTAAATTAAATGTTTTAAGTGTTACAACTTTATTCCAATGAAGATGGCTTCAGGTGTTCCATACTTTTGTCATAATTAGCACTGTTAGCGCTCTAGTTGTTCTTTAGTTGTGTCACTCTAGTTGTTCTAGTTGTTCTAGTTGCTCTAGTTGTGTCACTCTAGTTGTTCTAGTTGTGTCACTCATTTTCCATAAATTCAGAATGTAAGCACTCTAGTTGCTCATTAGATCACTGTAGTATAGCTACTGCTCACCAGGTAAGTCTGCTGCTGCTATTCAAAGTGCATATTTCAGTCTGCATGCATGTTAGAATTTTTTTAATGAAATAGAAGAGGATTTGAGAAGTCAAAATGTGCCCTACTTTTTCTTTCTGCAGCACTTATCATAATTTCTATGGCAAAATGAAGCCCCTCATTTTGTTTTTTTGCAAATGAAATGTTTTAAGTGTTACCACTTTATTCCAATCAAGATGGCTTCAGGTGTTCCATACTTTTGTCATAAGTGAGACTATTAGTGCTATAGTTGTTCTTTATAGCACTTTGGGACATTCTGTTATTGTGCTATACCTGCGCTACATCTGGGTGATATTTGTGCTACATTTGGGCTCTTTTGTATCTGGTGGCCATCTTGGGAGACTTTTTTGTTATGAAGTTTCCTAATTTCCTCATTTACTACAGTCTCCGCAGTAGGAAATACGTTCAGTTTTTTAACTTTGATTCCATCAAGAAGGCATTAAGATGTGTCACACATTTGCCATACATTCTGAATGTTAGCATTCTAGTTGTTCATTAGATCACTGTAGTAAAGCAACTGCTCACCGAGGAAGTCTGCTGCTGGTATTCAAAGTGCATGTTTCAGTCTGCATGTTAGAATTTTTTTAATGAAATAGAAGAGGGTTTGAGAAGTCAAAATGTGCCCTAATTTTTCTTTCTGGAGCACTAATCATAAATGCTATGGCAAAATGAAGCCCCTCATTTTATTCCTTTGCAAATTAAATGTTTTAAGTGTTAACACTTTATTCCAATCAAGATGGCTTCAGGTGTTCCATACCTTTGTCATAAGTAAGACTGTTAGCACTCTAGTTGTTCTTTAGAACACTCTGGGACATATGTCATTGGTCTATACTCGGGCAACACCTGGGTGATATTTGGGCTACATTTGGGCTCTATTGTCTCTGGTGGCCATCTTGTGAGACTTATTTGTTATGAAGTTTCCTAATTTCCTCATTTACCTCAGTCTCCTCAGTAGGAAATAGTTTCAGTTTTTTACTTTGGTTCCATCAAGAAGGCGTTCAGATGTGTCACACATTTGCCATAACTTCTGAATGTTAGCACTCTAGTTGCTTATTAGATCACTGCAGTAAAGCTACTGCTCAGCAGGGACGTCTGCTGTTGTTTTTCAAAGTGCATGTTTCAGTCTGCATGTTAGAATTTTTATTGAAATAGGAGAGCGTTTTGAGAAGTCAAAATGTGCCCTAATTTTTCTTTCTGCAGCAGTAATCATAATTTCTTTGGCAAAATTAAACCCATCATTTTGTTCCTTTGCAAATTAAATGTTTTAAGTGTTACCACTTTATTCCAATCAAGATGGCACAGGTGCTCCATACTTTTGTCAAAAGTAACACTGTAAGCACTCTAGTTGTTCTTTAGAAAACTCTGGGACATTCTGTTATTGGGCTATACCTGGGCTACATTTGGGTGATACTTGTGCTACATTTGGGCTCTTTTGTCTCTGGCGCCCATCTTGGGAGACTCTTTTGTTATGAAGTTTCCTAATTTCCTAATTTACTACAGTCTCCTCAGTAGGAAATACTTTCAGTTTTTTACTTTGATTCCATCAAGAAGGCATTCAGATGTGTCACATATTTGCCATAAATTCTGAATGTTAGCACTCTAGTTGCTCATTAGATCACTGTATTAAAGCAAGTGCTCACCAGGGAAGTCTGTTGCTGCTATTCAAAGTGCATGCTTCAGTCTGCATGCATGTTAGAATGTTTTAACGAAATAAAAGGGGATATGAGAAGTCAAAATGTGCCCTCATTTTTCTTTCTGCAGCACTAATCATAATTTCTCTGGCGAAATGAAGCCCCTGATTTTGTTCCTTTGCAAAGTTTTAAGTGTTACCACTTTATTTCAATCGAGATGGCTTCAGGTGTTCCATACTTTTGTCATAAAAACGACTGTAAGCGCTCTAGTTGTTCTTAAGAACACTCTGGGATGTCTGTCATTGGGCTACACTTGGGCTACATCTGGGTGATATTTGTGCAACATTTGGGCTCTTTTGTCTCTGGTGGACATCTTGGGAGACATATTTGTTATGAGGTTCCCTAATTTCCTCATTTACTACAGTCTCATACTTTCTATGGCAAAATGAACCCCTCATTTTGTTCCTTTTTAAATTAAAGGTTTTAAGCGTTACCACTTTATTCCAATCAAAATGGCTTCAGGTGTGCTATACCTGTGTCATAAGTAAGGCTGTTAACAATCTAGTTGTTCTTTAGAACACTCTGGGAATCTGCAGTAGAACACAAAGGAATCAACTGACAGTATCTGCCCTTGTTGGATGTACATGTTTTACTGAGAATGTCAGACTTCATTCAAACATGACTGAGAAAGATAATGTGAATTTACAGAAATGATGCTCTCAGTTTAGCTTATAGATCACCTTCCAAAATTCTGTGGTAAAAGCATGAGAAAATAGTTTTCTCTCAAACATGATTCATGACATTCCAGCAGAAGGCTTTTTCACATGGTAAAATCACCTTAGAACACACCACAATTTCTAAAATGAGTATGGTACTATCAACAAATGATTTATACTGTAATTAAAGTCTTAAAACCTTCTATTAACTGAAATGCTTTTTAATGAGGTGCTATCATGTATATTGGTCCCAAGATGGCTGCCAACACTTCTTGGATGAAGTGCTGACAGCCAATCAGATCTCACGATGAGATGTGTGGTTAGGCTCCGCCCAGATATATATATATATATGTATATATATATATATATATATATATATATATATATATATTACCTACTGGCGGTCGCCAGTAGGTATATATAGTTAGGATTTTTTCTCTATGGGATTTTTGAAAATTCTATGTCTAATAACTTTGGCGTTTGTGGACGGAATTGGCTGAAATTTTCAGGAAAATTGAACATTTTGTTTCTGAGCAGCCCCTGACAATTTGGGGGGGTTTCATCAAGGGGGGGCCGAGAAAAAAGGGGGGTCCCAAAACGCGTTTTTCCCATGTTAATTTCCATAGGGCGGTTGGCCTCACTTTTAGCTCGAACGGCTGAATGGATTTGCACGAAACTTGGCAAAATTGTAGGGACTGTTAGCCCGATGTGCCTTTGCTAGGTCTCAATATATGTGCTCCAGTGGATTTTGAGTAATTTAGGTTCAAAAAAAGATATATATCTGGGCGGAGCCTAACCACACATCTGATCTGATTGGCTGTCAGCACTTCATCCAAGAAGTGTTGGCAGCCATCTTGGAACCAATATACATGATAGCACCTCATTAAAAAGCATTGTAGTTAATAGAGGGTTTTAGGACTTTAGTTACATTATAAATCATTTGTTGATGGTACCATACTCATTTTAGGAATTGTGGTGGGTTCTAAGGTGATTTTACCATGTGAAAAAACCTTCTGCTGTGATATCATGAATATTGTTTGAAAGAAAACTAATATCTCATGATTTTCCCACAGTGGTTTGGAAGGGGATCTATAAGCTAAACTGAAAGCATATTTTCTGTAAATTCACATTATCTTTCTCAGTCATGTGAAAATGAAGTCTGACATTCTCAGTAAAACATGTACATCCAACAAGGACAGAGACTGTCAGTTGATTCCTTTGTGTTCTACTGCAGCCTCCTAGAGTGTTCTAAAGAACAACTAGAGCGCTAACAGTCCTACTTATTACAAAGGTATGGCACACCTGAAGCCATCTTGATTGGAATAAAGTGGTAACTCTTAAAACATTTAATTTAAAAAAGAAACAACATGAGGGGGTATATTTTACCATAGAAAGTATGATTAGTGCTGCAGAATGAAAAATTAGGCCACATTTTGAGTGACTTCTCAAATCCTTTTCTATTTCATTAAAACATTCTGACATGCAGTCTCCCAAAATGGCCACCAGATACAAAAGAGCCCAAATGTAGCCCAAATATCACCCAGATGTAGCCCAAGTATAGCCCAATGACAGAATGTCCCAGAGTGTTCTAAAGAACAACTAGAGCGCTAACAGTCCTACTTATTACAAAGGTATGGCACACCTGAAGCCATCTTGATTGGAATAAAGTGGTAACTCTTAAAACATTTAATTTAAAAAGAAACAACATGAGGGGGTATATTTTGCCATAGAAAGTATGATTAGTGCTGCAGAATGAAAAATTAGGGCACATTTTGAGTGACTTCTCAAATCCTTTTCTATTTCATTAAAACATTCTGACATGCAGTCTCCCAAAATGGCCACCAGAGACAAAAGAGCCCAAATGTAGCCCAAATATCACCCAGATGTAGCCCAAGTATAGCCCAATGACAGAATGTCCCAGAGTGTTCTAAAGAACAACTAGAGCGCTAACAGTCCTACTTATTACAAAGGTATAGCACACCTGGAGCCATCGTGATGGGAATAAAGTGGTAACTCTTAAAACATTTAATTTAAAAAGGAACAAAATGAGGGGGTATATTATGCAATAGAAGGTATTATTAGTGCTGCAGAAAGAAAAATTAGGGCACATTTTGAGTGACTTTTCAAATCCTCTTCTATTTCATTAAAAAATTCTGACATGCAGTCTCCCAAAATGGCCACCAGAGACAAAAGAGCCCAAATGTAGCCCAAATATCACCCAGATGTAGCCCAAGTATAGCCCAATGACAGAATGTCCCAGAGTGTTCTAAAGAACAACTAGAGCGCTAACAGTCCTACTTATTACAAAGGTATGGCACACCTGAAGCCATCTTGATTGGAATAAAGTGGTAACTCTTAAAACATTTAATTTAAAAAGAAACAAAATGAGGAGGTATATTTTGCCATATGAATTATGATTAGTGCTGCAGAAAGAAAAATTAGGGCACATTTTGAGTGACTTCTCAAACCCTCTTCAATTTCATTAAAAAATTCTGACATACAGTCTCCCAAGATGGCCACCAGAGACAAAAGAGCCTAAATGTAGCCCAAATATCACCCAGATGTACCCCAAGTATAGCCCAATGACAGAATGTCCCAGAGTGTTCTAATGAACAACTAGAGCGCTAACAGTCTTACTTATGACAAAAGTATGGCACACCAGAAGCCATCTTGATTGGAATGAAGTGATAAGTCTGAAAACACTCAATTTAAAAAGGAACAACATGAGGGGGTTAATTTTGCCATAGAAAGTATGATTAGTGCTTCAGAAAGAAAAATTAGGGATCATTTTGAGTGACTTCTCAAATCCTCTTCTATTTCATTAAAAAAATTCTGACATGCAGACTGAAACATGCACTTTGAATACCAGCAGCAGACGTCCCTGGTGAGCAGTAGCTTTACTACAGTGATCTAATGTGCAACTAGAGTGCTAACATTCAGAATTTATGGCAAATGTGTGACACATCTGAATGCCTTCTTGATGGAACCAAAGTAAACAAGCATTGAAAATGCAATAGATCTCGCCCTCGTTTAAGTTAAAGCCATTCTGTTTGTAATGAGGTGGCTTTTTAGCTTTGCTTTTATTAGTGTTTTTTCAACTTTCATGTAAATAACATGCATCTGTATGCATATAAGTATATGTATGCATGCATTTATGTTTGTATTTATATAGCTATACAGATGATATATGTTTATATATGTATGTATATATATATATTCACTGAAAAAACCATAGGTTATAGACCATATATAGTTAGGAATTAGCATTTACAAAACCTTGAAAATTCACTGAAAAAACCATAGGTTATAGACCATATATAGTTAGGAATTAGCATTTACAAAACCTTGAAAATTCACTGAAAAAACCATAGGTTATAGACCATATATAGTTAGGAATTCGCATTTACAAAACCTTATTTTACTCACACAAAACCATTGAAATTCCATATATAGTTAGTTGCACTAACTATATATCGCGCACCCGCAATCCACTGCTGATGATGTCACATATTACATCATTCATGACATGGTCAGTGACATCACTGATGACATCACTGATGACATCTCAAATGACATCACTGATGACATCACTGATGACAACATCCAGTGACTGTATGTTTCTGTAAAGTTAAAATATGTCTTACATATTGAAGAATGAGTGGATGTATAAGTGTCTGGATGAAGGATTTAGTAGGTGCATGACTGACTGTATGAGTGAGTGATTAAATGTGTCTCACTGAGTGCATGGGTTAGTGACTAAACTGTCTTAATTTGTGCATCATTATGTCTGTTGTTCTGTAAACTGTTGCATGTGTTGATAAGTAGCTATATGAGTAACTATATGGGTTATTGATTGGTTGCCCAAGTATTTGTATGGGAGACTGAGTGTGTGTGTGGGTGGCTGGGAGGTGTATGACTCTGTGCATAGATGTGTGAGCAGTTGATTCACTAGATGTATGGTTTCAAAAGTGCATGTGGAAACAGCTGTATGGGCGGTTGACTGTGTGCATGAGTGTATTGGTGAGTGAATGGATATCTCAGTGCTACATGTCAAAGTAAGTACATATGTAAAACACAGTACATATGAGAGTTGACATATATAAATAACTGTGCATAAGAGCCAGTGAACGTGTGAGTGGCTGTATGGATCATTGTGAACTTGTATCAGGGATTGTATAAGAGAGTAAATATGTGTTAGTATATGTTTGAATAAGTAACGTTTGTATAACTGTATAGTTGAGGAAATGGAGGTGTGATTGATTCTTTGCATGACTGACTAGGTGTGTGAGTAACTCCATGGATGAGTGACAGTCTGTGAGTGTCTGTTTACACTGATTGTATCTAAGGTTATATTAGAGTCTGAAGAGGTTCATCGTATTATCACATGAATGATATCATCAGTGATGTGATCAGTAATGTCAAATGAGATGTCATCAGTGATGTCATTTGAGATGTCATCAGTGATGTCATTTGAGATGTCATCAGTGATGTCATCAGTGATGTCACTGACCATGTCATGAATGATGTAATATGTGACATCATCAGCAGTGGATTGCGGGTGCGCGATATATAGTTAGTGCAACTAACTATATATGGAATTTCAATGGTTTTGTGTGAGTAAAATAAGGTTTTGTAAATGCGAATTCCTAACTATATATGGTCTATAACCTATGGTTTTTTCAGTGAATATATATATATATATATATGTTACCTACTGGCGGTCGCCAGTAGGTAGCTATAGTTAGGATTTTTTTCAATGCAAAATCTCAAAATTCTATTTGGAATAACTTTAGCGCCGGTTGACGAATCTGCCTGAAAATTTCCTCAAATTTGCCTTGCGGAGCTCCGGTCCTTCCTTGAAAGTTTCGGGGGGATTCGTCAAGCGGGGGCCAAGATGAAAGGGGGATCCCAAAACGTGTTTTCCCCATGTTAATTTCCATAGGGCGGTCGAACTCACTTTTAGCCCGAACGGCTGAATGGATTTCCACCAAACTTGGCAAAATTGTAGGGACTGGTAGCCCGATGTGCCTTTGCTATGTCTCAAGATATGTGCTCCAGTGGATTTTGAGTAATTTAGGTTCAAAAAAATATATATATCTATAGGCGCGCCTCGGTATGCGCACGGGGCGCGTACCGGGCGCGCTACGCGACCTGCGTGCAGAAAGCTGATTGGCTCTCGGGTGTCTGTCAACATTGCAAACAGTCCGGAGCGGCGGCCATCTTGTGTCTCGGTAGGTTCGAGACACAAGAGGTGGCTAAAACAAAGGGGGAATTGATCATAATGGGGCAGAGTAGACCCCCCTTGACCCCCTAGGTTTGATGTGGGGGCCATAAAAGGGCCCCGCGGGGCAAAAAAAAAAATTTGATTTTCGCGGGGGAAGCGCCCGGTACGCGCATCGGGGAGCGTACCGGGGAGCATACCATGGGGAAAAAGATTGACAGTTTTTTTTAAAAAGTAGCTGCTTTAAAAAAAAAAATCTTTTTGTTGTTTTTTTTTCATATATACATACACATACATATATATAAATGCATATGCATATATATGCATATATGTGTATATGTGTGCGTGTAGAGAGAGGTAGAGAGGTAGAGGTGTAGAGGTAGAGAGGTAGAGGTAGAGAGGTAGCGGTAGAGAGGTAGAGACAAGTAGAGAGAGAAGTAGAGAGAGGTAGAGAGGTAGAGAGTGGAGAGTGAGTAATAGAGAATAGAGAGTGAGTAGTAGAGAGTAGTAGAGAGCAGTAGAGAGAGTAGCAGAGAGTGAGTAGTAGAGAGTAGTAGAGTGAATAGTAGAGTGAGTAGTAGAGAGTAGCAGAGAGTGAGTAGTAGAGAGTGAGTAGTAAAGGGTAGTAGAGAGTATGTAGTAGAGTGATTTGTAGAGAGCAGTAGAGAGTGAGTAGTAGAGAGTAGTAAAGAGTGAGTAGTAGAGAGTGAGTAGCAGAGAGAATAGTAGAGAGTAGTGGAGAGTGAGTAGTAGAGTGAGTAGTAGAGACTAGTAGAGAGAGAGTAGTAGAGAGTGAGTAGTAGAGAGTGAGTAGTAGAGAGTGAGTAGTAGAGAGAGAGTAGTAGAGAGTGAGTAGTAGAGAGTAGTAGAGAGTGAGAAGTAGAGAGTGAGTAGTAGAGAGTAGTAGTGAGTAGTAAAGAGTGAGTAGTAGAGAGAGAGTAGTAGAGAGTGAGTAGTAGAGAGTAGTAGATAGTGAGTAGTAGGGAGTAGTGAGTAACGAGTAGTAGGGAGTGAGTAGTAGAGAGAGAGTTGTAGAGAGTAGTAGAGTAGTAGAGAATGAGTAGTAGAGAGTGAGTATTTGAGAGTAGTGGAGTAGGAGAGAGTAAGTAGTAGAGAGTAGTGGAGAATATTCCAAAGTTTGGCACAGCACAACTTGCACAATGAGTCCAATCAAATCATATCACTTAGAGTCCTTATTGAAGCGCTGAATCTTGGTGTATATTCAAATGCTTTTATTTTCCTTAAGTTTATGTACCACAGCCAGCCGAAACGTTTCGTTCTGTACAACAGAACTTCTTCAGGGCGTTCTTATTTCCTTCAAGTTATGTCAGTATCCTGTTGTCAAATAACTAGATATTTCTTCCAAATGTTAGATGAGACGTAAGTACATTCTTATTCAAAGTGACTAGGTATCAATATTACCCACACAATTCGGGCAGACTTGAGTAATTTATAGCATCCTCAAAGTCAGTCTTTCAAAAATTCCAAAGTATAGGACATGATAATCCAAATCCAAATGTTTCTCAAGAAAAGTCATTTTCAATCGTTCGGAATATCGGTGTTTGGACAGATATGACCCAGGGACCCCCAGTATGCAAGGGGAATTAGTCCCCCCTCTGCAAACGCGCCAGTGGCCTGCATTGCAGAGAGGTGTAAAAAGGGGGTGGCCTCATTACACCTCTCTGCAATGCAGCCTCCTGGCGCATACTGGAGGCTCCTGGTGGGCTAGTTGGTCCCCAGGGACCCCCAGTATGCAAGGGGAATTAGTTCCCCCTCTGCAAACGCGGCAGGGGGCTGCGTTGCAGAGAGGTGTAACAAGGGGCATAGCCTCATTACACCTCTGCAATGCATCCCCCTGGCGCATACTGGAGGTTCCAGTGTGCTAGTTGGCCCCCAGGGGCCCCCAGTATGCAAGGGGAATTAGTTCCCCCTCTTCAAGCATGCACGGGGGCTGCATTGCAGAGAGGTGTAAAAAGGGTTGTGGCTTTATTACACCTCTCTGCAATGCAGTCCCCTGACGCATACTGGAGATTCCTGTTGGGCTTTCAGGTCTTATATAGTTAGGAATTAGCATTAAAAAAACCTTTGAAATTCACTGAAAAAACCATAGGTTTCACACCAGTTATAGTTAGGAATTAGCATTTAGAAAACCTATGAAATTCACTGAAAAAAACATAGGTTTCACACCAGTTATAGTTAGGAATTAGCATTTAAAAAAACCTATTGAATTCACTGAAAAAGCATAGGTTTCACACCAGTTATAGTTAGCTGGAAATTTTACTGACATAAAACCATTGAAATTCCCACGTTATAGTTAGTTGGACTCACTATAACTTGCGCGCCTGCAATGCACTGCTGATGACGTCACATATTACATCACTCATGACATGGTCAGTGACATCACTCATGACATCACTGATGACACCATCCTTGTGACAGAGTGACAGACCTCCTTTCAGTGTAATGTAACCCTTGAAACACATATTCAAAAATAGAAACTAACATTTTCATAAAAATGGAGATACCCATACCAGTTACAACAACCAATTCAGTAATTCCACCATCTAGATACACATCCACTCATTCACCAACAGTTCTATATAGTCACTCATACATATACTCACTCAGCATATGTAGTGATACAAATATACATCCTGTTACACACCGACAGTCATCCAAAAGTTACTCACACACATAATCACACATGCAAATAAACTATTGAACATCCATTTATTTGCATATACAGCTATACACACACTACCCCCTTACTTCTAAGGAAACTTACACATACTTACTCTCTTAAACAATCACTTATAGAAACACATACTTATTAAAACAAGAACTCTTTCAATCTCTCACTCTCACATATACTCACTTATATACATCAATACTCACATATACTAGATTAAAACATATGTAGTTACTGATAAAGACACTAGTGAGACAGTCATTCACTCACTAACACACACATATACACACTCATCCACCCATACAGTCCGGCACATATGCTGTCTTCAAAACACATACAAACAGAGAGTCAGTCATTGATGCATCTATGTGCTAGGTAACACCCCCACCAAACCATACAGACACTGATACTAAAAAAACATCTAATAACCCATATACACACACATGTAGCTACTCACCAACCCATGCAGCCACTTATACCCAAAGTGAAACACTGATGCAAACATTTAAATATTTGAACAATACTCGCTAATATATGTATTCACTAAGATACACTTAATAAGCCAGTCAACCAATCAATTTTTTTTTTTTTAACATCCATTAAGACACTTATTTAAACATTTATTCTTCCATCGACCTTTACATATACATATATAAAACATATGAATTTTTCAGAAAGACACACATTCACTGGATGGTGTCATCAGTGATGTCATGAGTGATGTCACTGACCATGTCATGAGTGATGTAATATGTGACGTCATCAGCAGTGCATTGCAGGCGCGCAAGTTATAGTGAGTCCAACTAACTATAACGTGGGAATTTCAATGGTTTTATGTCAGTAAAATTTCCAGCTAACTATAACTGGTGTGAAACCTATGGTTTTTTCAGTGAATTTAATAGGTTTTTTAAATGCTAATTCCTAACTATAACTGGTGTGAAACCTATGGTTTTTTCAGTGAATATATATATATATATATATATATATATATATATATATATATATATTACCTACTGGCGGTCGCCAGTAGGTATATATAGTTAGGATTTTTTCTCTATGGAACTTTTGAAAATTCTATGCCTAATAACTTTGGCGTTTGTGGACGGAATCGGCTGAAATTTTCAGGAAAATGGCACATTTTGTTTCTGAGCAGCCCCTGAAATTTGGGGGGTTTCGTCAAGGGGGGCCAAGAAAAAAGGGGGGTCCTAAAATGCGTTTTTCCCATTCATTTTTCCATAGGGCGTTTGGCCTCACTTTTAGCTCGAACGGCTGAACGGATTTGCACGAAACTTGGCAAAATTGTAGGGACTGTTAGCCCGATGTGCCTTTGCTGGGTCTCAATATATGTGCTCCAGTGGATTTTGAGAAATTAACGTTTAAAAAAACAGATATATCTGTGACAGCGTCCCGGATAGCGCTCCAGTTCGCGTACTTTTCGCGTAACGGAGCTTTGCGAAGCGAAGCTGATTGGCTCTCCGGTGTCTGTCAACATTCTAAACAGTCCGTAGCGGCCGCCATCTTGTCTCTCGGTAGGATCGAGAGACTAGAGGAGGCCAAAACGAAGGTTGGAAATGAAGGAAAGGGGGCAAGGTAGACCCCTTCTCACCCCCTAGGATTGATGAGGGGGATATTAAAGTGCCCCGCGGGGCCAAAAAAGAAAAAAAAAATTGTGTTTCGTTTTAATTAAATTACAAGATGGAGGAAAAACAATGTGGGAAATGGGTATAAGGGGGTACGGGAGACGTATCCTGACCCCCTTATTTTCTGAGGGTGGCTGAGGATGCTCATATATGTTGATACTTGTCTTCCAGCAGCTGCACGTGAGCGTTTTTTTTTTTTTTTTTGCTGCGTGACGTCTGTTAACGTTCGATTCGAAGGACATCAGGAAGTGTTGACCGCCATTTTGACACTGCGAGTAAATATATTGTTAAAAATAATTGTTATAAATTAATCCGTATCGATAAACCTTGTCTGCGCCATCTTGCTTTTTTTCCAATGCCACACTTTTGTCGTGCACGGCAGTCATTTTAGATGCCTTGACCAGACCCACTCTCTGCACGACGCCGATCGTGACGTCTGTTAACGTTCGATTCGAAGGAAATCAGGAAGTGTTGACCGCCATTTTGACACTGCGAGTAAATATATTGTTAAAAATAATTGTTATAAATTAATTCGTATTGAGAAACATTGTCTGCGCCATCTTGCTTTTTTTCCAATGCCACACTTTTGTCGTGCACGGCAGCCATTTTAGATGCCTTGACCAGACCCACTCTCTGCACGCCGCCGATCCTCAGCATGGCTCCCCACCCTCGCAAGCATCTCCCCCACGCACTGGTCACCCCCGCTCTCTGTCTTATGCATGGGCCATAAACCTCTCCCCATCTGCGCTGCTCTTCCCTGAGAATCACACCCTGTGCCCGCCCGACACCACCCTTTCACCCTATTCACTACCGCACCCTCTGACACTCCTCTTCCTTTGTGTCCGATTGTCCAGGCTGGTCCCAGGCTATCACCTAGCCCTGCGGATGTAGTTTATGGCCCCAACTGTAAAGAATCACCCCTCTTCAAAGGAGTTACAGTAGATCAAGGCCCCCACCGATGAGATCCGTCACACCACACGCGTTCCTACTATCTGATAACCATCCTGTATTGTGATTGGGGAGGGGATTCTCACTGTGAGGGTGTGTGGGACCGAGCCTGAAGCGGAAGATTCCAGGGATGCCTTTTTGTACATCAAAGTCTTCACAATTATGTGTCACATTAAAAATATATAGCACTCCAACAAAGTAGTAGGTTTATAACACTTTAATAACTTATAAATATATACATCGCAACAAAAACAGTAAACACCTTACATTTTTTTTATTAAAACAGAAGCAACAATGGTCAGTAGCGGTCTGCTGTGCGAATAGTTCCAAGGCAGCACAACGTGCTGAGTTGTGGACGGCACCCAGGTGAAGAACCATCCCTTCTTTAAACGCCATGGTGACCAACTATAGTTTATTCTCTATTTCGTTCCCTTGCCATAACAAAATAAAAGTCTTGGGTTATTTATGGAAGGGAAGACTTTTTGTTTCTTCCAATTTTTTTTTAAAAACAAAGGTTTAAGTAAAGGCAACCCTTAATGTGCATGTTTTCCACAGAAATTAGCCTTTGAAAACTAGAGGCAATAAATAAGGCCGAAATCTGTATTTTGTTTTTGGATACACATGTTATTTGTGTCTGTGTATTCATGTTTATGCATGACTTTATATGGAATGGTTAAAATAACTTATGATGCAACTTAACAGGAAAGATCACAAACATTTCAATGAGTGCTATGTCCCAGGTTTACATAAAGTAGTGTTTACCTAGAGTGGTGCTGTGTAGGACACTCTGAATGGAAATTAACCAGAACTATAACCATAACAACAACAACAACAACAACAACAACAACAATAATATAACTTTAATGCCCAAATTACGCAAAGATTTAGCTAATCTGCTAAAGGGGGGAGTCGCCATTTCTTTTGATAATTTATTCACCCATCCGTAGCCTCTCTAATCTCCATTACAATGTGTTTGTTGCTGTCGCTAGCTGATGAAAAAACTAAAGTGATAACTTCCTCATCCTTAATTTGTCTTTCTTTGTTCCTTAAGATGTCATCTGTGTCAACCTCTTCCGAGAATGCTGATGCGTTAGGGATTTCCCTGTGTTTCTTAATAGCATTGGTGTCTGCACACTTCTTTGTCAATTCTGTGAACATGACAGCTGCTTCATAGACAGACGATATCTTTGTTAAGTCATTAGTGTTAAGTGTGTCTGAAACTACAGTGCCCTTCTGTTTTACTTTCCTCAGACACTACAGAGTTTTGTGTGTTGTTCTTCTGAGCGACAATTATTCCAGAGGTTTCAGGTGGAGGCTCGTCTGCTGTAGTGGGGCGCCCCTTTACCGTTTCAGTTGCCATTCCGCCCGCTTTTGCTACACTGTGCCTTTTCCGCCATTCAGCTGTTTACCGCCCGCTCTTGCGGCTACAGCGTCTTGCTCACCATGTAGTTGAGTTGCTCCCACTCTTGCGGTGCAGCGATAGGCGGCTGCCACAGGACTCTTAAAATGGCGGCCGGCTCTTCGGATTTGGGCCTGGTCCACTAAAATGGCCCTGGGACACCTTGGAACTCGGACGCTTGTCTGCTAGGGCTTAGGCTCCATTCTCGAAAGCGTCCCCTCAGCCTTGAAGATTCTACAAAAGTCTTGGGGGCCCCCGACTCCCGCAGGCTTGCGGTGGGGAGCGGCTGCCATGATTGCTTGCGGAATGGCCACGACGGAGCTACGAGATGGTGGTGCTCTCATGCTGACGCCAGCTTTAGTCTGAAACTTCCAGAAACACTGTAGACTATCAATTCGATGAGTTCCGGTGGAGCCCCAACGTGACCCGGTAGGGAAGAACTTGCCCTTCCCTTTTTTGAGTGATGGTTCTTGTTGCCTGTCCCCTCTGTTGTCATCTAACGGAACCTTTTTTGATTGCAGAGTGAGAAAAAAAAAGGTGGGTCTTTCATCGTTTGGGAAAAAAAAATGTTTTAATCCAATGAAAAGTGTTATTTTTAGGTCATATGATCAAGCCTTCCATCATTAGGAAACCAAAAGTAAAATGAACCAATGAAAAGTTTTATTAACAAGTCACATGACCTGTTATGCCTACGTTACGCGCTGCGCGCCGCGCTCTGGATCGTTTCCGGGAAGCTGCGCCTTGCGCACCGGAGCACTTCCGGGTGCGCTAACGCGGCGCGCCATATGACGCATTACGCGACAACGCAGGTCCAGAATATAGTCAAAATGTCTCCACCAACCAGCGGTCGGAATACAACCCCTTTCAGCAGTCCAAAAAGTTCTGTTAAATGACAACAGAAGGGACAGGCAACAAGAACAATCAGTCAAAGAGGGGAGGGCAAGTTCTTCTCTACCGGGTCACGTTGGGGCTCCACCGGAACTGATTGAATTGGTAGTCTACAGTGTTTCTGGATGTTTCAGATTGAAGCTGGCGTCAGCATGAGAGCACCCAATTCTAAAACAGTAAATGCTTGGATAACAATCAATCAAATGTAGAGGGAAGCAGGCACGACGGGTTACAATGGGGGCAAAGGCTTACGTTCCCTACCCTTCACTATCTGCAAAGAGAGAATACTCCTAAAAGAAAAGAGGAGGGGGGGGGCAGCGTTCAAAGCACATCAGCGTGCATAAATACGAAAATGTTTTTACCTACCACGTACTTGACATTTTACAGCTTTTGATATTTGCTATTAAAAAACCATTGAAATTCACTGAAAAAACCATAGGTTATAGACCATATATAGTTAGGAATTAGCATTTACAAAACCTTAATTTACTCGCACAAAACCATAGAAATTCGCATATATAGTTAGTTGCAATAACTATATATCGCACACCCGCAATCCACTGCTGATGATGTCACATATTACATCATTCATGACATGGTCAGTGACATCACTGATGACATCACTGATGACATCACTGATGACATCTCATTTGACATTACTGATCACATCACTCATAATATCATTCATGTGATAATACGATGAACCTCTTCAGACTCTAATATAACCTTAGATACAATCAGTGTAAACAGACACTCACAGATTTTCACTCATCCATGGAGTTACTCACATATCTAGTCAGTCATGAAAAGAATCAATCACTCCTCCATTTCCTCAACTATACAGTTATACACACCTTACTAATTCAAACATATTCTAACACATATTTACTCTCTTATACAATCTCTGATACAAGTTCACAATGATTCATAAAGCCACTCTCACATTCACTGGCTCTTATGCTCAGTTATTTATATATGTCAACTCTCACATGTACTGTGTTTTACATATGTACTTACTTTGACATGTAGCACTGAGATATCCATTCACTCACCAATACACTCATGCACACAGTCAACTGCCCATACAGCTGTTTCCACATGCACGTTTGAACCCATACATCTAGTGAATCAACTGCTCACACATCTATGCACAGAGTCATACACCTCCCAGCCACCTACACACATACTCAGTCTCCCATACAAATACTTGGGCAACCAATCAATAACCCATATAGTTACTCATATAGCTACTGATTAACACATGCAGCAGTTTACAAAACAACAGACATAATGATGCACAAATTAAGACAGTTTAGTCACTAACCCATGCACTCAGTGAAACACATATATTCACTCTCTCATACAGTCAGTCATGCACCTACTAAATCCTTCATCCAGACACTTATACATCCACTCATTCTTCAATATGTAAGACATATTTTAACTTTACAGAAACATACAAACACTGGTTGATGTCATCAGTGATGTCATCAGTGATGTCACTGACCATGTCATGAATGATGTAATATGTGACATCATCAGCAGTGGATTGCGGGTGCGCGATATATAGTTATTGCAACTAACTATATATGCGAATTTCTATGGTTTTGTGCGAGTAAATTAAGGTTTTGTAAATGCTGATTCCTAACTATATATGGTCTATAACCTATGTTTTATTCAGTGAATATATATATATATATATATATATATATATATATATATATATATATATATATATATATATATTCCTTTGATATCTGAAAAAACTACTGAACCGATTTACACCATTTAACAAAACGACACAAGTCTGAACCAAGGAATACCTCTTTGCCAAATTTGGTGTAATTCCGTTCAGCAGTTCGGGCTGTAGCTGCTACTAAAGGTTCCTATGGGAAATTGCATGGGGAAAACACGTTTTGGGACCCCCCCTTTTTCTAATGCCCGCTTGACAAATCACCCCCAAACTTTCAGGATAGGAGAGGACCGGAGCGTCCCACGAGTTTTGAAAATGTTGCGAAGATTCGTCAACTGGAGCCAAAGTTATTGCTAATAGAGTGTTGCGGATTTCCTATGGAAAATAGGTCCTAACTGTAACTACCTACTGGCTGTAGGTAATATATATATAACTATAACAGCTGAATTTCACTAGATTTGTACAAGAGAAATCTGAGCCTAACTATAACTTCCCTGTATCTCTTGTTTTTTTATATATATATATATATATATATATCAGTCGGTTACCAGAATCCCCAAAAGAGTGAGGCTGACACACAGGAGGCTTCTTACAGAAAACAGCGGGTTTATTTGCATCGCACTCGCGGCAGGGAAACAAGGCGCAGCTGCCTCACAAGTTCATATTTGCCAAACGCGTTTCGGGAACACCCACTTCCCTTTCTCAATGGCGTGATTTCAAGTAGGAAACTTCCTCGTGACTGATTATGTAGAAGGTCAACTCCTGCTCCTGGGGAGGAGCTTCGCCGTACCTACGGCTTTCTGGGAGTTGTAGTGTCCTTTGATAATTCCCAAGTGGGTGAGTCAGTTTCTGTAAAATAATAATCAAGTCTTTTCCATCAGGCTGAGACAACCGCCTGTGTCTCCCACATCGCGCAGCTTCACTGATGCAAATCGTGTTCGCATGAGCACTCACTGGTTAAGTGCTCAAGCGGCTCTCCCCCCAAGCAGACTGCCGGTTGGTGCTGCAGGTCCGTTTCAACGGAGGGTCCTCCTCGCGACCATGGGTGGCCGCAAAACATCAGTCGGTTACCAGAATCCCCAAAAGAGTGAGGCTGACACACAGGAGGCTTCTTACAGAAAACAGCGGGTTTATTTGCATCGCACTCGCGGCAGGGAAACAAGGCGCAGCTGCCTCACAAGTTCATATTTGCCAAACGCGTTTCGGGAACACCCACTTCCCTTTCTCAATGGCGTGATTTCAAGTAGGAAACTTCCTCGTGACTGATTATGTAGAAGGTCAACTCCTGCTCCTGGGGAGGAGCTTCGCCGTACCTACGGCTTTCTGGGAGTTGTAGTGTCCTTTGATAATTCCCAAGTGGGTGAGTCAGTTTCTGTAAAATAATAATCAAGTCTTTTCCATCAGGCTGAGACAACCGCCTGTGTCTCCCACATCGCGCAGCTTCACTGATGCAAATCGTGTTCGCATGAGCACTCACTGGTTAAGTGCTCAAGCGGCTCTCCCCCCAAGCAGACTGCCGGTTGGTGCTGCAGGTCCGTTTCAACGGAGGGTCCTCCTCGCGACCATGGGTGGCCGCAAAACATCAGTCGGTTACCAGAATCCCCAAAAGAGTGAGGCTGACACACAGGAGGCTTCTTACAGAAAACAGCGGGTTTATTTGCATCGCACTCGCGGCAGGGAAACAAGGCGCAGCTGCCTCACAAGTTCATATTTGCCAAACGCGTTTCGGGAACACCCACTTCCCTTTCTCAATGGCGTGATTTCAAGTAGGAAACTTCCTCGTGACTGATTATGTAGAAGGTCAACTCCTGCTCCTGGGGAGGAGCTTCGCCGTACCTACGGCTTTCTGGGAGTTGTAGTGTCCTTTGATAATTCCCAAGTGGGTGAGTCAGTTTCTGTAAAATAATAATCAAGTCTTTTCCATCAGGCTGAGACAACCGCCTGTGTCTCCCACATCGCGCAGCTTCACTGATGCAAATCGTGTTCGCATGAGCACTCACTGGTTAAGTGCTCAAGCGGCTCTCCCCCCAAGCAGACTGCCGGTTGGTGCTGCAGGTCCGTTTCAACGGAGGGTCCTCCTCGCGACCATGGGTGGCCGCAAAACATCAGTCGGTTACCAGAATCCCCAAAAGAGTGAGGCTGAGACACAGGAGGCTTCTTACAGAAAACAGCGGGTTTATTTGCATCGCACTCGCGGCAGGGAAACAAGGCGCAGCTGCCTCACAAGTTCATATTTGCCAAACGCGTTTCGGGAACACCCACTTCCCTTTCTCAATGGCGTGATTTCAAGTAGGAAACTTCCTCGTGACTGATTATGTAGAAGGTCAACTCCTGCTCCTGGGGAGGAGCTTCGCCGTACCTACGGCTTTCTGGGAGTTGTAGTGTCCTTTGATAATTCCCAAGTGGGTGAGTCAGTTTCTGTAAAATAATAATCAAGTCTTTTCCATCAGGCTGAGACAACCGCCTGTGTCTCCCACATCGCGCAGCTTCACTGATGCAAATCGTGTTCGCATGAGCACTCACTGGTTAAGTGCTCAAGCGGCTCTCCCCCCAAGCAGACTGCCGGTTGGTGCTGCAGGTCCGTTTCAACGGAGGGTCCTCCTCGCGACCATGGGTGGCCGCAAAACATCAGTCGGTTACCAGAATCCCCAAAAGAGTGAGGCTGACACACAGGAGGCTTCTTACAGAAAACAGCGGGTTTATTTGCATCGCACTCGCGGCAGGGAAACAAGGCGCAGCTGCCTCACAAGTTCATATTTGCCAAACGCGTTTCGGGAACACCCACTTCCCTTTCTCAATGGCGTGATTTCAAGTAGGAAACTTCCTCGTGACTGATTATGTAGAAGGTCAACTCCTGCTCCTGGGGAGGAGCTTCGCCGTACCTACGGCTTTCTGGGAGTTGTAGTGTCCTTTGATAATTCCCAAGTGGGTGAGGCAGCTGCGCCTTGTTTCCCTGCCGCGAGTGCGATGCAAATAAACCCGCTGTTTTCTGTAAGAAGCCTCCTGTGTGTCAGCCTCACTCTTTTGGGGATTCTGGTAACCGACTGATGTTTTGCGGCCACCCATGGTCGCGAGGAGGACCCTCCGTTGAAACGGACCTGCAGCACCAACCGGCAGTCTGCTTGGGGGGAGAGCCGCTTGAGCACTTAACCAGTGAGTGCTCATGCGAACACGATTTGCATCAGTGAAGCTGCGCGATGTGGGAGACACAGGCGGTTGTCTCAGCCTGATGGAAAAGACTTGATTATTATTTTACAGAAACTGACTCACCCACTTGGGAATTATCAAAGGCCTCACTCTTTTGGGGATTCTGGTAACCGACTGATGTTTTGCGGCCACCCATGGTCGCGAGGAGGACCCTCCGTTGAAACGGACCTGCAGCACCAACCGGCAGTCTGCTTGGGGGGAGAGCCGCTTGAGCACTTAACCAGTGAGTGCTCATGCGAACACGATTTGCATCAGTGAAGCTGCGCGATGTGGGAGACACAGGCGGTTGTCTCAGCCTGATGGAAAAGACTTGATTATTATTTTACAGAAACTGACTCACCCACTTGGGAATTATCAAAGGACACTACAACTCCCAGAAAGCCGTAGGTACGGCGAAGCTCCTCCCCAGGAGCAGGAGTTGACCTTCTACATAATCAGTCACGAGGAAGTTTCCTACTTGAAATCACGCCATTGAGAAAGGGAAGTGGGTGTTCCCGAAACGCGTTTGGCAAATATGAACTTGTGAGGCAGCTGCGCCTTGTTTCCCTGCCGCGAGTGCGATGCAAATAAACCCGCTGTTTTCTGCAAGAAGCCTCCTGTGTGTCAGCCTCACTCTTTTGGGGATTCTGGTAACCGACTGATGTTTTGCGGCCACCCATGGTCGCGAGGAGGACCCTCCGTTGAAACGGACCTGCAGCACCAACCGGCAGTCTGCTTGGGGGGAGAGCCGCTTGAGCACTTAACCAGTGAGTGCTCATGCGAACACGATTTGCATCAGTGAAGCTGCGCGATGTGGGAGACACAGGCGGTTGTCTCAGCCTGATGGAAAAGACTTGATTATTATTTTACAGAAACTGACTCACCCACTTGGGAATTATCAAAGGACACTACAACTCCCAGAAAGCCGTAGGTACGGCGAAGCTCCTCCCCAGGAGCAGGAGTTGACCTTCTACATAATCAGTCACGAGGAAGTTTCCTACTTGAAATCACGCCATTGAGAAAGGGAAGTGGGTGTTCCCGAAACGCGTTTGGCAAATATGAACTTGTGAGGCAGCTGCGCCTTGTTTCCCTGCCGCGAGTGCGATGCAAATAAACCCGCTGTTTTCTGCAAGAAGCCTCCTGTGTGTCAGCCTCACTCTTTTGGGGATTCTGGTAACCGACTGATGTTTTGCGGCCACCCATGGTCGCGAGGAGGACCCTCCGTTGAAACGGACCTGCAGCACCAACCGGCAGTCTGCTTGGGGGGAGAGCCGCTTGAGCACTTAACCAGTGAGTGCTCATGCGAACACGATTTGCATCAGTGAAGCTGCGCGATGTGGGAGACACAGGCGGTTGTCTCAGCCTGATGGAAAAGACTTGATTATTATTTTACAGAAACTGACTCACCCACTTGGGAATTATCAAAGGACACTACAACTCCCAGAAAGCCGTAGGTACGGCGAAGCTCCTCCCCAGGAGCAGGAGTTGACCTTCTACATAATCAGTCACGAGGAAGTTTCCTACTTGAAATCACGCCATTGAGAAAGGGAAGTGGGTGTTCCCGAAACGCGTTTGGCAAATATGAACTTGTGAGGCAGCTGCGCCTTGTTTCCCTGCCGCGAGTGCGATGCAAATAAACCCGCTGTTTTCTGCAAGAAGCCTCCTGTGTGTCAGCCTCACTCTTTTGGGGATTCTGGTAACCGACTGATGTTTTGCGGCCACCCATGGTCGCGAGGAGGACCCTCCGTTGAAACGGACCTGCAGCACCAACCGGCAGTCTGCTTGGGGGGAGAGCCGCTTGAGCACTTAACCAGTGAGTGCTCATGCGAACACGATTTGCATCAGTGAAGCTGCGCGATGTGGGAGACACAGGCGGTTGTCTCAGCCTGATGGAAAAGACTTGATTATTATTTTACAGAAACTGACTCACCCACTTGGGAATTATCAAAGGACACTACAACTCCCAGAAAGCCGTAGGTACGGCGAAGCTCCTCCCCAGGAGCAGGAGTTGACCTTCTACATAATCAGTCACGAGGAAGTTTCCTACTTGAAATCACGCCATTGAGAAAGGGAAGTGGGTGTTCCCGAAACGCGTTTGGCAAATATGAACTTGTGAGGCAGCTGCGCCTTGTTTCCCTGCCGCGAGTGCGATGCAAATAAACCCGCTGTTTTCTGCAAGAAGCCTCCTGTGTGTCAGCCTCACTCTTTTGGGGATTCTGGTAACCGACTGATGTTTTGCGGCCACCCATGGTCGCGAGGAGGACCCTCCGTTGAAACGGACCTGCAGCACCAACCGGCAGTCTGCTTGGGGGGAGAGCCGCTTGAGCACTTAACCAGTGAGTGCTCATGCGAACACGATTTGCATCAGTGAAGCTGCGCGATGTGGGAGACACAGGCGGTTGTCTCAGCCTGATGGAAAAGACTTGATTATTATTTTACAGAAACTGACTCACCCACTTGGGAATTATCAAAGGACACTACAACTCCCAGAAAGCCGTAGGTACGGCGAAGCTCCTCCCCAGGAGCAGGAGTTGACCTTCTACATAATCAGTCACGAGGAAGTTTCCTACTTGAAATCACGCCATTGAGAAAGGGAAGTGGGTGTTCCCGAAACGCGTTTGGCAAATATGAACTTGTGAGGCAGCTGCGCCTTGTTTCCCTGCCGCGAGTGCGATGCAAATAAACCCGCTGTTTTCTGCAAGAAGCCTCCTGTGTGTCAGCCTCACTCTTTTGGGGATTCTGGTAACCGACTGATATATATATATATATATATATATATATATATTACCTACTGGCGGTCGCCAGTAGGTACTTATAGTTAGGACCTAGCTACCATAGGAAATCCGCAACATTCTATTGGGAATAACTTTTGCGCCGTTTGAGGAATTTGCGATTAATTTTCCAAAAATGTGGCCAGCTCTGCTCCGCTCCTTCCCTGAATGTTTCGGGCGGATTTGTGAAATGGGGGCTGAGAAAAAAGGGGGGTCCCAAAACGTGTTTTCCCCATGCAATTTTCCATAGGACGATCTGACACGTCTACAGCTCAAACCGCTGAACGGATATATGCCAAGCTTTGCAAAATTGTAGGGACTGGTACACAGATGTGCCTTTGCTATATTTGGTGAAATTTGCTCCTGTGGTTTTCACGAAAATTAACTTAAAAAACACATATATATCTATAGGCGCGCTCCCAGCACTCACCGGTATGCGTACCGGGGAGCGCACCTGGCGCACTACCGGAGTGCGGAAGTGGAAAGGTGATTGGCAGTCGGATGTCTGTCAACATTCTAAACAGTCCGGAGAGTCCGCCATCTTGTGTCTCGGTAAAATCGAGACACCTCAGGTGAAAATAAAAAGGGGGAAATTATTAAAAGGGGGCAGGGTAGACACACTCTGACCCCCTAGGTTTTCTGAGGGGGGCCTAGAAGGACCCTGAAGGGCAAAAAAAGTATTATTTTTTTTAAAGTTTCGCGGGGTGAGCGCTGGGTGCGTTCCCATGTGCGCTTTCCGGTGCGCGCACCCTAAGCGCACCACAGGGAAAAACAGTGTAAAAATTATACTTAAAAAATAATTTAGAGTGCTTAGAGGTAGGGTAGCTCTGAAAAGAGCTGTTGTGTTATGTGGGTGTTTTTTGTACCTACAAGTAGGTACCAATGCAGAGTCTCAAATTCAAAAGGAAGACTCTATTCCCCTCACTCCTTTTCTGTCACGCTCACAAACCTTCTCTTTTACTTTCCTTCCTTTTTCTTACCTTCTTTCGCTCCTTCACTCTTTTTCCTTCCCTTACTCTCTTTACTCGACTTCACTAACTCCTTCTCTTACTCTCTCTGACCTCTTAGTTCTACACTCTCCTTCCCTCACTCTCTCTCTGTTACCCCTCTTCTATCTGTCCTCTTAGTCTCTCACTCCTATTCTGTCACGCTCACTCCCTAAAACTCAGCCATACTCCCACACTCACCTTCTTTCAAACCTTCTCTTTTACTTGGAATTGGAATTGGAATTGGAATCGGTATTTATAAAGCGCGACTGTCGCTTCGGAAGAAGCATCCTGGCGCTGACTGGAAGGTGTGCAGGAGGATGAAATTTAGGCAGGATTAGATGGTGTCCCGCACATACTCGTCAGATAGGCTGAAGATCCATGTTTTCAGTTGTTTCCTGAATTGGCTTTCCTTGGTCAGGGATCTCAGATGCTGGGGCATGGCGTTCCATGCTTTGGAGGATAGGTGGGTAAGAGTTTTACCCCCTTTGGTTTTCAGGTTGAACTTTGCTAGTGTTAGTAGGTTGTTGTTGGAGGATCTCAGGGTCCTATGTGGGTTGTAGTGGGGATAGCGTTTGATTAGGTACTTGGGGCCAGTGTGGTTGAATGCCCGAAAAGCAACGGTTAGGATCTTGAATAGGATCCTTTTGTGCAAGGGCAACCAGTGGAGGGTTCTTAGGGCGGTGGAGGCTGAAGATCTTCTGGGGAGTTTAAGCACCAGCCTAGCAGCCGAGTGCTGGACACTCTGTAGTTTTTTGAGTGTGGCTTTTTTTACACCTGCCAGGAGGCCATTACAGTAATCTATGCGCGATAGGATTAGCGCCACGGTTACCGTCTTTCTGGCTTCAATTGGTAGGAAATCAAAACATTTTTTGAGGGATTTAATGATTCCGAAGCAGCTTCCTGCCACTGTCCTGACATGCTGGTCAAAGGACAGGTCAGTATCGAAGGTGACTCCGAGGTTTCTTGCAGTAACGACGGTCTGGGGGGGGCTGTGGAGTCCTCTGGCCACCAGAGATGGGGACAAAAGTTGACGTTTTTCCCCATGGGGAGGATCTCTGTCTTCCCTGTGTTACACTTGAGATGGTTGGTTTCCATCCACAGGAAGACATCTTTCAGGCAGTTTGTTAAATTTTGTTCGGCAGTCGTGGAGTTCTCCTCAAGCGGGACTATGAGTTGGGTATCGTCGGCATAGGATGTAACAGTGATACCGTATGATTCGATCAGAGAGATAAGGGGTATAAGGTAGACGTTAAAGAGCAAAGGGCTTAAAATAGAACCCTGTGGGACTCCTGATCTAATCTTTTTCTCTACAGAGCTGAAAGGTCCTAGTTTAATGGATTGTGATCTTTCGGAAAGGAAAGATATTATCCAATCCAATGCCAGGTCAGAGATACCAATGTCCCTAAGTCTGTCTAGGAGTATGAGGTGGGAGATTGTGTCGAACGCTGCTGTGAGGTCCAACAAAATCAGTACGGCGTTTTTCCTTTGATCTTGGAGAAGTTTTATGGAGTCAGTCAACTCAATCAAGGCTGTTTCTGTTGAGTGCTGTGGACGGAATCCTGATTGTTGGGGGTGGAGGATATTATTTGTTTCCAGATGGGTTTTGAGTTCCCTGTAGACTATTTGTTCTGTGATTTTACCCAAGACTGGGAGGAGGGAGATAGGGCGGAGGTTGGTCAGGTCCGAAGGGGGTTTGTTTGGTTTTTTCATTAGAGGTTTAACAGTGCCATGTTTCCATGCACTAGGGACAATACCAGTACTGAGGGAGGTGTTCACTATTTCATTTATGATAGGATTGACAGTGTCAATCAGTTGATGCAGGATACTAGGAGGGCAGGAATCGGAGGAGGCGCCTGACTTGCATGCTAGAGTGACTTCCTTGGATTGTGCAAGGGTGACCTGTGAAAAGGTCTTTAGGTGAGCCGTGGTGTTTTCTTCATGTTCCTGTCTGGAGGGGGACTGGGAACGTTGGTATGGGGGGAAGTCCTTCTGAATAAGGTTGATTTTCTCTTCAAAGAAATCTGCTATTTTGTCGCAGAGATCTTGAGAGGGAGGTATTTCAGACTGTAAGGCTGTAGGATGGGCGAAGGATTTCACTATTGCAAACAGGGTTTTTTGCTTTTGTTTGGCCTCACTAATGGTTCTGGTGTAGAATTCTTTTTTGGCGTTTTTTATAGTAGAGTGGTAGCTTTTCCTTAGTTGGACGTATGAGTTTCTGTCCGTGCTATCATATGTTTTTCGCCATTTGCGTTCTCCTTTTTTGCAAAGCAGGTGAGCCTTGGCTACTTCTGGTGTAAACCAGGGGGCGTTAGTTTTAGTTTTTGTTTTTGTACCTGTTTTCCTGATGCGTTTGGGTGGGGCACGGATTTTAATTTCGTGAGATATCCAGTTGTGGAAGGATTGGGAGTCTTGTTCCACGTTTCCAGTCATGTTGGGGATCTGGGTCTCAAGGGTGGGATTGAGTTTAAAGGCTTCTTCTACGTTTTTCCAGTTGACCTGGTTCTCTGGAGATAAGCAAGGTTTAATTGCGTTTATATACTGGGGGGTTCTAATGAGGAATGGGATCAGATTGTGGTCGGTCCAGATTTGTGGGACTGGGGTGTGGGTTTCTAGAGAGGGGAGGTTGGTACAGACCCCGTCTAATGTGTGTCCTGCTAGGTGGGTGGATTGCTTAACCTTTTGTTGGAGGTTAAACATCTCCAATGTTTGGTGGAAGTTAAGTGTCTGTGCATCCTCTGTGGAATCGAGGTGCAGGTTAAAATCACCCAGCAGGGTGACATGCGGGTATCTGATTAGGAGTTGACCGAGGGTGTCACTGAGGGAATCTAAAAATTTGGTGGCGGTACCTGGTGGACGATAGATAAGTCCTCCTGAAAATGAGGTGGACTCATTGAGTTTGATGGAGAATCCGAGGGATTCGGCTCCTTTAAGTGAGTCGAGGGTGAAGGTGTGGCATTTGAAGGAGTTGCGTAGTAGCAAGGCTACTCCTCCGCCTCGCCCTTTTAGTCTGTCTTGCCTAAATATGGAGTATCCTTGTGGAAGAGCAGTGGCTAGGTCAGGGTTACTGTTGTTCGTAAGCCAAGTCTCCGTTATAAGAAGACAGTCAAGGTTTGATTCCTGAATGAGGTCTGTAATGTCTTGGTTGTGGCAGGTCATGGATCTTGCGTTGATCAGCCCTCCGATGAAGGGTGGGTTGTCTTCCCTGAGGTTAACCTGGGGGGCTGAGGTCAAGACCGGGGAGGAGGTCCATCTGCAGAGCCTGCAGCTAAAAGGCCCCTTGATGGTGTTGATGTCGACTTTACAGGTACAGTGTGCGCCGCTGCGTAAGTTTTTTAGCGAATTAGCTTGGTAAATTAAAGTGGGGAGACCGGGGGCAGAGTTTCCTGCGCCTGTCGCGGTCTTGGCGCGGACGGGCGCAGACGGGCTTGCCTTAGGCGCTCCCGCTGCGCTCGTCCGCTACGCTTGCGCTGGTGGCACATTTGGGGAGAGGGGTTGTGGGCGTGGCCTGCCAGGGGGCGTGGCCTCGTGTCACGAGTGTTTGGCATTCGTGATCAGACTATAAGACCTGACAGCGCTAGGTCCGCTGTAGGTGAAGTGCTAGCCTGGCTTCTTATTCAAGTGCAAGGTATTAAAACAAGAACAATCAAGACAATAATTTTAAAAATGCGCGAGTATTTCCTCCGGCTTCCGCCTCAGAGGGTGTAGGTTCCAGTAAGACGCGCTATTGGTCGGCGCTGTCTTATAGGCGGAGGTTGTGGGCGTGGCCTGCCAGGGGGCGTGGCCTCGTGTCACGAGTGTTTGGCGTTCGTGATCAGACTATAAGACCTGACAGCGCTAGGTCCGCTGTAGGTGAAGTGCTAGCCTGGCTTCTTATTCAAGTGCAAGGTATTAAAACAAGAACAATCAAGACAACAATTTAAAAAATGCGCGACTTCCTGTTTCTTACCTTCATTCGCTCCTTCACTATTTTCCCTTCCCTTACTCTCCTTACTCCACTTCACTAACTCCTTCTCTTATTCCCACTGTCCTCTTACTTCTACACTCCTGTTCCCTCATTGTCTCTCTGTTAGCCTCATTCTCTACGTCCCCTTAGACTCTTATTCCTCTTCTGTCACGCTCACTCCCTATAACTCAGCCATACTCGCACCATCACCTTCTCTCAGACCTTCTCCTTTACTTTCCTTCCTCTCTCTTCCCTTTTTTTGCTCCTTAAGTCTTTTCCTTTCCCTTACTCTCCTTACTCCACTTCACTAACTCCTTCTCTTACACCCTCTGTCCTCTTAGTTCTACACTCCCCTTCCCTCATTCTCTCTCTGTTAGCCTCATTCTTTCCATCCCCTTAGTCTCTCACTCCTCTTCTGTCACACTCACTCCCTATAACTCAGCCATATTCCCACACTCACCTTCTTTCAAACCTTCTCTTTTACTTTCCTTCCTGTTTCTTACCTTCTTTTGCTCCTTCACTCTTTTTCCTTTCCTAACGCTCCTTACTCCACTTCACTAACTCCTTCTCTTACTCCCTCTGACCTCTTAGTTCTACACTCCCCTTCCCTCACTCTCTCTCTGTTACCCCTCTTCTCTCTGTCCTCTTAGTCTCTCACTCCTCTTCTGTCACACTCACGCCCTATAACTCAGCCATACTCCCACACTCACCTTCTTTCAGACTTTCTCCTTGACTTTCCTTCCTCTCTCTTCCCTTCTTTCGCTCCTTCAGTCTTTTCTTTTCCCTTACTCTCCTTACTCCACTTGACTAACTCCTTCTCTTACTCCCTCTGTCCTCTTACTTCTACACTCCTGTTCCCTCATTGTCTCTCTGTTAGTCTCATTCTCTCTGTCCCCTTAGTCTCTCACTCCTCTTCTGTCACGCTCACTCCCTATAACTCAGCCATACTCCCACACTCACCTTCTTTTAGACTTTCTCCTTTACTTTCCTTCCTCTCTCTTCCCTTCCTTCGCTCCTTCACTCTTTTCCCTTCCCTAACTCTCCTTACTCCACTTCAGTAACTCCTTCTCTTACTCCCTCTGTCCTCTTAGTTCTACACTCCCCTTCCCTCACTCTCTCTCTGTTACCCCTCTTCTCTCTGTCCTCTTAGTCTCTCACTCCTCTTCTGTCACGGTCACTCCCTAAAACTCAGCCATACTCCCACACTCACCTTCTTTCAAACCCTGTCTTTTACTTTCCTTCCTGTTTCTTAACCTTCTTTCGCTCCTTCACTCTTTTCCCTTTTCTTACTCTCCTTACTCCACTTCTCTTACTCTCTCTGTCCTCTTACTTCTACATTCCTGTTCTCTCATTGTCTCTCTGTTAGCCTCATTCTCTCCGTCTCCTTAGTCTCTCACTCCTCTTCTGTCACGCTCACTCCCTATAACTCAGCCATACTCCCACACTCACCTTCTTTCAGAACTTCTCCTTTACTTTCCTTCCTCTCTCTTCCCTTCCTTCGCTCCTTCACTCTCTTCCCTTCCCTAATTCTCCTTACTCCACTTCAGTAACTCCTTCTCTTACTCCCTCTGACCTCTTAGTTCTATACTCCCCTTCCCTCACTCTCTCTCTGTTAGCCTCATTGTCTCCATCCCCTTAGTCTCTCACTCCTCTTGTGGCACACTCACTCTTTATAGCTCAGCCATACTCCCACACTCACCTTCTTTCAGACCTTCTCCTTTACTTTTCTTCCTCTCTCTTCCCTTCTTTCGCTCTTTCACTCTTTTCCATACCCTTACTCTCCTTACTCCACTTCAGTAACTCCTTCTCTCAATACCTCTGTCCTCTAACTTACTCACTCCCCTTCCCTCACTTTCTCTCTGTTACCCCTATTCTCTCCGTCCTCTTAGTCTCTCACTCCTCTTCTGTTACGTTTACTCTCTATAACTCAGCCACACTCCATCACTTTTCTTTCTTTGATCCCTCACTCAGTCCTCTACTGTCACTTTTTCCTTCACTTCTTCTGTCTCCTCACTCCCTTACCCCCCTTGTCTCACGCTCCCTTGCCTTTATCCATTCTCTATCACCACTCTTTCCTCAACATCACTGCTCTTCTTTTGCCCTTCCACACCCCCGTTCCCTTACTCTGTATTCTTCACTTATCCTCATTCCCCTTGTTCACTCCCTTTCTCCTCACTCACCTCTCACACTCACCTTCTGTCAGTCCCCCTAGTTCACTTCACTTCCCCTCTCGTCCCTTTCTTTGCTCCCTCACTCATTTTCCTTTGCTCTCTGACTACACTCCACTTCACTCACTCCTTTTGAATTTGTAAAGAATACAGCTCTTTTTGGAGAATTGGAGGTAGTTCTAAAAAGAACTGTTTTTTTTCTTCTTTTTTTCTGAACAAAAACAAAAACAGGGAATGCCAAACTGCTCAACGGGAGCAAAAAAAGGGGAAAAATTAGGGCTGGGGACGGCAGCAGTGGTTTTCCCTTGTGCGTACAATGTTCATTATACTCTGTTCTCCGTAGCAAAGCAGTTCATCACACTGCTTACACTTGATAATGATATCATTGAAAACAGGCTGAATATTGGGGATCAGCTGCTCAGATCCTCCTCTCACGGATGATGTTGTTGCTCCTCCATTGGATGTTGAGGCACCATCTCTTGGGGGATTACGTGCCAGGTCTCTGACACTCTCCGGGGCATAGTTCTGGGGGTGCCTCCTTTGGCCATGGCGAATCATTGTGGAGTTGCCAAAACTGTATTTTCTTCTAGGGTCACCACGTGAAAGAACTGTTTGGCAAATTTTACACTCCACCATTGGAGCATTAACCTTTTTTCACCTGGTGGTATGGTGAAAAATTTCCAAATAAAGTGCTCCTTCACCTTGGGCTGAGGAGGCTCCTCCTCAATAAAGCCATCTGAGTCCTCACTGCTGCTGGGTGGTCTGGCAGCCATTCTTTTCACTAAATAGAAGAACAGAAAGGAACAGGTCTTGCTGTCTCCAAAGTAAAAGAAGAAGTGAAGGAAATGGGTGGGGTTTTCATTAGTTGTAAAACAACTGTTAACAACCAATGAAAAGAGTTATTTTAAGGTCACATGACTTGATGCGCTGATGCTGCGCGCACTGGAGCACTTCCGGGGCGTTTATGGCTCATGGACATCATCCATGTGATAATATAATGCACCTCCTCACACTCTAATCTAACCTTTGATACATCCAGTGTTGAATACAGACTACCTTTCCTGAAACCATTGACACACCAATACTAGTTATTACATACACAGTCACTGATTCCTAAGTCTACACACACATCCACTCATTCACCCATACAATCACTCATACACACAGTCACTCATCAATACAACACTATCATATGCACTCATACACCTATACAGACACTGACAGGCTGCCACTCATCCATGGAGTTACTCACAAACCTAGTCAGTCATGCAAAGAATCAATCACACTCCCATTTCCCCATCTATACAGTTATACACACATAACCTTACTTATTCAAACATATACTAACACCTACTTACTCTCTTTTACAATCACTGATACAAGTACACATTGATCCATACAGTCACTTACGCAATCACAGACTCTCATGTATACTCATTGATATATGCCAACTCTCACATGCACTGTGTTTTACATATGTACTTACTTGGACATGTAGCACTGAGATATCCATTCACTCACCAACACATCCATGCACACAGTCAACCGCCCATACAGCTGTTTCCACATGCACTCTTGAACCCATACACCAAGTGAATCAACTGCTCACACATCTATGCACAGAGTCACACACCTCCCAGCCACTCCCAAACACACTCACCCTCACATTCAAATACTTGGGCAACCAATCAATAACCCATATAGCCACTTATATAGCTACTAATCAACACATGCAGCACCTTACACAACAACAAACATAATGATGCACACATACAGACAGTTTAGTCACTAACCCATGCATTCAGTAAGACACATTTAATCACTCACTCATACAGTCAGTCACGCACCAACTAAATCCTTCATCCAGACACTTATACACCCACTCATTCTTAAATATGTAAAACATATTTAAACTTTACAGAAACACACAAATGATGTATAGAACTTTACAGAAACACACAGACCCTGGATGATGTCATCATTGATGTCATGAGTGATGTCATTTGAGATGTCATCAGTGATGTCACTGACCATGTCAAGAATGAAGTAATATGTGACATCATCCGCAGTGGATTGCGGGCACGCGAGTTATAGTGAGTCCAACTAAATATAATGTGGGAATTTCAATGGTTTTGTATGAGAAAAATGTTCAGCTAACTATAACTGGTGTGAAACCTATGGTTTTGTCAGTGAATATATATATATATATATATATATATATTTTTTTTTTTTCACTGACAAAACCATCGGTTTCAGCCACGTTATAGTTCGGAATTAGCATTTAAAAAACCTTGTAAATTCACTGAAAAAACCATAGGTTTCACACATGCTATAGTTAGCTGGACATTTCACTCATACAAAACCATTGCAATTCCCTCGTTATAGTTAGTTCAGCTAACTATAACTCGTGCGCCCGTAATGCACTGCTGATGACGTCACATATTACATCACTTATGAAATGGTCAGTGACATCACTCATGACATCACTGATGACATCTCAAATGACATCACTGATGACATCATCCAGTAAATTTGTGTCTTTCTGAAAATAAAAATTTTTTATATATGTATATCTAAAGGTTAATGGAAGAATAAATGGGTAAATAAGTGTCTAAATGTTTTTTTTGTGGAAAATTGATTGTATAACTGACTTATTAAGTATATCTTAGTGAATACATGTATTAGCATGTAATGTTTAAATATGTAAATAGCTGTATCAGTCTCACACTTTGTGTATAAGTGGCTGCATGGGTTAGTGAGTAGCTACATGAGAGTCTATATGGGTTATTAGTTGTTTTTTTGAGCATCAGTGTCTGTATGGTTTGGTGGGGGTGTTACCTAGCACATAGATGCATCAATGACTGACTCACTGTTTGTATGTGTTTTGAAGACAGCATGTGTGCAGGACTGTATGCGTGGATGAGTGTGTGTATGGGTGTGTTAGTGAGTGAATCACTGTCTCAATAGTATATTTATGAGTAACTACATATGTTTTAAACTAGTATATGTGAGTATTGATGTATATAAGTGAGTATATGTGAGAGCGAGAGATTGTAAGAGTTCCTGTATAAATAAGTATGTGTTTCTATAAGTGATTGTTTAAGAGAGTAAGTATGTGTACGATTCTGTAAAAATAAGTGTAGTGGTGGGTGTATAGCTGTATATGCAAGTAAATGGATGTTTAATAGTTTATTTGCATGTGTGAGTAACTCTATGGATGAGTATTGGTGTGTAACAGGATGTATAGTTGTATGAGTACATATGATGATTGAGTATATGTATGAGTGACTCTATAGAACTGTTAGTGAATGACTGGATGTGTATGTAGATTTTGGAATTACTGAATAGGTTGTTCTAACTGGTATTGGTATCTCCAGTTTTTTTGAAAATGTTAGTTTCTATTTTTGAATGGGTGTATCAAGGGTTATATTACGCTGAGAGGAGGTCTGCCACTCTTTCACAAGGATGATGTCATCAGTAATCTCACAAGTGGTATCTCTGCCCATGTCATGAGTGATGTAATATGTGATGTCATCAGCAGTGCATTGCGGGCGCGCAAGTTATAGTTAGCTGAACTAACTATAACGGAGGAATTTCAATGGTTTTGTATGAGTGAAATGTCCAGCTAACTATAACATGTGTGAAATCTATATTTTTATAGTGAATTTCTAAGGTTTTTTAAATGCTAATTCCTAACTAAAACGTGTGTGAAACCTATGGTTTTTTCAGTGATTTTCTAAGGTTTTTTAAATGCTAATTCCTAATTATAACGTGGCTGAAACCTATAGTTTTTTCAGTGAATTTCAAAGGTTTTGTAAATGATAATTTTTAAATGTATTAATTGTTATATTTTTTATACTGATTTACTACATTTAAAAAAAATGTTTTAAGATATTTTATTATTTTAATTACATTACATATTTTTAATATAAATTGAAAAAAATGTTTTTAAAAATATTGAAATTTTAATATTTTTTTTAATTTAATATATTTTTTAATTAATATATATTTTATATATCAGGCAATGATATACTATGGAAGGGAATTCAAGTTACTGGTAAGTACAGTTAAATTTACTTTTCAGGAATAGTAGTGAGCTAGATTGGGGAATGAATTCCTCTTCAATCCTGAGGTCCCCTGTGAGCCAACTAGCCCACCAGGTACCTCCAGTATGCGCCAGGTAGCTATGTTGCAGAGAGGTGTTCAAAGTGCATGCCCCCTTTTTACAACACTCTGCAACACAGCTCTGGAGAGACCTGTTGGAGATACCTGTTGGACTAGTTGCACCTTAGGTACCCTCTGGATTGAACAGGAATTAATTCCCAAACTTAGGGCATGTTTGCACTCACATCACCTCAAGCCCCACCCCTTACCTTCACCACTGTGCAAACGTGCCCTGTAGAGTGTTCTAAGTTAGGGGATTAAGTTCCCTTGCATACTGGAGGTCCCTGGAGGCCAACTAGCCCACCTGAAACCTCCAGTATGCCCCAGAAGGCTGCATTGCAGAGAGATGTAATGAGGCCACGACCCTTTTTACACCTCTCTGCAATGCATCCCCCGGGCGCATTTGCAGAGGGGGAACTAATTCCCCTTGCATACTGGGGTTCCCTGGGGCCTACTAGCCCACCATGAATCTCCAGTATGCGCCAGGGGGCTGCATTGCAGAGAGGTGTAATGAGGCCATGCCCCTTTTACACCTCTCTGCAACGCAGCCCCTGGGTGCGTTTGCAGAGTGGGAACTAATTCCCCTTGCATACTGGGGGTCCATGGGGGCCAACTAGCCCACCAGGAACCTCCAGTATGCTCCAGGGGCTGCATTGCAGAGACATGTAATGAGGCCACGCCCCTTTTTACACCTCTCTGCAAGGCAGCCCCCTGGCGCGTTTGCAGAGGGGGAACTAATTCCCCTTGCATACTGGGGGTCCATGGGGACCAAGTAGCCCTCTGGAACCTCCAGTATGCACCAGGGGGCTTCATTGCAGAGAGGTGTAATGAGGCCTGCTTCTTTTTACACCTCTCTGCAAGGCAGCCCACGGGCACTTTTGCAGAGGGGGAACTAATTCCCCTGGCATACTGGGGGTCCCTGGGGGCCAACTAGCCCACCAGGAACCTCCAGTATGCGCTAGGGGCTGCGTTGCTTCGTTCCAGGGTGGTGGTCCCTGGGGCAGTGTGGGGGGGTTTTAGCCTCCCCCACACTTCTTTTTCACTATGCCCCCAGGATTTGGTCCCCCGGGGGGTAATTTGAAAAAAAAGCAGACCGGGTTTTTAAAAAAAATATATGGGGGCCTTGGGGGTCCTTGTGGGACCACCTGAGCAGGCCTAGGGGGTCAGGGTGTTTCTACCCTGTCCCCTTTTTGCGTTCTACACGTTTGTTTTTCTGCTTTTTTGTGCCTCGGTCTACCGAGCACAAGATAGCTGCCAACACTTCCTGGTTTGGAGTGTTCGCAGCCAATCAGCATGCAGCTCGTGCTCTGGAAGGTCCGCATACGTGCGCGTACGTACGCGGTTCTTTATGCATACAGCTCCGCGTACATACGCATACCCTGCGATTTTTTCGAAAAAAATATTATTATATTTTTGGCTTTTGGTGTCCTTGTGGGACCCCCTAGGCAGGCCTAGGGGGTCAGGGTGTTTTTACCCTGCCCCCTTTGCGTGTTCTGCGCACTTTTTTCACTGTTTTCTTGTACCTCAGTCTACCGAGGGACAAGATGCCTGCCAACACTTTCTTGTTTGGAGTGTTGATAGGCAGTTGCCAGCCAATTAGCATGCAGCTCGTGCTCGGGAAGGTCCACGTACTTACGCGTACCTACGGGGCCCGGTGCGCGGACCCGTAGGGTACTATCCGCGCCTATAGATATACTTATGATTTTACTTATGATTTTCTCAGGGCTACTGAACGGATTTACACCATTTAACAAAAAGCGTGATCAGTGAACCAAACTCTACCTTTTTGCCAAATTTGTTGTCATTCCATTCAGCCGTTCAGGCTGTAGCCCTGGCTAAAGGTCCTATGGAAAATTGCATGAAAAAAACATGTTTTGGGACCCCCTTTTTTCTCGGCCCCTGCTTCACGAATCACCCCCAAACTTTAAGGGAAGGAGCGGAGCATAGCAGGCCATTTTCTTGGAGAAATTCACGAACATTCGGCCACCGGCGCCAAAGTTATTCCAAATAGAATGTTGCTGATTTCCTATGGAAACTAGGTCCTAACTATAACTACCTACTGGCGACTGGCAGTAGGTTATATATATATATATATATATATATATATATATATGACAAGAATGTTCCTTCTGTTTTAAAAAAGAACGGAGAGACACAGGGGGGTACTGTAGGAGGTTGCTTTATTCCACCGAACTATGGCATGACGCGTTTCGACGTAATGTCTTTTTCAAACGCCAGTTCTTGCCCCCACGCTAGCAGCAGTCCTTCTGAGTACCTCCAGTCGCTCCGCCTTAATGGAAGTCCTGGTTGGTCAGGCCGCTAACACCAAAGCACCAGTAGTCCTTGTGGTGAACTACCAGTCCCAGAATACCCTGCCACGGCATTCCAGGTAAGTGCTGCTCCCAACTGCGGTGTGCTCCGCGAAAACCAGGTTGTTTTTTGGAGTGCTGTTTGGAACTGTATATAAGTAAGGATATATGATAGTGACACATTGGAAGAGTTCCTGTATAAATAAGTATGTGTTTCTTTAACTGATTGTTTAAGAGAATAAGTATGTGTACAGTTCTGTAAAAATAAGTGTAGTGGTGTGTGTAGAGCTGAACATGCAAGTAAATGGATGTTTAATAGTTTATTTGCATGTGTGAGTATATGTGTCAATAACTCTATGTATAAGTGTAGGTGTGTAAAAGGATGTATAGGTGTATGAGTACATATGATAAGTGAGTACATGTATGAGTGACTATATAGAACTATTGGTGAATGAGTGGATGTATATGTAGATTTTGGAGTTACTGCATTGGTTGTTCTAACTGGTATTGGTATCTCCATTTTTTTGATAATTTTAGGTTCTATTTTTGAATGTGTTTATCAAAGGTTATGTTAGGGTGAGAGGAGGTCTGCCACTCTTTCACAAGGATGATATCATCAGTGATGTCATCAGTGATATCATTTGAGATGTCATCAGTGATGTCATGAGTGATGTCACTGACCATGTCATGAGTTAAGTAATATGTGACGTCATCAGCAGTGCATTGCGGGCACGCGAGTTATAGTTAGCTAAACTAACTATAACGGGAGAATTTCAATGGTTTTGTATGAGTGAAATGTCCAGCTAACTATAACATGTGTGAAACCTATGGTTTTTTCAGTGAATTTGCAAGGTGTTTTAAATGCTAATTCCTAACTTTAACGTGGCTGAAACCTATGTTTTTTCAGTGAATTTCAAAGGTTTTGTAAATGATCATTTTTAAATGTATTATAGCCTAATAGCCCGCCGTAGAGGGCTATACCGGCTATTAAAGGCCCTCTCCAGCGTTAAAGGCCCCGAGCCGAAGGCGAGGGCCTTTAACAAGGGAGAGGGACTTTAATAGCGGTATAGCCCATCAACGAAGGGCTATAAGGCTATTAGAACATTCTGTCACTAGAGGACAGAATGTTCTAACAAAAAAAACAAAGCCTTTTGGGAGCGTGAGGGGATTGGAATCCCCTCAGGTTCCCTGAAGCCTTTGTTCACAGCCAGAGCTGTGAACAAAGAAACATTGGAATGTTGGAGCTCCAGGCTTACACCAGCCATTATAAGCCCAGAGCACTCCATTGTTTTCAATGGAGCTCCCAACATTCCAATGTTCTAATAATTGTTATATTTTTTTATACTAATTTACTACATTGTTTTAAAGTATTTATTTTTACATATTTTATTTTTTAAATTACATTACATATTTTTTAATATAAATTAGAAAAAAATGTTTTTTAAAATATTGAAATTGTAATTTTTTTATTTTTATTTTTTAAATTTATATAGCAGGCAATGATATCCTATGGAATGAAATTCAAGTTACTGGTAAGTACAGTTAAATGTACTTTTCAGGAATAGTAGTAAGCTGAACGATGCAGCACTGAGGTATCTCCTTATAACAGGTGAGTAAATCAGAATTCGTAGTTCAGCTGAATTTAGAGGAATTTTTTTAAGTTCCAAAACTCCACACTTGGAAACATTTCCAAGTGAAATCAGTCAATGTTAGCCTATGGAAGGAAATTCAAGTCACTGTAAGTATGGTTAGAATTACTTTTCGAGATCAGTAGTGCGCTCAAGGATGCAGCACTGATGTTTCTTGTGATAACAGGTGAGTAAATCGGAATTCGTAGTTCGGCTGATTTTACAGGAATATTATGCTCAATAGTGTAAGGAAGGGGGCGGGGCCTGTGGTAACATGTGTGCAAACACGCCCTGTGGCGCGCTTTAGATTGGGGAATTGATTTCTCTTCAATCCTGAAGTCCCCTGTGAGCCAACTAGCCTACCAGGTACCTCCAGTATGCGCCAGGCAGCTGTGTTGCAGAGAGGTGTTCAGATGGCAAGCCCCCTTTTTGTAACACTCTGCAACACAGCTCTGTGGTGCTTACTGGAGATACCTGTTGGACTAGTTGCCCCCTAGGGGACCTCTGGATTGAAGAGGAATTAATTCCCCAAATTAAAATGCTCCACAGGGCATGTTTGCACTCAAATCACCTCAAGCCCCGCCGCCTACCTTCACCACTGTGCAAACGTGTCCTGTAGCGTGTTCTAAGTTGGCGGATTAAGTCCCCTTGCATACTGGGGGTCCCTTGGGGCCAACTAGCCCACCAGGATCCTCCAGTATGCGTCAGGGGGCTGCATTGCAGAGAGGTGTAAAAAGGGGCATGGCCTCATTACACCTCTCTGCAAGCTAGCCCCCTGGCGCATTTGCAGAGGGGGAACTAATTGCCCTTACATACTGGAGGTCCCTGGGGTCCAACTAGCCCACCAGGAATCTCCAGTATGCGCCAGGGGGCTGCCTTGCAGAGAGGTGTAATGAGGCCACTCCCCTTTTTACACCACTCTGTAACGCAGCCCCCTGGCGTGTTTGCAGAGGGGGAACTAATTCCCCTTGAATACTGGTTGTCCCTGGGTGCCAACTAGCCCACCCGGCACCTCCAGTATGTGCCAGGGGGCTGCATTGCAGAGAGGTGGAATGAGGACACGCCCCTATTTACACCTCTCTGCAACGCAGCCCCCTGGCACGTTTGCAGAGGGGGAACTAATTCCCCTTGCATACTGGGGTCTCTGGGGGCCAACTAGCCCACCAGGAACCCCCAGTGTGTGCCAGGGGCTGCATTGTAGAGAGGTGCAATGAGGCCATGCCCCTTTTTACACCTCTCTGCAATGCAGCCCCCTGGTGCATTTGCAGAGGGGAAACTAATTTCCCTTGCATACTGGGGGTCCCTGGGGGCCAACTACCCCATCAGGAACCTCCAGTATGCGCTCGGGAAGGTACAGAGCACAGTACAGAGTACAGTACATAGACGGTACTCCGTACCCCACGATTTAAAAAAATATATATACATTTTTTGGCCTTGGGGGTCCTTGTGGGACCCCCTGAGCAGGCCTAGGGGGCAGGATGTTTCTACCCTGCCCCCTTTGCGTGTTTTGCACGTTTGTTTCACTGCTTTCTTGTGCCTTGGTTCTACCGAGGCACAAGATGGCTGCCAACACTTCCTGGTTTGGAGTGTTGACAGACAGTTGACAGCCAATGACCATGCAGCTTGTGCTCGGGAAGGTACAGAGTACAGTACAGAGTATGGTACTTCGTCTCTAGATATCACTATGATTTTACTTTTGATTTTCTCAGGAACTACCAAACATATTTACACCATTTAACAAGAAGCACAATCTGCGAACCGAACTCTACCTTTTTGCCAAATTTGGTGTTATTCCGTTCAGCCGTTCGGGCTGTAGCCCTGGCTAAAGGTCCTATGGAAAATTGAATGGGGAAAACACGTTTTGGGATTCCCCTTTTTTTCTCGGCCCCCACTTGACGAAACACTACCAAACTTTCAGGGAAGGAACGGAGCGGAGCAGCCCATTTTCTTGAAGATTTGTCCACCAGCGCCAAAGGTATTCCAAATAGAATGTAACTAGGTCCTAACTATAACTACCTACTGGCGACCGCCACTAGGTAATATATATATATGTATATATATATATATATATATATATATATATATATATATATATATATATATATATATATATATATATATATATATATATTACTCCGCTGCTACTTGAACAGTAAGGACCAGCACTCTCGTTAGTTCAATCTCAATCGAGATTTATTGCACAAAGTTCAAAACAGACGCGTTTCAGCCGTCGCTTTCGTCAGTGGCGGCTGGCGTCTATGAGGCGGAAGTTGATATTTAAAAATTCATCAAAATAAACGTAGGACTGTACAAAGCAATTAATGAGCGCCAAATGGAATGTGCAATTGGTATTGTTCTAGTGCATTGTGATTATTTACAGTGAGTATTTTGGTATCGAACACCTAGTCATAATTTCATAATTTAAACAATTTAGATGTTTTCACGTTATTTGTCACATGATTGCAGTGAACAAAGATAAAATCAAATTAAATTTTCAAATTATTCTCACTCAACTTATTAAGCCCTGGATGGGCACATAATAACACAGTGTGTCAGAACATATTTTCCATGAGTACATATAACCTAATCACTTTAAATTTCATTACAATTCCTTAATTTGAATTACACCCATATATATATATATAGATATATATATATATATATATATATATATATATATATATATATATATATATATATATATATATATATATATATATATATATATATATATATATATATTCACACATTAAAGTTGCCCTTTGTGAGAATGCCACTCACAAACACGTTACCTCGTCCAGTAAGGTCACCAGCATGCTTGTGCTACCCAGACTGACATTATAAAGCTTTCTTGGTTCTACGCGTTTCAGAGTTCAATCCTTGTTCAGGAGCCTTTCCAAATAACGACAATCGCATCTTGGTTAGGAACACCTGCTTTTTAATAAATAAAGTCCCGCCCATCTGAGCAAGATCTCTCGACGGATTCGGCATCTGCCGCAATGCTCTGTGGTATTTGCAGTCCAAACCATAAATCTACCCCCAGTGGGTGATGCTGTTGTGGGAAAATAAAGGGTAAAATCAAATCCCAAGTGTGTAAATGTGCGCTGGATAAGCACAGCCCGCTGCAGTAAATCCAGCACTTAGTGGTGAGCGTGATTGTCCTGTATGCAGCATCGGATCTCCCCGACACCGCAGGTCCGCTGAGTCATGGCTGGGCATCTTCGTGACTTGTACCAAGCCGCTATCAAATTCACACATTAAAGTTGCCCTTTGTGAGAATGCCACTCACAAACACGTTACCTCGTCCAGTAAGGTCACCAGCATGCTTGTGCTACCCAGACTGACATTATAAAGCTTTCTTGGCTCTACGCGTTTCAGAGTTCAATCCTTGTTCACGAACCTTTCCAAATAACCACAATCGCATCTTGGTTAGGAACACCTGCTTTTTATTAAATAAAGTCCCGCCCATCTGAGCAAGATCTCTCGACTGATTCGGCATCTGCCACAATGCTCTGTGGTATTCGCAGTCCAAATCATAAATCTACCCCCAGTGGGTGATGCTGTTGTGGGAAAATAAAGGGTAAAATCAAATCCCAAGTGGGTAAATGTGCGCTGGATAAGCACAGCAAGCTGCAGTAAATCCAGCACTTAGTGGTGAGCGTGATTGTCCTGTACGCAGCATCGGATCTCCCCGACACCGCAGGTCCGCTGAGTCACGGCAGGGCATCCTCGCGACTTGGACCAAGCCGCTATCAAATTCACACATTAAAGTTGCCCTTTGTGAAAATGCTACTCAAAAACACGTTACCTCGTCCAGTAAGGTCACCAGCATGCTTGTGCTACCCAGACTGACATTGTAAAGCTTTCTTGGCTCTACGCGTTTCAGAGTTCAATCCTTGTTCATGAGCCTTTCCAAATAACCACAATCGCATCTTGGTTAGGAACACCTGCTTTTTATTAAATAAAGTCCCGCCCATCTGAGCAAGATCTCTCGACTGATTCAGCATCTGCTGCAATGCTCTGTGGTATTCGCAGTTCAAACCATAAATCTACCCCCAGTGGGTGATGCTGTTGTGGGAAAATAAAGGGTAAAATCAAATCCCAAGTGCGTAAATGTGCGCTGGATAAGCACAGCCCGCTGCAGTAAATCCAGCACTTAGTGGTGAGCGTGATTGTCCTGTACGCAGCATCGGATCTCCCCGACAATGCAGGTCCGCTGAGTCAGTGCGGGGCATCCTCGCGACTTGGACCAAGCCGCTATCAAATTCACACATTAAAGTTGCCCTTTGTGAGAATGCCACTCACAAACACGTTACATCGTCCAGTAAGGTCACCAGCATGCTTGTGCTACCCAGACTGACATTATAAAGCTTTCTTGGCTCCACGCGTTTCAGAGTTCAATCCTTGTTCACGATCATTTCCAAATAACCACAATCGCATCTTGGTAAGGAACACCTGCTTTTTATTAAATAAAGTCCCGCCCATCTGAGCAAGATCTCTCGACTGATTCGGCATCTGCCGCAATGCTCTGTGGTATTCGCAGTCCAAACCATAAATCTACCCCCAGTGGGTGATGCTGTTGTGGGAAAATAAAGGGTAAAATCAAATCCCAAGTGGGTAAATGTGCGCTGGATAAGCACAGCCCGCTGCAGTAAATCAGCACTTAGTGGTGAGCGTGTTTGTCCTGTATGCAGCATCGGATCTCCCCGACACCGCAGGTCTGCTGAGTCACGGCGGGGCATCCTCGTGACTTGGACCAAGCCGCTATCAAATTCACCCATTAAAGTTGCCCTTTGTGAGAATACCACTCACAAACACGTTACCTCGTCCAGTAAGGTCACCAGCATGCTTGTGCTACCCAGACTGACATTATAAAGCTTTCTTGGCTCTACGCGTTTCAGAGTTCAATCCGGGCTTTCCGGGAGGCGCTTCCATTAAGGGCAACCTTGTGGTTTTTGAATTCGTAGCAGCTTAGCCTAGTCGCGGAAGCAGCCCGCCGCATGCAATGCAGATACTTGGCGTTCGAAACCTCGCACCCCGAACGAGGAACGGAAAGGTCCGGCTTTGAGAGACTGATAATCAACAGTTTTCTACACTCTGTTTGCTGAAATCGACCCACTGGGGATTAAAATGAATTGATTTTGACAAGTCAGCAAGACCCACTTGGGATGTAATTTATTAGAGACTCCGAATACCAGGCGCCACAGCGGTGGGAGAACACGCCCAGATGGGCAGGACTCTATAAATAAACACAGGTGTTCTCTAAATAGTTTGCTGTTCTTTTCTTTGCGATGACTTGTGATAAAGAAGTGACATTCAAAATGCGTTAAGCCTGCAAACTTTTGATGCCAGCTTCATTGTTAGACATCTGGGGTCCTCACTGCAAGGAGTGGCTTTCCGGGAGGCGCTTCCATTAAGGGCAACCTTGTGGTTTTTGAATTCGTAGTGGCTTAGCCTAGTCGCGGAAGCAGCCCGCCGCATGCAATGCAGATCCTTGGCGTTCGACACCTCGCACACCGGACGAGGAACGGAAAGGTCCGGCTTTGAGAGACTGATAATCAACAGTTTTCTACACTCTGTTTGCTGAAATCGACCCACTGGGGATTAAAATGCATTGATTTTGACAAGTCAGCAAGACCCACTTGGGATGTAATTTATTAGAGACTCCAAATACCAGGCGCCACAGCAGCGGGAGACAACGCCCAGATGGGCAGGACTCTTTAAATAAACACAGGTGTTCTCTAACCACATGCGCGCTGCTCTTATTCTGCTGGTATGCTGACTTTTTAAAAAACGCACTTTACATGACGAGCTGGGCTCGTCATCAGTGTGCGAGGAGGCTACACCATGACGAGCCCAGCTCGTCATCAGCCTCGAAGGGGTTAAATAGTTTGGTGTTTTTATCTTTGCGATGGCTTGTAAGGATGGGTGAATTTTGCGAATTTGGTGTTCGCGAATTTGCGTATTTGTGAACTCGCAATCCGCAAAATCTGTGAACTCTCGCGAATTTGCAGATTTTTTTTTGTGTTCGCAAGGGTTTCTGCCAGTTCGCGAGGGTTTTGTACCAGTTCGCAATTGCGAACTTACTTGTCGGCTCGCAACAGTCGCGACTTTGTTGTTTCTACGTCTGGTTCATCATTACAGGTTCACAGCACCCTCTGTTTCACCACTGCCACCCTCTGATTCACCCATGCCACCCTCTGGTACATCACTGCCACCCTCTGATTCATCACTGTAGATTATGGGGGGGAAAAGCAAGCACACCTGCCCTGCTTCAACTGACATGAATTAATTTCTGGTTCATCACTGTAGATTATGGGGGGGAAAGCAAGCACACCTGCCCTGCTTCAACTGACATGAATTAATTTGGGGTTAATTAATGTGTCACTGAATTTAAACTTCCTGTCTGGCACCTGCTTCCTGATCTGTAATTTGCTTTCTGTTGCAGTCCAATTTTTTTCCCAGGTCCTTTGTGGCCTACTTGTAGCTATTCTATGAGCCTGCTGTGAGGGTCAGAGCAGGGTCATAGAATAGTTGCAAGTAGGCAACTGAACTCTGGAGGGGCCCCTCAGGAAGCACTACAGGGAATGGTTACTAATGATGAGTTTGAACTTATGCACCTGCTGAGTGCTTTCAGTTTTGCAAAACTCATTTTTCTGCAGAACAGCAACTGTAATGCCCCAAACAAACATAGGCAACTGAACTCTGGAGGGGCCCCTCAGGAAGTACTACAGGGAACGGTTACTAATGATGATTTTGAACTTTAGCACCTGCTGAGGGCTTTCAGTTTTGCAAAACTCATTTTTTTCTGCAGAACAGCAACTGTAATGCCCCAAACAGACTTACTTGTGAAAGTTGATTTCTAATCCAAAAGTGATCCAAAGAAAGTCAAAAAGGCCTCAAATCCAAAAAAGTGCAGGCAAATGTCAACCTGAGGAGTTATTCTGATAAAAATCATCATTTTCAGAAGGTTTATGCTGCTTGCTGGTGGATTTCTTGTGCAGAATTGCAAATTTTGTAATTTCGCGAGTGCGAGATTGTTGCTGCCCGCCGCATCTACATGTTCGCAATTGTGAACTCTCGCGATGCGTCACCAAACTCCCACGGGATCCCGCAGCAAGATCCAAAATGGCGCAGCACTCGCAAAATATCGAGAAAAATAACTCGGCAAACGCTGAATGACGGTAAGTGAACGCCGCACTCCGCAATATTGTATCACCAAGCCAAAAAATCCGCTGCGTGCGAATTTGCGGATTTTCGGTAAATTCGCGGGAGTTCGCGGATTGCGAATTTACCAAAAATCCACAAAATCCGCGAGCGGAACGGATTTTCTGCCCATGATTAATGGCTTGTGATAAAGAAGTGACATTCGAAACGCGTTAAGCCTGCAAACTTTTGATGCCAGCTTCATTGTTAGACATCTGTGGTCCTCACTGCAAGGAGTGGCTTTCCGGGAGGCGCTTCCATTAAGGGCAACCTTGTGGTTTTTGAATTCGTAGCGGCTTAGCATAATCGCGGAAGCAGCCCGCCACATGCAATGCAGACCCTTGGCGTTCGAAACCTTGCACGCTGAACGAGGAACGGAAAGGTCCGGCTTTGAGAGATTGATAATCAACAGTTTTCTACACTCTGTTTGCTGAAATCGACCCACTGGGGATTAAATTGCATTGATTTTGACAAGTCAGCAAGACCCACTTGGGATGTAATTTATTAGAGACTCCAAATACCAGGCGCCACAGCGGCGGGAGAACACGCCCAGATGGGCAGGACTCTTTAAACAAACACAGGTGTTCTCTAAATAGTTTGCTGTTCTTTTCTTTGCGATGGCTTGTGATATAGAAGTGACATTCGAAACGCGTTAAGCCTGCAAACTTTTGATGCCAGCATCATTGTTAGACATCTGGGGTCCTCACTGCAAGGAGTGGCTTTCTGGGAGGCACTTCCATTAAGGTCAACCTTGTGGTTTTTGAATTCGCAGCGGCTTAGCCTAGTCGCGGAAGCAGCCCACCGCATGCAATGCAGATCCTTGGCGTTCGAAACCTTGCACGCCGAACGAGGAACGGAAAGGTCCTGCTTTGAGAGACTGATAATCAACAGTTTTCTACACTCTGTTTGCTGAAATCGACCCACTGGGGATTAAAATGCATTGATTTTGACAAGTCAGCAAGACCCACTTGGGATGTAATTTATTAGAGACTCCAAATACCAGGCGCCACAGTGGCGGGAGAACACGCCCAGATGGGCAGGACTCTTTAAACAAACACAGGTGTTCTCTAATTAGTTTGCTGTTCTTTTCTTTGCGATGGCTTGTAAGCATGGGCGAATTTTGCGAATTTGGCGTTCGCGAATTTGCGTATTTGCGAACTCGCAATCTGCAAAATCCGCGAGATCTCGCAAATTTGCGGATTTTTTTGTGTTCGCAAGGGTTTCTGCCAGTTTGCGAGGGTTTTGTACCAGTTCGCAATTGAGAACTTACTTGTCGGCTCGCAACGGTCGCGACTTTGTTGTTTCTACGTCTGGTTCATCATCACAGGTTCACAGCACCCTCTGTTTCACCACTGCCACCCTCTGATTCACCCATGCCACCCTCTGGTACATCACTGCCACCCTCTGATTCATCACTGTAGATTATGGGGGAAAAAGCAAGCACACCTGCCCTGCTTCAACTGACATGAATTAATTTCTGGTTCATCACTGTAGATTATGGGGGGGGGAAGCAAGCACACCTGCCCTGCTTCAACTGACATGAATTAATTTGGGGTTGATTAATGTGTCACTGAATTTAAACTTCCTGTCTGGCACCTGCTTCCTTATCTGTAATTTGCTTTCTGTTGCAGTCCAATTTTTTTTCCCAGGACCTTTGTGGCCTACTTGTAGCTATTCTATGAGCCTGCTGTGAGGGTCAGAGCAGGGTCATAGAATAGTTGCAAGTAAGCAACTGAACTCTGGAGTGGCCCCTCAGGAAGCACTACAGGGAATGGTTACTAATGATGAGTTTGAACTTATGCACCTGCTGAGTGCTTTCAGTTTTGCAAAACTAATTTTTCTGCAGAACAGCAACTGTAATGCCCCAAACAAACATAGGCAACTGAACTCTGGAGGGGCCCCTCAGGAAGCACTACAGGGAATGGTTACTAATGATGAGTTTGAACTTTTGCACCTGCTGAGTGCTTTCAGTTTTGCAAAACTCTTTTTCTGCAGAACAGCAACTGTAATGCCCCAAACAAACTTACTTGTGAAAGTTGATTTCTAATCCAAAAGTGATCCAAATAAAGTCAAAAAGGCCTCAAATCCAAAAAAGTGAAGGCAAAAGTCAACCTGAGGAGTTATTCTGATAAAAATCATCATTTTCAGAAGGTTTATGCTGCTTGCTGGTGGATTTCTTGTGCAGAATTGCAAATTTTGTAATTTCGCGAGTGCGAGATTGTTGCTGCCCGCCGCATCTACATGTTCGCAATTGTGAACTCTCGCGATGCGTCGCCAAACTCCCACGGGATCCCGCAGCAAGATCCAAAATGGCGCAGCACTCGCAAAATATCGAGAAAAATAACTCGGCAAACACTGAATGACGGTAAGTGAACGCCGCACTCCGCAATATTGTATCACCAAGCAAAAAAATCCGCTGCGTGCGAATTTGCGGATTTTCGGTAAATTCGCAAGAGTTCGCGGATTGCGAATTTACCAAAAATCCGCAAAATCGGCGAGCGGAACGGATTTTCTGCCCATGATTAATGGCTTGTGATAAAGAAGTGACATTCGAAACGCGTTAAGCCTGCAAACTTTTGATGCCAGCTTCATTGTTAGACATCTGTGGTCCTCACTGCAAGGAGTGGCTTTCCGGGAGGCGCTTCCATTAAGGGCAACCTTGTGGTTTTTGAATTCGTAGCGGCTTAGCCTAATCGCGGAAGCAGCCCGCCACATGCAATGCAGACCCTTGGCGTTCGAAACCTTGCACGCTGAACGAGGAACGGAAAGGTCCGGCTTTGAGAGACTGATAATCAACAGTTTTCTATACTCTGTTTGCTGAAATCGACCCTCTGGGGATTAAATTGCATTGATTTTGACAAGTCAGCAAGACCCACTTGAGATGTAATTTATTAGAGACTCCAAATACCAGGCGCCACAGCGGCGGGAGAACACGCCCAGATGGGCAGGACTCTTTAAATAAACACAGGTGTTCTCTAAATAGTTTGCTGTTCTTTTCTTTGCGATGGCTTGTGATATAGAAGTGACATTCGAAACGCGTTAAGCCTGCAAACTTTTGATGCCAGCATCATTGTTAGACATCTGGGGTCCTCACTGCAAGGAGTGGCTTTCTGGGAGGCACTTCCATTAAGGTCAACCTTGTGGTTTTTGAATTCGCAGCGGCTTAGCCTAGTCGCGGAAGCAGCCCACCGCATGCAATGCAGATCCTTGGCGTTCGAAACCTTGCACGCCGAACGAGGAACGGAAAGGTCCTGCTTTGAGAGACTGATAATCAACAGTTTTCTACACTCTGTTTGCTGAAATCGACCCACTGGGGATTAAAATGCATTGATTTTGACAAGTCAGCAAGACCCACTTGGGATGTAATTTATTAGAGACTCCAAATACCAGGCGCCACAGTGGCGGGAGAACACGCCCAGATGGGCAGGACTCTTTAAACAAACACAGGTGTTCTCTAAATAGTTTGCTGTTCTTTTCTTTGCGATGGCTTGTAAGCATGGGCGAATTTTGCGAATTTGGCGTTCGCGAATTTGCGTATTTGCGAACTCGCAATCTGCAAAATCCGCGAGATCTCGCAAATTTGCGGATTTTTTTGTGTTCGCAAGGGTTTCTGCCAGTTTGCGAGGGTTTTGTACCAGTTCGCAATTGAGAACTTACTTGTCGGCTCGCAACGGTCGCGACTTTGTTGTTTCTACGTCTGGTTCATCATCACAGGTTCACAGCACCCTCTGTTTCACCACTGCCACCCTCTGATTCACCCATGCCACCCTCTGGTACATCACTGCCACCCTCTGATTCATCACTGTAGATTATGGGGGGAAAAGCAAGCACACCTGCCCTGCTTCAACTGACATGAATTAATTTCTGGTTCATCACTGTAGATTATGGGGGGGGAAGCAAGCACACCTGCCCTGCTTCAACTGACATGAATTAATTTGGGGTTGATTAATGTGTCACTGAATTTAAACTTCCTGTCTGGCACCTGCTTCCTTATCTGTAATTTGCTTTCTGTTGCAGTCCAATTTTTTTTCCCAGGACCTTTGTGGCCTACTTGTAGCTATTCTATGAGCCTGCTGTGAGGGTCAGAGCAGGGTCATAGAATAGTTGCAAGTAAGCAACTGAACTCTGGAGGGGCCCCTCAGGAAGCACTACAGGGAATGGTTACTAATGATGAGTTTGAACTTATGCACCTGCTGAGTGCTTTCAGTTTTGCAAAACTAATTTTTCTGCAGAACAGCAACTGTAATGCCCCAAACAAACATAGGCAACTGAACTCTGGAGGGGCCCCTCAGGAAGCACTACAGGGAATGGTTACTAATGATGAGTTTGAACTTTTGCACCTGCTGAGTGCTTTCAGTTTTGCAAAACTCTTTTTTCTGCAGAACAGCAACTGTAATGCCCCAAACAAACTTACTTGTGAAAGTTGATTTCTAATCCAAAAGTGATCCAAATAAAGTCAAAAAGGCCTCAAATCCAAAAAAGTGAAGGCAAAAGTCAACCTGAGGAGTTATTCTGATAAAAATCATCATTTTCAGAAGGTTTATGCTGCTTGCTGGTGGATTTCTTGTGCAGAATTGCAAATTTTGTATTTTCGCGAGTGCGAGATTGTTGCTGCCCGCCGCATCTACATGTTCGCAATTGTGAACTCTCGCGATGCGTCGCCAAACTCTCACGGGATCCCGCAGCAAGATCCAAAATGGCGCAGCACTCGCAAAATATCGAGAAAAATAACTCGCAAACACTGAATGACGGTAAGTGAACGCCGCACGCCGCAATATTGTATCACCAAGCAAAAAAATCCGCTGCGTGCGAATTTGCGGATTTTCGGTAAATTCGCAAGAGTTCGCGGATTGCGAATTTACCAAAAATCCACAAAATCGGCGAGCGGAACGGATTTTCCGCCCATGCTTAATGGCTGGTGATAAAGGAGTGACATTCGAAACGTGTTAAGCCTGCAAACTTTTGATGCCAGCTTCATTGTTAGACATCTGTGGTCCTCACTGCAAGGAGTGGCTTTCCGGGAGGCGCTTCCATTAAGGGCAACCTTGTTGTTTTTGAATTCGTAGCGGCTTAGCATAATCGCGGAAGCAGCCCGCCACATGCAATGCAGACCCTTGGCGTTCGAAACCTTGCACGCTGAACGAGGAACGGAAAGGTCCGGCTTTGAGAGATTGATAATCAACAGTTTTCTACACTCTGTTTGCTGAAATCGACCCACTGGGGATTAAATTGCATTGATTTTGACAAGTCAGCAAGACCCACTTGGGATGTAATTTATTAGAGACTCCAAATACCAGGCGCCACAGCGGCGGGAGAACACGCCCAGATGGGCAGGACTCTTTAAATAAACACAGGTGTTCTCTAAATAGTTTGCTGTTCTTTTCTTTGCGATGGCTTGTGATATAGAAGTGACATTCGAAACGCGTTAAGCCTGCAAACTTTTGATGCCAGCATCATTGTTAGACATCTGGGGTCCTCACTGCAAGGAGTGGCTTTCTGGGAGGCACTTCCATTAAGGTCAACCTTGTGGTTTTTGAATTCGCAGCGGCTTAGCCTAGTCGCGGAAGCAGCCCACCGCATGCAATGCAGATCCTTGGCGTTCGAAACCTTGCACGCCGAACGAGGAACGGAAAGGTCCTGCTTTGAGAGACTGATAATCAACAGTTTTCTACACTCTGTTTGCTGAAATCGACCCACTGGGGATTAAAATGCATTGATTTTGACAAGTCAGCAAGACCCACTTGGGATGTAATTTATTAGAGACTCCAAATACCAGGCGCCACAGTGGCGGGAGAACACGCCCAGATGGGCAGGACTCTTTAAACAAACACAGGTGTTCTCTAAATAGTTTGCTGTTCTTTTCTTTGCGATGGCTTGTAAGCATGGGCGAATTTTGCGAATTTGGCGTTCGCGAATTTGCGTATTTGCGAACTCGCAATCTGCAAAATCCGCGAGATCTCGCAAATTTGCGGATTTTTTTGTGTTCGCAAGGGTTTCTGCCAGTTTGCGAGGGTTTTGTACCAGTTCGCAATTGAGAACTTACTTGTCGGCTCGCAACGGTCGCGACTTTGTTGTTTCTACGTCTGGTTCATCATCACAGGTTCACAGCACCCTCTGTTTCACCACTGCCACCCTCTGATTCACCCATGCCACCCTCTGGTACATCACTGCCACCCTCTGATTCATCACTGTAGATTATGGGGGGAAAAGCAAGCACACCTGCCCTGCTTCAACTGACATGAATTAATTTCTGGTTCATCACTGTAGATTATGGGGGGGGGAAGCAAGCACACCTGCCCTGCTTCAATTAATTTGGGGTTGATTAATGTGTCACTGAATTTAAACTTCCTGTCTGGCACCTGCTTCCTTATCTGTAATTTGCTTTCTGTTGCAGTCCAATTTTTTTTCCCAGGACCTTTGTGGCCTACTTGTAGCTATTCTATGAGCCTGCTGTGAGGGTCAGAGCAGGGTCATAGAATAGTTGCAAGTAAGCAACTGAACTCTGGAGGGGCCCCTCAGGAAGCACTACAGGGAATGGTTACTAATGATGAGTTTGAACTTATGCACCTGCTGAGTGCTTTCAGTTTTGCAAAACTAATTTTTCTGCAGAACAGCAACTGTAATGCCCCAAACAAACATAGGCAACTGAACTCTGGAGGGGCCCCTCAGGAAGCACTACAGGGAATGGTTACTAATGATGAGTTTGAACTTTTGCACCTGCTGAGTGCTTTCAGTTTTGCAAAACTCTTTTTCTGCAGAACAGCAACTGTAATGCCCCAAACAAACTTACTTGTGAAAGTTGATTTCTAATCCAAAAGTGATCCAAATAAAGTCAAAAAGGCCTCAAATCCAAAAAAGTGAAGGCAAAAGTCAACCTGAGGAGTTATTCTGATAAAAATCATCATTTTCAGAAGGTTTATGCTGCTTGCTGGTGGATTTCTTGTGCAGAATTGCAAATTTTGTAATTTCCCGAGTGCGAGATTGTTGCTGCCCGCCGCATCTACATGTTCGCAATTGTGAACTCTCGCGATGCGTCGCCAAACTCCCACGGGATCCCGCAGCAAGATCCAAAATGGCGCAGCACTCGCAAAATATCGAGAAAAATAACTCGGCAAACACTGAATGACGGTAAGTGAACGCCGCACTCCGCAATATTGTATCACCAAGCAAAAAAATCCGCTGCGTGCGAATTTGCGGATTTTCGGTAAATTCGCAAGAGTTCGCGGATTGCGAATTTACCAAAAATCCGCAAAATCGGCGAGCGGAACGGATTTTCTGCCCATGATTAATGGCTTGTGATAAAGAAGTGACATTCGAAACGCGTTAAGCCTGCAAACTTTTGATGCCAGCTTCATTGTTAGACATCTGTGGTCCTCACTGCAAGGAGTGGCTTTCCGGGAGGCGCTTCCATTAAGGGCAACCTTGTGGTTTTTGAATTCGTAGCGGCTTAGCCTAATCGCGGAAGCAGCCCGCCACATGCAATGCAGACCCTTGGCGTTCGAAACCTTGCACGCTGAACGAGGAACGGAAAGGTCCGGCTTTGAGAGACTGATAATCAACAGTTTTCTACACTCTGTTTGCTGAAATCGACCCTCTGGGGATTAAATTGCATTGATTTTGACAAGTCAGCAAGACCCACTTGAGATGTAATTTATTAGAGACTCCAAATACCAGGCGCCACAGCGGCGGGAGAACACGCCCAGATGGGCAGGACTCTTTAAATAAACACAGGTGTTCTCTAAATAGTTTGCTGTTCTTTTCTTTGCGATGGCTTGTGATATAGAAGTGACATTCGAAACGCGTTAAGCCTGCAAACTTTTGATGCCAGCATCATTGTTAGACATCTGGGGTCCTCACTGCAAGGAGTGGCTTTCTGGGAGGCACTTCCATTAAGGTCAACCTTGTGGTTTTTGAATTCGCAGCGGCTTAGCCTAGTCGCGGAAGCAGCCCACCGCATGCAATGCAGATCCTTGGCGTTCGAAACCTTGCACGCCGAACGAGGAACGGAAAGGTCCTGCTTTGAGAGACTGATAATCAACAGTTTTCTACACTCTGTTTGCTGAAATCGACCCACTGGGGATTAAAATGCATTGATTTTGACAAGTCAGCAAGACCCACTTGGGATGTAATTTATTAGAGACTCCAAATACCAGGCGCCACAGTGGCGGGAGAACACGCCCAGATGGGCAGGACTCTTTAAACAAACACAGGTGTTCTCTAAATAGTTTGCTGTTCTTTTCTTTGCGATGGCTTGTAAGCATGGGCGAATTTTGCGAATTTGGCGTTCGCGAATTTGCGTATTTGCGAACTCGCAATCTGCAAAATCCGCGAGATCTCGCAAATTTGCGGATTTTTTTGTGTTCGCAAGGGTTTCTGCCAGTTTGCGAGGGTTTTGTACCAGTTCGCAATTGAGAACTTACTTGTCGGCTCGCAACGGTCGCGACTTTGTTGTTTCTACGTCTGGTTCATCATCACAGGTTCACAGCACCCTCTGTTTCACCACTGCCACCCTCTGATTCACCCATGCCACCCTCTGGTACATCACTGCCACCCTCTGATTCATCACTGTAGATTATGGGGGGAAAAGCAAGCACACCTGCCCTGCTTCAACTGACATGAATTAATTTCTGGTTCATCACTGTAGATTATGGGGGGGGAAGCAAGCACACCTGCCCTGCTTCAACTGACATGAATTAATTTGGGGTTGATTAATGTGTCACTGAATTTAAACTTCCTGTCTGGCACCTGCTTCCTTATCTGTAATTTGCTTTCTGTTGCAGTCCAATTTTTTTTCCCAGGACCTTTGTGGCCTACTTGTAGCTATTCTATGAGCCTGCTGTGAGGGTCAGAGCAGGGTCATAGAATAGTTGCAAGTAAGCAACTGAACTCTGGAGGGGCCCCTCAGGAAGCACTACAGGGAATGGTTACTAATGATGAGTTTGAACTTATGCACCTGCTGAGTGCTTTCAGTTTTGCAAAACTAATTTTTCTGCAGAACAGCAACTGTAATTCCCCAAACAAACATAGGCAACTGAACTCTGGAGGGGCCCCTCAGGAAGCACTACAGGGAATGGTTACTAATGATGAGTTTGAACTTTTGCACCTGCTGAGTGCTTTCAGTTTTGCAAAACTCTTTTTTCTGCAGAACAGCAACTGTAATGCCCCAAACAAACTTACTTGTGAAAGTTGATTTCTAATCCAAAAGTGATCCAAATAAAGTCAAAAAGGCCTCAAATCCAAAAAAGTGAAGGCAAAAGTCAACCTGAGGAGTTATTCTGATAAAAATCATCATTTTCAGAAGGTTTATGCTGCTTGCTGGTGGATTTCTTGTGCAGAATTGCAAATTTTGTATTTTCGCGAGTGCGAGATTGTTGCTGCCCGCCGCATCTACATGTTCGCAATTGTGAACTCTCGCGATGCGTCGCCAAACTCCCACGGGATCCCGCAGCAAGATCCAAAATGGCGCAGCACTCGCAAAATATCGAGAAAAATAACTCGGCAAACACTGAATGACGGTAAGTGAACGCCGCACGCCGCAATATTGTATCACCAAGCAAAAAAATCCGCTGCGTGCGAATTTGCGGATTTTCGGTAAATTCGCAAGAGTTCGCGGATTGCGAATTTACCAAAAATCCACAAAATCGGCGAGCGGAACGGATTTTCCGCCCATGCTTAATGGCTGGTGATAAAGGAGTGACATTCGAAAGGTGTTAAGCCTGCAAACTTTTGATGCCAGCTTCATTGTTAGACATCTGTGGTCCTCACTGCAAGGAGTGGCTTTCCGGGAGGCGCTTCCATTAAGGGCAACCTTGTTGTTTTTGAATTCATAGCGGCTTAGCCTAGCCGCGGAAGCAGCCCGCCGCATGCAATGCAGACCCTTGGCGTTCGAAACCTTGCACGCTGAACGAGGAACGGAAAGGTCCGGCTTTGAGAGACCGATAATCAACAACTTTCTACACTCCGTTTGCTGAAATCGACCCACTAGGGATTAAATTGCATTGATTTTGACAAGTCAGCAAGACCCACTTGGGATGTAATTTATTAGAGACTTCAAATACCAGGCGCCACAGCGGCGTGAGAACACGCCCAGATGGGCAGGACTCTTCAAATAAACACAGGTGTTCTCTAAATAGTTTGCTGTTCTTTTCTTTGCGATGGCTTGTGATAAAGAAGTGACATTCGAAACGCGTTAAGCCTGCAAACTTTTGATGCCAGCTTCATTGTTAGATACCTGGAGTCCTCACTGCAAGGAGTGGCTTTCCGGGAGGCGCTTCCATTAAGGTCAACCTTGCGGTTTTTAATTTCGCAGCGGCTTAGCCTAGTCGCGGAAGCAGCCCGCAGCATGCAATGCAGATCCTTGGCGTTTGAAACCTCGCACGCCGAACGAGGAACGGAAAGGTCCTGCTTTGAGAGACTGATAATCAACAGTTTTCTACACTCTGTTTGCTGAAATTTACCCACTGGGGATTAAAATGCATTGATTTTGACAAGTCAGCAAGACCCAATTGGGATGTAATTTATTAGAGACTCCAAATACCAGGCGCCACAGCGGCGGGAGAACACGCCCAGATGGGCAGGACTCTTTAAATAAACACAGGTGTTCTCTAAATAGTTTGCTGTTCTTTTCTTTGCGATGGCTTGTGATAAAGAAGTGACATTCGAAACGCGTTAAGCCTGCAAACTTTTGATGCCAGCTTCATTGTTAGACATCTGGGGTCCTCACTGCAAGGAGTGGCTTTCCGGGAGGTGCTTCCATTAAGGGCAACCTTGTGGTTTTTGAATATATATATATATTACCTACTGGCGATAGCCAGTAGGTATATATAGTTTGGGTTTTTTCCTGTGGGATTTCTGAAAATTCTATGTCGAATAACTTTGGTGTTTGTGGACGGAATTGGCTGAATTATTCAGGAAAATTGCACATTTTGTTTTTGAGCAGCCCCTGAAAATTTGGGGGGGTATCGTCAAGGGGGGGTCGAGAAAAAAGGGGGGTCCCAAAACGTGTTTTTCCCATTCATTTTTCCATAGGGCGGTTGGACTCACTTTTAGCTCGAACGGCTGAATGGATTTACACGAAACTTGGCAAAATTGTAGATATGGTTTGCCCGACGTGCCTTTGCTATGTCTCAATATATGTGCTCCAGTGGATTTTGAGAAATTAACGTTTTAAAAAATATATATATCTGTGGCAGCGCTCCGGTTAGCGCCCCGGTTCGCGTACCGGAAGCGTAATGGAACTTCGCGAAGCGAAGCTGATTGGCTCTCTGGTGTCTGTCAACATTCTAAACAGTCTGGAGCGGCCGCCATCTTGTCTCTTGGTAGGATCGAGAGACAAGAGGTGGTGAAAAATGAAGGGGGAAATGAAGGAAAGGGGGCAAGGTAGACCCCTCCTGACCCCCTAGGATTGATGAGGGGGATATTAAAGTGCCCCGCGGGGCAAAAAAAAAATATATTTTTTTTGCGATTTTTAGCCATAGAGGCGCATCCCGGTACGCAAACCGGGCAGCTAACCGGGCAGCTAACCGGCAGCGTAACGGGAGTCTGAGGAGAAGCTGATTGGCTGTCAACATTGTAAACAGTCCGGAGCGGCCGCCATCTTGTCTCTCGGTAGGATCGAGAGACAAGAGGTGGAAAAAAAAGGTGTAAATGAAGGAAAGGGGGTAAGGTAGACCCCTCCTGACCCCCTAGGATTGATGAGGGGGCTATTAAAATGCCCAGCGGGGCAAAAAAAAAAAATTGTGATTTTTCGCGGTAGAGGCGCTTCCCGGTACGCGAACCGGGCAGCTAACCGGAAGCGTAACGGGAGTCCGCCATCTTGTGTTTTTGGAGCGTCCGGTTCGCGTACCGGGTAGCGTTCTGGTAAGCGTAACAAGGGGAAAACCAAGAGAAACAGTAAAATAAAATTTAAGGGAATAGATTTCCACCAAACTTGGCAAAATTGTAGGGACTGTTTGTTTGATGTGCCTTTGCAAGGCCTCAAGATATGTGCACGTGTGGATTTTGTCTAATTAAGGTTAAAAAAAATATATATATCTGTAAGCGTGCTCCGGCGCGCTTACGTTACGGGTTTTGTTTGCGCTGCAGAGCCGCTACGTCACGGTTATGCGACGCGTCATGAGGCGTCTCACGTGGCTACGTGATACGTCACGTAATAAAGAATATATTTTACAGCTATAGATATTAGCTTTTAAAAAACCAATGAAATTCACTGAAAAAACCATAGGTTATAGACCATATATAGTTAGGAATTTGCATTTACAAAACCTTGAAAATTCACTGAAAAAACCATAGGTTAGAGACCATATATAGTTAGCTGGACATTTTATTGATATAAAACCAATGAAATTCCATATATAGTTAGTTGCACTAACTATATATTTCGCGCATCCGCAATCCAATGCTGATGATGTCACATATTAAATCATTCATGAAATGGTCAGTGACATCACTGATGACATCACTGATGACATCTCAAATGACATCACTGATGACATCAGTGATGACATCTCATTTAACATCAATGATCACACCATTGATGATAAACTTCCTGTAATAATACAAGGCACCTCCTTACACTCTAATATAACCTCTGTTACACCTAGTGTAAAATACAGAGTATCATTTTTGAAACCATTGACACACGAATAACATTTACTACATACGCACTCACTGATTCCTACGTCTACACACACATTCACTCATTCACCCATACAATCACTCGTACATACAGTCACTCATCATTACAACACTATCATATGCACTCATACACCTATGCAGACACTCACACACTGCCACTCATCCATGGAGTTACTCACACACCTAGTCAGTCCTGTAAAGAATCAATCACACTTTGATTTCTTCATCTATACAGTTAAACACAGAACAGCTTACATTTTCACAGATATACTAACACATACTTACTCACTTATACAATCAAATCCTTCATCCATACTCTTATACATCCACTCATTCTTCAATATGTAAAACATATTTAAACTAAAGAAAAACACACAGACACTGGATGATGTCATCAGTGATGTCATCAGTGATGTCATTTGAGATGTCATCAGTGATGTTATCAGTGATGTCACTGACCATGTCATGAATGATGTAATATGTGACATCATCAGCATTGGATTGCGGATGCGCGAAATATATAGTTAGTGCAACTAACTATATATGGAATTTCATTGGTTTTATATCAATAAAATGTCCAGCTAACTATGTATGGTCTCTAACCTATGGTTTTTTCAGTGAATTTTCAAGGTTTTGTAAATGCAAATTCCTAACTATATATGGTCTATAACCTATGGTTTTTTCAGTGAATATATATATATATATATATATATATATATATATATATATATATATATATATATTACCTACTGGCGGTCGCCAGTAGGTATATATAGTTAGGATTTTTTCTCTATGGGATTTTTGAAAATTCTATGTCTAATAACTTTGGCGTTTGTAGACGGAATTGGCTGAAGTTTTCAGGAAAATGGAACATTTTGTTTCTGAGCAGCCCCTGACAATTTGGGGGTGTTTCATCAAGGGGGGGCCGAGAAAAAAGGGGGGTCCCAAAACGCGTTTTTCCCATGTTAATTTCCATAGGGCGGTTGGCCTCACTTTTAGCTCGAACGGCTGAATGGATTTGCACGAAACTTGGCAAAATTGTAGGGACTGTTAGCCCGATGTGCCTTTGCTAGGTCTCAATATATGTGCTCCAGTGGATTTTGAGTAATTTAGGTTCAAAAAAAGATATATATCTGGGCGGAGCCTAACCACACATCTGATCTGATTGGCTGTCACCACTTCATCCAAGAAGTGTTGGCAGCCATCTTGGGACCAATATACATGATAGCACCTCATTAAAAAGCATTGTAGTTAATAGAGGGTTTTAGGACTTTAGTTACATTATAAATCATTTGTTGATGGTACCATACTCGTTTTAGGAATTGTGGTGGGTTCTAAGGTGATTTTACCATGTGAAAAAACCTTCTGCTGTGATATCATGAATATTGTTTGAAAGAAAACTAATATCTCATGATTTTCCCACAGTGGTTTGGAAGGGGATCTATAAGCTAAACTGAAAGCATATTTTCTGTATATTCACATTATCTTTCTCAGTCATGTGAAAATGAAGTCTGACATTCTCAGTAAAACATGTACATCCAACAAGGACAGAGACTGTCAGTTGATTCCTTTGTGTTCTACTGCAGCCTCCTAGAGTGTTCTAAAGAACAACTAGAGCGCTAACAGTCCTACTTATTACAAAGGTATGGCACACCTGAAGCCATCTTGATTGGAATAAAGTGGTAACTCTTAAAACATTTAATTTAAAAAGAAACAACATGAGGGGGTATATTTTGCCATAGAAAGTATGATTAGTGCTGCAGAATGAAAAATTAGGGCACATTTTGAGTGACTTCTCAAATCCTTTTCTATTTCATTAAAACATTCTGACATGCAGTCTCCCAAAATGGCCACCAGAGACAAAAGAGCCCAAATGTAGCCCAAATATCACCCAGATGTAGCCCAAGTATAGCCCAATGACAGAATGTCCCAGAGTGTTCTAAAGAACAACTAGAGCGCTAACAGTCCTACTTATTACAAAGGTATAGCACACCTGGAGCCATCGTGATGGGAATAAAGTGGTAACTCTTAAAACATTTCATTTAAAAAGGAACAAAATGAGGGGGTATATTATGCAATAGAAGGTATTATTAGTGCTGCAGAAAGAAAAATTAGGGCACATTTTGAGTGACTTTTCAAATCCTCTTCTATTTCATTAAAAAAATCTGACATGCAGTCTCCCAAAATGGCCACCAGAGACAAAAGAGCCCAAATGTAGCCCAAATATCACCCAGATGTAGCCCAAGTATAGCCCAATGACAGAATGTCCCAGAGTGTTCTAAAGAACAACTAGAGCGCTAACAGTCCTACTTATTACAAAGGTATGGCACACCTGAAGCCATCTTGATTGGAATAAAGTGGTAACTCTTAAAACATTTAATTTAAAAAGGAACAAAATGAGGGGGTATATTTTGCCATATGAATTATGATTAGTGCTGCAGAAAGAAAAATTAGGGCACATTTTGAGTGACTTCTCAAACCCTCTTCAATTTCATTAAAAAATTATGACATACAGTCTCCCAAGATGGCCACCAGAGACAAAAGAGCCTAAATGTAGCCCAAATATCACCCAGATGTACCCCAAGTATTGCCCAATGACAGAATGTCCCAGAGTGTTCTAAAGAACAACTAGAGTGCTAATAGTCTTACTTATGACAAAAGTATGGCACACCAGAAGCCATCTTGATTGGAATGAAGTGGTAAGTCTGAAAACACTCAATTTAAAAAGGAACAACATGAGGGGGTTAATTTTGCCATAGAAAGTATGATTAGTGCTTCAGAAAGAAAAATTAGGGATCATTTTGAGTGACTTCTCAAATCCACTTCTATTTCATTAAAAAAATTCTGACATGCAGACTGAAACATGCACTTTGAATACCAGCAGCAGACGTCCCTGGTGAGCAGTAGCTTTACTACAGTGATCTAATGTGCAACTAGAGTGCTAACATTCAGAATTAATGGCAAATGTGTGACACATCTGAATGCCTTCTTGATGGAACCAAAGTAAACAAGCATTGAAAATGCAATAGATCTCGCCCTCGTTTAAGTTAAAGCCATTCTGTTTGTAATGAGGTGGCTTTTTAGCTTTGCTTTTATTAGTGTTTTTTCAACTTTCATGTAAATAACATGCATCTGTATGCATATAAGTATATGTATGCATGCATTTATGTTTGTATTTATATAGATATACAGATGATATATGTTTATATATGTATGTATGTATATATATATTCACTGAAAAAACCATAGGCTATAGACCATATATAGTTAGGAATTAGCATTTACAAAACCTTGAAAATTCACTGAAAAAACCATAGGTTATAGACCATATATAGTTAGGAATTAGCATTTACAAAACCTTGAAAATTAACTGAAAAAACCATAGGTTATAGACCATATATAGTTAGGAATTCGCATTTACAAAACCTTATTTTACTCACACAAAACCATTGAAATTCCATATATAGTTAGTTGCACTAACTATATATCGCACCCGCAATCCACTGCTGATGATGTCACATATTACATCATTCATGACATGGTCAGTGACATCACTAATGACATCACTGATGACATCTCAAATGACATCACTGATGACATCACTGATGACAACATCCAGTGACTGTATGTTTCTGTAAAGTTAAAATATGTCTTACATATTGAAGAATGAGTGGATGTATAAGTGTCTGGATGAAGGATTTAGTAGGTGCATGACTGACTGTATGAGTGAGTGATTAAATGTGTCTCACTGAGTGCATGGGTTAGTGACTAAACTGTCTTAATTTGTGCATCATTATGTCTGTTGTTCTGTAAACTGTTGCATGTGTTGATAAGTAGCTATATGAGTAACTATATGGGTTATTGATTGGTTGCCCAAGTATTTGTATGGGAGACTGAGTGTGTGTGTGGGTGGCTGGGAGGTGTATGACTCTGTGCATAGATGTGTGAGCAGTTGATTCACTAGATGTATGGTTTCAAAAGTGCATGTGGAAACAGCTGTATGGGCGGTTGACTGTGTGCATGAGTGTATTGGTGAGTGAATTGATATCTCAGTGCTACATGTCAAAGTAAGTACATATGTAAAACACAGTACATGTGAGAGTTGACATATATAAATAACTGTGCATAAGAGCCAGTGAATGTGTGAGTGGCTGTATGGATCATTGTGAACTTGTATCAGGGATTGTATAAGAGAGTAAATATGTGTTAGTATATGTTTGAATAAGTAAAGTTTGTATAACTGTATAGTTGAGGAAATGGAGGTGTGATTGATTCTTTGCATGACTGACTAGGTGTGTGAGTAACTCCATGGATGAGTGACAGTCTGTGAGTGTCTGTTTACACTGATTGTATCTAAGGTTATATTAGAGTCTGAAGAGGTTCATCGTATTATCACATGAATGATATCATCAGTGATGTGATCAGTAATGTCAAATGAGATGTCATCAGTGATGTCATCAGTGATGTCATTTGAGATGTCATCAGTGATGTCATTTGAGATGTCATCAGTGATGTCATCAGTAATGTCACTGACCATGTCATGAATGATGTAATATGTGACATCATCAGCAGTGGATTGCGGGTGTGCGATATATAGTTAGTGCAACTAACTATATATGGAATTTCAATGGTTTTGTGTGAGTAAAATAAGGTTTTGTAAATGCGAATTCCTAACTATATATGGTCTATAACCTATGGTTTTTTCAGTGAATATATATATATATGGAGTTACTCACACACCTAGTCAGTCATGCAAAGAATCAATCACACCTCCATTTCCTCAACTATACAGTTATACACACCTTACTTATTCAAACATATACTAACACATATTTACTCTCTTATACAAACCCTGATACAAGTTCACAATGATCCATACAGCCACTCACACATTCACTGGCTCTTATGCACAGTTATTTATATATGTCAACTCTCACATGTACTGTGTATTACATATGTATTTACTTTGACATGTAGCACTGAGATATCCATTCACTCACCAATACACTCATGCACACAGTCAACCGCCCATACAGCTGTTTCCACATGCACTTTTGAACCCATACATCTAGTGAATCAACTGCTCACACATCTATGCACAGAGTCATACACCTCCTAGCCACCCACACACACACTCAGTCTCCCATACAAATACTTGGGCAACCAATCAATAACCCATATAGTTACTCATATAGCTACTGATCAACACATGCAGCAGTTTACAGAACAACAGACATAATGATGCACAAATTAAGACAGTTTAGTCACTAACCCATGCACTCAGTGAGACACATTTAATCAATCACTCATACAGTCAGTCATGCACCTACTAAATCCTTCATCCAGACACTTATACATCCACTCATTCTTCAATATGTAAGACATATTTTAACTTTACAGAAACATACAGTCACTGGATGTTGTCATCAGTGATGTCATCAGTGATGTCATTTGAGATGTCATCAGTGATGTCATCAGTGATGTCACTGACGATGTCATGAATGATGTAATATGTGACATGATCAGCAGTGGATTGCGGGTGCGCGATATATAGTTAGTGCAACTAACTATATATGCGAATTTCAATGGTTTTGTGTGAGTAAAATAAGGTTTTGTAAATGCTAATTCCTAACTATATATGGTCTATAACCTATGGTTTTTTCAGTGAATTTTCAAGGTTTTGTAAATGCTAATTCCTAACTATATATGGTCTATAACCTATGGTTTTTCAGTGAATTTCAATGTTTTTTTAATAGCAAATATCAAAAGCTGTAAAATGTATTCTTCTTTTAAAGGAAAAATATATTTTATATGTATTTAATATAATTTTTTTATGTATATACATTTTTTGACGGAACGAATTTTTTTTTTTACATATATGGGCCTCCTCAGCCACCCTCAGAAAACCTAGGGGGTCAGGATATGTCTCCCGTGCCCCCTTATACCCATTCCCAACATTGTTTATCCTCCATCTTGTGACTAAATTCGTCCGAAACACAAGATGGCGGACTCCTGTTACGCTACCGGTGAGCTACCCGGTTCGCGTACCGGGTAGCGCTTCCACCGCGAAAAATCGAAAAAAAAATTATTTTATATTTTTTGCCCCGCGGGGCCCTTTAATAGCCCCCACATCAATCCTAGGGGGTCAGGAGGGGTCTACCTTGCCCCTTTCATTCATTTCCCCCCTCGTTTATTTCCACCTCTTGTCTCTCGATCCTACCACGCGAACAGCTTCCACCCAACACCACTAAAACAGTCGATCCCATATGCAGAATGCCTTAGGATGACTCGCAATTGCAGCACAAGGGAGGGGTTAACCAATGCAAAGACAAATCTCTTTTCTAGACTGAAAAAAAGAGGGTACACAGATGAGACATGCAAGGCTGCAGAAACAAAGTGTAAATCTAAAACCCGCCTGGATTTACTATTCACAAAAGAAGTGGAGTCTGCGACAACCACACCCGACAGACAACCACCCAGGCTAATCACAGGCTTTAATCGTCACCAAGCCAATCTTCGCAAGATACTCCGAAGACATTGGCCATTGGTTAAAAATGACTCAACCATAGGCAAAACAGTGGGTGAAAGACCACTAGTGTCCTTCAGGAAGGCAAAATCCATGCGACAACAACTGGTTTGCAATGCCCCAGAAATACCCAAACAAAAAGCCTGGTTTCAGTCTCAAAAAGGTTTTAAAAAATGCATGAAATGCAAAGCCTGTATCCATGGCAAAAACACTGTCAGCATCACAGTACCCTTCCGCAAACAACCCTACACTCTGAGGGATCACTATACATGTAAAACAGACCATGCTGTATATCTTCTAACATGCATATGTGGCAAAATGTACGTAGGATCAACCATTCACCCAGTACATGTCAGAGTGCTGCAACATCTCAGGGCAATAACCAATAGGGACCCAGCATATCCTGTAGCGAGACATATCCACGAAGTACATGGTGGTGATGCAAAAGGCTTAACATACTGCGTACTGGATAATGTCCCAAAAAATCTGAGGGGAGGCAATCGCAAACTTGCATTGCGTCGTTTGGAATCACGTTACATAATCTTACTTAATTCCAAAATCCCTGTAGGGCTCAATGCAGATGAAGCCTTAAGTGTACATATATAAAAGCAGTGTCCGCTTCCTCTTTCCCAAGTACCCTTTAACTTTTGGTAAACAGCACACGCGATAATGTGAAAATTATCACTTATCTCATCACATAGTCATAGCTAAATCTTTGACTAGTTGGCACCAACTCACTCCCGAATGGCACATATGGCACACAGGCAACTCCATTCCGTAGCGGAATTACCTTTGAGTGGGAGAATTAACGCGCACTAGCGCAAAACGGCAAATTCGCCTTAAGCGGGAAAACTATTTGCTGGCTTAAAAGGCACTCGGGACGCTGGGATCTCAAATCGTAGGAAACAGCTGTCCCATACATGTAAAACAAAGGCTCAATAGCGCAATTAGAGGTTTCACACAGCAGCGGTAAAAAACCCCGGGCAGACTGACACGGAACGAACAGTGCATCACTCACTCGTTTCAGGAGCGCCGTCTGTCACTTGCGAACTTGTTCTGCCCCTGCCAACCAGACTAACAAACCGATGTCTGAAACGGCAGAACCCATTTGAGAACTGACTTGTTCTGGGTTACCAATCAGGGGCCTCAGGGGAACACACCTCCTTAACTGATAGGCCAGTGTAACCATGACACCGCTAACATGTAAGCAAGCACCGAAAACGGAGGCTTTCTCCCGCCAGTATGATTAACTACCAATTAATGTGACATATAAAGGACAGAATGTTGAAACTGTACTATTCAGGAATATGTTTATATATCTAATGTGTGCCTATGTAAATAAAATAAGAAACAAAGAAATGTATTGTAAATTGCCAGAAAATTGAGTGAACATGTACAATTGATGGGGTGTAACATGTGATTACCATGGAAACTAATGAGTGCCAATTGAGAATGACCATTATGACACATGTGAGAGTTTAAACATGTATAAAAGCGTCATTTTGTTTAGTCAGATGTTAGTGAGCAAGGCGGAGGTTGCCGCCGAAACGCGTCTGAGCAGAAGTTGATATGAAATAAAACTCTTGAACTAAGATACACGGAGTCAGCGCCTTCTTGGATGGTGAAGTTTGGTGTGGTATTAATACTAAGGGCTGGAGTCCTGAAGCCCTACGCTGACCCTCCTCGTTCTGGCTGCACTGTGTCGTAAGGACAAACCTGTGGTGAACTTTTGGAAAAGGAGAGACACACAGTGCCCCCCTGGATCTGGAATAACGAAAAGTCCCGAGAAACCTGTGAAAACACCTGAGACTGGCATCCCTGAGATTGACGGTCGCTGGAGGGCAGTCGGAGATTTCGGGTAAGCCGTGACTCGGTGCGATTAATGGGAACGGGCGGAAGGGAGTGATCCATTGGGAGAGTGAGCCTTAGTGTGGTGGTACTACACGGGCAGTGTATCTGTACAAGTGCATTATTCATTAATCAATCAACATGGCTGCTGAGTGGGAAAAGGAAAGAGAGGAGGCTGCACTGGACATATTTATTGATACAGACACAGGGAAAGGCAATAAGTCCAAACAAAATGCTCAACCTGAACCGAAAGAGAAAGATGAGACCAAGGCATTATTAAATGAATTGGAAAAACTTCGCAAAAAAGAAGTAGCCAAGTGGTGGGAAGTCAAATCATTATCCAGGTATCTAGATGTGAATAGAATACCGAGGGGATTGAGAATATTGGTGGCACCCACCTATGAAGACCCCGACCCTGAAATGCTGCAAATGTGGGCAGAAAACAGTGCCAAATCGTCGGAGAACATGTTAAAAATTCTGATAAAATTTGCAGCAAGCGACAGGGCAAAAATGATAACGCGGATTGAAGAAATCCTAAAAGAACTAGATACTAAAGACAACAAGGATGAAATTGCAGAAAGAATGAAAGAAATTCAAACGAGAATAATCAAACATGAGGAAGAGATCAAAGAGAGGAAAGCAATCAAATTTCAGAGGGACAGGAATGACTATCTGAATGGGAGAATATATACCTTTGCAAAGAAATTCGACCAGATTAGAAAACAACCCCTACAAAAAACTCAAAATGATCAAATGGGGGGGGCAGGCCAAAGTGAAACTGAGTTTAGTTCAGAATATGAAACTGATAACGAAAGCAATCAGGGTGCGGAAGGTCCAACACCAACTCCAGCTGAAGAGCTAGCTTTTTTACGCCTACAACGCCTCAGAACATTGCGCCCAAGAAGTACACTGACTCAGGGAACAGGGCGAGGCACGAACAATCAGACACAAAAACAAAAACAAAAAGCAGGAGACGGAAAGATAGGAGATGGGGAGCAACAGGCTCAAAAAACAGAAAAACAGAAACAAAAACAAAAATACAGATCCAACAGGCGCCGATGAATATTACAGAAAAAGACAACACAGTAATAAACCTTTCAAACATGGAGCTGACCAAAGATGAACTTGAAATCTTGTCACTAGGCCTGACCTATTGCAGTGATACAAACTTTGATTACACACAAACAAGGATTGATCTCTTCCTCTATGTAAGAAAACTAAAACTGCAAAAGTATTTCTACAATGTCAACGCAACCGCAACAGGGGCAGGATTGAGCAGTGAAACAACGAATACACTGAATGTTGAACATATGGAAACACTACAGAACCTAATTGACTTGGAAATGGAGAATGAAGGTATGAATGAGGAAATCACACCCAGTGGGGCAGCAATGAGTTCGGATATTAACATCTGGCAACCAGTGAAAACCGGTTTCAAACCAAAATCAATTTTTATGCCAACAATGCCAAAAGATGGACTGGATCTGTTTGCAGAATACGTAATAAAAGACCTGAAAGAACTCTCCATTTTAAGCACCAAGCAGAGATATAGGAAAAATGAAGATCAGAATAGAAAATACAATGCATTAATGGAGAAAATCAAATCCAGGCCTGACATCGTAGTAAGATGGTCCGACAAAGGTGGCAATATTGTACTCTGGCCATTGGAGATGTACAATGCGGAGGCACTTGCACAATTGCAAGACAGGGAGTGCTATACAAGGATCAGTCCAACCCATTTGATAGGTATCCAAGAGAAGTACCATAATGAACTGTATAAATGGAGAGGAGAAGGCTTACTGAGCAAGAATGAACTAGAATTCCTCAAAACAGACTATCCAGTAACAGCACAACTGTACCTAATCCCTAAGGTGCATAAAAATGAGAAAGTACCTCCGGGTAGACCAATAATTTCAGCCATAGGAAGCCTCTTCGAGAATACGAGTGTATACATTGACCACTTTCTCCAACCAGAGGTCAAAAAACTACCAGCATATATAAAGGACACGGGAGATTTCCTAAAAAAGATATTCAATGTGAGATGGAAAGAGAACTATGTATTCCTAACATTGGATGTCCAAGGGCTGTATACCAGCATTAGACACAAAGATGGACTGAATGCCATAAGACATTTTTTGGGAAAAAGACCTATTAACCAGTACAAGCATACTGCAATGATTTTGGAAATGACTGAGTGGTGTCTCACAAATAATACTTTTATTTTTGATAAATTGTTTTATAAACAGATCCAGGGTTCAGCCATGGGTACATGCTTCTCCCCCAGCTATGCGAATTTGCATATGGGCTGGTGGGAGGAGCAGGTACTGATGAACCTACACAAGGAGACATTGGAGAATAATGTAATTGTTTATAAACGATTTATAGACGACATTTTTATTTTGTGGGAGGGGAGTGTGGAAAGTGCCAATATCTTCACAGAACAGTTGAATGAGAACTCACTAAATCTAAAATTTACTTGCAATGCTAGTAAAGAAAGCATTCAATTTTTAGATGTGGAGCTATTTGTAGAGAATGGAAAAATACAAACACGCACGTACCGTAAGCCCACTGCGGGCAATACAATCCTCCACGCGAACAGCTTCCACCCAACACCACTAAAACAGTCGATCCCATATGCAGAATGCCTTAGGATGACTCGCAATTGCAGCACAAGGGAGGGGTTAACCAATGCAAAGACAAATCTCTTTTCTAGACTGAAAAAAAGAGGGTACACAGATGAGACATGCAAGGCTGCAGAAACAAAGTGTAAATCTAAAACCCGCCTGGATTTACTATTCACAAAAGAAGTGGAGTCTGTGACAACCACACCCGACAGACAACCACCCAGGCTAATCACAGGCTTTAATCGTCACCAAGCCAATCTTCGCAAGATACTCCGAAGACATTGGCCATTGGTTAAAAATGACTCAACCATAGGCAAAACAGTGGGTGAAAGACCACTAGTGTCCTTCAGGAAGGCAAAATCCATGCGACAACAACTGGTTTGCAATGCCCCAGAAATACCCAAACAAAAAGCCTGGTTTCAGTCTCAAAAAGGTTTTAAAAAATGCATGAAATGCAAAGCCTGTATCCATGGCAAAAACACTGTCAGCATCACAGTACCCTTCCGCAAACAACCCTACACTCTGAGGGATCACTATACATGTAAAACAGACCATGCTGTATATCTTCTAACATGCATATGTGGCAAAATGTACGTAGGATCAACCATTCACCCAGTACATGTCAGAGTGCTGCAACATCTCAGGGCAATAACCAATAGGGACCCAGCATATCCTGTAGCGAGACATATCCACGAAGTACATGGTGGTGATGCAAAAGGCTTAACATACTGCGTACTGGATAATGTCCCAAAAAATCTGAGGGGAGGCAATCGCAAACTTGCATTGCGTCGTTTGGAATCACGTTACATAATCTTACTTAATTCCAAAATCCCTGTAGGGCTCAATGCAGATGAAGCCTTAAGTGTACATATATAAAAGCAGTGTCCGCTTCCTCTTTCCCAAGTACCCTTTAACTTTTGGTAAACAGCACACGCGATAATGTGAAAATTATCACTTATCTCATCACATAGTCATAGCTAAATCTTTGACTAGTTGGCACCAACTCACTCCCGAATGGCACATATGGCACACAGGCAACTCCATTCCGTAGCGGAATTACCTTTGAGTGGGAGAATTAACGCGCACTAGCGCAAAACGGCAAATTCGCCTTAAGCGGGAAAACTATTTGCTGGCTTAAAAGGCACTCGGGACGCTGGGATCTCAAATCGTAGGAAACAGCTGTCCCATACATGTAAAACAAAGGCTCAATAGCGCAATTAGAGGTTTCACACAGCAGCGGTAAAAAACCCCGGGCAGACTGACACGGAACGAACAGTGCATCACTCACTCGTTTCAGGAGCGCCGTCTGTCACTTGCGAACTTGTTCTGCCCCTGCCAACCAGACTAACAAACCGATGTCTGAAACGGCAGAACCCATTTGAGAACTGACTTGTTCTGGGTTACCAATCAGGGGCCTCAGGGGAACACACCTCCTTAACTGATAGGCCAGTGTAACCATGACACCGCTAACATGTAAGCAAGCACCGAAAACGGAGGCTTTCTCCCGCCAGTATGATTAACTACCAATTAATGTGACATATAAAGGACAGAATGTTGAAACTGTACTATTCAGGAATATGTTTATATATCTAATGTGTGCCTATGTAAATAAAATAAGAAACAAAGAAATGTATTGTAAATTGCCAGAAAATTGAGTGAACATGTACAATTGATGGGGTGTAACATGTGATTACCATGGAAACTAATGAGTGCCAATTGAGAATGACCATTATGACACATGTGAGAGTTTAAACATGTATAAAAGCGTCATTTTGTTTAGTCAGATGTTAGTGAGCAAGGCGGAGGTTGCCGCCGAAACGCGTCTGAGCAGAAGTTGATATGAAATAAAACTCTTGAACTAAGATACACGGAGTCAGCGCCTTCTTGGATGGTGAAGTTTGGTGTGGTATTAATATATATATATATATATATATATTCAATGAAAAAACCATTGGTTATAGAACATATATAGTTAGGAATTAGCATTTACAAAACCTTATTTTACTCGCATAAAACCATTGAAATTCCATATATAGTTAGATGCGCTAACTATATATCGCGCACCCGCAATCCACTGCTGATGATGTCACATATTACATCATTCATGACATGGTCAGTGACATCACTGATGACATCACTGATGACATCTCAAATGACATCACTGATGACAACATCCAGTGACTGTATGTTTCTGTAAAGTTAAAATATGTCTTACATATTGAAGAATGAGTGGATGTATAAGTGTCTGGATGAAGGATTTAGTAGGTGCATGACTGACTGTATGAGTGAGTGATTAAATGTGTCTCACTGAGTGCATGGGTTAGTGACTAAACTGTCTTAATTTGTGCATCATTATGTCTGTTGTTCTGTAAACTGTTGCATGTGTTGATAAGTAGCTATATGAGTAACTATATGGGTTATTGATTGGTTGCCAAAGTATTTGTATGGGAGACTGAGTATATGTGTGAGTGGCTGGGAGGTGTGTGACTCTGTGCATAGATGTGTGAGCAGTTGATTCACTAGATGTATGGTTTCAAAAGTGCATGTGGAAACAGCTGTATGGGCGGTTGACTGTGTGCATGAGTGTATTGGTGAGTGAATGGATAACTCAGTGCTACATGTCAAAGTAAGTACATATGTAAAACACAGTACATGTGAGAGTTAACATATATAAATAACTGTGCATTAGAGCCAGTGAATGTGTGAGTGGCTGTATGGATCATTGTGAACTTTTATTAGGGATTATATAAGAGAGTAAATATGTGTTAGAATATGTTTCAATAAGTAAGGTGTGTATAACTGTATAGTTGAGGAATTGGAGGTGTGATTGATTCTTTGCATGACTGACTAGGTGTGTGAGTAACTCCATGGATGAGTGACAGTCTGTGAGTGTCTGTTTTCACTGAGTGTATCTAAGGATATATCAGAGTCTGTAGAGGTTCATCGTATTAACACATGAATGATGTCATCTGTGATGTTGTCAGTGATGTCATTTGAGTTGTCATCAGTGATGTCATCAGTGATGTCATTTGAGATGTCATCAGTGATGTCATCAGTGATGTCACTGACCATGTCATGAATGATGTAATATGTGACATCATCAGCAGTGGATTGCGGGTGCGCGATATATAGTTAGCGCATCTAACTATATATGGAATTTCAATGGTTTTATGCGAGTAAAATAAGGTTTTGTAAATGCAAATTCCTAACTATATATGTTCTATAACCAAGGGTTTTTTCATTGAATTTTCAAGGTTTTGTAAATGCAAATTCCTAACTATATATGGACTATAACCTATGGTTTTTTCTGTGAATTTCAATGGTTTTTTAATAGCAAATATCAAAAGCTGTCAAATGTCAAGTACGTGATAGGTAAAAACGTTTTCGTGTTTATGCACGCTGATGTGCTTTGAACGCTGCCCCCCCCCTCCCTTCTTTTCTCTTAGTAGTACTCTCTCTTTGCAGATAGTGAACGGTAGTTAACGCAGACCTTTACCCCCATTGTAATCCGTCGTACCTGCTTGTCTCTCCATTTGATTGATTGTTATCCAAGCATTTACTGTTTTAGAATTGGTTCTCTTTGGATCATTCTCTATTTACAAACAAGCACAAAGTCGCAATACTCTGTTTAGTCTTTGCAGATAGTGAAAAATCGTGTAAAAAAATGAAAGTAATCGAGCAAAATCAGTAGACCACTAATTCGATCTCTTTTTGACCTCGGTAAAATACAAACATTAGGAACAACCCTTCATGAGAAATACGAAAATAGTGAAATGAACTGAGCTCCACACCATGAGGGCTGCAAGACAGCTCGACTCCGCCACCCACCCCGCCCAAAATAACGACAAACCCTATGCAAATATTATAAATATAGACAACACAGCAGCAAAGAAACAGGGTAAAACATTTTATTAAATAACTATTTACATAACTATTTTATACTTTTTAATGCCCGATCCGGCTAGCTCAATCGATCGAGCATGAAACTCATGCACTGATAGCAAGCATTGAGAGTTTGTAGAACGATGGCTTCAGATTTTCCACATACGGTGTAGTAGCGCGAACTGGGAGGGGGCGTTTGGATCCTGCCCCTTCCCCAAATAAGATTTTCATACGTGAATGTTCGTTCATGCTTTTTGTCCCTGAGTTGCTTCGATGTCACTGCCTTACACAAATGGCATAAGTCCTGGATGTTGAGTGCCATACTTCAGAGTTCTAAGCAGCGCTTGTAACACTGTTTAAACCTTATTTGCACGAGCTGCAGCTTCACTATTCAAAGTAAGTGGGGTCCGTTTGTGGACCTGACTGCATTGGAAAAAAAAAATGTGATACGGTGCCTCCCTAAACCGCTTGACGGAGGCCCCCGAGGGGCGGTGAGATGGCGCGGACTGAGAGGGGGCGCTTGGCTCCTGCCCCCTCCCCAAGTCGTGTTGCCCTGGTGTGGCCTAAGATCGCCCCCGACATAGGCGGCTGGCTCCCGGGGTCCGGCGGAATTTTTTCCCTTTTGATGACTCTTCCATTCTGGACCTTGTCCCACAATCCGTTTGACCTGAAGACACACTGTAGTGGGGCGCCCCTTTACCGTTTTAGTTGCCATTCCGCCCGCTTTTGGTACTCTGTGCCTCTTCCGCCATTCAGCTGTTTACCGCCCGCTCTTGCGACTACAGCGTCTCGCTCACCATGTAGTTGAGTTGCTCCCGCTCTTAAAATTTTACATCAAGGATGCGTCATATGACGCGCCGCGTTAGCGCACCCGGAAGTGCTCCGGTGCGCAAGGCACAGCTTCCCGGAAACGATCCAGAACACGCCGCGCAGCGCGTAACGTAAGCATAACAGGTCATGTGACTTGTTAATAAAACTTTTCATTGGTTCATTTTACTTTTGTTTTCCTAATGATGTAAGACTAGGTCATGTGACCTAAAAATAACACTTTTCATTGGATTAAAACATTTTTTTTCCCAAACGATGAAAGCCCCACCTTGTTTCTGGATGTTTCAGACTGAAGCTGGCGTCACCATGAGAGCACCACCATCTCGTAGCTCCGTCGTGGCCATTCCGCAAGCAATCATGGCAGCCGCTCCCCACCGGAAGCCTGCGGGAGTCGAGGGTCCCCAAGACTTTTGTACAATCTTCAAGGCTGAGGGGACGCTTTCCAGAATGGAACCCAAGCCCTGGCAGACAAGCGTCCGAGTTCCAAGGTGTCCCAGGGCCATTTTACTGGACCAGACCCAAATCCGAAGAGCCGGCCGCCATTTAAAGAGTCCTGTGGCAGCCGCCTATCGCTGCATCGCAAGAGTGGGAGCAACTCAACTACATGGTGAGCGAGACGCTGTAGCCGTAAAAGCGGGCGGTAAACAGCTGAATGGGGGAAAAGGCACAGTGTAGCAAAAGCGGGCGGAATGGCGACTGAAACGATAAAAGCGCGCCCCACTACAGCAGACGAGCCTCCGCCATGTGCTTCAAAACTGCATACGTATCTCGTGATATCAAGGTTGGGCAATCAGTACACAACAAGCAGTTACGAGTCCCATTTACACCGGCGCCATTTTGGGCGCGGCCGGGCAGGTCCAGGATCTAGTTAAACATAACAAATGAGGCTGACGACTCTGAAGCAGTTGACGCACAGCAGGACATAGCAAATAAACATGAAGTCTCTAAAGCTGTTAACTCACTGCAGGACAAAACAAGTGAACCTGAAACCTCTGGAATAATTGTCGCTCAAAAGAACAACACACAAAACTCTATAGAGCCTGAAGAAAGAAAAACAAAAGGGCACTGTAGTTTCAGACACACAACACTAATGACTAAACAAAGATATCGTCTGTTTATGAAGCAGTTATCATGTTCACAGAATTGACAAAGAAGTGTGCAGACACCAATGCTATTAAGAAACACAAGGAAATCCCTAACGCATCAGCATTCTCGGAAGAGATTGACACAGATAACATCTTAAGGAACAAACAAAGACAAAATAAGGATGAGGAAGTTATCACTTTAGTTTTTTCATCAGCTAGCGACAGCAAGAAACATATTGTAATGGAGATTAGAGAGGCTACGGATGGATAAATAAATTATCAAAAGAAATAGCGACTCCCCCCTTTAACAAATTAGCTAAATCTTTGCGTAATTTGGACATTAAAGTTATATTATTGTTGTTGTTGTTGTTATGGTTATAGTTTCCTTTTAAGTATAATTCACCAATAGTTTTGTTTGTAGATGTTTTCCCATTAACAATCCCAGTTCCATCACCCGCCCAGGATATCACCACTGTTCCCCATGTCATAAAACCTTAGGATGTTCAATAACTGAAACAGCTAATACGGGTTTACTTACAGGGGACATCTTTTGTTCTGTTTTGTAAAGTAAAACTATTGTGAACGCAAGTATTATACATAGTAAGTGTTTAATATAGCATTTGTCAGTCATTGGTTAAGCAGCTAGGACCTGTTCACTCTTGACACCCCAGGTGCTGTGTATGTTGCACTATAGTGCTGCATCGGGAATACGGACAACCCTATTGATGTTGATTTTTCATTATTGATTATTGTAAAGAAATGGCGACTCCCCCCTTTAGCAAATTAGCTAAATGTTTGCGTAATTTAGGCATAAAAGTTATATTATTGTTGTTGTTGTTGTTGTTGTTGTTATCGTTATAGTTCTAGTTAATTTCCATTCAGAGTGTCCTACACAGCACCACTCTAGGTAAACACTACTTTATGTAAAACCTGGGACATAGCACTCATTGAAACTATAGTTGGTCACCATGGGGTTTAAAGAAGGGATGGTTCTTCACCTGGGTGCCTTCCACAACTCAGCACGTTGTGCTGCCTTGGGACTATTCGCACAAAAGACAGCTTCTGACCATTGTTGTTTTTTTTTATCAAAAAATGTTTAAATATATTTACAGTTTTTGTTGCGTTCGTTATATTTAAAAGTTAATAAAGTTTTATAATCCAACTGTCTTGGAGTACTATATTTTTTTAAAAAATCGGGTGAATGGGGCCTTGAATCGGGTTATTGTCATGTGTGGGCTTTGCAAGTGTACTGCTACAGGATCGGACATTTCAAACTCAAATGCACGTTCTTTTTCTTACCTTTCCGAAGCATGGAGCGCAATAGCAGGCAGAGAAAGGGTGATGCACGTGTTGAACACTGCCTGGCCTGGCAAGTTGCTGGCAGTGCCCCCCCGCCCACTCTTGAAAGAGTATTTACAACAAGGGGTGGTGAGGGACAGAGTCTCTGAATTAAGCAGAAAGCTCTCACCCAGTCAAGAGATCAGGGCTAGATCCAACACCGTTTTTTAGCTCACTGCACCATCCCAGTTTCAGAACCTGGCTGTATGCAAATTAGTCTGTTCCTGTCCCAGTGCATGATGGGAACAGGGCAAACCAAACTACAAAAGCCAATTCTTACACTGGGAAGGAAACAAGCTCCCGGGGACCGGTTTCTGGCATTACAGCCGTCTTCGGCCCGGTTTGCTTGAATCCTGATGGTGCAATGAGCAAGGGTCTCACATCTGAGAATACCCTTCCACGCTTAGGGTGGACAAAAATATTTACAACAAGGGGTGGTGAGGGACAGAGTCTCTGAATTAAGCAGAAAGCTCTCACCCAGTCAAGAGATCAGGGCTAGATCCAACACCGTTTTTTAGCTCACTGCACCATCCCAGTTTCAGAACCTGGCTGTATGCAAATTAGTCTGTTCCTGTCCCAGTGCATGATGGGAACAGGGCAAACCAAACTACAAAAGCCAATTCTTACACTGGGAAGGAAACAAGCTCCCGGGGACCGGTTTCTGGCATTACAGCCGTCTTCGGCCCGGTTTGCTTGAATCCTGATGGTGCAATGAGCAAGGGTCTCACATCTGAGAATACCCTTCCACGCTTAGGGTGGACAAAAATATTTACAACAAGGGGTGGTGAGGGACAGAGTCTCTGAATTAAGCAGAAAGCTCTCACCCAGTCAAGAGATCAGGGCTAGATCCAACACCGTTTTTTAGCTCACTGCACCATCCCAGTTTCAGAACCTGGCTGTATGCAAATTAGTCTGTTCCTGTCCCAGTGCATGATGGGAACAGGGCAAACCAAACTACAAAAGCCAATTCTTACACTGGGAAGGAAACAAGCTCCCGGGGACCGGTTTCTGGCATTACAGCCGTCTTCGGCCCGGTTTGCTTGAATCCTGATGGTGCAATGAGCAAGGGTCTCACATCTGAGAATACCCTTCCACGCTTAGGGTGGACAAAAATATTTACAACAAGGGGTGGTGAGGGACAGAGTCTCTGAATTAAGCAGAAAGCTCTCACCCAGTCAAGAGATCAGGGCTAGATCCAACACCGTTTTTTAGCTCACTGCACCATCCCAGTTTCAGAACCTGGCTGTATGCAAATTAGTCTGTTCCTGTCCCAGTGCATGATGGGAACAGGGCAAACCAAACTACAAAAGCCAATTCTTACACTGGGAAGGAAACAAGCTCCCGGGGACCGGTTTCTGGCATTACAGCCGTCTTCGGCCCGGTTTGCTTGAATCCTGATGGTGCAATGAGCAAGGGTCTCACATCTGAGAATACCCTTCCACGCTTAGGGTGGACAAAAATATTTACAACAAGGGGTGGTGAGGGACAGAGTCTCTGAATTAAGCAGAAAGCTCTCACCCAGTCAAGAGATCAGGGCTAGATCCAACACCGTTTTTTAGCTCACTGCACCATCCCAGTTTCAGAACCTGGCTGTATGCAAATTAGTCTGTTCCTGTCCCAGTGCATGATGGGAACAGGGCAAACCAAACTACAAAAGCCAATTCTTACACTGGGAAGGAAACAAGCTCCCGGGGACCGGTTTCTGGCATTACAGCCGTCTTCGGCCCGGTTTGCTTGAATCCTGATGGTGCAATGAGCAAGGGTCTCACATCTGAGAATACCCTTCCACGCTTAGGGTGGACAAAAATATTTACAACAAGGGGTGGTGAGGGACAGAGTCTCTGAATTAAGCAGAAAGCTCTCACCCAGTCAAGAGATCAGGGCTAGATCCAACACCGTTTTTTAGCTCACTGCACCATCCCAGTTTCAGAACCTGGCTGTATGCAAATTAGTCTGTTCCTGTCCCAGTGCATGATGGGAACAGGGCAAACCAAACTACAAAAGCCAATTCTTACACTGGGAAGGAAACAAGCTCCCGGGGACCGGTTTCTGGCATTACAGCCGTCTTCGGCCCGGTTTGCTTGAATCCTGATGGTGCAATGAGCAAGGGTCTCACATCTGAGAATACCCTTCCACGCTTAGGGTGGACAAAAATATTTACAACAAGGGGTGGTGAGGGACAGAGTCTCTGAATTAAGCAGAAAGCTCTCACCCAGTCAAGAGATCAGGGCTAGATCCAACACCGTTTTTTAGCTCACTGCACCATCCCAGTTTCAGAACCTGGCTGTATGCAAATTAGTCTGTTCCTGTCCCAGTGCATGATGGGAACAGGGCAAACCAAACTACAAAAGCCAATTCTTACACTGGGAAGGAAACAAGCTCCCGGGGACCGGTTTCTGGCATTACAGCCGTCTTCGGCCCGGTTTGCTTGAATCCTGATGGTGCAATGAGCAAGGGTCTCACATCTGAGAATACCCTTCCACGCTTAGGGTGGACAAAAATATTTACAACAAGGGGTGGTGAGGGACAGAGTCTCTGAATTAAGCAGAAAGCTCTCACCCAGTCAAGAGATCAGGGCTAGATCCAACACCGTTTTTTAGCTCACTGCACCATCCCAGTTTCAGAACCTGGCTGTATGCAAATTAGTCTGTTCCTGTCCCAGTGCATGATGGGAACAGGGCAAACCAAACTACAAAAGCCAATTCTTACACTGGGAAGGAAACAAGCTCCCGGGGACCGGTTTCTGGCATTACAGCCGTCTTCGGCCCGGTTTGCTTGAATCCTGATGGTGCAATGAGCAAGGGTCTCACATCTGAGAATACCCTTCCACGCTTAGGGTGGACAAAAATATTTACAACAAGGGGTGGTGAGGGACAGAGTCTCTGAATTAAGCAGAAAGCTCTCACCCAGTCAAGAGATCAGGGCTAGATCCAACACCGTTTTTTAGCTCACTGCACCATCCCAGTTTCAGAACCTGGCTGTATGCAAATTAGTCTGTTCCTGTCCCAGTGCATGATGGGAACAGGGCAAACCAAACTACAAAAGCCAATTCTTACACTGGGAAGGAAACAAGCTCCCGGGGACCGGTTTCTGGCATTACAGCCGTCTTCGGCCCGGTTTGCTTGAATCCTGATGGTGCAATGAGCAAGGGTCTCACATCTGAGAATACCCTTCCACGCTTAGGGTGGACAAAAATATTTACAACAAGGGGTGGTGAGGGACAGAGTCTCTGAATTAAGCAGAAAGCTCTCACCCAGTCAAGAGATCAGGGCTAGATCCAACACCGTTTTTTAGCTCACTGCACCATCCCAGTTTCAGAACCTGGCTGTATGCAAATTAGTCTGTTCCTGTCCCAGTGCATGATGGGAACAGGGCAAACCAAACTACAAAAGCCAATTCTTACACTGGGAAGGAAACAAGCTCCCGGGGACCGGTTTCTGGCATTACAGCCGTCTTCGGCCCGGTTTGCTTGAATCCTGATGGTGCAATGAGCAAGGGTCTCACATCTGAGAATACCCTTCCACGCTTAGGGTGGACAAAAATATTTACAACAAGGGGTGGTGAGGGACAGAGTCTCTGAATTAAGCAGAAAGCTCTCACCCAGTCAAGAGATCAGGGCTAGATCCAACACCGTTTTTTAGCTCACTGCACCATCCCAGTTTCAGAACCTGGCTGTATGCAAATTAGTCTGTTCCTGTCCCAGTGCATGATGGGAACAGGGCAAACCAAACTACAAAAGCCAATTCTTACACTGGGAAGGAAACAAGCTCCCGGGGACCGGTTTCTGGCATTACAGCCGTCTTCGGCCCGGTTTGCTTGAATCCTGATGGTGCAATGAGCAAGGGTCTCACATCTGAGAATACCCTTCCACGCTTAGGGTGGACAAAAATATTTACAACAAGGGGTGGTGAGGGACAGAGTCTCTGAATTAAGCAGAAAGCTCTCACCCAGTCAAGAGATCAGGGCTAGATCCAACACCGTTTTTTAGCTCACTGCACCATCCCAGTTTCAGAACCTGGCTGTATGCAAATTAGTCTGTTCCTGTCCCAGTGCATGATGGGAACAGGGCAAACCAAACTACAAAAGCCAATTCTTACACTGGGAAGGAAACAAGCTCCCGGGGACCGGTTTCTGGCATTACAGCCGTCTTCGGCCCGGTTTGCTTGAATCCTGATGGTGCAATGAGCAAGGGTCTCACATCTGAGAATACCCTTCCACGCTTAGGGTGGACAAAAATATTTACAACAAGGGGTGGTGAGGGACAGAGTCTCTGAATTAAGCAGAAAGCTCTCACCCAGTCAAGAGATCAGGGCTAGATCCAACACCGTTTTTTAGCTCACTGCACCATCCCAGTTTCAGAACCTGGCTGTATGCAAATTAGTCTGTTCCTGTCCCAGTGCATGATGGGAACAGGGCAAACCAAACTACAAAAGCCAATTCTTACACTGGGAAGGAAACAAGCTCCCGGGGACCGGTTTCTGGCATTACAGCCGTCTTCGGCCCGGTTTGCTTGAATCCTGATGGTGCAATGAGCAAGGGTCTCACATCTGAGAATACCCTTCCACGCTTAGGGTGGACAAAAATATTTACAACAAGGGGTGGTGAGGGACAGAGTCTCTGAATTAAGCAGAAAGCTCTCACCCAGTCAAGAGATCAGGGCTAGATCCAACACCGTTTTTTAGCTCACTGCACCATCCCAGTTTCAGAACCTGGCTGTATGCAAATTAGTCTGTTCCTGTCCCAGTGCATGATGGGAACAGGGCAAACCAAACTACAAAAGCCAATTCTTACACTGGGAAGGAAACAAGCTCCCGGGGACCGGTTTCTGGCATTACAGCCGTCTTCGGCCCGGTTTGCTTGAATCCTGATGGTGCAATGAGCAAGGGTCTCACATCTGAGAATACCCTTCCACGCTTAGGGTGGACAAAAATATTTACAACAAGGGGTGGTGAGGGACAGAGTCTCTGAATTAAGCAGAAAGCTCTCACCCAGTCAAGAGATCAGGGCTAGATCCAACACCGTTTTTTAGCTCACTGCACCATCCCAGTTTCAGAACCTGGCTGTATGCAAATTAGTCTGTTCCTGTCCCAGTGCATGATGGGAATAGGGCAAACCAAACTACAAAAGCCAATTCTTACACTGGGAAGGAAACAAGCTCCCGGGGACCGGTTTCTGGCATTACAGCCGTCTTCGGCCCGGTTTGCTTGAATCCTGATGGTGCAATGAGCAAGGGTCTCACATCTGAGAATACCCTTCCACGCTTAGGGTGGACAAAAATATTTACAACAAGGGGTGGTGAGGGACAGAGTCTCTGAATTAAGCAGAAAGCTCTCACCCAGTCAAGAGATCAGGGCTAGATCCAACACCGTTTTTTAGCTCACTGCACCATCCCAGTTTCAGAACCTGGCTGTATGCAAATTAGTCTGTTCCTGTCCCAGTGCATGATGGGAACAGGGCAAACCAAACTACAAAAGCCAATTCTTACACTGGGAAGGAAACAAGCTCCCGGGGACCGGTTTCTGGCATTACAGCCGTCTTCGGCCCGGTTTGCTTGAATCCTGATGGTGCAATGAGCAAGGGTCTCACATCTGAGAATACCCTTCCACGCTTAGGGTGGACAAAAATATTTACAACAAGGGGTGGTGAGGGACAGAGTCTCTGAATTAAGCAGAAAGCTCTCACCCAGTCAAGAGATCAGGGCTAGATCCAACACCGTTTTTTAGCTCACTGCACCATCCCAGTTTCAGAACCTGGCTGTATGCAAATTAGTCTGTTCCTGTCCCAGTGCATGATGGGAACAGGGCAAACCAAACTACAAAAGCCAATTCTTACACTGGGAAGGAAACAAGCTCCCGGGGACCGGTTTCTGGCATTACAGCCGTCTTCGGCCCGGTTTGCTTGAATCCTGATGGTGCAATGAGCAAGGGTCTCACATCTGAGAATACCCTTCCACGCTTAGGGTGGACAAAAATATTTACAACAAGGGGTGGTGAGGGACAGAGTCTCTGAATTAAGCAGAAAGCTCTCACCCAGTCAAGAGATCAGGGCTAGATCCAACACCGTTTTTTAGCTCACTGCACCATCCCAGTTTCAGAACCTGGCTGTATGCAAATTAGTCTGTTCCTGTCCCAGTGCATGATGGGAACAGGGCAAACCAAACTACAAAAGCCAATTCTTACACTGGGAAGGAAACAAGCTCCCGGGGACCGGTTTCTGGCATTACAGCCGTCTTCGGCCCGGTTTGCTTGAATCCTGATGGTGCAATGAGCAAGGGTCTCACATCTGAGAATACCCTTCCACGCTTAGGGTGGACAAAAATATTTACAACAAGGGGTGGTGAGGGACAGAGTCTCTGAATTAAGCAGAAAGCTCTCACCCAGTCAAGAGATCAGGGCTAGATCCAACACCGTTTTTTAGCTCACTGCACCATCCCAGTTTCAGAACCTGGCTGTATGCAAATTAGTCTGTTCCTGTCCCAGTGCATGATGGGAACAGGGCAAACCAAACTACAAAAGCCAATTCTTACACTGGGAAGGAAACAAGCTCCCGGGGACCGGTTTCTGGCATTACAGCCGTCTTCGGCCCGGTTTGCTTGAATCCTGATGGTGCAATGAGCAAGGGTCTCACATCTGAGAATACCCTTCCACGCTTAGGGTGGACAAAAATATTTACAACAAGGGGTGGTGAGGGACAGAGTCTCTGAATTAAGCAGAAAGCTCTCACCCAGTCAAGAGATCAGGGCTAGATCCAACACCGTTTTTTAGCTCACTGCACCATCCCAGTTTCAGAACCTGGCTGTATGCAAATTAGTCTGTTCCTGTCCCAGTGCATGATGGGAACAGGGCAAACCAAACTACAAAAGCCAATTCTTACACTGGGAAGGAAACAAGCTCCCGGGGACCAGTTTCTGGCATTACAGCCGTCTTCGGCCCGGTTTGCTTGAATCCTGATGGTGCAATGAGCAAGGGTCTCACATCTGAGAATACCCTTCCACGCTTAGGGTGGACAAAAATATTTACAACAAGGGGTGGTGAGGGACAGAGTCTCTGAATTAAGCAGAAAGCTCTCACCCAGTCAAGAGATCAGGGCTAGATCCAACACCGTTTTTTAGCTCACTGCACCATCCCAGTTTCAGAACCTGGCTGTATGCAAATTAGTCTGTTCCTGTCCCAGTGCATGATGGGAACAGGGCAAACCAAACTACAAAAGCCAATTCTTACACTGGGAAGGAAACAAGCTCCCGGGGACCGGTTTCTGGCATTACAGCCGTCTTCGGCCCGGTTTGCTTGAATCCTGATGGTGCAATGAGCAAGGGTCTCACATCTGAAAGAGGGCACACACACACCGCCGCCCCAAGTACTTCACAAATCTTTAAAAGACCATGCGCTTGTTCATGAGGCTTAAATGGTTTATCACCCCTTCTAGAACCCCTGCATCGACCCTCTGACGTTTCCTGGAAGAATTAGCACGTAACACAATACCAAACCCTGTCAGCTGAAACCCCCGAGGAATCGTGGGGCATATTATCAAGGGGGTTTATTTCCGCGTTTTTGGCTATAAAAGCCAAAAAAAGGACATAAAATTATCTCCCTATTACCAAGCTGTCGCTAACACCAGTTAGTGACAGCTAAAAGGAGATAGCGACCATCTTGGGCCCCGCTTTGCATGTCAGTGATATTTATCACTAATGACATGCAAAGTGGGCGTGCCAAGATGTTAGCGACTGGAAACAGTCCCTAACCATCGCTATCTCCTATTACCAACTTTTGGAGATATTTGCGCTAAGCGCGAATATCTCCAAAAGCTAACACCTGCCCTGAGCAGTTTTTAGCCATGTTATCCAATGGGAGGTGGATAACATGGCTAAGAGCATTTGCTGGATAATGCATGAATATCGCTGACTTTTCAGCGATATTCATGCATTGCGGCCGTTTTGTATCGCATTTGCGATAAACCTTGCTAATAGCAAGGTTTATCTGCGATAAAAATCGCCGATGTGCGGCGATAATTTTTGTCTCTAAACAAGTCAGAGACAAAAATTATCGCTAGTTGTTGGTAATATGCCCCCGGGTTTTTGCTTGCAGGAATCGGGAGGCGGGAGACTAGCACTGAAATCAGTAGTCTCACGCTTGAATCGGGAGGGTTAGCATGTCTGGATTCTCTACAGCTGGGGCCATAAACTACATCCGCAGGGCTAGGTGATAGCCTGGGTCCGGCCTGGACAATCGGACACAGAGGAAGAGGAGTGTCAGAGGGTGCGGTAGTGAATAGGGTGAAAGGGAGGTGTCGGGCGGGCACAGGGTGTGATTCTCAGGGAAGAGCAGCGCAGATGGGGGGAAGTATATGGCCCATGCATGAGAGAGAGAGCGGGGGTGACCAGTGCGTGGGGGAGATGCTTGCGAGGGTGGGGAGCCGTGCTGAGAATCGACGGCGTGCAGAGAGTGGGTCTGGTCAAGGCATCTAAAATGGCTGCCGTGCACGACAAAATTGTGGCATTGGACAAAAAGGCAAGATGGCGCAGACAATGTTTATCAATAAGGATTCATTTATAACAAAATATTTACTCGCAGTGACAAAATGGTGGTCAACACTTCCTGATTTCCATCGAATCGAACGTTAACAGACGTCACGCAGCAAAAAAAAAAAAAAAAGCTCACGCACAGCCGCTGGAAGACATGTATCAACATATTCAGAAAACATAAGGGGTCAGGATAGGTCTCCCGCACCCCCTTATACCTAGTAATTTAATTAAAACGAAACACAAAATGGCGAATTACCGTTTCGCTACCAGTTTGCGGCCCAGTTCGCGGCTCGGGAAGCGCTTCTACCGTGAAAAATATATATTTTTTTATTTTCCCCACGAGACCCTTTAATAACCCCAACATCATTCCTAGGGGGTCAAGAGAGGTATACCTTTCCCCCTTTCATTAAATTCCCCCTTCGTTTTTCACCTCTTCTTCTCTCTCGATCCTACCGAGAGATAAGATGGCGGCCGCTCCGGACTGTTTAGAATGTTGACAGACACCGGGGAGCCAATCAGCTTCGCATCGCAAAGTTCCGATACGCGAAAAGTTCGCGAACCGGAGCGCAGCCCGGAGCGCTGTTACAGATATATATCTTGATTTAAACGTTAATTTCTCAAAATCCACTGAAGCACATATATTGAGACTATAGCAAAGGCACATCGGGCTAACAGTCCCTACAATTTTGCCAAGTTTCGTGGAAATCCATTCAGCCGTTCGAGCTAAAAGTGAGGCCAACCGCCCTATGGAAATTAACATGGGAAAAATGCGTTTTGGGACCCCCCTTTTTTCTCGGCCCCCCCTTGCCGAACCCCCCCCAAATTTTCAAGGGCTGCTCAGAAACAAAATGTGCCATTTTCCTGAAAACTTCAGCCGATTCCGTCCACAAACGCCAAAGTTATTAGACATAGAATTTTCAAAAATCCCATAGGGAATAAATCCTAACTATATATACCTACTGGCGATAGCCAGTAGGTAATATATATACATATATATATATATATATAATTTCTATGGCAAAATGAAACCCCTCATTGTGTTCCTTTTCAAATTAAATGTATTAAGTGTTACCACATTATTCCAATCAAGATGACTTCAGGTGTGCCATACTTTTGTCATAAGTAAGACTGTTAGCGTTCTAGTTGTTCTTTAGAACACTCTGGGACATTCTGTCATTGGGCTATAGTTGGGCTACATCTGGCTGATATTTGGGCTACATTTGGACTCTTTTGTCTCTGGTGGCCATCTTGGGAGACTGCATATCAGAATTTTTTTAATGAAATATAGGAGGATTTGAAAGTTATTAATGCGGCGACTCTGATTCAGTTGCACCTCATGAAATATAGGAGGATTTGAGAAGTCACTCAAAATGTGCCCTAATTTTTCTTTCTTCAGCACTAATCATAATTTCTATGGCAAAATGAACCCCCTCATTTTGTTCCTTTGCAAATTAAATGTTTTAAGTGTTAACACTTTATTCCAATCAAGATGACTTCAGGTGTGCCATACTTTTGTCATAAGTAAGACTGTTAGTGCTCTAGTTATTCTTTAGAACACTCTGGGACATTCTGTCACTGGGCTATAGTTGGGCTACATCTGGCTGATATTTGGGCTACATTTGTTTTTTTTGTCTCTGGTGGCCATCTTTGGGCTACATTGGGCTACATTGGGCTACATTGGGCTACATTTGGGCTCTAACATATATATAGCCCAATGTAGCCCAATATATATTTTTCAAAGTTAATTTTCGTAAAAACCACTGGAGCATTTATCTTGAGACATAGCAAAGGCACATCGGGCTACCAGTCCCTACAATTTTGCCAAGTTTTGTGGAAATCCATTCAGCCGTTCGAGCTAAAAGTGAGTCCAACCGCCCTATGGAAAACTCAATGTTAAAAACACGTTTTGGGACCCCCCTTTTTTCTCGGCCCCCGCTTGAGGAAACCCCCCAAACTTTCAGGGGACGCTCAGAAACAAAATGTGCCATTTTCCTGAAAATTTCAGCCAATTCCGTCCATCAACGCCAAAGTTATTCAACATAGAATTTTCAGAAATCCCTATTCAAAAAAATCCTAACTATATATACCTTCTGGCGACCGCCAGTAGGTAATATATATATATATATATATATACATAAATATATATATATATATATATATATATATATATATATAAATAACATCCAATCCTAGATTTCTTTGCGTAAATCAGGCGCTGACACCGTGGGAATCAAGTTATCAAAGAAGAGTTGTTTATTCCAAACAAAGTGGCTTGATGCGTTTCGGCGGTAGAACCGCCTTGTTCACAACATCTTAACACTCAATAAGGGGTGCAATATATACAGAGAGATAATGAGCTTGGTCGTGTAATAGGTTGGTTGCCATGGTGATTTCCCTCACACAACAGTCATGGAAAAGGTATGCATTATAAAACATGTGGTGTGTCATGGTTCATGCAGTCTTTCTTCCTAGTTGGAAAATTCTAGTCACCAGACTAGGAATATGTGAAAAACTGATTTCGAAATACAATTACATTCATTGTAGAATAAAGTCAAGGTGAAGGAGAATACAATTTTTGTACACATGCAATTCTATTCATTGCAAGTCTGCCAGTAAGTGAATGCGTGTCATACGGCGTGTTCGAGCTGTTGCCGTAGACGCACTCTGGGGGCAGATTACATTGGTGTGGAGGGAAGTACATGTGTTGAGTTATAAAATCATTGCGGCGTGTGGTTGCAGTGTGTTAACAGTGTACGATATTTACAGTGCAATAAACTATAATGATAATGTAGTACTACTAATAATAATGTACAGTGATTTTACTTAAATATTTCGACCTTTGTAACGTCGATGTCCCATCAAATTACTTGATAGATACTTAGTCGCGTTCTACCCTCTGAGAAGTATGGTCGCAGTTTCTATGTGTATATAACTTGCTACGTAGCTATTGGAGAATAAATAGAACTCCCTCTAGGTAGCGGTTCGCAATTTGAGCCCCAGTGGGGATGTTATAGTTAGGCTCAGATTTCCCTCTTACAAAACCAGTGGAATTCAGCTGTTATAGTTTCATGAGCTAGCTGTTACTTACGCCTTTGCAATGCACTGCTTATGACTTCACATATTACATCACTCATGACATTGTCAGTGACATCACTGATGACTTCTCCAACGTCTTAAAGTTGGTAACCCCTGCATATGTTAATATATATTGTGAAAAGAGTAGTATGATATAGTGCTTAATATTCTGAGAAAACATTTATGTTTATATGAATGAATTTAAATAGGATTTTGCTAGTGTGCTCTAGTCACATGGAGTTAAGAAACGTAAAATTATACTTCCTGTATAAGCACTCGCCATTTGATATTTTGTCCCTCTATTCTTTGCATGGTATTAGTGTGTCTTGATATTCCCAGCCTCAATATTCTGTAGTACAATCCATCCTGTTTATAATAGTGAATATGCCACTCATTTTCGTGCCCATAACCACCGTGCAAGACCAGGAAGAGAGATTAGAAAATTGACCTGGAAGTGGAAGGGGAAAACTCCCTCTGTATCAGAAGCATTGATTTCATAATGAAGAGGCTCAGTTGTTTGGGAGGCTAGATATATGCTTACTAGGGGGCCGATTCACAGACCTAACTTACGATAAAATCCTAAAGTTTCTACATTTGGTATTCATAGAAGGCATTTAGTAGTAATAAGTTAGGATTTTGTCTTAAGTTAAGATTTTATTTTAAGTGAGGGTTTTGTACTAAATTAGGGTTTTGTCTTAAATTAGAATTTTGTCTTAAGTTATGATTTTGTCATAAATTAGGGTTTTGTCTTAAGTTATGATTTTGCCCTGAGTTAGGATTTTGTTTTAAGTGAGGATTTTGTCTTAAGTTTACCCTGCTCAGCACTCCATGTGCCACTGACTCAGTGCACCGCAACCCATGAACGTTACTGATTGAGTGTTGTGCTGTGGAGAGGTTACGCAGCAATGTCACCTCACGCAGTGTGGGAGACCTGGGACGTTGATGAGGAAGATGATGCAGGTGTAACACACCCCACTGCATGTGCATCAGAAATATCCCGAAGGGACACAAACATAGACATTTTCTTCACATGAACACACTGAGCTTTAGTGCCCCAACCTCAGTGCCCTGTAACTCACGGACAGTTGTGTTTGGGTGCCCTCAGTACTTGCTCCGGCGACCACCATCATGCTTCGCAGTTGTTTATGTTATGCTGATGTTTTCTGTTTCCGTTGTAATGGTGATCACTGTTCAGGTTGTTGCCAGCACTAACCACTCCGTGAGGGCTGGCTTACACTCACCCCACACACATCCAGCACAGGAGTCACTGTACATGTGACCCTGCCAATAAAGAGACTGGGCGCACGTGCCCGTAGCTAGTTCCACATACTATCTGCGTGTGTCCCTGTGGTTATGTTGTATGCATGAGGGCCCTGGGCCCTTTGACATTGCATCGTGCTGTGTACAGTGGATGAAGACATGTCGCCACAGCAGCAGGTTAGAGCTTGGACATGTAGCTTTGTTGTGACCCACTCAATACGTAAAAAGAGTGGACTGGACCATTGTGCAGAGCCAACGTGGATGTGGGACTGATAATTGCGTGTACCTGGGCGTTGTACTGTACTGGGAATGTGCACCTGCATGTGTCTCTGTGGCAGTTTGGGTCTCATTTCTAGGGTGTAGGTGGTCCCTGAAGGGTATTAGACACCCACGTATGTGATCTGGTTCATCTTCCATGGGTTCCGACCCCACCCCCACCTGTTCTGCCACCTCCTTTTGGCATTCTGACACCTGGCATTGGGATGCCATTTGTGGGTCGGTGAAGTGTTGGGAGCCAGCCGTGCTTGCGGGTGTTTTGCTGCTGTGTTGCAGGGGCTGTGTTCTACTCTATGTAGCTTGGTTGCCCTAGTCCTGGTGGTGGGGTGTGTGGGATGTCCATGAGTTGTTGTAGTGCGTCGGTGTCGAAGGTGTGGTGATCCTCTCCAGCATCACTGATGAGTGGTCTGATGTGCTCTGCTGGAGGTGTTGTGTGTCCCTCCGCAATGTGAAGGGAATATGCATGTTGACATTGTGTTGACATGTATGTTGGCGCATTGTTCCTTTTTACATGCAGACTGTATGACAATGTACATTGTGACTGTTTTGGAGGTGCTGGATTTAGATACAGGACAGTGGACATTTGGACTACATGATGGATGTGAGGTTGTAAGCGTACATTTCCATCTGACAGTTTCCAGCTCTGTCAGATGTGGTTGGCCAGTTTCTCCATGTGGGCGGAGCCAGTTGTGTCCTCTGTTCTGCAGTTTTGGGGTTTCACATTGTACCACATTGTTGTCAATGTGGATGTGCTGTTATTGCTATGTGTGTGTGCTGCAGTCTGCCACTGGGATCAGGGACATGATCCAGGGTCATTGTGGGTGTGCAGTGTGCTACACATCGTTGTGCATGTGTGCCATTGTGCCCATCTCCCACCATCCCCCCAGTTCCGGGTCGTTACTAAGCCTGTGATGTTGTGTACCATGTCCTCCCGAGCTGTGTCTGGACTCCCGACTCCTTGCACCATCTCACACTGATGACTGTGGGCTCCTTTTCCTCCAGCTCCTCCTGTGGCGCAGGACTCCCACCTTCTGTCGCCGCTGCTGCCTTCCTGTTGCCAGCAGCTTTGAACCTGGTTTACATTTTCACATCATGCCAGCGCCTCTTGGCCTCCTCCATTCGCCTCCTCGACACTCCACCTGCATTTAGGGTTGCCTAATTGTGTGTCAGTTGATGGTTGTGTTCTGTCACCTAGGTGATGCTGATCTGGTTTTGCTGCGGACTGCAGCCCGTCTTCCTCTCCCTCTTCTCCTTGGCCTTCCCCGACCGCGTTATTCCTTGCTGGTGGTCTGTGGGGCTTGTGGGATTTGAATTGGCCTCTGCACTCAGTCAGGGTGCATCCATGTTGCAACGCAGTTTGGATTGTTTTTGTTGTGTTGTTTTTGTTGCTTTTTTAGTGCCTTTCTCCGCCAGACGGGTGGGATTTGCAGGCCTGCCACTGGTTTTCGCTGCTTTTTGTGCCACGATTGGTTTTCTTGCGTTCAAGTTTTGCATTTTTGCGGCGTCACGTTGACTTTATCACGGACATTTGGCACGTTGTCGGGGGCCTATCGCATGGTGCCTCCGAGTTGTGAATACTTCGTTAACATGGGGTTATTTTCCCGCAATAGACTTCGATGTTGAATGTTGTGTTAAGTTACTTTTGCAATGGTTATCAAACCTTCTTGAGAATGTGCCCCTCAGTGTATTTTAAAATATTTGCAGTTCACTTCGAAGGAATAGACAGTTGGCAGCTATAAACAATTAGTGAGCAGTTGTTAATGAAGCAATTATATTCTGATTGCGAATTTTGACAGGAAAGGAAAACACACTTAATATTGCATTGAATGTTCATAAATGTGACTCCCACTTTCCGTTGATTTTGTAGCACAATGCACATATGCATGAACTTTTCATATGCCCAGCACTTTTATACAGGCCCCAGCTTTGACAATTATGAGTCATTGAAGCAGAAATGTATCTCTGTCATTGTCCATATTTTGTGGGGCTCAGAGACTTCTTAGAGTGTAGTACGTCGAAGGCTCCTCCAGACGGGACTGTGAAATCCCCTAAAATGCTCTTGCTTCCAATAACATATGTCCCCTTGCAGGTGTGTTAGGGACACATTTTCAAAGTCAGTGGAGCCATAACATTTTTCACAAGCACCTTACGCCGCAGGTGCGTCACTTTTCAAACGGGAAAAAGTGACGTACCGTTTGTGCAAGGGGCTTGTAAAAAAGCCCCCTAGAGCTAATTGGTAAAACTATTGGCGCAGGTAAATTTGACGTAAATCAGCTTTCGCGCAAGTGCAAAAAACTACTGTTGGATATCATAAAATTTGGCTTTAAGCTCTCAAAAAAGGGTGTGCTTTTTTTGTAGGAGTAAATCTGTCTCCAAGGGTGCTGAGTGGGTAATCACGACCGAGTGGCCCTGAAAGTGTATTCACTCAGATACATATACACATATGGTTATTGCCAAACATTTGACTGTCCCCATTCCTGTGCTGGAAAATTTTGCAGATTTAGTCCTGCTTGTTTTGAACTGGACTGTTGGGCAGTCTGGCACTCTGGCGCTGCCAGATGAGCGGGTTTGAAAGGGCCAGTGTCACAGCCCATGGGAATAGAAACACCTATCTACACGATGGCCACCTCGTTTGGCAGTGACAGAGTGCCTGATAGGCCAGTTCAACACTGACTCCTGCAATGAAGGCGGGTAAATCATTTCCCAGATGGGAAGAAAACGCTCTTAAAATTGTTGTTTTTTTCCCACTACAATAATATTTTCCATACGGAGAAAAATAGAAATGCCATTGCACAACTGTAATTTCATTTCCCCATCTGCAATTGTGTCTGCTGCACAATATGCATGTGTGATTTACCCACATTACAAGTTGGGCAATTTTCTGTCTCTGTTCCAACCCTCCCTTCCCCCACGGACTTTTGTTTTAGTTCAAAAATAAGTTTATTAAAAGTAATACAAGATAATAATACAAATGCAAGTGAAGTATTATGAGGGAAAATAATAAGGGGAAGGGAAGGGGAATCAGAAAAATGGTAAATAGAAAACAATGCAAAGTGAAATAAGCAATTCGAAACATAGTAAACTAATCATGGGTATCAGGAAATAAAAAGAAAGTGTGCAGTAAAAAAACAATGAAAACAAATGCAGATATAACTGTGCAGTTAAACAGTTTAGCATAACGTGAGGAAAGAGAAAGGGTATCAAGGGGGCTTAGAAACCTCCTGCTGAGTAGGTCTTGGGCGGAAGGAGCGAGTTGTACACTTATCTAAATACAATGAAATAGGAAGCCATAACTCAGCACGCTTAGCTGCCAACTGGGCAGGAAAAACAAAAGCAGTATCAAGTCTATGATTGTGACAAACATTGTACCACCATGCTTTGAAAGTAATAGTGGATGCAGACTTCCAATTAATAGTAATTTGTTGAAATGCAACAGCCAATAATAAATCAACAATACGAACATTGAGATCAATCTGGTCCCAACAAGGGGATAAACTACCCAAAAAGATCTGGATAAGGGAAAATGGGATACTAGTAAAAAAATAATATTAATTTGAGCCCAAACTTGCAACCAGAAGGCGCGAACATCCTTGCAAATAAACAACATGTGAAACAAAGTAGCATTAGGTGATGTGCAAGACCAACATGTGTCTGGTGTGGTAGGGAAGCGTTTGTGGAGAGTAGAGGGTGTGTGTAATAAACGATTGTAAATAAAAAATATAGATTGTGTTAGAGATGCAGCCCTAGAAGTTTTACGAATCTTTGTCCAAATCTTGTCACAGAGAGAAATTGGCCATGATATGGAAAAATCATTCTCCCAAAGCTCTTCCACCTTGGATTTAGGTCTGGGAAGTGTCTGTGCATGAAGGTGTTTATATATGACAGAGGTTTTAGGAAGAGTTCGTAAAGTAGAGTGAAGAAGAGTAACAGGATCAGGTCAAATGGAAGAGGGGTTAGACTTGGAAAGCTTATTATAAACTTCCATACTGACGTTTTAAGGAGGAGGTATTTGGGAGCAAAAGAGAGGGGTAAATCAAAAGTGGAGCGTAGAGTGTGGAAGGGCAAAAAAGTGGATTGTGAGAATAATTGCGAAATCCAAAGCAAACCCTTGGTTCTCCAAGATTTCCAGAAAATAGGTTTACCCCGGAGTAAAAGGTATTTATTGTGCCAAATAGTGGAAGAGAGAAAGTCAGCAACACATACAGGAGGAGAAGGATTAGAGGATAAAAGGAGTTTGAGAGTGAATTTATGAATGGGAGTAAGGATTGAAGAGGGCTTGCGTGAAAAGGAGATACATTCAGCAAAGGAGAAAGGGGAGAGGAAAAGGATCTCAACCTTAGTCCACAAAGGGCAAGGGGAATCAGGATCTTGTAGCCAAAGGGAGGATTAAGGCAACAAAAAGGCCTTATGATATGCCAGGAAATCCAGAAAATTGACACCGCGTTCAGAAGCAGGACGGGCGAGTTTGGCAAGGGACATTCTAGGTTTATTATTATGCCATAAAAAGGAGGATAAAACTGAATTAATTTTTTTTAAAAACTTAGCTGGAATAGAAAAAGGAATATTGGAAAGGGTATAAAGAACAATAGGGGAGAGCATCATTTTGATAGTGTCTAAGCGACCCCACCAAGACAAGTAAAGAGGATGCCACTTAGCCGTAAGGTCGGATAATTTCTGGATACATTTAGTAAGGCAGAGGGAAATGGTATCAGGGATGGAAGGGGTAATATGCAAACCTAAATATTTAATATGGGAAGAGCTCCAGGTGAAATTGGAGGCGCTAAAGTCAGGCTTAAAGGTGAACTTTGTCAAGGGCAGGATTTCGCATTTGTCGTGATTAAGTTTATAACCAGAAATTGAGGAATAGGTCTGTACTTCCTCCAAAAAAGCGGGAACGGAAACAGCAGGGTTTGAGATAAAAAGTAAAATATCGTCTGCATAGGCAGCAAGTTTTATGGAGAGATCTTTAGTTTGAAAACCGTGTACGTTGGGATTTTGGCGTAGTCTGGACAGAAAGGGTTCTAGAGCCAGGTTAAAAAGAAAAGGTGAAAGAGGACAACCTTGGCGAACACCTCTACCAAGGTCAAAATAAGGAGAAATTTGGCCATTGGCATGAACTGCAGCTCAGGGGCGAGAATATAATAATGGAATTAAGGAAATAAATTTAGGGCCAAACCCAAACCAACTAAGGGTATGAAAAAGGTAAGGCCACTCAACCCTGTCAAACGCTTTTCAGCATCTAGGGCTATCGCCGCGAGAGGATGTTGGAGATGGGAGGATTTTGTTAAGATGTTAAATAAAAGTCTGGTATTGTCAGTAATGTAACGGCCTTTAACGAAACCTGATTGTTCATCACCTAGGAGGTCAGGAAGCAAATGATCAAGTCTAAACGCCAATGATTTGGCAAAGATTTTGTAGTCAATATTAACTAGGGAAATGGGTCTGTAGTTTTTGCAATGTTGGACATCCTTCCTGGGTTTAGGTATTAAGCAAATGTGTGCATCCGAGAAAGTGCCAGAAGAGGAGCCGAATTCAGCAAAAGAGTGGAGAAGGGAGTGAAGTTTTGGAATCAATAGTTTGGAAAAGTGAAGATAGAACTCAACAGTAAAACCATCTGGGCCAGGGGCCTTGTTAAGTTTAAGGCGTTGGAGGGCAGTAAGCAATTCTGTTTGTGAGACATCAGATTCTAAGGAGGAGAGTTCAAGAGGGAAAGATGTAGGGGTTTGGATGGTGGAAAAAAAGTGAGCATGAGACTGAGGAGAAGAGTGGGTGTCGGAAGTATATAAGGTCTCATAGAAGTGGGAAAAAGTAGCAAGAATATCAGCATCCTTGTGTTGTAAGTGTGCATTAGTGTCATAAACCGATTCAATGTTCACTTTATTATGCTTGACCTTTAAGTAATTAGCAAGAATCTTCCCAGCTTTATTCTTACCGCCATAAAATTAAGCACTTGACTTAAGTAGATATAGAGAGGCATCTTCAGTAGACTTTTCATTAACTTTAATCTTAGCAGCAACCAGAGATGTCAGAATATCTGAGGAATGTGAAGTGAAATAGGCGTGTTCCAATCTCTTAATGTCATGAAGAAGGGTTTTAGTAAATTGTTGAGATGTTTTACGCTTCTTAGCGACAAAATTAATAATAAAGTTGCGTGCCGCTGCCTTAAAAGCATCCCAGAGAGTGTGTTTTGAGACTGGAGGGACATCATTAAAAAGGAAAAATTCTGCAAAAAAGGTAGTGAAGGAATTGGAAAATTTGGGATCAAGAAGAAGGGCATTATTAAAACGCCATCTTTTAGGGCCCTCAATTTTGGAGAGAGGCTCAAGACTAACTACTATAGGAGCATGATCAGAGAGCAATATTGGACCAATTTCCGCCGCATTAAGCGTTTGGGCAAGTGCGTGGGAAACAAAAGTATAATCAAGTCGGGATTGGGAATGGTGATGGGGGTGAGTAAAAAGTAAACTCTTGTAAAGTCGGGTTACATAAACGCCAAGAATCTACAAGCTTATGTTGTGAAATAGCTTGACAGTTTATGTGGTTTTGTGGGGATATAAGTAGCATCAGACTTCCTGTCCAAAAAGGGATCGAGAGGGTGATTACAATCACCCGCAAGGATGAAGTTATCATCCATGAATTGGGTAATGTGGGGAGAGAACTCAGCCCAAAAAAGGAGTTCACCGTTTGTGGGACGATAAACATTAAGAAGAGAGATTGGAACACCTCTAATCGATAGTCTGACATAAGTCCATCTACCATTACTATCTGAATCTTGGGAAATAACTGTGAAAGGGAGCGACCTGCGACATAAAATAGCAACACCATTGCGTTTGCCATCACCTTGTGAATAGAAGACTTCACCCACCCAACCCCTCTTAAGCTTTTCAGATGCTATATCAGAAAGGTGAGTTTCTTGAAGAAAAGCAATATCAATATTTAATTTAGCTAGGTGGGATAAAATGCGCTGTCGTTTAATTGGAGAATTAATACCCTTAACATTCCAGGACATTAAATTTAAAGACATAGTTTATACAATAAGGCAACAGATTGGTAAAATAAGAGATCAAAAATGCAATCAATAAGATTAAGTAAATCAGGATGGACAAAAGAAATGGTCAGAAATACAAGAAGAAAGAAAAGAGAGAGTTGAACAAGAAGAAAGCAATATGCAAAGAAAATAAATGCACAAGTGAGAAAAAGACCCAAGATTAAGAAGTAAGAAGTGGAAGAAAGAAAAGCACTGTAAAAGAGTAAATGAGAAAGTGAAGAAAGGAAATGATCAAAAAGGAAAGAAGAAGGAATACAATCTGAAAAAAGAAAGTCATCATCATTATGCAAAGGAGGAAATCGATTCTTGGGGGAAAGGGAAGAGGGCAAGAACAAAAAAGAAACAGAGGAAATACAACCTGAAAGAGAAAAATAATCACCAGCAAACATATAAGGAAATCGAGACATGGGGAAAAGGGAAGGAGATGAGAACAAAAAAAAAACAAAGAAAGAACAGAGAACAAGAGGAAAACATACTTACAAAAGGGGAAGATGAGAAGAAATTGAGGGGGGAAGGGGTCATATGGGGAAGGCAACACAACTGAGGTCAGCTGGGCAGGGACCCGGGAAGACATCGTCAGACAAAGAAGGGTTCCTGTGGAAACAAAGAAGGGGAAAAACAATAATGAATTACGAAACATTAGTCAATGAAAAGACCATAAAACAAACATCAATAAAACATCGTAAGAGAAAAAACAGTCAAACAAGTGAAAAACGCGAACAAGGAGCAACCATGGCTACAGAACAAGAGAAAAAGACAAAGGTAGACATGACCACAAATCAGCCAGGACGAGAGGATGAAGGACCAGAGGCGTCCATGGCGGATGTACGATGTGCGTTAATAAAACTTTGCAATTGCACTGAATCTTTGTATGTAGTTGTCTTGTTGTTGTAGGTGACTTTAAACAGACAGGGATGATACAGTCCATAGCGAGCACCCATGGAACGAAGGACCACTCTCATGCCTAGGAAAGCCTTTCTACGATTTGCAGTTGCTTTGGCATAATCCTGGGCAAAGAACAAAGGAGATCCAGGCCAAGCCAACTTGGGGATAGCTTTAGCAGCTGTAAGAACCTTCAAGAGATCAGTGTACTCAAGGAAGTAGATGATGATGCCTCTTGGTCGTTGCGAGGAGACATGGACGTCGGTAGACTGCCAAGGCGATGGGCACGCTGAATGTTGAGAGACGTTCCTTCTGGCAGATGGAGCAACTTGGGAAGAAAAGTTTTGAAGAAGGCAGGTGGGTCCGAACCCTCAAGACCTTCCACTAAGCCGTAGATGCAGAGGTTATTCTGTCCGCCTCTGTTTCCTAACTCCTCCACCTGCTTCTGGAGTGCTCCCACCTGTGAGGATAAATGCGTCACTGTGGTTTGAGTTTCCTGAAAAGATACAACAGACTGCTCAACCGAGGAAACCCTTGTCTCAATTAGTGACCAATTGTCTGTTAGAACTTGAAGTTTAGCGTTGTTTTCCTCCATGAAAGGGCGAAGTGTCCGGAACTCCTCAAGAAAAGGGCGAAACGATCGTATCTCTTCCAGCAAAAGTTCCATGGAAACAGGTGTTGGCTGCTTGGGTGGTGAAAGGGGATCTTTTTTAGTCTTTTCATGGTGTTTTTCCCTGATGCTGGTTGAGAAGAATCCATGGCTGCCTCCGAGCCAGATGAAGCAAGAGAATCCTCTAATTGAGAAAAAGCTGAAAAAACTTTAGAGTTTTTCACAAAAGCGACCTTTGTAGGTGCTTTAGAAGGCAGACGGGACATAGATTTAAGTCGCCCCATAAAAAGCAGCTGGAGAAGAATGAGTAAAACGCGTATTGTCACAACATAAATAGATGGTTAGAATCACCAACAAGTGTGAGGAGACATATTCAGTGGTGAAAAGAGTCACTTGAAGAAAGGTGCGGTACTGGATGCTGATCACTAGGTATAGGTAGTAAGGGAATAAACATATAAGTTGTCGAGTAGAACTGATGAAGTAAGGAAGTCGTCAGTTTAGAGGTGCATGTAGGAAGAGCTGGAGAGTATATCACAGGTTACACAAGGAAGACAGCTGAACCAATGAAAGAGAAAGCACATTGGCATGGCTTCCAGGGTAAATGCGTTGCGCAACCATTAAAGGCGCGGAGGAAACCAGCAAGAGCAAAGAAAGTCATTGAAACAATGTAGCCTGCAAGCAAATGGTGTATAAGCAAGCACAATAGCCATCCAGATGAGAGGCAGTCCAGGAAGGTAAGGAGGAAAATCCTCGGAGTTCTGAAGCCACTGTTATAAAAACAATGGCAGTGAACTGACAGTTCTGGCAAACTGGAGTAGTAAATGTGGCGCTATGAAAACCTGCTAAGAGCTTCAGAAATCATAGTAGCGTGAGAAGCACAAAACACCAAGTTGCACAAACTGGCGGCTGCACTAGAATGCAGTGAGTTGAAATAAGTACACTCACTCACAGGGCGTCTCCATGATGAAGCTGCATCAATTATTAATCATCACAGGAACGGCGGAGGGCGGCTGAGGTCCATGAAGCCGTCGGTGCAGAAATAAAGGCAGAAACTCGCTCGTCCTCACAGGAGGAGCGCACCGCGTCAGGTCACGCAAAATGGCGGCCGCGTACAGCAGAGCGCCCTCAGGAAAAGAATAGCAATTTTTACCGTCACCGTTTCAATGAAAAGTGCTGCAAGGGTATCAGGGCATCGCCGGAACGTTCCGACGGCTGGCCCTAGTCTTCGAGAGTGAAACTAGGGAAGTTAAAGGACGAGTCTCCCGGGTCTGCGGCAGAGCTTCACTCAGGCGCCGCCATCACCCACGGGCGCCAAGCCACGCCCCTTCTCCCCCATGGACTTTGAGTTGCTAATACCATTCTACAGTAACTTGGAAGGGTGGAAGTGCGCCTAGTTACGGAATCGAGAGAGATAACATATAGGAAATGATGTTTCTCAGCTAATTGCTACTCGCTTTTACCTAGTATTTCATCACAAGATGTCATCTGCTTTCAGCAGCCAAGTCTCTGGACGAGATACTCCTGAATTAGTGAGTTATAGCAGATTTCTTAATCTAAATGAGGCTGGTAGCTATCCTTACAGGCACACTTGGGATTAGTGGGGCAGTCAGAATAAGAACCACAATCACAACTGCAAACTCAGAAGAGTATGTCTGGAAACATGGACCTTTGCAAATTGGTACAATGAGGAATTCTATATCCATGCAGTGGCCTTGTAAGGGTGCCAGAGATGGACACACAAGGAATATGGGCCTTCCTGACCTCTGGGTTGTATCAGTCAGCCATAATTCATAAGTAGTGGGTCCCCAAAAATTCTGGGCCTGGTGTCAATGCAGCTGCTGTACTAATGAGATCTACAGTTCTCAGTGCCGTGCTGGGAACCCAAAGCAACCTTGAAAAATATTGTCAGGCCAGCCCAGGTATGGTGCTTGGCGAGCATGCCCAGAGTGCGAGCTGGACCAGTCCAAGGAAGGTTTGGCGGGGGTTCTTCCCCATGAACATTTGGGAAAAAATGGCAGAAACGGTGCATTCTAGAACACATTTTTCATTATATATTCAATTGTATTAGCTTTTAAGGTATAGTAAATCATTACCTAACAGTCTACAAAGATATTACAATCTTTGATGGGGCTCTTCAATGATTCGATCACTTTATCCCTACAACAGTTCCTCCCATCTCTTCATAGCTCCTCTTTCACATGTATTTCATTAGTTTTATGGCATCTCTCATACCAGCCTAGGGTACTGGAGCACTTTACATCACACACACATAGACACAATGATTAGTATGTATGTAAATCAGTATATAGAAAACATTACAGAAGACAAAGGCGACTTTGAGGTGTAGGATTCACATGTCATCCATATTGACAGGCATTTTTTAAAAGTGCCTGATCTGGAGTAGTACAAGCTCATGATTCAGAGTGTAACAGTGGTTAGGGTTGGCTTTACTAATTAGAATTTATTTTTACACAAACAAGCCCTTTTTAGCAACATTAGGATAATGAAAGACTGGGAAAGAATATAACTTTTTAACCTGTACCGTGCAGTTTGCATGCAGCTCCTTGATGGCAGTTCATAGCTCACTGTGCTAGACAACAATTGTAACTTATGACCTGCAGAGTAACAAAAGGATCTCTGTGATAAAAGCAGTAACACACTGAGCTATGCACATAAAATACAGTTCTGTGATCACATGGTGCATGTCTTTTCTAGCTAGCATATTAACCCTCTACACTACCTTAGATGAGTCAAAATTTCCACTAGACAAAACCCAGATCTATCTCCAGCAGGAACATTAATTATCAGAGTAATCTTGAGACTTTCATTGCTGCCTGAGAACTGCTGGATATGCAAGGAACTCAGCAGCGGGTTGTTTTAAAACAGGTTTTAAAACTACTTCACTGCTATAAAACCGCCCCCAGTAACAAAATCGTCCCCCATCCTTTGAGCCTCCTGTGAAAACGCCTGATGCCTGATAGGGCCAGTCTGGCCTTGACGGCTCTGTATTAATTAGAGATTGTAAATGTTCCAGGGTTTTGTTAATATTCAGGCACAAAAGGTTTGTTTTCATTGGCAATTACACTCAAAGCTGATAGATGAAGTTGAGGCTGATGAGATCATTTGTCAATCATAGCACATGTTATAGGGAGCATACTCCTCACCCACCACATCAGTCCCACGCCCACAATTATCACCTGCTTTTAGCAAATGGAACACTGAAGCATTAATGTGAACAGAATAGGGGATACTTGGGGGCATATTAGCAAGAACCTCGTTGAAATTATCGCAGTTTTAGCGGCAGGAAACTGCCGCTAAAACAGCAATAATGGGCTTGCTAATATGCCTAATAGAATTCCTATAGAAGCCCAGGTTAGATGTCCTGCACATCTAACCTGGGCTTCTGTGTTATTTCGTAATCTGTGGGGATAACACAGAATTCAGGTTTAGGCGTGCAGATACTGGCTGGAAAAGTTGTTTCAGGCCACATGGTACCCCTCTAGCCTAATCTGCTCTACTTAGAATTGGGGTCGATGGTGTTACCAGCAGGGCTCGAGTCGGGGTACCACGCGGGTGGACGGCATCCCCCCACCTATTTTATTGGGTGGACGCCGTCCCCCCTGCCAAACAGCGGGACTTCACTCTTTGGCCTCTCTGGGAGGAGGAGCTCGGAGCTCACAGCACGCTGCTCACGCTATGACTTCTCAGATGCAATCACATCTAAGGGGGGAGTGAGGGGAGGCAATGAGCCCGATGGGGCAAGCCATCTTTTGTGACATCACTTCCTGTCGTGACGTCACTTCAGGTGACAGCGCCACCCCACTTCTTTTTTTAGGTATTGTGCCCTGATTAGCAGAGATAAGAAACACACGAGAGCGTTACATCACAGAGAATGTTGTGGGTGCATGTTTGTGGTTATATGTCAGTCTGGTTCTATTGTTGATCAGTGTGGTGACATGTGGTAGGGAGGGCTGGTAAAAGAAGTGAAAAGTGTGGGATACACAAAAATGGCCACCTCCGTAGGAACAGGGCTGGAAAAGGAAAAAACTCAAGCGAGTGCTACTGTATTTTAATGTACACGGACATTGGAGAGCTTTAACAATTTCTGTGATTTGTTTTCTAAATATGCTTTTAGTCCCGTGAGAATTAGATCAAGTTATTATGACCGCTTGTTGATTTTCAAAATGTGACCAAGTTCCTTTCCTGGAGCTCTGAGATGATTCTGAACAGTGCTTCTTTTCTCACCCAAGAGTGGTGTGAATGTTGATGCTAAAATAGAATACCAGATTTACAAGTTTAATTTGTTAGTTCCACATTAGTGGCACAATGATCACCCGGCCCTGTGCTTCAGGCAACAGTTGGAGTGTTAACTTCACTAAACCATCCTCTTTTTTTTCTGAAGGATGTAATACCATCTTTCAAAATACATTTATTTGGTTCCAGGGTCCTTCATTTCTGTTTCCGCCTTTCTTAAACTGACAGCTTAGCCTAGGATTTTATTTTCAATGAAGAATAACCTTTAACTAAATCTCTTAAAATGACAAAGTAATGGACTCTAATGTTGACCATCGACTCAGCAGACACAGGGGAACAACACATTTACAACTCCATGATACATGCCCACTGCCATGAAGGGTTTTTAAGGTGCACCCAGCCTTTCCATTCAAAATGCTGTTTAGCCCATGACACAGTCGGAGCAAAACGTCAATAGTAAACATAGTATCCTAAATGAAGAAAGTGATCAATTGACTTAAAAAAATATATAAAACCATTGCTAGACTTAGAAGCCCCGAATACGACGTGCATGTTACTGGTGTGGCGCAAGCTCCGCACATGTAATTACAATGACCATTTGGGATCACCCCCAAGAACTCTGCAATTATGATTACAACCCCTTAGAATGGGGAATAACCGCGTGCCCACGGAATTACCATACAGTTTTGCGATGGGTCTAACACACACATTTATCACTTGTGCTTAGCAGGAGTAAATGTGCGTGGGGCTTCTGTCTCGGGTGGGTGTGGAAAAGTGGGACATGGAAGTGGGGAGAAGGAGATAATAGTGTAGCCTGGGGAAAAGTATTGCAAGGTCTCACCTTGCCAGAGAAAATGGTCTGTTGGCACTGGGGTGGAGGCCTGGCTGCTGCAGCAGCAGAACCTGCAGCACTTTTCTGGCCTGCAAAATTGGGTCTGGTGTGCCTGTACCCTGGTGCTGGAACACTAACGGGTAGTGTGTAGTCCACATTATAAGATCTGACCGGCTTGTAATAAGGGTCAAAGAAGTTTAAAAAAGTAAAATGTAAAAAAACTTATCTTTGAATTTATTTCTGTCGAGCCCAGTCTGCTTTACCTTCAGGCTCCCCATTATCAACCACCGAGCTATCAACAGATTTATTTTAGCATACTGTGAATATAAAAATCATGCTGTAAAAATGTAAACAGGACAATTATTGACTACTAAATATTATGAAGATAAGTATTTGTATTTAAGTTTATATGCACTATTCTTAACTACACATCTAAGTAACTTGGAGCTATATTAATTTTCATGGTACATGTATGTGGATTTAAGCAAAGTAAACATACTTATAGATTTACTTACCTCGATGATATTTTAGTAGTCTTTATTTTTCGCTATGAGAACTTTGTATCGTGCGTTTAATTCACAAAGCTATACTGACACTTACTGTAAGTTTACTCATTTCGGTATTCACAAACAACTTATTAGTAAGTTTTAAACTGCGGAAACTCTGCAGTTAGAGTAGAGAACTGCGCACGTAAAGATAGTTGTAAACTTACTATTAACTCATAGTTTGTGAATACTATAAAAAATAAAAAAACGTATACAAAAGTGTAAGTTTACCTTTGTGAATCAGGACCTATGGGCTAGATGTAGGTAATTTAAATTTACCGATTCGAAAATACCAAGTTTTACCGATTCAGTATTTTCGAATCGGTAAATGCTATGTGGGTAATTAATCAGTAAAAAATACAAAATCGTTCAGATTCCTGGAGGCCCATAGAAATAAATGTCAATTACCGAATCAGTAAATACCGATTCGGTAAAATTGGGAAAAAGTCAAGGGTGGCAGGGTGTCACTTTGACACCCTGTTGCACCCCTGATTAGTGCTTGTGTGCACATGTGGCACACATACATGCCTTAAGGGCATGTATGTCTGTCACAAGGCACAGGTGTAAATGTACATATTTGCATTTACGTAGGAATTCGTTATTTACCACCAACTAATAGTTAGTGGTAAATAACTAATCCTTTAAGCCCAGAAGCACTGTTTGAAGTGCTTCCTACATTTAATTTAACGATTCGGTAAACACCGAATCGGTAAATGATGATTCGGTACATACCGAATCCGTAAATACCGATTCGTTATTTACCGAATCGGTAAATACCGATTCGTTATTTACCGAATCGGTAAATATGCCCCCTACATAGGAAAAGTATATTACTGGTCGGTAACGGCCGATTCCGGCCGTTACCAACCGGTAATAGGCCACCTACATCTGGCCCTACATTTTTTCTCTGAAATTCTGAAACTACACCTTATCAACATATATTATTAGTGCATAAAAGGAACAACATGTCTATGCCAACCAAAATCACCCAGTGTATCAATTCTCAGATTTTCCTACAAGTTTCTGCTTTGAGGCTGACTGCTGTTTCTTTTACACAAGCCCTCATTGGCCCTAGAGAGCACTAGGCATTTTCCTCAGTAGCGGCTGCTACCAGATGGGTTTGGTGGGGTGGGGAGGAAATGAAAAAAAAACATGCCTGGCCTGGCCTCCATCTCTCTTCAGTCCTTTTCCGTCTTCCTGTCTCCGCCAGCAGCAGGAAGCACCCGGGCTCCCAGGCTCCCAATAGCTGATCACAATGCAGCATTGTGATTGGTCTGAGAGCCTTGTTTCAGCGCTCAGATGGGTACTGGGAGACTTTGAATGTTCCTCACCAGGCTGTGAAAAGCAAGCCTGGGGGGAAGATGCAAAGTGCACATGACTGTTTGGACAGCCAAAGAGGGCCAGGCAAGCAGTCAGGTGCACTTAAGGAGTGCAAACCCATCCTCTCCCTGCTCTGGCCAGCCCTGCCCGAGAGCCACTGACTTCCATAGGAAAAATAAAACGATAATAATGTTAAGTTATTATCATTTTATTTTTCCTTTTGAAGGGTGCGGCGATGCTTCTCCGCCTTGGTGGAAGAGCCGCCACTGGATTCCCTAAAAGGTTTGAAAAGTGGGGACAGTTTTATTGCTGTGAGGAGGGCAGTGTTATTGCTGGGGTTTGGTCTGGCCCGTGGATGATTCACAAAGGTAAAGCATGGACAAAAGTCTGAATTTAGACCAAAAATCTAACTTTACTACTTTTTGTATTCACAAAGGAAAATTATGAGTAGCATCTTTACCTTTGTGGAGGTTCTGCACTCGGGCGGAATATCCACACTCTGGGGCGGGGAATTCTGACCCGAGTGTGGAACCTCCGACCGAGTGCGAAACCTCCACAGTTCTAAAAAATCCTACTTGTAACTTATCTTTGTGAATACCGAAAAGTATAAAGTTAGACTTTTGTTATAACTGTACCTTTGTGAATCAGGTCCCAAGTTTCTTGCAGTGCCAGGCAGAAACCACCATTCTAGTCAGGGCAAGGGAGTCACACGCCAAGATAACTCCTGCTCACCCCCTTGGTAGCTTGGCACGAGCAGACAGGCTTATCCCGGAGGCAACGTGTAAAGCATTTGCGCACACTCACAGCAACAACATCCCAGGCACACTACAAAAGGAACTCCACACAAGGTTATATAAAAATAACTTTTGTATTGTCAAAACACATCAGATAGTAATCACACCACATACATTGTGCCAACTGGCACAGGCAATATTCACAAGGGATTATTTACACAGGACAGGGCCACATGGGCCACTGTCAGAATCAACACTTAGCAGAAATAGCACTTCTAGAACATAGAATAAGTTTAGCACAAAATAACAATTATAGACCACAACCAGTAACCACTGTTAACAGGTAGGTACACACTACTCAATACTAATAACCATAGGCATAGATCACGCATGGACACATTACCTCTCTAGTGTAAACTATACTAGGCAAAACAACCTCCTAAGCATGAAAGCACATCTAGAGGTATCACAGGCATAATGGCATTGCACATTACTCCAAAATTACATTAGGCCTAACTAGCTTAAATACTGTAGGTAATCTCTTAAATAGTCTAAACACATTAGACCCTACTCCTTAGCATAACTCACATTTAGGGGCGTAACTCACACAGTGAAAACATCTCAATAGCAGAAACCTACATAGGTAAAACAACCTCATACTCATACACCAAAGGTTTAGAGGTATCAGATACAGCGTACTATAAACCATACATTTCCTAGCACCACATTTAAAGCACATATCACATTTTAAATCAGATTAGCGCATAAATCACATTAGGGCCTTGCGCCCTATCCACATACCAGCCCCCTTGGCCAACTGGCCATCCAAGAAGGGGCTCAAATGCCCTGTGTCCAGAATGTCAGGGCGCGCTGCCATTGCAGCGCCAGTCAGGGGTGCGCCACCGGCGCAAACCTAAATGTTGCAGCTGGCCACTACTTGCTGGGCAGCTGAGAACAACAGGGCCTAAACGTTGCAGTTGGCACTAAGTGCTGCGCAGCTGTAGAAGGCCTGACACCACTGTGCCACTTCTGTCCCTCTCAGGGACTCTCAAATTGCGCCTAAATGGTGCAGCTGCCCACTACTTGCTGGGCAGCTGTGGAAGGAAAACTGCGGCATGGGCTCTCACTGGCCCTTGGGACAAACTGCGCCGCAGGGGTTGGAGCCACACAGGCTCTGAAACAGCTGAGGGGCGTTGGAGCCATATGGGCTCTGGAATACATACATGGCCCCTGGAGAACTCTGGCTCCTCAAAGAATCACAGATGCCCCAGAGATTGGAGAAGCTTGCCCCTACACACACTATGGGGCACACTGGCAAGGTCGCCATGAACATGCCCATGACGTTGGAGCCCTCTGGCTTTTGACATCAAATATGCCACATTGGAGCCATCTGGCTCTGAATCAAATACTGTGGCCAAATGCTGGAGCCACAGAGGCTCTAAAAACAATCAGCCCAAGTCCTTCGTGGGGACTCTAAAAATCAATGGGGACCTCGTGAGAGCCAAACGGCCCTAAAACAATTATGCTCGCATAGGCTGTAGGGGCCAGCTGCCATCAGGCCGCTCTGAAAACGGGCACTGTACTGGTGGGGCAGCCCACTGCCACCCGGGGCTGCCCTAATAACCTCTCTGCCGAACGTGGGAGCCATCCGAGGCTCGGGGACTTCTTTCGGCACACGTTGGAGCTGCCCGCTGCTAGATGGGGCCGCTCTGACTGCCACAGGGCCCTCACTGGCTCTGACACACGCCCGGAGCCCCAAGGCCTGCTTCTACTTACCGGGCAGTTCCCCCGGTGGGGCTCCTTCCGGCAGGCGGTGCTTGGCTTTGGCGGGGTTCCCCTCGACTTCAGTGAGTCCCGCACCTCTGATGGCGGCCTCGGCCGCCAGCTCTCCTTCAACCTGGCCCCCTCCTGGGACGTGGGGCTTTCTTCTCCTCCCGCCGCCACTGCAGGGCTCTCCCCTCTCCTGGGAGCCCTGCGTCAACACGCCACTCCACTTCCCCTTCCGTCCGGCGGCCCCGCCCACAACCAGGCGGGCTGCAGACGCGGCGGCCATTTTTAATGTGGCTCTGCCTAGGCGGCGATTCTCTTGGTGCCAAATGAGGGGTCAGCACCCTCGATTTAAAAAATAAATCCAGCACGCGGGGTGGGCACCCGCTAAGGGCGCCATACACGGGGTAGCACCCGTAAGGAATTTTAAATCACTGCAAAAGACGCAGGATGGGCACCTGCGCACCCTGGGGCATACGAAGGGCAGGAGCGCTTCCCTCAGAGGGAAAACGACAGCGCTCTGGGCCGGAAAATAGAATGAAGCGCTCTCAAGGCGCTAGGGGCATAGGCAAGCCCACAGGCCCCAGGAATGAGCCCTACCACCAGAAGGGTCCCAGACACACAGGACAAAGTTCCTGGGGTAAGGAAGAATCTCCCCATCATCCTCAGGTCAGGTAGAATGGTCCACAGGAAGAAGTCCTCCAATAATCCAGGGGTTGGGCAGCTCCCAGGGAGGCAAGCCTTCCCCTGGGCCCCAGCAGCAGCACACCCCTGGTAGATTCCAGTTAAAAACAAGAACATCTTCATGGTGTCACAGCACCCTTTTTATACAGCAAAATCCTTTGTCTAGCAGGGTGCAGGCAATGGGAGAACCAGCTACAACTGGTTATGGGGAACTCCCTTTCACTGGCCAGGCTAGGGACATCAGACGCACAACAGGGGTTGGAGCCAGCATTGTGGAGGGAAGGACCAGCCCTATTCAGGTCCCAGGTGCACCCCTCCCTGCCATCAACATGCGAATCTCCTCATTCACCACCGGGCAGAACCATCCTGACTCCTGGAGCCAGGCACACCAGCCAGTTCCAGCCAATCACAAGCCAGCAGATTCACTGCACAGATACACCAACTTCTAGATGTGGCACTTCCACACTAGACACAATAAAGCCGCACACATCATCGAGCAGCATTCAATCTCATGAGTCCGCACATACCAAACTCCACCCTGCACTCCCCACGCGTCAGGAACTGCCATGGTCACACATATTTCCCATGCATTCCTATGGGAGGGCAGGTCACTCTCACCACACACACAGAGAGTGCACGCACTTTACACAGGACCACAGTGAAAAAGTGCGCAGAGACCTAAAATCACCAACACCAGGTTACAGAAACAGGCTAGGCAAAAGCAAAAAGTTTCGGGGTGAACTTGCCAAAAGGGTCGGGTCCAACAACTGCTTTAAAAACAAATGATTCAAAACAGCTGGTTTTAAAGTATGCCCTTTCAAAACCATTTGTTTTTGCACTTAGCTGGTTCCGAATTTCTGAGCAGTGCCTACTGAGTGCAGTATCCTATATGATAAAGGCAATTCAAAATTCAAAACAGTGTATATCTTTATAATGCAACCATTAGAGTTTACTAAATTAAATTATTTCATCGTATTGAGTGGCAATTGTTAGAAGTGATATATGCTAAACATGAATTAGAAACATTCATGCCACCACCCCACTGCCCTGATGACAAGAAAGTCAGTTGTAGGTTGTTACTACATATAGAGTAAGATGATGGGCCTGATTATGAGTTTGGTGATGTGGGCGTCCGCCGGATTCCCAAATTGTGTGTACACCAGCAACCAGATTATGACTTTTTCAGTCACTTAAAGGTGGCTTTTTGGTGTTCCTACGGCAGTGACTATGAAATAGGGCTTTATTGGAAAAGTCAAAGGCAGTATCTGCATGGCATGGACTGAGGCAGTCCATGCTGTGCATGCACACAAGGGGACACAACATGTTCCCTGCTGCATGAACCCTATGGTTTCAAGCCAACATGGGATCCTGTACAGCCCCCTTTGATTCCTCTCTGCCACTGTTTTCATGGAGTAATATGCTTGGAGGGACTGTGGTGGTACTGCATAGCATGTTGCGGTCTCAAGACCACCACACCACCGCCAGGGATCTCCCGGCGGTTGGGGTGGTGCAATGATGGGCCAAACGCCCTAGTTGTAATAGGGCAGTTGGTAAATTGCCACTGCTACGCACCCATGACTCTAGCAGTCTGTGAACCGCAAGCACTACTTTGTGCAGTCACACCCAGAAATTATATATTTCTAATTGCTCTCATGTGATGATGAAGGAAAATGAGGTACTGTGAAAAAAAGTAATTGCCTAAGATCACATGACCTTGTCACGTGGATGCCAGGGTTGGTGTAAGGTTTCAGGTTGTCAAATTCAGTCAGTACAGGTTCATATATTTCACTCTCCCACTTCTGATCAAAGTTTAATATTTTGTGTTTAATTCTCTGAGGTGGAAAATCAGTGCCCAGTGTCAAATAATCTACCCTATACATGAGACCGCTCCATTTTGCTAAAATTCTTTATCCATTGTCATCCATTCTTGAATTATTTCATCCACTCACTCCTCACTCATCCAACTATATGTTGCAGCCATGCCTCCTTTCTACATCCATCTTTTGAATGATTGTAAAAAACTCTCTAATAATTTTTTTTTCGTAAAGCGCATCATATTTGCAATTTCTTTCAAACATTTCTTGGGAAAAGAACCTCCCAATCCCCTCTTGCAATGGTCAGGCATTCTCATTGTGCTCACTCGATATGTTCAAATATGATGGCTGATTTGACAAAATTTGCCTGGTTTGCTTTTAGTTCCAGTCCGACCTTGCTTTTACGTGGCCCATGCCACCTTCACTGAATTCCTATTGCAACTCAACATGCAACACAGTGTATCAGTATTCAAGGAAGGCCTCGGGCTTTCGTTATTTTCCAAGATGACTACCTAACTGCTTTATGGCTGCAAACGGTTTTAGAGCTGTACATATACACATACTTAGACATAAGAAAAGTATGCCTGGGTGGTGAACTCTGCTCTGATCGCAGAGTTTGCAGAATTTTCTGCATTCCGCAGAGCACGCGGAGTTCTGAAAAACGTTTTTCTTGCTCACGCTCCCCAATGTCAAATTGGCTAGTGCGTGCAAGGAAAATCCACCTCCAGGTGAGATTTTTTTCTTGCTCCCACTCCCCAATGTCAAGTTGTCCAGCAGAAAAAATCCACCTCCTGGTGAGATTTCTCAATGCGGGCGGTCGGATTTCTTAATGTGGGTAGTCGAAACCGCTCGCTATGAAAAACTCTTGTGCACTGTGCATAGTGCTATTCACGTTGATTTTCGAGCACAGGGCAAACACCCAGCACTGAAAATCACACGAAGAGGCAGGACCAAGCAAACTCTGCCGCTTGCGGAACTCCGCTTAGTGGCGAGTTTTTTGGGTCACTTTGTGGAGTTCCGCTTAGCGGAACTCTGCAAACTCCACCCATTCTTATTCAAAAAGTGGGTGAGTTCATGATGGTAGTTTAGAGTACTTATGTTATGGCAAATGTAAACATCTCTTAAAACCAGGCTCAAATTCACTGTGCCAAAAGTAAGAATCTTTTGAAACCAGGCTCAAATTCACTGAACCGAATGTATGCATCTCATTTACAAGGCTCAAATTCACTGCACCTAAACGGAATACAGAGGACTAGTGTGAAAAAAGCTCTAAAACTGTTTTTAGATAACGTATTTAATGCTATTACAGAGCTTAGTTTCATTTTATGTATGTGCTTTTGCTGTATTATTTGCTCCTCGTGAGGGTGTATAACATCGTTCCTGCAAGCTTAGCTAAATTTCACAGACTCTTAATTTCTCCTGTTAACGTTTCAGTTTCTCAACTCGCTCCCCCCTTTCCTGAATATTAAATGAAACAACAAACAACCTCTGGAGGTGCCGTTTCATTTCTTAATTAGCCAAGGAGCATCCTCACCAGTGGCGCAGCTGTTTCTTTCCGCAGATGGGTAATGACCCACGGGTGCAGCTCATCAGGTTCAGCGCCATGCCATGGCTGTAAGTGCTTTCGGATACTTATAAACTCATTTGGGGGCAATCACTATCTTCTAAGCTTAGCCTGTCCTCCAAGGAATAAATGCCCCAAATATGACAGACACTGGCAGGCTACCCACTCGGTACCTTACACCACGTATGGCGTGTGTGGGTGTTATCTAAGTAAATGCTGTATACAGGACTATTTTTCAGTTATTTCTCTGGATTTCAAAGTTAACAACTTAAAACGTGGTGCATGTTGAATTTAAATATTCCTTAGGTACAAGTTTTTGCAGTTTGCCCCGAGGTGAACCTGTTTCCAATTACACAATTGCTAACGTAAGCTTTTCTTAGAACAACAAGAAACTGAACAATTAGTTTTTGCACATCAAATTTAATTATTAAAGTTGTATTTTTTTTTTTTAGAAAAGTGGTGATGATTGGAACATTCATTCTATGTACGAAAGGAAAACTCAGATGCAGTAAGAATGTAAGTAATAATTTGATTCTTTGCAGCTAAAGTATGACTTTCCCCAGGTAAAAGGTGATACTGTATGCATGACAAAGGTTCCTTACAAGTCAAACTTCTAGATTCAAAATGCAGACTGACTTAGCAACGTTTCAGGGTTCCACAGTCAAAGGACTGTGAGGATCTGGAAGAGGCTGCTTCTGCTAATTTATCTTTTTCTAGTAGAAAAGCATTTAACACAAAAAAGTGCAGTGAACGTATATTTGAATGCAAATTTTGCAGTAGGTAATCATACTTAGACATTATAAGCAATGACGTATATTTGAATGCAAATTTTGCAGTAGGTAATCATACTTAGACATTATAAACACATTAAAGAAAAACTTATGTATTGACTTGTTAGCCAAACTGACGATACAAATTGCTTAATAATAATACTTTTGCATTGAAAGACCTGCTGTTCATGTTGATTTGATGTTTTGCACAAAATGTTTTTCTCTTTTGCTGCAGATGCAGTAACTTTCCAGAGGCCTACTCTTAGCTAGTGAATAGACTCTTGTTTTGTATTAGGCAACTGATAGTGAGGTTCTCTCAAGAAGCAGAGGAGTCAACAGGAAGGATGATTCAGGAGAAGGACTGTCTGAGCTGCAAAATGTGGACGAAAGACATATGTCTATGGACTATTGTGCTGACATGAGAAGTAGGGGAGTTTACCTATTGCTAGGAGTTCACTAAAATACTTTTGAATGTTGTGGATGATGAAAAGTAGCATGTTGCCATCTATAATATTGGGACCCGATTATGATGTAAGGCCGACCCCAGCAACAGGCCATCAGTAGCATACGGAGTATCAGTCCGACAGCTGGATTACGATGCGGGCTATCGGAGCGATTTGGGCTGGGGAAAGACCACTGCCTCAGATTGACTCAAGGAGCCCGTTGAAGTGGTGGTTAGACAGTAATCCCTTCAATGGGGATGGTGTATGCACACGCACCACAGTAGGGTTTACGATGTCCATTTCCCTCTCCCTTTACATGCCGGTTCGACCACCATGGAAAGGCAAATGGAATGGGACTTTGGGGCCCCCTAGCAGGGCCCCGATTCCCTGTAGGTCTCCTTTATGGGGCCCTAGGGGCACATGTGATGCTCCCCCAAACATCCATGCACTGTGGGCCCGTCACTACATGGTGCCTGGCACACGGCGCATGGATGCTCAAAAACATCCCTTTTACCATTGTGGCTTGTGCTACGGCCCTTTTATGGGCCGCAGCACAAGTCGCAATGGAAAAAGGGATGTTTATGACTTTCTGAACAGCGGTCGTATCGTAATTGGGCTGTCAGGACCACCGACTCCTTGTTGGACAGTCTCAAGCTTGAAACAATGGCGGCCAGACGCTCGTCCAACTGCTACTGTAATGATGCTCATTGTGTGGTTATACTATTGTGTGTTTCTAAAGCACGAGATGGCTAGTTATTTTGAACTATTCCCTGAAGGGAACCTCTCTCACTCAGTTTTTCTGGATACACATCTCTGAACTTCTTGAAATAATACATCTCTTCATATGAGGTTGCTTACAATTATTTTCAGATTTTTTCTGAGTTTCGCTGAAAATACTTTCCAGCTTGATTTTTCCTTTAATTGATATATAAAGGCTTTATGCATTTGCATTAATTTCTCTCATTGATACTCTTCATTGGGTATCTAAACTAACACCTTATTCTATACTCATTCCAATTTAATTTAGATTAGAGAACTTCCTTCATGGAACACACTTGCTGTACCATTACAATATCAACTGTAATTGAACAAATATTGTATTCTTCCTTTTATTGAAATAGTGATTATTGCATTATATTAGTTTCAAATGCAGATACTTAAAAGACTAACTTTGATTGAATAAATTAATGAAAAACGTAATACTTTGAAAATAAAAGCCTTTAACTCATATAACTATCTTTATTGAGTGAACAAAAAGTCTTTAGTTTTTTTATTGCCTATATTTTTTGGGGTAGATGGACACTCCTGTTTACTTCTCCTTGTCAATGAGCAAAAGTCCATATGACCAATGACAGAGATTATCTAAAGATTACCCCCACAATTACGGTATAGAAAACATTAAGGGGGATTTCTAATGTCGAAAAACCAAAGGAAATGATGGACGGAGCGTTGACAATACAAGCACTCACCCCCAGTCAACTGATCTGGGTTTAATCCATCACCGTTCTTTAGCCCACTCTGCCACCCCAGTTCAGACATGGCCATATGCAAATCAGTCTGACCCTGTGCCTCATGGGAACAGTCCAGCCCGAACTGCCAAGCCACGCCTTCCCTGGACCGGAAACAAGCTACAGAGGACCGGTTTCTGCCATTTCAGCCTTCTTCAGCCCGGCTTGCTTGAATCCAGTGGCAAAGTGAGCAAGGGACTCACGTCTGAGCATACCCTGCCAACTTATGGCGAACAAAGGAAAACCAAAGGAAATGATGGACGAAGCGTTGACAATACAAGCACTCACCCCCAGTCAACTGATCTGGGTTTAATCCATCACCGTTCTTTAGTCCACTCTGCCACCCCAGTTCAGACATGGCCATATGCAAATCAGTCTGACCCTGTGCCTCATGGGAACAGTCCAGCCCGAACTGCCAAGCCATGCCTTCCCTGGACCGGAAACAAGCTACAGAGGACCAGTTTCTGGCATTTCAGCCTTCTTCAGCCTGGCTTGCTTGAATCCAGTGGCAAAGTGAGCAAGGGACTCACGTCTGAACATACCCTGCCAACTTATGGCGAACAAAGGAAAACCAAAGGAAATGATGGACGGAGCGTTGACAATACAAGCACTCACCCCCAGTCAACTGATCTGGGTTTAATCCATCACCGTTCTTTAGTCCACTCTGCCACCCCAGTTCAGACATGGCCATATGCAAATCAGTCTGACCCTGTGCCTCATGGGAACAGTCCAGCCCGAACTGCCAAGCCATACCTTCCCTGGACCGGAAACAAGCTACAGAGGACCGGTTTCTGGCATTTCAGCCTTCTTCAGCCTGGCTTGCTTGAATCCAGTGGCAAAGTGAGCAAGGGACTCACGTCCGAGTATACCCTGCCAACTTATGGCGAACAAAGAAAAACCAAAGGAAATGATGGACGGAGCGTTGACAATACAAGCACTCACCCCCAGTCAACTGATCTGGGTTTAATCCATCACCGTTCTTTAGCCCACTCTGCCACCCCAGTTCAGACATGGCCATATGCAAATCAGTCTGACCCTGTGCCTCATGGGAACAGTCTAGCCCGAGCTGCCAAGCCATGCCTTCCCTGAACCGGAAACAAGCTACAGAGGACCGGTTTCTGGCATTTCAGCCTTCTTCATCCCGGCTTGCTTGAATCCAGTGGCAAAGTGAGCAAGGGACTCACGTCTGAGCATACCCTGCCAATTTATGGTGAACAAAGAAAAACCAAAGGAAATGATGGACGGAGCGTTGACAATACAAGCACTCACCCCCAGTCAACTGATCTGGTTTTAATCCATCACCGTTCTTTAGCCCACTCTGCCACCCCAGTTCAGACATGGCCATATGCAAATCAGTCTGACCCTGTGCCTCATGGGAACAGTCCAGCCCGAACTGCCAAGCCATGCCTTCCCTGGACCGGAAACAAGCTACAGAGGACCGGTTTCTGCCATTTCAGCCTTCTTCAGCCCGGCTTGCTTGAATCCAGTGGCAAAGTGAGCAAGGGACTCACGTCTGAGCATACCCTGCCAACTTATGGCGAACAAAGGAAAACCAAAGGAAATGATGGACGAAGCGTTGACAATACAAGCACTCACCCCCAGTCAACTGATCTGGGTTTAATCCATCACCGTTCTTTAGTCCACTCTGCCACCCCAGTTCAGACATGGCCATATGCAAATCAGTCTGACCCTGTGCCTCATGGGAACAGTCCAGCCCGAACTGCCAAGCCATGCCTTCCCTGGACCGGAAACAAGCTACAGAGGACAGGTTTCTGGCATTTCAGCCTTCTTCAGCCTGGCTTGCTTGAATCCAGTGGCAAAGTGAGCAAGGGACTCACGTCTGAACATACCCTGCCAACTTATGGCGAACAAAGGAAAACCAAAGGAAATGATGGACGGAGCGTTGACAATACAAGCACTCACCCCCAGTCAACTGATCTGGGTTTAATCCATCACCGTTCTTTAGTCCACTCTGCCACCCCAGTTCAGACATGGCCATATGCAAATCAGTCTGACCCTGTGCCTCATGGGAACAGTCCAGCCCGAACTGCCAAGCCATACCTTCCCTGGACCGGAAACAAGCTACAGAGGACCGGTTTCTGGCATTTCAGCCTTCTTCAGCCTGGCTTGCTTGAATCCAGTGGCAAAGTGAGCAAGGGACTCACGTCCGAGTATACCCTGCCAACTTATGGCGAACAAAGAAAAACCAAAGGAAATGATGGACGGAGCGTTGACAATACAAGCACTCACCCCCAGTCAACTGATCTGGGTTTAATCCATCACCGTTCTTTAGCCCACTCTGCCACCCCAGTTCAGACATGGCCATATGCAAATCAGTCTGACCCTGTGCCTCATGGGAACAGTCTAGCCCGAGCTGCCAAGCCATGCCTTCCCTGAACCGGAAACAAGCTACAGAGGACCGGTTTCTGGCATTTCAGCCTTCTTCATCCCGGCTTGCTTGAATCCAGTGGCAAAGTGAGCAAGGGACTCACGTCTGAGCATACCCTGCCAACTTATGGTGAACAAAGAAAAACCAAAGGAAATGATGGACGGAGCGTTGACAATACAAGCACTCACCCCCAGTCAACTGATCTGGGTTTAATCCATCACCGTTCTTTAGCCTACTCTGCCACCCCAGTTCAGACATGGCCATATGCAAATCAGTCTGACCCTGTGCCTCATGGGAACAGTCCAGCCTGAACTGCCAATCCATGCCTTCCCTGGACCGGAAACAAGCTACAGAGGACCGGTTTCTGGCATTTCAGCCTTCTTCAGCCTTTCTTTGGATTTCTAATGTCGCCAGAAAGCATCAGAAATATTGAACTGCCACAACTATGAAAGTGATCCATCGTCAATTATTACATTTACTAACGGTAAATGTACTACCAGGGCAATTACAATCACCAAGCTATAGGTTTGACGGCCATTCCCTAGCTTTTAAAAATTGTTGAACAAAAACTAGACTATTTTAACCAGCTAAGCTATATATAGATTTACTGAGGGAATTAATTTAAAGACAAACCAGGGCACAAACAAGTAACACCAGATGCCATTGTTCGAACCATACAGAAATGGCTCAAATAAACTTTGTTAAATCGTAGTTAGCTCAAGAAAACACACTTAAATCAATCAAAAAAATGAATTACAAGGTCCATTCATTCCACAATGAAAGCTCATAAAGACACCTGGAAACATGTCCATCAAAATACACTATGAAACAGCACTCCCACATCTATGGCATAACATCTGGGGATAAGTTTGCAAAAATAAACCTGTTTACCAGGAAAAGAAGGACAATCGAGAATGAACCATATTCAGAAAAACAGAATGAACATGCATAAACATGGAAACAAACAACAATCAAAACACATTTATGAAAGTCAAGTCTCGAAAACCAAGCCACAATGTCTAAACTAAATAATTATGGACATTCCATTTACAAACACATTCACACACTTGGACTGTCAAGTGAACATTCACACATGAAATACACAAAATGTTTTGGGAGGAATGCTTGCAATGAGTCTAAGCACTGGCAGTCACTTGAGGTAGTATTCCAACCCATCATTCATTTGATGAGATCTAACTAGGGCGAAACCAGTCCTGGATTGCTTTTGTACAGGTTAAGGAAGGACCTGGCCTGGCAGTTCGGCTGGACTATTCCTATTGGAGCAAGGTCAAGACTGATTTGCACACAGGTGGGTCCAAACTGAGGTGGAATGGTGGGTGAAAAATGATGGATTGGGGCGCAGCCCCAAGTGATCGCCAGTGGCTGTGATTCAAGCATTCCATTCCTCACTATACTTGGTTGATGAGCACTGAATAAAGCAAAAACAATGCTGGGTTGCTTGTGGTCTGCTTCAGGGATAACTTAGGGGGTCATTATGATGGAGGATTTTCCGCATCCTCCAGGCCGGCGGAAGCCACTGCGGGCCCGGAGGATGCGGAAAATCCTCTGCGGACCCACCAGGACCCACCGCCACATTAGGATGGCTGGTGGGTCATGGTTTAGGTCCGCAGCTTTTCCGCCGCGGCTGGCTTACAACCGCGGCGGAAAAGCACTAAAATCGTGAAGGTGTCTCTTAGACACCGTCAGCCAGATTAGGATGTGCTTGGGAACATGCTTTTCCGCGGCGGCTTTTCCGCCGTGGAAAAGCATGTGTAACTGCACTGCAGGGGCCCGTTGCGGGCCCCTAGGTGTAGTGGGGGGTGGGGGGTGCACATGGGGGGTACCTATGGTACCCCCCTGCATTTGCGTGCACAATGCAGCAGGCACCGCGCGGTGCCTGCCGCTTTGTGCACGCAAATGCCGAGCATGCATTTTTAACATTGCGGCGGGTGCAGCTTGAAGCTGCACCCGCTGCAATGTTCAAGATAGAGGATGTAACCGCCACCCTGGCGGTCACATCCTAATCTGCACAGAGGGAACGCCGCAGCCCATGCAGACGTTCCCTCATGCTCTGGGGTCGCGGACGGACTCAAGTCCGTCCGCGATCCTAATGACCCCCTTAGTTTGGCAGTTCTTGCTGGCCTTTTCCCACTGGAGAAGGGACAAGAATAATTTGCATATGAGTGGTTCTGAACTGAGGTGGCGAGAAACAATGGATTGGAATGTGGCCCGAGCAATTGCCTGTGACTGAGATGAATTAAAACATTCCATCCATCACTTTTTTTAGTGACACATTCACACGTTAAGACAACATTTACCCCTAGCTTTACGATCACATGGGTGGCACTAAATCACAGGATTGATTAACTTTGATAGTCTCATAAGCATATTCTATGGCTGGTTATAAAATACTCAATTACATTGATTGCTTTTCTGGGTGTTCTGCCTAAATATTCCATAAAAAATAACATCTGCCTTTAATAATGTTGCTCTAACATTGTGATGCCATTTATATCATGGAATATTTTATCGCAGGCAACAATATAGTTAGAATTTGGGGGCATGTCATCAAGGGGCGGCGTTAAAATTATAGCTGCTTTTGCGTCCGTTTTCGAGTGAAAAGAGGCAATCATTTTAACGCCCTATCAGCATGGTCACGCTAACGCGTGAATCTATGCCTTAGCTGCCATAAACTTATCGCCTCGCCTTGCATCGCTAATGAGATGGGAGGTAGGCGTTCCCTAGTGAAATACAGCGATTTCCATCGCTAACAGAGCTTCTCCCTATCAGCAAGGGAATCGCTAACCGGCTTAGCAATTTTAAAACTAGCGATAACCGGCGATATTGCAGGTTTCTTACCCCTGCTAATTTTCTGACTTGGCTATGTGTGACCCATGCACTGTGTTCCATGCACCACGTGGTGCATGTCACACAATGGATGGATGTGCGCAAAGTGTTATTTTACACTGCAGCTTGGGCTTCTGCTCTTTTCCTGAGCTGCAGGATAAACTGCTATGTTAAAGCTCACTTTTTCTACTTCCAGCACGGCGGTCGCATCCTAGTTCGGCAGTCGGACTACCAACTTCTTGCCGGGTGGTCTCTTGACTGTCTTTATAGAGGGGGGTAGTTTGACCGCCCACTATCATAATTGGGCCCCAAGTTTGGAGTGGCAATCGTAAATCTAGCCCCTGTCCCCAGAGCCCAATACTTTCTCCAGTTTGATTGAGTTTGAAGTGGTATAGTTAACTATAAGCCACTTCACTGCAAAGTCGAACAGTTAGTCTAATTTGTCTAAGTTTGGTGTGATCATACTTACAAAACCTTGTATACATTTGCTTAAGTGTATTATTTTGTAGTCAAAATTATTCATTTTTTACTTAGTAGAAATACAAATATATTTTTTTAATAAGTTCCACAAATTGAATCTGTTTTTAAAATAAAAATAACAGAATTTATTGTACCACTTTTTACTGAAAGTAATATGTGTTATTGTTTATCAATAACATTTAAATGTTGAAGTCTTATCTAATATATGTTTATTTGCATATTCATTTAAAGTGGATTTTTTATTGCATACTTACATTAATGTTGTTGTTCACATTTTTTAACAAAAAGTTTTAAAAATATTTCTTTTCTGTGCTTATATTTGTATTTGTTTATTCTTATATGTTAAAAATATTTTAAATACATAATTTTACATTCAATTATATTTCTTTTTAAAATACTGTTGATACAGAGTTACATTTGTATACCATACTTTTCAAAAGTGTTTACATATATTTGCAATGTTTACACATTTTGCACATTTGTGAGCAACTATATTCATTTTGTGCATGTATGCATTTCATTTTTATATTTTAATATCCCAGACAGTTCCAAGAATAAAGGGATGCTGGAAAATACCTGTGGATTTTTAATCTCTAAGATCCATTGGCCTTATCTTTCAGGAGCTCCCTGAAAAAAGGTTGAGCCCACCCTGACCTTTAGGAGTAAGGGTGACCCGATGATGAAGCATGACACCACTAGGGTGTGTGAGGGTGATATAAACAAAAGGAACTATTTCCTTCCCCCCAATCGAGTGGGTAACAACTAGGATGCTTCATAGAACACCTTCCCATACCTAACCAGGGTTAGTTAATGTCATTTGTTTAATTGTGGGGTACTTTTTGTGACTCAGTATTTACCACGGGAGTATGTACTCCCACTAGAGATTTCCTCTCTGCCCTTTCAACGCGGGAGAAGTTCATCTCATCTTAGTTTCATAGGTTTTTTGTATGTTAGGCATAGAGACCATGCCTGAAACTATGCATTGTAATTCAAAGGGCAGAAAGGCCCGTACTTTGGCATTATGAGCCGGTTCTGACTCCTTGAGCCCATCAGAAGCCAGACGAATTAACCGGCCAGTCAGGTTTCTGACCAACAGCATTATAATGCAGCGTCGGCAAGTAAAATGAAAGGCCAGTTACGATGCGTCCCGGAGGGCTCCGACGATCGGTTGAAGCCTTTACAGGCTGCATCGTAATCGGCTCCTAAGTGTGTCCACTTTTTTAAGGTGTTAGTTCTATGTTTTTTAATTGTATTCTTCTTTGCATTAGTCCTCATTTTTAATAGAAATGTTTTAGTTAGTGGAATTTATTTATTTTTTAGCTTGTACATTTTTTGGTTACTTCTAAATTAGAAAAAAAGGGTTTGTTATTAATGAATTGTAGGGATCATGCTTCTTTTAGTTATTTGTATACTCAAAATCTCACTTTGTCTTTGTTATGAATATATTTTGTAATAGTTTTGTGTCTAGGTTTACTTTTTGTGGTATGGGGTTTCAGTCAGCCTTGGTGCCTGGGTTTTGGAGACATCATTTTCAGCTAATTATTGTTTTCTTTTTTTGCATCAAAATATTTGTGTTAATTTTGTAGTTAAGTCAAGTTATAATTCTAAGTTCACTTTCTGAACTTAGGGGCTTTATTTTTCCAGAGTATTGCAGCCTTTGAGGTTGTAGTTATAGGTGGGTGAGTGGTACTCTGAAGCAGTTGGTTGCACATTTTTGTTTCGTTCGTATGTTATTCTTTTATTTGGGAAAGTGTTTCTGTTTGTTAAATGCTTTTAAGTTTAATTTCATTGGCTGCTAAGTGAGTGGTTTAAAATATGTTTTTGTGCCTTGCATGGTAAACACTAATTATGTGTTTTGGGATTCATCTATATTTCATTCATACATTTAAATATATATGTTTGGGTTCACAGTATTTTTGTTTTTGTGTTTTTGGTCATATTTCTTATGTTTTATTATGTTGACAATATTTAGTATTTCTGTATTTTTGTTTTCAATATTGAGGTATTTGCGTTTTGGCCTTGTTTGTGTTCTCATTATTTTTTTAACAATATTTTTGTATGTTGATAATATGTATCTTAATATTGTCATAGAAGCCTATCCTTATAAACACCTTCTTAGGTGCACGCTATGTCTTGTTACAAGCAAGATCGCAACTCCAGAGAGTAGTGCCCTTCACCTATGGGAACATCCTATTCTTCATAATCAATACAATTTAAACTGTATGATACAGGCCACTCCGAAGATTATTGATATGCGCATGTGTAACTGAGTGTTTTCTCTCACTTTACTTCTATAACCCTATTTATTCAAAGCTAAATGCATTTTGCAACACCTTTTGAGCAGTTTCCTAAGCAATGGCAAAACATTTCCCTAATATCACAGTTTGAACTCACACACTTTCTATTCTTTTAGCATCTAATGTTTACGTGTTGTTACTGTCATTACATGCTAGCATGGTTTGGTAACCTCAATGCAAAAACAAATTGGGGACACATTAAGAAGTGGTTAACATAAGTACAAGCTAAGACAGATCACACAAAATCCACAGGTTTTCTTCAACCCCACACCCCCTGTTTTCACACAACCAAAGTTCTAAATTTCCATGGACTTTATTATGATATTTCTCAGTTCAGATGGGCCAAACACTTACTGGTGGTTGTTGATTCTTTTTCAAAACTCACCTAATTTATACTCCTTAAGAAGCTTCTATCAGCCAAACAATTACCTAAGGTATCAATAAAAGAAAGGACATTTAATATGAAGTATAATATTAAAAAAATATATAACATTGGATGGGGCTGGCCCTCCTGGCATTTGGCTACACTCCCCAACCTGGAATTGGGTCACACCCTCCACCCTGAAAGCCCCAATAGTCTTTTTACCTCCATCACCATGAGGTAGATTGAAAAATAAAGTAAGAAGGTGGCTGGACCCACCCCATTTCATGAAGTCCGAAAAGTCTTCCTGCTTGCCCAGGGAGATTCAAGGCCATTATGAGCTCTCAGGAGGAGTAAAAGCATATTAGATATCAGGGATATATTTTGTATTTAAATAAGGAAGGAGAAGGGGTATATTAGTCATGGAATTGGGCTACACCACACACACCTAAAGCGCTAACAGTCTTTTTGTGTCTCTGGAGAGAACTTTGAGAGAGTTACATACACTCTGACCTCCCCAGCGCAGGAAGAAAGCACATTAATCACCATGGCCCACTTTATGTAACAGGAGCAATGTTTAAAAGTGAGCCATGAGCAAACAGGGTCAGTACCCCCTATTCCAAGTAATGCACTGCTCCAGTAAGGAGCAGCTGTTTGAATCAGTCACTCCTCTTTCTCTGTGCCGACAGTTTCCACTTATACACTTTTAAGATGTGATTTAGATTTCTCTGTAGACAGGTGCAGAAGGAGAGAACGTCCCCTATCCTGCCTTCAGATCATACCCAACTCCAGAGCATCAACAGTCTTTCTGTTCAATTTGGTTGGGTAGAAAGCCAAGTACATTACATGATTAGATATTTTCTTTCTAAAAATGAATGGGATGTGGCCTTTGGCATTGAGGCATACCCCGCACACTAAATACCCAGCTGTACGTCTGCCCTCCAGGGGGCAGATCTTGGAATTGACCCCCTCCCCCAAATTGTTCTCCCCTTCAGTCTGAAATTACATTAAAGACCAGGGATATTTTGTTTATTCAGCCACACTGAAAGGCTGCATCTGCATTCCCTAAATGCCTCACAGTCTTTCTGCACCCGAGTGCAGCAGATTTGGGGGTTTGGCCTGCCAGGGGGCAACTAGCGCACTAGGCAACAGTAATATATTTTTATTGGAGAAAAAAAGAATGGAGTGGTGCTTGCCCCATCATGGCATCGGGCCACACTCCAAACCCCTAATGCCCCAACAGTCTTTCTGCTATCCTCTGGGTATATTGGGAGAGTAATGTCAATTTGCATCTCCGGGAGCACAGAAAGTACACTAGACACCATGGCATTGAGCAGCATCTTCCCTCGCAAGACACCTTAACAGTCTTTATGCAACCCCGGGGGCAGATTAAATGATTTTCAATCAACCTGCCCTCTCTTGGATGGCACAAAGTACATATGATACCAAAGATATTTTTCATTAAATAAAGAATGGGCTGGCACCATGCTACACGCCACCCCTAAGGTCCCACATGTCTTCCTTCCTAAATTGGCGGGCATATTGGGGGATTTACCACCAATCTTCACCGCCTTTGAGGCACAAAGCACTTTAGACCAGGGGTAGGAAAACCACCTTTTGAGAATGGTCACCCTGATTTTTTGCCTTTTTGTGGATCCTATTTTTGATAAACTTTGAACTCTGTGCATGTAACTCAAGTAGCTACTCACAAGGTAGGGGCTTAGGAGTGGAGAGGTGATTTTCTTCTTCTGGAAAGAAGCTAGCTGGAAGTTAATTAACTTCAAAGGGACCTTCAATTTCACAAGTAACATTTCTTGCTGCTCTTTAATATAACTTTGCTTGCATTTATTTCGATACACATTAGATATTATAAATACATGTATGTTATATGCATACAACACTTTCTTACAAATTACTTTATACAATGTTAACAGGAAATTGCATTATGAATAAGCATAAACTAGCAGCCTGTTGAAAGATGCAAAATAGCCACAATACCTGTGAGTATACAATCAGTGCATTCAAATCATAGCCACATAAATGTGTTTTTGCTCATATAGGTATTTTGAGCATTTCCCTTATTCAGATATTCAAACACTGACCATCATTGTACTAGCCCTAGCTCAAACAGTATATGAAACGAAAATGAAATTAGGTGTTTTTTTGAGGTCACCAACTCCCAATATGAAAGCCTGCTATGAAGTTTGACCACCTAACTAACGCTTACATTACTGCTAAACTTAAATAGTAATATGTTATCTCAATTTTTAATTGTCCCCAGCTAGGTAAAACATACTGTCCTTTCCTGAATTTCTTACTGTAAAATAAATTTGAATTTCACCAATAGCTAAAAGAATAATGTACTTTTGTCAAAGTCCTCTGTAGAATTAGATGCATGCATTGGCCATGAAGAATGACATTGTTAAGTTTAGCAGATTACCTTACCCCTATCATCCTCAAGCCATGGCATGTTGCTTTACACCTTCAAAGATTTTCTTGTTGCATCTTTGGTATAATCAAGGTCTGCCTCTCAGTCATCACGAGGGAGTCTTTTTATAGGTATCTCATGGACAGTAGTCCACTTTACAAGATATCCTCCCACACATTTGACTGTTGTTGGAAAAATTATCCTTCCCAGAGAGCAGTATTACATTACGCCAACTATCCACACATGTTTGGCCATCTGCCATGGCTGGTAGGTTGACCATCATGAAGAAGGGTGGCATCTTGGCAGTTGTGGAGGTAAGAATTATGGATGGAGGATACCTGTTCCTCCCCATGGTTGTTCTGTCCCTCTGATGAATGACACAGAGATTCACCTTCATGGGAGGAGTGCTTCGGAGGTTTAAAGAGGTACCTGTAAGTTGAGGGCTGATGGAGGTTAGTTAGTTGAGGTCTTTCATAGGTGGAACAAGCATCATTGGCTGCTTTAGCTAAAGATTGAGGGCTGATAATCCTCAGAACTGATTTGGAGAAAGACAACTCCCTAGTCATAAAGTGGTATCCTTGGAGATTATCTGTGTAAGAGCAGCAATATCCTTCTCCTCGACCAGCTCTTCCTCCTCCTTGACCAGCTCCTGCTCCTTCTCCTCCTCTTCTTTTTGACTAGTCTTGGACATGGAGATAAATGCTTGGAGGAGCATATGATTCTCTCCTTCGATTGACCACTGTCTTCTGTCTGTAAATAGTTCAGCATCTACTTCTGGTGCAGTGTCCTGCATGAAGAATATGTAAGGAGTTGAAACAAATCAAATACAGCTTAATGTCTAAAGTACTTTTGCAGTACTTTAAGTTTCATTGTGAAGAAAAAAATTTAAGACAGTTACCGCCATGTTAACATGAAGAAACATATGCTATTAAGGGTTGATCTATCTTTTGAATATTATATCTTGGGATTGTAAACTCACTAGCTCAAATGTTTTTAGGATAAACAATTGTGTATTTTGGAGTTTTCATGTCAAAAATGTAACATAATGGATTTGGTGAATTTTGAGTGTTTTTTAATTTTTCATTATGCACTTTTGTGCACTTTCAATTAATCAAGAGTGAAGCTTACATTAAATGCTGTCTTACCATGACCTTTAGCTAACAATACAAATTTAATTTAGCCTATTAGCCTGAGCCACAATGTTTCATTTCCGGATAACACCTATGATGTCATTTGCAGAATCGCTGTATTTGTAGATGGTGTTGCCAAGATATCTAATGGCCCAGCAGCCAAAGAGAGAGGAATTATGCATGTGCTCTATGATGCCAGTCTGGGTTTTAGTACAGTGCTAGGCGCAGAAGTAGATGTGGTGGTAGGCGTGAATGGGACAACATACGGCCTTGAAAGTAAAAAAAAAGGTGTACAACTATATAATGGTTTAGCAATAGAAATGGTAAGGTCAGATTTCACTAGAATTATAAGTCATTACAAAACATATTGTAAAAAGTAGTTTTAGGGTTTAACATGCCAAGTGATAGAATTCATCTAGAATGTAGTAGTGATATTGATAGCATAAAAACATGACTGTGTGTGATCAGTCCTCTGTGTTGCCCTAGCTGAAGCAACCAATCTACTCTAAAGAGTGGGTTTATGGAAGAGTACAAAAAAAGCAATGCAAATGAAATATTGAGGTAATTATAGGCTAGATATTGTTTTTGAGGCACACATATAATGTATTACACACAATGTAGGTTTGGGGAAGGACACATATGATCGAGTGATTATAGGTTTGTTTTTAGTGAGAGACAGAGGGGTTTACAATCTTATCTGTCACAACATCAATACCATCCAAAAGAGACTGCCTATCTAACACACATGAGGGCATATCCTGGAAAAGTCAGCCTTCTCGTGTAGGGTGAGATGGTAACAGGATTCAGGTGTCAATCCAGGAAGATCATGTGCCAACTGAATCCTGGAAAACCTCTCCTTCAGCGTCCTCCTTTCATCTAACTACTTATTTTTAATAACCCATGTGGAGCAATCCTCCTCCCCAATACATTGACAGAGTCTGTCATCAAAAGGCTGACTCTTTGTTCCACTGAGGGTGAATGGAGGCAGCCATTGTAATTGCTTGTAGTGTTTAAATACAAATGCAGCTGCACAGGCTGTCTCTTCCTTAGTGAACCTTTATTTCCTCTTTAACATTGTGGTCAGCCTTATTGCAAATGAATGGGTTGGGTGTATGATCTGAAAGAAGATGAGAAAAAAACGAATTTTCTTATTCCCTTCCATGCTGAAGACTGCCTCTTGTATTTGGAGAGCCCTGACCCAGTTGTGGAGGTCTCTGGTCTGGTTACTGAGGTGCAGAATGTAAAGTATGTTGTGAAGTTACTAATAGTAATGATTCGATCATAAATTATTTGTATGCAGCCTCCACCCCTGAACTGAGGGGGTGGAGACATATAAGTCTACACTTTGGAGTAATTGTATACCCTTAGAAATAGTGACTAGCAAAAAGTGGTAAAGTTAGTCCTAGAGGTAAGAGTAAATTTACACATGAGTAAATCTACACAACTAAATTCACCTTTTTGAATAGGGTCCAATGTTTATCAAACTAAAAATTCACCCTCTTCTTCCCCAAAAAAGAATACTTCTATGTTTTGGTGATGGATAAGGTTTATGATACTAAACATTCACATGACTAACAAAAAATATAGAACAAAGAAATTAAATGTAGGTGAACAAATAATAAGGACCATTTGGAAAGACATGTGCAAATGTGTGCAGTAGTATTACTGTGGTACTACTTCATGTATTCATCAATGCAGTTCATAAAATTATGGGCAGAAATCTCTCCATACACCTGTTGTAAACCTTAGGTGCTGAGTTCCCCACCATAAATTCATAGAACTCTGCACATGCAGTTATAAGTTTTAGGTATTAACGAGGATTGAGCAGCCTGGAGTGGCTGGAACATGGGGAATATCTCCTAAAAAGTGGGAGGAGGAAAAGGGATAGGGAGAAGGATATGCAAATACAAAAACACATCTAGAAAAGGGTATGTCAGTTGCATTTTGCTGGAGTTACACTCACATGTACTTTAGTAGCACTGCAGCCCAAACAGGCTCAAGTTTACTCCTTTCGGGCCCTGGAATAAGTAACATACCACATAAAGCCACTCATGGGTTCACCAGTGAAGCACACAGAAAACAACGGAGATAGGAAAAACAGTACTTTCCAAAATAGAATAATTGGGCAAAATAACTTTCAAAAATGCAGACACCTACAAACAGAATATTCATCTGAAGCAGAAAAAAGAACAGATGTAGCAACATAATACAAAAAAGGCAATTCACTAGGCACTCACATACACAAACACACAATAAAACATAGAGAGGATTATAAATATAGGGCATGAGGCTGTCTCTCCATCCCTCCACTTCCAACAAACAGAGCATCATCACAAGTTAAGTGGCTGCTGGGGGTCAGTTTTACCTCAGGCACCCCTGATCCCTCATCTGTGACCCCTCCTCATTCTCTCCATGTATTTGTTTGCAAAAGTCCAGAACACATCACCAGGTTAGAAGATGATGAAGATGTACAATGGTCTGCAAGGTGTACTGCAGGGCTTGTAGGTTTCGCATAATTTCCTTGTTCGACCACCACAGGAAAAAAATTGCTTGTGTCTTACAGCATAACCCACTTCCTCTCCACATGCTGTCATTATCATTCCCAGCCGGATATTCTATTTTTGTTTCAACTTTTGATAATTTTGTTTCTCTATGATTATGATATCAGACATTTGGACTATTGTTTGGTCATTTATTTTGATGGTTGGATTGTTGTTTTCCTTTAGGACTTCATATATAGACTTCAACATTAGATACTGGTGTTTAACTGGCTTTGCTCACTCCTTCCAAGTTTCTTTTGCCTACCTGGACTAAGGAACTTTTTAGTGAGTTATCCCATGCTCCTTTATAACACAGGGTCTGCAAAGGTGATAATTACATCATGAAGATGTACATTTATGTCACCAACATACTGACAGTTTCCCTTTGTGGAGATGATGCTGTCTTGGCATATGCAGATTATGAACTTTTTGGGCAGTAGCAAAATAGAACTTTGGAAGATGCACATTTCTCATGCATGTAGTTGTGAAAAATCATATAAATGAGGCTTATCTGTCTGGGTGACAGACATGTGTTTTGATGCTTGTCCTGGTTTGGTCCATCCAAGTAAAGGAGGTGGTGCTGGTGTAGCTGTAGTCTGCAAAAGAGCAGGCATATGGACTGTAGAATGGAGAGATGAAAGGTGACAACATTAATAGTATATTCAGTCGGAAATATACATGTTTACTAGGGCTAGTTCACTGACACAGAAACAATGTTACTGGCATGTGAAATGTATGTTAAGGGGAGATTTCTACTGTTCGCAGACTGGGTGACATGTGTTGTACGTGAAGAGCTATTTGAAACATGGAGGTGTGTTTTTCTTCCAAGGCCTGGTGTTGGGAGTTCGAAACCAGATAAGCCATGAAACAGATTGGGGTACAGTAAGTAATAATAGTTTATTAGCATACTTAATTAAAACCATTTCCAATAAAACACTAATATAAACACTATACATTTTTCACCATTTGATTAAAATTACATCATAAAATATATGTTCTATTTTGTATTTCCTATTAAAAATCATGAAATTTAGTGCATTTTAATGAGCATTAAAATAATAATCCGATTGTTTTTATTGTCCTTTAAAAGTTTAGCAAAGGAACATTTTCAAGTATTGTCATTTCCTCCACCTTCCTAAGTTGGATACTTTTTGGACAACCAGTAATTGTGTTTCTTGATATAATAGCCTCTAAAACCATGACGAACTGTCAAATGTCTGCATTTTTTTTCTACCTCCTTCATGTACTTCACCAAGCTACAGTTCAACTGCGGGTTGCTGGGTGCAATGCTGGGTCCTGAGGACCTCAAGACACAAGTGGACTTCATCCGTAAGCAGCAGTGCGCCAAGAGGCGTGTTTGCAGAGTGGTGTAAAAAGGGGGCATGGCCTAGGACCACCTCTCTGTAATCCAGCTGTGTGGCTCATACTGGAGGTACCTGGTGGGCTAGTTGGCACCCAGAGACCATTAGTATTCAAGGGGACGTAATCCCCCAACTTAGAACGCACGTTTGCAGAGTGGTGGAGAAAGGGGGTGTGACCTTGGTCCACTTCTCAGCAATCCCACCGTGTGGGGCTTACTGGGGGTTAGAGGTGTGCTAGTTGGCTCCTAAAGGACCCCCAGCAGCGAAAGGGATTTCAATCCCCATCCAAGAGCATCTCACGGAGCACGTTTGTAGAGTGGTGGGCAAAGGGGGTGTGGCCTGCTCTGAGAACTTAGCAATCCTGCTGGGTGGGACTTACTGGAGGTAATAAGAGGGGTGGTTGGCCTTATGGGCCAACTATCCCTCTTGTTACCTCAAAGAAGTCCCACACAGTGGGATTGCTAAAATGTCTTCGGAGGCCATGCTCCCCTATCTCTATCACTCTGCAAATGCACCTCCTGGAAGACTACGGGATGGGGGATGAAGTCCTATTTACTTCTGAGGAACTTTGGGGGCCAGGAAGCCCTACTGGTACCTCTTATAAGCCCCACATAGCGGAATTCTTGAGCGCCGGTCGGAAGCCCAGCACCATTTCTCCACCACTCTGCAAAGGTGATTACTAGTTTAAGAACTGTTTGCAATGTAATAGGGTTCGCATTTGTGAGAATTAGTGCTATTGAAATGCAAAAGTTTTTCACTAATGTGTTTTGGAGTAGAGTGAATGTATGTTGTGTGTATTGGAATTATGTGCTATGTCGGGCAGTGAAATTATATGGATAGAAAGGTAGTGGTAGTTATTGTATAGGAATTATGTAGAATGGGATGGGATTATGTTTATTTTAGTTAGTTATTTGAGTTTTACATAGCGCTGGCTAGACCCAGAGGTATCAGAGCGCTTTTATATAAGGTTCCACAAAATGACTTCAGTTACAAGTTACATCAGTTACTAGAAAAATATTTTAAGGGCGTAGAAGACAAAATAAATGGAGCTTAGAAGGGTAAGGGGGTGGGTTAAAGGGGAAGGAGGGAGATAGGATGGAGAGATGTAGGAGAGTCTGCCCAAAATACGGCTGGGTAGGTAACGGCCGAGGGGGAAGACCACAGCCCATCTCCTCTATAGCTATCAGGTAGCTCCACCAGGCATCAGCCAAACAGCTAGGTCTCAATGGGAAACAATTAAAGAGCAAAGAGGAGGAATAAATAAATCGTAAAGGAGAAAGTGGGTGGAGTAAAGGGGTAGGAGTGGGAATATTACAGAGAGACAAAGTAAAGACTGTCCAAAGTCCGGCTGGGTAGGTGATGGCCGAAAGGGTAGTCCACAGCCCATCTATCTAGAAGCTACACCGGGCATCGGCCAAACAGCTAGGTCTCTACAATCAGGGGCCTTCCTTAGGGTGATTGTTTTTGTGCCCTAGCAATGATCTTCTGCAGGTGCCATTTTGTTGCTCAACTTTAGGGTCAGGCGCATTTCACAAAAAGGGCTCATGGAGAGTATTGATTTCAATTACTCTAAGAGTCTAAAGGAGGACAGTTCATTGATATGTAGCTTAAAGTCAGTTCACCCCTTGGGAGAGGATTAAGCATGGGCGTAAAATCCGTTCCGCTCGCGGATTTCGCAGATTTTAGGTAAATTCGCAATCCGCGAACTCTCGCGAATTTGCCGAAAATCCGCAAATCCGCACGCGGCGGATTTTTTTGCTTGGTGATACAATATTGCAGCGCGCGGCGTTCACTAACCATCATTCAGCGTTTGCTGAGTTGTTTTTCTCGATATTTTGCGAGTGCTGCGCCATTTTGGATCTTGCTGCGGGATCCCGCGGGAGTTTGGCGACCGCGATTATGTAATCGCGGATTGCCACCTTGCACAGCACGCATCGCGAGAGTTCGCAATTGCGAACACGTAGATGCGGCGGGCAGTAACAATCTCGCATTCGGGAAATTGCAAAATTTGCAATTCTGCACAAGAAATCTACCAGCAAGCAGCATAAACCTTCTAAAAATTATGATTTTTATCAGAATAACTCCTCAGGTTGACATTTGCCTGCACTTTCTTTTGCAAGGAGTCCATTTTGGGGGGTGGGGGGGGGAGGAAGTGCCCCACAGTCTCCAACTTCCTGTTCCTGTCCAGCAGGCCCCTCCCAGTGCTTTCTTCGTGTGCTGTAGTTATGGAGAACAAGGGTACCCCATTAGTAAAACCTGGGGTTGAAGTATTGATAAAGAAAACAATGGTTTTGGGTGGTCTCAACAGGTCCTAGTGAAGTGGAATGTAACTATGGTACTAGAATTAATCCTGGGAGACAGTTTTGTAAGGTAGCATACACATAGAATACTTTATTTATGTTTTTACAATTATGTTTTTCAGGTGCTCACACATGTGACAAGGTGCTTATAGTGACTGAGTGAATATTTTAAAAAAAAACTATATACAAGGTGTCACAAACAAGGGTATTCCCCAAAGAAATATATACAGTAGGGTAGGGGAGTTTCCTTGAATGGGTCGACAGCGTTTCGATCTAAATAATTCTAGATCATCATCAGGACGTGAGCTTTCCTGAAAAAATGATGAATTAAATTTTAATACTATGGCCTTACAAAAGCTTTCTAAAAAAAGTGATATGGTGCTCCCAGTGGCATATAATTCATGCACATTTCTATAAAATTATTAGAAATAGGCAACCGTGAATTAAACGCGCTTTTTTTGGGAGGGTAGAGTTCTTTAAGAATTAAGGTTATTTACGCGCTTTTTTTGGTGTGAGTGCGTGCTTACTTCGTAAAGGTAGTTGAATTATTTTCCTCAGATATTGGCAAACAAGGTTCTTTAAGCTGTTGTAACTAATTCCAACTGCCTAAAACAAGGGGAAGGGAATTAGGCATATGATGATCCCCTCAAGGTTAGGATATAATACATTACAGTTGGAAACTTACTCGGCGTATTCTTATCAAGGCTTGAGAATTAATTCTTGGTGAGGTTGGTCTAATTATAAAGTTTCAACATTGGCTAGGAGCAAGATGAAACCAAAGTTAGAAATTAATAAACAAAATTATTTGATGAGGAGACAATAGGAGTAGAGGTATTTACCGATAATATTCCGTTATTGGTTGCAGAGGTTAAAATAATGAATAATGAATATTGAATATAAGCCAGTGTGGATCTGAAATAACGAAAAGGAAGTGATTATTAAAGACCAATTGAGTGTGGTACATGCTTGTAATTCCCGATATCCAAACAGTGGAGGAACATTACCCGATAATGGTGGCTGTGCAACGTCCCGGCGGTAACTGGGGACAAAGAATGAGGGAAGCGTTAAGGATTGAATAATACCGCACAGCTTTTGAATTGTGCATGGGGTAGGGGCATTCTCAGAAGCGGCGCATGTACTCACTTGATCTCCGCGGTGCACGGCTCAGCTACCTCTGCCTCTCAGCTTCGGCGTTCGGTCGCGCCACAGTGGTTACTTCCTGGTTATGATTTAGCGCATGCGCCGGCAATTTTCAATTACGCACGTCTGCCTGGGGCTGTCACAATGCGCATGCCTGGAGGGGAAGTGTACTGTCTCAACGCGCATGCCTGGAGGGGAAGTGCACTCAGAGCGCGAATTAAGAATAAACATTTGGGTAGAAATTTTAGGTGTCTGCAAATCTTATTACAATACATTTCACAGTAACATTTAGAGGGCACACAAAGTGTTAATAAGAGTCACATTTTTGGTTTGCAAGGACATTTCCAAGCATTATGCTGCATGAGAGTCACTGGTGGCAATAGTTCTTGAAATTAGAATCATGGATTAACCACAGCTGTTCCACTCATCAAGAGTGTTGAGTCCATTCTCAATACTTTTGCACAAGAAAATCCATTTGCACTCAAGACGATTCAAGATTGTCTGTTGATTGCCCCCTCTTGCATTGGGCAAAAGCTGGTCAACAACCTGCCACCGCAAATCATTTTCTGAGTGTCCATTTTCCACATAATGTTCCACTAGGGGTGCAGATAACACCTTACAGCGAATTCTGCTCCTATGTTGCAAGATCCTGGTCTTTATCTGCTGCGTGGTTTGGCCAATGTACAGTTGTTGGCATGGGCATTGGATACAGTATATAACATTTTTCGAATTACAGTTACTAAAAGATTTCAGCTTATGTTTACAATTTTCATACTCAAACACTTTAGTATTGGTCGTGAAATCACATGCAGTGCAATTGTTACATTTGTAATGTCCTACAATAGGTGGAAGGTTCAGACATTTCTCTATGGTGGTATTTTTATTGGTTATAGTGGCAGCTCGCACTAAATGATCTTTGAGATTACCGCCTTTTTGAAGGAGCATAAGGGCGTCCCTGTATCAAGTTCCAAGGGGGACAGTACAGACCAACGCTTTTTAATTACTTTACAGAGTTTGTTACTAACTGTACTGAATGTTGTCACACAGGTTATTCTCTTTAGGGGTTCTTTCTTTTTTGGTTGTAGAAGATGTTCTCTATGGGCATACCAAGCCCGTTTCATGGCTCTTCTCACAAGCTTTCTGGGGTAGCCTCTACTCATCAGTTTTGAACATAAGGTTTCAGCCTCTAAAAAGAAATCCTGTTTAAACTTACAGTTGCGCCTAAGGCCATCCCTAAGTGCCCTTGGGTGTGCACTGTGATATTCTAAGAGCGTATTGCGCTCTGTGGGCTTTCTGAAGAGTGTGGTATACAATTGTTCTTCATGACATTTGATTGTGACATCTAGGTAGTCAATCTGATGTCTGTCAAAGTTAAAGGTGAATCTCAGATCTGTTTGACTGTTGTTAAGCCACTCGCAATAGTCTCTTAGTGTGTCCTTATCCCCTTTCCAGATCATGAGCACATCATCTATGTATCTACGCCAACTATGGATGTTGCCACGATACGGATTGCCAGCGTTCAGAATGATGTTAGATTCTAGATCGTCTACAAAAAGTATGGCAAAATTGGGGGCAAAAATAGCCCCCATAGAAGTCCCTTTGTATTGTCTGTAATAGGTATCTTTAAAGATGAAATAATTTCTGGTAAGGGCGATCTCAAGTAAATTCAATATTAAGTCCGTCGGAACCTGGTGAGGCGCAGGTCGTTTATTGAGGTGTTTTCGAATTACATCTATCCCTTTCTGTTGGGGAATATTAGTATATAATAACTCTGTGTCTAAAGTGACAAGAAGTTCTGAGTCAGGATGATATGGATGTGATTCAATAAGATTTATTAGATGTGTTGTATCTTTGATATAAGTAGCTGTGTCTTTTACCAAATCTTTTATAAAAAAGTCAATATACTTCCCTAAGGGTTCTACAATTAAACCACATCCTGAAAGGATAGGTCTCCCTGGTGGTGCTCTCAGGTTTTTGTGTAATTTGGGAAGTGTATACAGTACTGGGGTCCGGGGTTCCTTATTGTTAAGGAACAGATATCCATTTTTGCTAATATAACCGTCCTCTAGGCCGTTTTTAGTGATCTGCTGGATCATTTCACTAATATCTTTTGTGGGATTATGTCTTAATTTCTAGTAGTGTGTTGTATTGTTAATTTGACGCTCAATTTCAGCTTCATAGGAGGCGCGATCTTGAATTGCAATCCTTCCCCCCTTGTCGCATGGTTTTATCACGATGTTATCATTCTGTCTAAGTTATTTCTTTCCTCTCTACTGATATTGTATGGTGTATACCTATAGTCTTTTTTCATGTTATCCAGTTCACGAAGGATTAGATGTTCAAAAGTAATCACCTCAGGTGGCATAGTGCCACTTGCTGGGTTGAAAGAGGAGTTAGGGCGTAGTCCTGTAGTGTCATGTTTTTGGACGGCTTCTCTGTCTTTAAAAAAGGCTTGCAGTCTTATTTTTCTAAAGAAGAGAAAAATCTCTGACTGAATGTTGAACCAATTAGGTTTTTCTGAAGGGACGAAGGATAGTCCTCTACTCAGAAGGGAGATGTCTGTAGAGTTTAGTTGGTGACTAGAGAGGTTTAATATGGGTATAGTTTCCATATTGGAATGAGGGGGTATCTCCGTATTTAGTATTGGTAGCCCCATTGGTAGAAGCGATTCCTGGTTTGGCGCTCCCCCGGGGTGAAGTGGTACCTCGGTCTGGTTCTGCCTCTCCCTCTCCCTCTGCCTCTGGGGGGGATCTGTGTTCCTCTGCTAACCCCTGCCTAAAAAAAGGGGGTTACTATGGGCTGAAGTGCTTGGACCCTCTGTTGTGTCTGAGCCGTCAGATTCGGCTGAAGAGACTGAGAAAGTAACAGGGGCTCTGTTTTTGAAACGTCCCCAGGTGCCTGTTGGAAATCTTTGTTGCTCCTGAGGGCCTACAGTGAAGAAATCTTCCTGGAGGTAGGGGTAGGTTTTTTCTCTGCTATAGTTCTTAATATCTTTAGTTACTTTAGTTGTTTTCTTGTGAATTTCAAAAGCTTCGAAATCCTGAATAGTGCGGTCAATTTTTTCAAGACAGGTTTTGGCATCTGCCAAAGTATCTAGTTCTCTTATGGCCTGTTCTAATGCCTTAATCTCCTCCAGTTCTTGTTTACTGTGTTCTATCGCTGTATCGATACCAAGCACCATCCAATGGCGTGAGCAGGTAGTGCCGTTATGGGCAAAGCCTGCTTTGAATTTTGGATCCTGGATAAAGATGGCGGGAACGTTTCGCACTTGAAGGCCTACTGGTATAATTTCTGCTCTCAAATAGTCTGTTCATGCAAACACAACAGGTGATGGACCGAATGTGGATCAATGTTACACACTCAACCCAGTCCAAAGATCTGGGCCCAAATCCATCGTTTTTTTGCACTCCACACCACCCTGGGTTAGACAATGGCGATATGCAAATCAGCTCTGACCCTGTGCCCCATGGGAACAGTCCAGTCCGAACTACAAAAGCCATGTCCTTCCCAGAACGGAGTCAAGCATCCGAGGACCGGAGTCGAGGTAACACCTCTCATCAGCCCGGCTAGCTTGACTCCAGTGGTGTGGAGTGCCTGGGACCCACGTCTGGGCATCCCCAGCGCACTTAGGGCGGAATATGCAAACACAACAGGTGATGGACCGAATGTGGATCAATGTCACACACTCAACCCAGTCCAAAGATCTGGGCCCAAATCCATCCTTTTTTTGCACTCCACACCACCCTGGGTTAGACAATGGCGATATGCAAATCAGCTCTGACCCTGTGCCCCATGGGAACAGTCCAGTCCGAACTACAAAAGCCATGTCCTTCCCAGAACGGAATCAAGCATCCGAGGACCGGACCGGTTTCGAGGTAACACCTCTCATCAGCCCGGCTAGCTTGACTCCAGTGGTGTGGAGTGCCTGGGACCCACGTCTGGGCATCCCCAGCGCACTTAGGGCGGAATATGCAAACACAACAGGTGATGGACCGAATGTGGATCAATGTCACACACTCAACCCAGTCCAAAGGTCTGGGCCCAAATCCATCGTTTTTTTGCACTCCACACCACCCTGGGTTAGACAATGGCGATATGCAAATCAGCTCTGACCCTGTGCCCCATGGGAACAGTCCAGTCCGAACTACAAAAGCCATGTCCTTCCCAGAACGGAATCAAGCATCCAAGGACCGGACCGGTTTCAAGGTAACACCTCTCATCAGCCCGGCTAGCTTGACTCCAGTGGTGTGGAGTGCCTGGGACCCATGTCTGGGCATCCCCAGCGCACTTAGGGCGAAATATGCAAACACAACAGGTGATGGACGGAATGTGGATCAATGTCACACACTCAACCCAGTCCAAAGATCTGGGCCCAAATCCATCGTTTTTTTGCACTCCACACCACCCTGGGTAAGACAATGGCGATATGCAAATCAGCTCTGACCCTGACTCCAGTGGTGTGGAGTGCAAAAAAACGATGGATTTTGGCCCAGATCTTCGGACTGGGGTGAATGTGTGACATTGATCCACATTCGGTCCATCACCTGTTTTGTTTGCAAATTCCGCCCTAAGTGCGCTGGGGATGCTCAGACGTGGGTCCCAGGCACTCCACACCACTGGAGTCAAGCTAGCCGGGCTGATGAGAGGTGTTACCTCGAAACCGGTCCGGTCCTCGGATGCTTGATTCCGTTCTGGAAAGGACATGGCTTTTGTAGTTCGGACTGGACTGTTCCCATGGGGCACAGGGTCAGAGCTGATTTGCAAATCGCCATTGTCTAACCCAGGGTGGTGTGGAGTGCAAAAAAACGATGGATTTTGGCCCAGATCTTCGGACTGGGGTGAATGTGTGACATTGATCCACATTCGGTCCATCACCTGTTTTGTTTGCAAATTCCGCCCTAAGTGCGCTGGGGATGCTCAGACGTGGGTCCCAGGCACTCCACACCACTGGAGTCAAGCTAGCCGGGCTAATGAGAGGTGTTACCTCGAAACCGGTTCGGTCCTCGGATGCTTGATTCCAATCTGGGAAGGACATGGCTTTTGTAGTTCGGACTAGACTGTTCCCATGGGGCACAGGGTCAGAGCTGATTTGCATATCGCCATTGTCTAACCCAGGGTGGTGTGGAGTGCAAAAAAACGATGGATTTTGGCCCAGATCTTCGGACTGGGGTGAATGTGTGACATTGATCCACATTCGGTCCATCACCTGTTTTGTTTGCAAATTCCGCCCTAAGTGCGCTGGGGATGCTCAGACGTGGGTCCCAGGCACTCCACACCACTGGAGTCAAGCTAGCCGGGCTGATGAGAGGTGTTACCTCGAAACCGGTCCGGTCCTCGGATGCTTGATTCCGTTCTGGGAAGGACATGGCTTTTGTAGTTCGGACTGGACTGTTCCCATGGGGCACAGGGTCAGAGCTGATTTGCATATCGCCATTGTCTAACCCAGGGTGGTGTGGAGTGCAAAAAACCGATGGATTTTGGCCCAGATCTTCGGACTGGGGTGAATGTGTGACATTGATCCACATTCGGTCCATCACCTGTTTTATTTGCAAATTCCACCCTAAGTGCGCTGAGGATGCTCAGATGTGGGTCCCAGGCACTCCACACCACTGGAGTCAAGCTAGCCGGGCTGATGAGAGGTGTTACCGCGAAACCGGTCCGGTCCTCGGATGCTTGATTCCGTTCTGGGAAGGATATGGCTTTTGTATTTCGGAGTGGACTGTTCCCATGGGGCACAGGGTCAGAGCTGATTTGCATATCGCCATTGTCTAACCCAGGGTGGTGTGGAGTGCAAAAAAACGATGGATTTTGGCCCAGATCTTCGGACTGGGGTGAATGTGTGACATTGATCCACATTCGGTCCATCACCTGTTTTGTTTGCAAATTCCGCCCTAAGTGCGCTGGGGATGCTCAGACGTGGGTCCCAGGCACTCCACACCACTGGAGTCAAGCTAGCCGGGCTGATGAGAGGTGTTACCTCTAAACCGGTCCGGTCCTCGGATGCTTGATTCCGTTCTGGGAAGGACATGGCTTTTGTAGTTCGGACTGGACTATTCCCATGGGGCACAGGGTCAGAGCTGATTTGCATATCGCCATTGTCTAACCCAGGGTGGTGTGGAGTGCAAAAAAACGATGGATTTTGGCCCAGATCTTCGGACTGGGGTGAATGTGTGACATTGATCCACATTCGGTCCATCACCTGTTTTGTTTGCAAATTCCGCCCTAAGTGCGCTGGGGGAGCTCAGACGTGGGTCCCAGGCACTCCACACCACTGGAGTCAAGCTAGCCGGGCTGATGAGAGGTGTTACCTCGAAACCGGTCCGGTCCTCGGATGCTTGATTCCGTTCTGGGAAGGACATGGCTTTTGTAGTTCGGACTGGACTGTTCCCATGGGGCACAGGGTCAGAGCTGATTTGCATATTGCCATTGTCTAACCCAGGGTGGTGTGGAGTGCAAAAAAACGATGGATTTTGGCCCAGATCTTCGGACTGGGGTGAATGTGTGACATTGATCCACATTCGGTCCATCACCTGTTTTGTTTGCAAATTCCGCCCTAAGTGCGCTGGGGATGCTCAGACGTGGGTCCCAGGCACTCCACACCACTGGAGTCAAGCTAGCCGGGCTGATGAGAGGTGTTACCTCGAAACCGGTCCGGTCCTCGGATGCTTGATTCCGTTCTGGGAAGGACATGGCTTTTGTAGTTCGGACTAGACTGTTCCCATGGGGCACAGGGTCAGAGCTGATTTGCATATCGCCATTGTCTAACCCAGGGTGGTGTGGAGTGCAAAAAAACGATGGATTTTGGCCCAGATCTTCGGACTGGGGTGAATGTGTGACATTGATCCACATTCGGTCCATCACCTGTTTTGTTTGCAAATTCCGCCCTAAGTGCGCTGGGGATGCTCAGACGTGGGTCCCAGGCACTCCACACCACTGGAGTCAAGCTAGCCGGGCTGATGAGAGGTGTTACCTCGAAACCGGTCCGGTCCTCGGATGCTTGATTCTGTTCTGGGAAGGACATGGCTTTTGTAGTTCGGACTGGACTGTTCTCATGGGGCACAGGGTCAGAGCTGATTTGCATATCGCCATTGTCTAACCCAGGGTGGTGTGGAGTCCAAAAAAACGATGGATTTTGGCCCAGATCTTCGGACTGGGGTGAATGTGTGACATTGATCCACATTCGGTCCATCACCTGTTTTGTTTGCAAATTCCGCCCTAAGTGCGCTGGGGATGCTCAGACGTGGGTCCCAGGCACTCCACACCACTGGAGTCAAGCTAGCCTGGCTGATGAGAGGTGTTACCTCGAAACCGGTTCGGTCCTCGGATGCTTGATTCCGTTCTGGGAAGGACATGGCTTTTGTAGTTCGGACTGGACTGTTCCCATGGGGCACAGGGTCAGAGCTGATTTGCATATCGCCATTGTCTAACCCAGGGTGGTGTGTAGTGCAAAAAAACGATGGATTTTGGCCCAGATCTTCGGACTGGGGTGAATGTGTGACATTGATCCACATTCGGTCCATCACCTGTTTTGTTTGCAAATTCCGCCCTAAGTGCGCTGGGGATGCTCAGACGTGGGTCCCAGGCACTCCACACCACTGGAGTCAAGCTAGCCGGGCTGATGAGAGGTCTTACCTTGAAACCGGTCCGGTCCTCGGATGCTTGATTCCGTTCTGGGAAGGACATGGCTTTTGTAGTTTGGACTGGACTGTTCCCATGGGGCACAGGGTCAGAGCTGATTTGCATATCGCCATTGTCTAACCCAGGGTGGTGTGGAGTGCAAAAAAACGATGGATTTTGGCCCAGATCTTCAGACTGGGGTGAATGTGTGACATTGATCCACATTCGGTCCATCACCTGTTTTGTTTGCAAATTCCGCCCTAAGTGCGCTGGGGATGCTCAGACGTGGGTCCCAGGCACTCCACATCACTGGAGTCAAGCTAGCCGGGCTGATGAGAGGTGTTACCTCGAAACCGGTCCGGTCCTCGGATGCTTGATTCCGTTCTGGGAAGGACATGGCTTTTGTAGTTCGGACTGGACTGTTCCCATGGGGCACAGGGTCAGAGCTGATTTGCATATCGCCATTGTCTAACCCAGGGTGGTGTGGAGTGCAAAAAAACGATGGATTTTGGCCCAGATCTTCGGACTGGGGTGAATGTGTGACATTGATCCACATTCGGTCCATCACCTGTTTTGTTTGCAAATTCCGCCCTAAGTGCGCTGGGGATGCTCAGACGTGGGTCCCAGGCACTCCACACCACTGGAGTCAAGCTAGCCGGGCTGATGAGAGGTGTTACCTCGAAACCGGTCCGGTCCTCGGATGCTTGATTCCGTTCTGGGAAGGACATGGCTTATGTAGTTCGGACTGGACTGTTCCCATGGGGCACAGGGTCAGAGCTGATTTGCATATCGCCATTGTCTAACCCAGGGTGGTGTGGAGTGCAAAAAAACGATGGATTTTGGCCCAGATCTTCGGACTGGGGTGAATGTGTGACATTGATCCACATTCGGTCCATCACCTGTTTTGTTTGCTCAAATAGTCTGTTAACATACGGGCATGCAATTCTGTCTGTACGTGTTTTTTCTTCAGGTGCTCAAGTTCAGAGAGTTTATCATTAGCTGGATCTGTGGTGGTTCTAGTACTTAGTAGCGGGCCCTGAAGCAAGGAAGGGCCAGTAAGTTTACTTGCTATATATTCTTCTGTGTAGTTTGTACCTACTTGTATAGACATTTCCAATTTAATTGGAGTCTAGGATGCACTGACTTGACATAAATACCACTCAATGAGTGGAACCCTTGCAGTGTAGCCACTGCGCGTAGAGTAGTTATGGAGAACAAGGGTACCCCATTAGTAAAACCTGGGGTTGAAGTATTGATAAAGAAAACAATGGTTTTGGGTGGCCTCAACAGGTCCTAGTGAAGTGGAATGTAACTATGGTACTAGAATTAATCCTGGGAGACAGTTTTGTAAGGTAGCATACACATAGAATACTTTATTTATGTTTTTACAATTATGTTTTTCAGGTGCTCAACATGTTACAAGGTGCTTATAGTGACTGAGTGAATATTTTAAAAAAAAACTATATACAAGGTGTCACAAACAAGGGTATTCCCCAAAGAAATATATACAGTAGGGTAGGGGAGTTTCCTTGAATGGGTCAACGGCGTTTCGATCTAAATAATTCTAGATCATCATCCGGACGTGAGCTTTCCTGAAAAAATGATGAATTAAATTTTAATATTATGGCCTTACAAAAACTTTGTAAACAAAGTGATATGGTGCTCCCAGTGGCATATAATTCATGCACATTTCTATAAAATTATTAGAAATAGGCAACTGTGAATTAAACGCGCTTTTTTTGGGAGGGTAGAGTTCTTTAAGAATTAAGGTTATTTACGCGCTTTTTTTGGCGTTAGTGCATGCTTACTTCGCAAAGGTAGTTGAATTATTTTCCTCAGATATTGGCGAACAACGTTCTTTAAGCTGTTGTAACTAATTCCAACTGCCTAAAACAAGGGGAAGGGAATTAGGCATATGATGATCCCCTCAAGGTTAGGATATAATACATTACAGTTGGAAACTTACTCGGCGTATTCTTATCAAGGCTTGAGAATTAATTCTTGGTGAGGTTGGTCTAATTATAAAGTTTCAACATTGGCTAGGAGCAAGATGAAACCAAAGTTAGAAATTAATAAACGAGATTATTTGATGAGGAGACAATAGGAGTAGAGGTATTTACCGATAATATTCCGTTATTGGTTGCAGAGGTTAAAATAATGAATAATGAATACTGAATATAAGCCGGTGTGGATCTGAAATAACGAAAAGGAAGTGATTATTAAAGACCAATTGAGTGTGATACATGCTTATAATTCCCGATATCCAAACAGTGGAGGAACATTACCCGATAATGGTTGCTGTGCAACGTCCCGGCGGGAACTGGGGACAAAGAATGAGGGAAGCGTTAAGGATTGAATAATACCGAACAGCTTTTGAATTGTGCATGGGGTAGGGGCATTCTCAGAAGCGGCGCATGTACTCACTTGATCTCCGCGGTGCGCGGCTCAGCTACCTTTGCCTCTCTGCTTCGGCGTTCGGTCGCGCCACAGTGGTTACTTCCTGGTTATGATTTAGCGCATGCGCCAGCAATTTTCAATTACGCACGTCTGCCTGGGGCTGTCACAACGCGCATGCCTGGAGGGGAAGTGTGCTGTCTCAACGCGCATGCCTGGAGGGGAAGTGCACTCAGAGCACAAATTAAGAATAAACATTTGGGTAGAAATTTTAGGTGTCTGCAAATCTTATTACAATACATTTCACAGTAACATTTAGAGGGCACACAAAGTGTTAATAAGAGTCACATTTTTGGTTTGCAAGGACATTTCCAAGCATTATGCTGCATGAGAGTCACTGGTGGCAATAGTTTCTGAAAGTAGAATCATGGATTAACCACAGCTGTTCCACTCATCAAGAGTGTTGAGTCCTTTCTCAATACTTTTGGACAAGAGAATCCATTTGCACTCAAGACGATTCAAGATTGTCTGTTGATTGCCCCCTCTTCCATTGGGCAAAAGCTGGTCAACAACCTGCCACAGTAAATCATTTTCTGAGTGTCCATTTTCCACATAATGTTCCACTAGGGGTGCAGATAACACCTTACAGCGAATTCTGCTCCTATGTTGCGAGATCCTGGTCTTTATATGCTGCGTGGTTTGGCCAATGTACAGTTGTTGGCATGGGCATTGGATACAGTATATAACATTTTTCGAATTACAGTTAGTAAAAGATTTCAGCTTATGTTTACAATTGTCATACTCAAACACTTTAGTATTGGTCGTGAAATCAAATGCAGTGCAATTGTTACCTTTGTAATGTCCTACAATAGGTGGAAGGTTCAGACATGTCTCTATGGTGGTATTTTTATTGGTTATAGTGGCAGCTCGCACTAAATGATCTTTGAGATTACGGCCTCTTTTGAAGGAGAATAAGGGCGTCCCTGTATCAAGTTCCAAGAGGGACTGTACAGACCAATGTTTTTTAATTACTTTACAGAGTTTGTTACTAACTTTACTGAATGTTGTCACACAGGCTATTCTCTTTAGGGGTTCTTTCTTTTTTGGTTGTAGAAGATGTTCTCTATGGGCATACCAAGCCCGTTTCATGGCTCTTCTCACAAGCTTTCTGGGGTAGACACTACTCATCAGTTTTGAACATAAGGTTTCAGCCTCTAAAAAGAAATCCTGTTTAAACTTACAGTTGCGCCTAATTCTGAGGAATTGGCCGTAGGGAAGGCCATCCCTAAGTGCCCTTGGGTGTGCACTGTGATATTCTAAGAGCGTATTGCGCTCTGTGGGCTTTCTGAAGAGTGTGGTATACAATTGTTCTTCATGACATTTGATTGTGACATCTAGGTAGTCAATCTGATGTCTGTCAAAGTTAAAGGTGAATCTCAGATCTGTTTGACTGTTGTTAAGCCACTCGCAATAGTCTCTTAGTGTGTCCTCATCCCCTTTCCAGATCATGAGCACGTCATCTATGTATCTACGCCAACTAAGGGTGTTGTCACGATACGGATTGCCAGCGTTCAGAATGATGTTAGATTCTAGATCGTCTACAAAAAGTATGGCTAAATTGGGGGCAAAAATAGCCCCCATAGAAGTCCCTTTGTATTGTCTGTAATAGGTATCTTTAAAGATGAAATAATTTCTGGTATGGGCGATCTCAAGTAGATTCATTATGAAGTCCGTCGGAACCTGGTGAGGCGCAGGTCGTTTATTGAGGTGTTTTCGAATTACATCCATCCCTTTCTGTTGGGGAATATTAGTATATAATGACTTTATGTCTAAAGTGACAAGAAGTTCTGAGTCAGGATGATATGGATGTGATTCAATAAGATTTATTAGATGTGTTGTATCTTTGATATAAGTAGCCGTGTCTTTTACCAAATCTTTTATAAAAAAAGTCAATATACTTCCCTAAGGGTTCTACAATTGAACCACATCCTGAAAGGCGCACCAAAGGTAAGCCCGTCTGCGCCCGTCCGCGCTTGAACCGCGCCCAGTGCCAGGACCCCTGGCCCCCGCACTCACCAGCCCACCCGCCGGACCTACGACGCCACCGAACTCTACGCACTCAATGCCGGTAGAACCCCGGGCTGCTATCGAGCCACCCGAGACGCACCCACGGACCCTTCTGCTGCCACTCCAGCAAGTTCACCTGCATTCAGACCTGCACCACACCAGCACCGACCAAGCCGAACTCCAGCAGCAACCACCTCAAGTGCATCCTGCTCAACACCCGCTCCGTCCACAGACACACCGTCGAACTCTGGAACCTGCTCGACACCACAGCCCCAGACATCGCCTTCCTCACGGAAACCTGGATGAACGCCTCCTCAGCGCCTGACATCGCCATCGCCATCCCGGACGGCTACAAGATCATCCGGAGGGACCGCATCAACCAGACAGGAGGAGGCATCGCCATCGTCCACAGGAACACCATCCACATCACGACCAACACTGACGACACGCTCGCACCCGCCGAACACCTGCACTTCCAGATCCACATCAACCCCAAGACCACCCTCAGCGGCACCCTCATCTACAGACCCCCGGGACCACGCACACAATTCAGCGAAGACATCGCCAACTTCATCAGCCCGCACGCCCTCCCCTCCGCTGACTACATCCTCCTCGGGGACCTCAACTTCCACCTGGAGAACAACAACGACCGCAACACCACCACCCTGCTGGACAACCTCGCCAACCTCGGTCTCAAGCAACTGGTGACCACCCCCACCCACTACGCCGGACACACACTCGACCCCGTCTTCTCATCTAGCAAGGACATCGCCTTCAGCCACGCCACCGGACTCCACTGGACGGACCACAGCTGCGTCCACTTCAACTTCAGAAGGACCACGATCCACCACCACCAGCAACAGGTTGCACGCAGAAGCTGGAACAAGATCACAGCCGACCAGCTCGCGACCTCCCTGAGCATGAACCCTCCCACCAGCGCAACAAACCCAAGCCAGGCGGCCACCAACCTCGTGAAGTGGATCAGCAACTGCGCAGACGACCTCGCCCCTCTGAAGACCCCACCTAGCAGACCCAGCAGCAAGAAAGCCCCATGGTTCACCGACGCACTCAAGAGCTCCAAGAAGAACTGCCGAGCCCTCGAGAAAGCCTGGCGCAGAGACCCAACACCGAACAAAATGCTGCCCTCAAGCTCGCCACCCGAAAACACCACCAACTGATCCACGCCACCAAGAAAACTGCATTCAAGGAACGACTGGACAACAACGCACACAACAGCAAGGAACTCTTCAACATCGTTAAAGAGCTCTCCAACCCCAACGCCGGAAACAACGACATCATCCCTTCGCAGGACCTTTGCAACTCCCTCGCCTCCTACTTCCACAACAAGATCGCGGACATACAACAACAGCTTCAGCTCTCAACCAACGCACGCCACGACTGAACCAGCGCCCCCCACCACCACCCTCCGCGTCTGGACCCCGATCAGCACCGAAGACACCATCCGCACGATGAACTCCATCCACTCTGGATCTCCGACCGACCCCTGCCCTCACCACATCTTCAACAAGGCTGACGCTGTCATCGCACCCCACCTGCGGGACATCATCAACACCTCCTTCGACACCACCACCTTCCCGGAGAGCTGGAAGCACGCCGAACTCAGCTCTCTACTAAAGAAGCCATCAGCCGACCCCACCGACCTCAAGAACTACCGCCCCATCTCACTGCTCCCGTTTCCTGCTAAAGTCATCGAGAAGACTGTCAACAAGCAGCTGGCCGCCTTCCTCGAGACGAACGGATCCCTCGACCTCTCGCAGTCTGGCTTCCGGGCCAACCACAGCACAGAGACCGCCCTGATCGCAGCTACCGATGACATCCGAGCCCTGCTCGACAACGGAGAAACAGCGGCCCTCATCCTCCTAGACCTCTCCGCGGCCTTTGACACTGTCTGCCACCGTACCCTAGTACAGCGCCTCAGCAACGTTGGAATCCAGGAGAAGGCACTGGAATGGATCACCTCGTTCCTCGCCGGAAGGACACAGAGAGTCAGCCTCCCCCCGTTCAGATCAGAAGCCACCGAAGTCATCTGCGGCGTTCCTCAAGGCTCCTCGCTCAGCCCAACCCTCTTCAACGTCTACATGAGCCCCCTCGGAGACATCGCACGCCAACACAACCTCAACATCATCTCCTACGCCGACGACACCCAGCTGATCCTCTCCCTCACCAACGACCCCGCCACCGCCAGAACCAACCTACACGAAGTGATGACAGACGTAGCCAAGTGGATGATGAGCAGCCGCCTGAAATTGAACTTGGACAAGACGGAAGTCCTCATCCTGGGACTGCAAGCCTTTTTTAAAGACAGAGAAGCTGTCCAAAAACATGACACTACAGGACTACGCCCTAACTCCTCTTTCAACCCAGCAAGTGGCACTATGCCACCTGAGGTGATTACTTTTGAACATCTAATCCTTCGTGAACTGGATAACATGAAAAAAGACTATAGGTATACACCATACAATATCAGTAGAGAGGAAAGAAATAACTTAGACAGAATGATAACATCGTGATAAAACCATGCGAAAAGGGGGGAGGAATTGCAATTCAAGATCGCGCCTCCTATGAAGCTGAAATTGAGCATCAAATTAACAATACAACACACTACGAGAAATTAAGACATAACCCCACAAAAGATATTAGTGAAATGATCCAGCAGATCACTAAAAATGCCCTAGAGGACGGTTATATTAGCAAAAATGAATATCTGTTCCTTAACAATAAGGAACCCCGGACCCCAGTACTGTATACACTTCCCAAATTACACAAAAACCTGAGAGCACCACCAGGGAGACCTATCCTTTCAGGAAGTGGTTCAATTGTAGAACCCTTAGGGAAGTATATTGACTTTTTTATAAAAGATTTGGTAAAAGACACAGCTACTTATATCAAAGATACAACACATCTAATAAATCTTATTGAATCACATCCATATCATCCTGACTCAGAACTTCTTGTCACTTTAGACATAGAGTCATTATATACTAATATTCCCCATCAGAAAGGGATGGATGTAATTTGAAAACACCTTAATAAACGACCTGCGCCTCACCAAGTTCCGACGGACTTCATAATGAATCTATTTGGGATCGCCCTTACCAGAAATTATTTCATCTTTAAAGATACCTATTACAGACAATGCAAAGGGATTTCTATGGGGGCTATTTTTGCCCCCAATTTTGCCATACTTTTTGTAGACGATCTAGAATCTAACATCATTCTGAACGCTGGCAATCCGTATCGTGACAACATCCTTAGTTGGCGTAGATACATAGATGACGTGCTCATGATCTGGAAAGGGGATGAGGACACACTAAGAGACTATTGCGAGTGGCTGAACAACAGTCAAACAGATCTGAGATTCACCTTTAACTTTGACAGACATCAGATTGACTACCTAGATGTCACAATCAAATGTCATGAAGAGCAATTGTATACCACACTCTTCAGAAAGCCCGCAGAGCGCAATACGCTCTTAGAATATCACAGTGTACACCCAAGGGAACTTAGGGATGGCCTTCCCTACGGCCAATTCCTCAGAATTAGGCGCAACTGTAAGTTTAAACAGGATTTCTTTTTAGAGGCTGAAACCTTATGTTCAAAACTGATGAGTAGAGGCTACCCCAGAAAGCTTGTGAGAAGAGCCATGAAACGGGCTTGGTATGCCCATAGAGAACATCTTCTACAACCAAAAAAGAAAGAACCCCTAAAGAGAATAACCTGTGTGACAACATTCAGTACAGTTAGTAACAAACTCTGTAAAGTAATTAAAAAACATTGGTCTGTACCGTCCCCCTTGGAACTTGATACAGGGACGCCCTTATTCTCCTTCAAAAGAGGCTGTAATCTCAAAGATCATTTAGTGTGAGCTGCCACTATAACCAATAAAAATACCACCATAGAGACATGTCTGAACCTTCCACCTATTGTAGGACAAAACAAATGTAACAATTGCACTGCATGTGATTTCACGACCAATACTAAAGTGTTTGAGTATGAAAATTGTAAACATAAGCTGAAATCTTTTACTAACTGTAATTCGAAAAATGTTATATACTGTATCCAATGCCCATGCAACAACTGTACATTGGCCAAACCACGCAGCAGATAAAGACCAGGACCTCGCAACATAGGAGCAGAATTCGCTGTAAGGTGTTATCTGCACCCCTAGTGGAACATTATGTAGAAAATGGACACTCAGAAAATGATTTCCGGTGGCAGGTTGTTGACCAGCTTTTGCCCAATGCAAGAGGGGTCAATCAACAGACAATCTTGAATCGTCTTGAGTGCAAATGGATTTTCTTGTGCAAAAGTATTGAGAAAGGACTCAACACTCTTGATGAGTGGAACAGCTGTGGTTAATCCATGATTCTAATTTCAAGAACTATTGCCACCAGTGACTCTCATGCAGCATAATGCTTGGAAATGTCCTTGCAAACCAAAAATGTGACTCTTATTAACACTTTGTGTGCCCTCTAAATGTTACTGTGAAATGTATTGTAATAAGATTTGCAGACACCTAAAATTTCTACCCAAATGTTCATTCTTAAATCGCGCTCTGAGTGCACTTCCCCTCCAGGCATGCGCGTTGAGACAGTACACTTCCCCTCCAGGCATGCGCGTTGTGACAGCCCCAGGCAGACGTGCGTAATTGAAAATTGCCGGCGCATGCGCTAAATCATAACCAGGAAGTAACCACTGTGGCGCGACCGTACGCCGAAGCAGAGAGGCAGAGGTAGCTGAGCCGCGCACCGCGGAGATCAAGTGAGTACATGCGCCGCTTCTGAGAATGCCCCTACCCCATGCACAATTCAAAAGCTGTTCGGTATTATTCAATCCTTAACGCTTCCCTCATTCTTTGTCCCCAGTTCCCGCCGGGACGTTGCACAGCAACCATTATCGGGTAATGTTCCTCCACTGTATTGATATCGGGAATTATAAGCATGTACCACACTCAATTGGTCTTTAATAATCACTTCCTTTTCGTTATTTCAGATCCACACCGGCTTATATTCAATATTCATTATTCATTATTTTAACCTCTGCAACCAATAACGGAATATTATCGGTAAATACCTCTACTCCTATTGTCTCCTTATAAAATAATCTTGTTTATTAATTTCTAACTTTGGTTTCATCTTGCTCCTAGACAATGTTGAAACTTTATAATTAGACCAACCTCACCAAGAATTAATTCTCAAGCCTTGATAAGAATACGCTGAGTAAGTTTCCAACTGTATTGTATTATATCCTAACCTTGAGGGGATCATTATATGCCTAATTCCTTTCCCCTTGTTTTAGGCAGTTGGAATTAGTTACAACAGCTTAAAGAACCTTGTTCGCCAATATCTGAGGAAAATAATTCAACCTCCTTTGCGAAGTAAGCACGCACTCACGCCAAAAAAAGCGCATAAATAACCTTAATTCTTAAAGAACTCTACCCTCCCCAAAAAAGCGCTTTTAATTCAAGGTTGCCTATTTCTAATAATTTTATAGAAATGTGCATGAATTATATGCCACTGGGAGCACCATATCACTTTGTTTAGAAAGTTTTTGTAAGGCCTTAGTATTAAAATGTAAGTCATAATTTTTTCAGGAAAGCTCACGTCCTGATGATGATCTAGAATTATTTAGATCGAAACGCCCTCGACCCATTCAAGGAAACTCCCCTACCCTACTGTATATATTTCTTTGGGGAATACCCTTGTTTGTGACACCTTGTATATAGTTTTTTTTTAAAATATTCACTCAGTCACTATAAGCACCTTGTCACATGTGTGAGCACCTGAAAAACATAATTGTAAAACCATAAATAAAGTATTCTATGTGTATGCTACCTTACAAAACTGTCTCCCAGGATTAATTCTAGTACCATAGTTACATTCCACTTCACTAGGACCTGTTGAGGCCACCCAAAACCAATGTTTTCTTCATGTGCTGGTCACTTTCATTCGGATCTTGACCTGGAAGTATTACTTTTTGTGGATGCTGCTGGATATTTGGATTTGAGGCCTTTTTGACTTTCTTTGGATCACTTTTGGATTAGAAATTTCACAAGTAAGTTTGTTTGGGGCATTACAGATGCTGCAACTACAATTTTGGAATTTTCGATTTTTGGGCTGTTGTTGGGGCCTTTTTGACCAAGGATAGTGAGTGGTGCATGGGCCTAGTCTTTCTGTGGGGTGTCTTGAATTTAAACATCATGGAGGGCATGGATGGCATGGGATTGTGCTGATTTTTCTGTGTTTTCGATTTTTGGGCTGTTGTTGGGGCCTTTTGACCAGGGTAGTGAGTGGTGCATGGGCCTAGTCTTTCTGTGGGGTGTCTTGAATTTAAACATCATGGAGGGCATGGATGGCATGGGATTGTGCTCATTTTTCTGTGTTTTTCGATTTTTTGGGCTGTTGTTGGGGCCTTTTGACCAGGGGTAGTGAGTGGTACATGGGCATAGTCTCTCTGTGGGGTGTCTTGAATTTAAACATCATGGAGGGCATGGATGGCATGGGATTGTGCTGATTTTTCTGTGTTTTTCGATTTTTTGGGGTGTTCATGGGGATAGGCCATGTGGGTGGGGGCCATTTTGAGTGCTGGTACAGGCAGGCCCTGGGCATGTGCTGGGAGGCAAGGGGCAATTTTGAATGCAGGCAGTGTTCTCAGGCCTGCACCCATTTTGCCTAGCTTTCATACATTAGGCCCAGGGGTAGTGAGTGGTGCATGGGCCTAGTCTTTCTGTGGGGTGTCTTGAATTTAAACATCATGGAGGGCATGGATGGCATGGGATTGTGCTGATTTTTCTGTGTTTTTCGATTTTTTGGGGTGTTCATGGGGACAGGCCATGTGGGTGGGGGCCATTTTGAGTGCTGGTAAAGGCAAGCCTTGGGCATGTGCTGGGAGGCAAGGGGCCATTTTGAATGCAGACTGTGTTCTCAGGCCTGCACCCATTTTGCCTAGCTTTATACATTAGGGCAAGGGGTAGTGAGTGGTGCATGGGCCTAGTCTTTCTGTGGGGTGTCTTGAATTTAAACATCATGGAGGGCATGGATGGCATGGGATTGTGCTGATTTTTCTGTGTTTTTTGATTTTTTGGGCTGTTGCTGGGGCCTTTTGACCAGGGGTAGTGAGTGGTGCATGGGCCTAATCTCTCTGTGGGGTGTCTTGAATTTAAACATCATGGAGGGCATGGATGGCATGGGATTGTGCTGATTTTTCTGTGTTTTTTGATTTTTTAGGGTGTTCAGGGGGACAGGCCATGTGGGTGGGGGCCATTTTGAGTGCTGGTACAGGCAGGCCCTGGGCATGTGCTGGGAGGCAAGGGGCCATTTTGAATGCAGGCAGTGTTCTCAGGCCTGCACCCATTTTGCCTAGCTTTCATACATTAGGCCCAGGGGTAGTGAGTGGTGCATGGGCCTAGTCTTTCTGTGGGGTGTCTTGAATTTAAACATCATGGAGGGCATGGATGGCATGGGATTGTGCTGATTTTTCTGTGATTTTCGATTTTTTGGGCTGTTGTTGGGGCCTTTTGACCAGGGGTAGTGAGTGGTGTATGGGCCTAGTCTTTCTGTGGGGTGTCTTGAATTTAAACATCATGGAGGGCATGGATGGCATGGGATTGTGCTGATTTTTCTGTGTTTTTTGATTTTTTGGGGTGTTCATGGTGACAGGCCATGTGGGTGGGGGCCATTTTGAGTGCTAGTAGAGGCAGGCCCTGGGCATGTGCTGGGAGGCAAGGGGCCATTTTGAATGCAGGCAGTGTTTTCAGGCCTGCACCCATTTTTGCCGAGCTTTCATTCATTAGGGCCAGATGTAGTGAGTGGTGCATGGACCTAGTCTTTCTGTGGGGTGTCTTGAATTTAAACATCATGGAGGGCATGGATGGCATGGGATTGTGCTGCTTTTTCTGTGTTTTTCGATTTCTTGGGCTGTTGTTGGGGCCTTTTGACCAGGGGTAGTGAGAGGTGCATGGGCCTAGTCTCTCTGTGGGGTGTCTTTAATTTAAACATCATGGAGGGCATGGATGGCATGGGATTGTGCTGATTTTTCTGTGGTTTTCGATTTTTGGGCTGTTGTTGGGGCCTTTTGACCAGGGGTAGTGAGTGGTGCATGGGCCTAGTCTTTCTGTGGGGTGTCTTGAATTTAAACATCATGGAGGGAATGGATGGCACGGGATTGTCCTGATTTTTCTGTGTTTTTTTATTTTTTGGGGTGCTCATGGGGACAGGCCATGTGGGTGGGGGGCATTTTGAGTGCTGGTACAGGCAGGCCCTGGGCATGTGCTGGGAGGCAAGGGGCCATTTTGAATGCAGGCAGTGTTCTCAGGCCTGCACCCATTTTGCCTAGCTTTCATACATTAGGGCCAGGGGTAGTGAGTGGTGCATGGGCCTAGTCTTTCTGTGGGGTGTCTTGAATTTAGACATCATTGAGGGCTTGGATGGCATGGGGCTGTGCTGATTTTTATGTGGTTTTCGAGTTTTTGGGGTGTATAACTGAACTGATGTTCCTCTGTCTTCCATTTCTTTTAGATGCACAAGACTCAAGAGAACCACCAGTGCCAGGAAGAAGTCCTGCAGCGGTGTGTGTGTGTGTGCAGCATAAGGTCACGCGACGTCACGTCACGTCTGGCCACAGACAACTCTGCAACTCGTGGAGAAGTGTGGCTGAATGGTTAGAGCGGCAGACCCTGATGCAGAGGTCTAGCACGGGACCAGGGTTCAATTCCCCGCCTCGGCGGGTCTTGAGCTCAAAATTCCACAGACCTGATAATTCTCTCCTCGGTGCCTATTCCAATCATGGAGTCCCACTCTGCAACTCTGGGCAATAGCTTGCTTAATCTCCACAACGGCCCCCACAACGCTAAGGATGCCTGGCCTCCACCTTGGGGGTGCCCAGGAGTGGACGCCTCACAGGGAAAGCCAGGATGGGTTCCACAGCGGTATTCGTACAAGCGCCTTGAGACCCTTGCGGGTGAGTAGTGCGCTATACAAGTATCAATTTACATTTACATTTACAACTCGTGCAACTGCGGCCTGCTGTTCTGACCTCTGAAGAAGATGGCCCCAAAAAAAGTTCCCAGTAGCTCCTCTAGCAAGAAAGTTGCCAGTAAGGAGCAGAAGAAGCAAGTTACCAAGGAGACTGGTGTGCCGCCCGCCACATTTTTTGGGAGTAAAAAAAAAAGTACTCCTGCAGCAGCAGCTGGATCTGCTGGGGACCAAGCTGGGAGCAGCACCCCCGCTCCATTGGGCTCAGTGCCACCACCACCACGCCAACTTAAGTCCAAGCCCTTGAGTGCTGCAGAGGCACTTAGTCTAGTTGTTCAATCACCATTGACCAGTGATGTTGGCTCATCACAAGAAAGTAGCAGCAATGTCCCTCAATCAACACAGGTTGTTGTAACTCATCTGACGAGTGTTGAACAACCACAGCTGCAACAACAACCACATGTGCAAGTACAAGCCCAAATACATGTGGAAGGAGAGGCAGCGCAAGGAGATGAGCAAGCAGAGGTGCATGGAGGGTCACAAGTGCCCCCAATAGTTGTTCCTCCCGAAGTAGGGGCACATCAGGAAATCGACAATCAAGCCGAGGTATCATTTGAGGAAGCCACTCCTCCTGATGATCATTCATTGTCTTCCGCATCCTAGCAAGGAAAAGATCAAGTGTGGTGTCTAAATCTTCTTCAAGCCCACCTCCTTCTGATGATATGGATCATACTTGGGAACCACCACTGCCGTCTGAGAGTGAGGCACACCATGATCTGACAAAGGAAGGTCCCCGAAAGTCTCGTACTTATGGAGTGTGATGATGACGCTCAACATGAAGTGGCGTATACTTCTGCTGATGAAGACTCTCACGACGACGACGCAGTCATCATACACGTCACTCCAGGCTCAGCGGGCATGCAGCAAACAGACATTTTGACCCTAGCCCGAAAAGCTGCTGAGCGTGATGATGTTGTCGACGAGGAGGCAATGGGAACACCACAATCATTGGAGTTAACTAGTACACCACCACCTACCGCTTCCATATTTCTTCCTCGCCAGAAGGGACCTCCATCCACCTCTACCTCAATTAGCGGTGGTGAAACTGTACAACGTAGTAAAGTTCAGGAATACACATCCTCCACTTCATCTGGCATTAGCAGCATGACCACCACCAGTATCGCCTCCTCCGGCCCCCACAGACATTTCAAGTCCACGGTTTGGGACTTCTTTAGTGTTTGCCCAAAAAAGGAAAACATAGCCATTTGTAAGCTTGGAGATAGTCGTGGTAAGTTTGGTACCAACTATGGTACCGGAGGCCAGAGAGGTCATCTTGAGAGACAGCACACTGTTCAGTGGCATGCGCACCTAAAGGAGATCAAGGAAGCCCGAATTGGAAGTTAAGAAAATGTTGATGTTTCATCTGATGATGACGAGGAGGAAGAAGTGTCAAACACTAAACTTACACCCAGTACCCGTGTCAGCACACCCCCTGTGAGCCACACTAAGAGTGTGGGAGAGAGAGAGACACCAATGCGAAAAAGTTCATCAGCGAGCGTAACTGGGTCGAAGAAGGGAGGCCGCTCCTTTTCCACTCTGGGTCCCAAATACTGGAACTCCCTCCCTTTGGCATTAAAATCAGAGACCAACTTACTCCGCTTCCGTAAGGCTCTGAAGACTCTGCTCTTCACTAAGCGTGACCAATAGTCGGCTGTGGCCTCAAGCCAAGGTGATACATCCTCCTTCTTCTACAGTCTTTCACTGGCACCGGGAAACCCATTGTGGGTAGCTGTGCGCGATACAAGCTTAAATAAATAAATAAAATAAATAAGTCATCATCATCATCCCGTAAAATGGTCCAGGGCAACATTAGAACCATGTTGTTTTCAGACGCGCCATATGAACGCAACCACCCACTGACGCGTCTGTATAACACTAAGCTGTCTAAAATGCTAGCTCTGGACCTTCTCCCTTTTTCTTTTGTAGAAGGGGTTGGTTTTCTAGAATTAGTGGCAGCGCTCTGCCCTAAATGGAAGGTTCCTAGCCGGTTCTATTTTGCCAGAGTTGCGGTTCCAGCACTACATGAAGATGTGCTGGAGGTGATTGGGGCAGCTTTGCACAAGAGTGCTGTTCACACTATACATCTGACAACAGACATGTGGACCAGTGCCGCAGGCACTGATTACATGTGCATCACTGCACACTGGGTCTCTTTTCAGGGGTTAAAGCAAAGCTAAACGCAGGTGTTGACCCGGACAAAGTTTTTAAAGCTGCTCGGAAACATGCAACACTAGCCATGTTTGGCTTGGAGAAACGTCATACAGCAAAAAACATTTTGAATGAGTTTAACACAAAGGTCTTTCACTGGCTGTCCCCAAAAAAACGCCAGATTGGTTATGTTTCCACGGATAATGGCACCAATGTAGTTAAGGCCATGGAGCTGGGTAACTATTTCAGAGTGCCGTGTTTGGCGCACTGTATAAACCTGGTTGTTAAAAAATTCTAGAGTGAAGAAGACAGTCCAGCGTGCGAGTTAGTGGCTACCTGCCAAAGAATGTGCAACCATTTCAGCCATTCTTTTAAAGCCCGGGGCCTGCTACATGAACGTCGAATGCCAGTGAAAGCACTCATCCAGGAGGTGCCAACACGTTGGAACTCAACCTTCTACATGCTTGAGCGTCTGTATGAGCAGTATACTGTACTCGATCAGTATTTCTTAACACTGGGTACAGCTCAGAAGGACCTGAGTCTAGATGCAGCGCAATGGAAGCTAGTTAAAAGCCTGACAGACATGCTTCGTCCTTTTGAGGTCTTCACGCGTGCAGTCAGCAGGGAGGACTGTAATTTGGGAAAAGCTATCCCATTGTTGCGCGTGCTGGAGCACCAACTGAAGGCGGTGTCTTCTATGTTTCAAAATGATAAAAAAAAAGCAAGACGCTTTTGTTTTGGCGGAGAAAATATTAGAGCGCCTACTTGGCGATGAACGTCTTAAAATGATCCACTCAGAACCGCATTACATTTGTACTACTATTCTGGATCCACGCTACAAAAAGGCGCTGGCAGGCAGAGCATTCTTTCCTTTTGGTGATGAAGATGTTACAAAGTACAAACGTTGGCTAGCCTTGTCAGCCATGAGGTTTGAAAGAGAACGGCAGAACATTTAAGGAAAAGGCAGTACATCTGCATCAGCAGGCCTTCCCCAGTCAAAAGAATCCACTTCTGCACCTGTGGCAAAAGGGACCTCTCAGCCGTTAAAGACACCGGCAACCGGATCATCTGCACCAGACACAACAGTAACATTGGGTGAAGAAGAGGATTGGCTGAATCAGCTTGGGTTTGGTTCTCAAAAGGTCCCAGCAAAAAGTAAGCAAAGTGGAGGAACCGTGGAGAACCTTCAGTCGATGGTGCAGGACTATCTGAATGACTCAACAGAGGTCTATCTTAATGCTGACCCATTGGCGTATTGGCATGGGAAAAAAGAATTGTTGGCACAGATCTCCAACCTGGCTATAAACTACTTGTCTTGCCCATTCGCAAGCGTGTCTTCTGAACGTGTTTTCTTTGCTGCTGGTGGCATTGTAACTTGCAAACGGACCCGCCTCTCGCCCAAAAATGTGGAGAGGTTAACAATGATCAAGATGAATCAGCACCTCATACCACCAGATTACAAAGTACGAGAATGCACGCCGGAAGAAGACGAGGAGGACAGCAACTTAGATGAGGGAATTTCTTCTCAGTTAGGTCACACTGACCTACTCCTGCCTAAATTCGCTGAGTATGAGGACAAACTCTTATTCCCTGACACCGAGCCCTGAAAATGAGCCAATGAATCAATAACTTTCTTTTTCGTCCTTATTCACTTTTATTCCTGGGTGTCTGTCTTTCTTTGTTTTGCACAGTTAATATAATTAAAACTTTAATCACCTAATCACAAAAACAAGCCCATCAGCAGAACTGTCTTCACTTATTTGCTTATTGATTTGAAGGTGCCGCAGTCTGCATTCCTCAGGTTCACAAGTCCACAAGAACATGCTCCTCTATCCTCCTCCTCCAGACTCCTATTTCCCTCAAAGCAGAGGGCTGGATTACGCCCAATGAAGAAAGACTCTGCACTTGTGGGGGTGTTCTACTTCTTTGCGGGTGAGTTGGCAGGTCTTGGGGCATTGCTGGGAAGGTCTAATACCGGATAAAACTGGTTTTGACCAAATCAGACTTCAAAACGTTTTTGACTTTTTGCTCACTATCATGTTTTCAGGGGCCTGTTTGGGAGGCTTACTGGTGTTTGTGGGTGGCTTTTGGGGTCTGGGAGCACTGCTGGCACAGTCTAATTTTGATTGCATTTGCTTTTCAGGAAATACATGGTGGAAAACGGGACTTATGACCTAGCTGCACAGCGCGTTTGGACCGAAGGCCGATAAATATTGTAAGTATGAGATTTTCCTTTTTGGCTGTTTGGGGGTGTTGTGCTTTTTTGCGGGTAGGTTGGCGGGTCTTGGGGCATTGCTGGGAAGGTCTAATACCGGATAGAAGTGGTTTGGACAAAATCCATGAGGAAAAAGTTTTTGCTATTTCTGACATTTTGCTCAATGTAGCGTTTTCGGGGGCCTGTTTGAGGGGCTTCCTGGTGTTTGTGGGTGGGTTTTGGGGTCTGAGAGCACTGCTGGCTATTGATACTTTTGATTGCAAGAGGTTTGAAGCGAATCCATGGTGGCAGAGGGGAGTTAGGGCCTTGCTGCAGAGCGCGCACGGAGTGATTTTGGAAATTGCCATGAAAATGACTAGGTCCCCATTTTTGTACTTTTGCTTTTTGGCTGTTTGGGGGTCTTCTACTTGTTTTCGCCTGGGTTGACGGCTCTGGGGACATTGCTGGGAAGCTCTAATACCGTATAAAAGTGGTTTGGACCAAATCGGAGGCAAAATTATTTTTGCGTTTTTGCTGACTTGCTTGTCTTTGAGGTGCTCTTTGGGGGGTTCCGGGTCTTTGTGGGTGGGTTTTGGGGTCTGGGAGCACTGCTGGCACAGTCTAATTTTGATTGCATTTGCTTTTCAGGAAATCCATGGTGGAAAACGGGACTTCTGACCTAGCTGCACAGCACGTTTGGACCGAAGGCCGATAAATATTGTAAGTATGAGATTTTCCTTTTTGGCTGTTTGGGGGTGTTGTGCTTTTTTGCGGGTAGGTTGGCGGGTCTTGGGGCATTGCTGGGAAGGTCTAATACCGGATAGAAGTGGTTTGGACAAAATCCATGAGGAAAAAGTTTTTGCTATTTCTGACATTTTGCTCAATGTAGCGTTTTCGGGGGCCTGTTTGAGGGGCTTCCTGGTGTTTGTGGGTGGGTTTCGGGGTCTGGGAGCACTGCTGGCTATTGATACCTTTGATTGCAAGAGATTTGAAGCAAATCCATGGTGGCAGAGGGGAGTTAGGGCCTAGCTGCAGAGCGCGCGCGGAGTGATTTTGGAAATTGCCATGAAAATGACTGTCCCCATTTTTGTACTTTTGCTTTTTGGCTGTTTGGGGGTCTTCTACTTGTTTTCGTCTGGGTTGACGGCTCTGGGGCCATTTCTGGGAAGCTCTAATACCGGATAAAAGTGGTTTGGACCAAATCGGAGGCAAAATTATTTTTGCGTTTTTGGTGACTTGCTTGTCTTTGCGGTGCTCTTTGGGGGGGTTCCGGGTGTTTGTGGGTGGGTTTTGGGGTCTGGGAGCACTGCTGGCACAGTCTAATTTTGATTGCATTTGCTTTTCAGGAAATCCATTGTGGAAAACGGGACTTATGACCTAGCTGCACAGCGCGTTTGGACCGAAGGCCGATAAATATTGTAAGTATGAGATTTTCCTTTTTGGCTGTTTGGGGGTGTTGTGCTCTTTTGCGGGTGGGTTGGCGGGTCTTGGGGCATTGCTGGGAAGGTCTAATACCGGATAAAACTGGTTTGGAGAAAATCCATGCGGAAAAGCCTATTGGCACCTATTGTAACTTAGGGTTCATTAGGGTAACCCTAGCAGCAGGATTGCATGTGTTTCGGGGTGTTCTAGTTTTTTGCAACTGAGTTCTGGGGTCTTAAAGCACTCGTGGCAATGTGTAATTTTGGTTGCAAGTGATTTGAAGAAAATCCATGGTGGGAAAGGGGGGATTTGGTATAGTTAAAGAAAGCGTTTACCACTATTCCTAACTTAGGGCTCGTTAGGGTTAGCAGTATTTGTATTGCATGTGTTTGGGTGGGGGGCTGTTTGTGGGGGGGTTTGCGAGGCTTGGAGCGATGCTGGGTATGGATACTTTTGCTTGCTTGCAAGTGGTTTGAATGCAATCCACGGTGGGTAAGGGGGGATTTGGGCCTACTTTTACTTTCAAAGTACGTTTTGTCACCAGTTTTCTACTAGGCCTCGTTTTTTGAGATCTGATTGGGGGTCTTCTACATTTTTGCGACTGGATTTAGTAAGGATCTGGGTGGGAGCACTGCTGGGAAGGTCTAATTTTGTTCTAAAACACAGTTTACAGTACACCTAGCTTGAGGGGAAAGATCCGCTAAATTAATTTGCCCATACTTATTTATCCTTCAAAAGGAGACTCAGACAGAGTACGCACTTTCAAAAATATTGTACTGTCTATTAGGAAACTCAAAGTGTGACTTTTTGCACTACACAGCGTACATACCTTATATTTATTTGTCAGTGGTGTTCTAATATCAATTCCTGTTTTTCCATCAATAATTACAGGCCGGGTTTCAGTCTGTGCAATGGGAAAAAAAGGATGAAGTCAAGCTTCACTTTAGCCAGCCGCAATTCAGCATCCGCCAGGCAGGCAGTGGACAGGGTGTCTTCTGGTCACCAACATTGATGGACGAAGCGTCAGCTGGAATGGAGGAGTGCTGCTAATAAGAGGAATGGTTTGATGCGTGCAACTTACTTACCAAATTCAACAGGACAACTACAACAACATACAGATACAGTAGCCATTCTTTTCTAATTATTTTTTAAGTAATGTTATTGCTCTGAACTTCTATGAGTGTGACTCTGCATTTCTTGGATCTCTCTCTGCTTCTAAATTGATCCCTACAGCCATTCTATAGGTTTTACTTCGGCTATTTTTTTAACCTAATTTAATGTAAGAAGTGTTTCTCTGAGTGCAGAGATAGGCAAGTGAAAACGCTGCAGCCCTGTACTGTCGCATTCTGTCATTCACGGTTGTCGAAAGTACTACTTACTTTTCAGTAACAATGCATGCAGTAGTGCATGCACTTCCTTTATGTCACTTAAAAGAATTATGGTTAGCTTTGTACCCAAAGATTTCTTTATCTTCAATTATTGTTTGTCCATGCTGTGCTTTTTTTTTCTTCTCTCCAAAAACCTTTCCCAAAATCCCCCATTCCCATCCATTTTACAAACCCTAACCCTCTTCCCCCGGGCTGTGTGGTTTTGATTGATGTGTGACTAAATGACAGCAATAATTCCACACACTTGCTCGGGAGGATAAGGTCATAGCAACAGGCTGGTGAAGGAATCCGAGGATATATTCTAGACTTACTCAGCTTCACACTCAGTCACTATTGGCAAATGAAAGCAGATTTTCATGTGCGCCATGCCGCCATCAACTTGATAGGTAAGGTCATCAAGAACATCCTCCTCCTAGAAGTGGCAAATTATTACGCTGCTGTGTCCTTCACCTTCAGTACTATTTCTTGTAGTAGTAGCCAATGTCAAAGAAATTCAACGCAAGTACTAGTTATACTTTCAATACTTTACCATTTGTTAGGCTACATTGTGACACTGTTCTAGTGTACTGTCACCTGCTATATTCTCTATCGTACCGTTCTAATGCTACGGTAAGGACAAACAAGGTTTCATTTTCTTTTTTTGCAGATGCTGCAACTGCCACCGTGTAACACCACTAGTACCAAAGCAATGATGACATTTCATCCGCCCAGGATTGCCATATCACCATTTGACGTGCAGCCAGCCCTGTGCCTAGCCCTATTTCCAAACACAAATTACAGGTAAGATAAGCGTTTGGGGGAGGAAGTATAATGGAGTATTAGGAGAGACGAGAGACTGACGCTAGTACTAGTAAAGTCCTAGGACTATTGAATTCACTTACTCTGTGAGAGGCACTTAGTTTTGAAAAAATTTGGGCAATTAATTACACAACTTGAATCAAGATGCCACTTAAGTGTCACCAAAACAAAGTTACTGTTAAACCCCCACCCACCAGCCTTAAAAGCAGTAAAAAAAACACGTATGCTAAGATAAAGTTTAAAGTATATTTATATCCCTGACAAAAATAATCTCCCACAAGACCCAACCCACCCCCACTCCCTAACCCCAACGAATGTCCGTGAAAAGTCCAAAAAAGTTAAAAAACCCAACTCCCAATTCCCACCCCCCAGAAGTCTTTAAAAACGGGGCAAGAGACAGTCTCCTCCTACTACTGGCTGCTGCTGTTGAATTTCCGGGCCAGGTCGGAATGCTGCTTGCGGAGGGTCTCGAGCAGGGATTTTCATGTTCAGAAGCTCCTGCTCGAGGTAGGAAACCCTCAGGGAAAGGTGGTGCATACGTTTCTTGCAACTGCTGCGGGGGGCAGCTGATTTCTTAGCTCGGCGGTGGCGGGTGGCTGCGGTACCCCGGCTCCGTACCGCTGGAGACCTGCACTGACAGGGTGACCCAGGGAGCACGGAGGAGGATGCAGCTGTCCCGGTAGATGTTGTGGTAGTGGTAGACTGCGTGTCCCCCTCCTCCTGGGCCACCAGCCGGCGATATTCAGCTACAGTGGCCTCCAGCCTCTGTTGCCGGGCCCTTCTAGCCAGCTCCTTCCGGGTTGGTTTGGAAGGAGCATCTATATGAAGAAAGAAAGACATAGTCTGTAACAAATGCTCTAGGATTAACACAAAATGATTCAGCAGAAAGTTGTGTCACAGTAGAACTAGCAACTTGCAAGTGCAGTACATAACTATTGTGGCCAGTATCTATCTAACCTCCCACTTCTTCACCCTTGCTCTAACATTAGTGGGAGTTTAAGGAATCAATTCTACGAGCACTATGGACTCACTCCATTAGAGTCGACTATGACAGTACACCAGTCTTATTCTTCTTCTCTCTTGTTTAGCAAAATTGGTAAGTTAACTTCTGCAAGCCTGCATAATGCCAGCGCAGTCAACTTGCACCCGAGAAAAACAGACGCCCGCCATGATGAGTGAGACAGACTTGAGTTACTGTACCAGTCCAGTACATGCAGGTGGTGATGCTCTTACTTTTCTATTACGGGTGGCACTGAGAATACTCTGTTACAAGGGCTACTGATTAATTAATTTAACTTTCACCCTACAGTGCCAATGAATACTAGAAAAGGAAAATGAAGAAGATAAACAATCTGATTATCTATCACTGCACATGGTATGTATTTACTTACATATGGGATGACTTTAGGTGCTTTGCTTTTTATTGAGTGAACAGTGATACATCCACACATGAATGACCGAGTTCTACTAAACTTATTAACAGAGGTAGTGAGTGGCCATCGTAATAGCCGGATATATGCTGTGCTTGCAATACAAACTACTGCTACTGTTCATGGTAGTATTCGGACAAAATTACAACTTCTTTTCCTTGCCTTTCCTACACTGGGACGGACGTGCGGGTGCGGTGTTACATGCTCTTCAAAGTAACACTTAGTTCATCCAGTAACCGTCTACTCTCTCTAGATACACATATGCTATCTAAGAGTCAGATAGTACCATGATCCAGGTATCCATCCATTCAAACTATGGCGCAGATTAGTATTGCGGATTTCCTGCATCCTCCGGGCCGGCGGAATCCACCGCCGGCCCAGAGGATGCGGGAAATCCGCAGCAGACTGAAAAAGACCCCCCACCAGATTAGGATGGCTGGGGGATCGTGTTTTCAGTCCGCAGCTTTTCCGCCGCGGTCGCCTCCCGTCCACGGCGGAAAAGCACTAACATGGCTGGCGGTATCTATCAGACATCGCCAGCCATATTAGGATGTCTGGAGGAACATGCCTTTACACAGCGGCATTGCTGACGTGCAAAGGCATACAGATTTTTGTTTGGGGCCCGTTGCGGGCCCCCAGAGGTGAAGGGGGGTGCACATGGGGGGTACCTATGGTACCCCCCTGCATTTGCCTGCACAAAGCGGCAGGCACCGCGCGGTGCCTGCCTATTTGTGCATCCAAATGCACAACTTACATTTTTATCATTGTGGCGGGTGCTGCTGCTTCAAGCAGCACCCGCCGCACCGCCGCTGCCCCTGCGGACGGTCCCTCCTACTCTATGGTGGCGGACGGACTCAGGTCCGTCGCCATCATAATAGGCCCCTAAATGTCAATCATTCTTCTTCATGTCTCTCATGTGGACAAACCTTACGTTTTCTCACGGGGAGCAGCACACTATGCAGTCTGCAATCTCAATAAGTAAGGAATATAAGAGCTTACCACTGCCCGCCACTACCGTGGCAAACCCCACAGCAGTTTCCTCCGGCACTTGCACCTCCTCGTCCCCAGAGCTTCCCTCCACCTCCGCGCTGGGCCCAGCACCAGATGTTCCACCTACAAAGTACATTTAAGAATGTTAGATGTCATAGGCATACACCACTCACTAGTATTTTGTCTAGGAATGAAGAAATGTGTATACAGAAACCAATCTAATAACTTGTGACTGTCTACTTTTTCCAGGGAAGGGTGTTGTCTTGCTGCACTTTTTGGCACAACTGATGAATGCTTGCTTTTTAACACGCACCATTTTCCTCATAACAGACAGAAGCTTCATCAGGACGAAGGGACCAATGATTCAGCACCAAAAAGAAAAATGAAAGTTCAAACCAGGTGAGGGCTCGGCTCGCCCACAATAAATGTGTGGAATAAAAAATGAGTATAAGCACTTTTCCATTTTTAATCAACCGTTTATGTTTTATGACAAGCTTGATTTTAATAAATATTTTTTCTTTTAATAAAGCTTTAAAACTTAAATAGACTCTGTGGTTTTTGGTCATGAGTGAATGAGCAAAAGGTTTTGCAATTTGCAACGATGAGTCCGTGCCTCTGACACTTCTGGACTCTGACTCCGTACTCTTGTCCTGCATTGGATAATCATCATTGGGGATCAATCATCGATGAATTTGGGAGCTAAATGACTTTGCCACACTATCTAGTCAGTAAGGAGATTGGGGGTTCTTCAAAGTCTGATATCACTGAGGTATGTGGAAAGTCTTACTGCGCCTATTATAATTGATAAACAATGCACTATTTAGTGTCCATAGTTCTGTTTGTGCAGATTTGTCCCTGCAACAGTAGTAGAATGGATTGTCCTCCTATCCAAACCAAAAGTAAAGTAGTATCTTATTCTTTCTTGGTGGTCATTCACCTTTTTATTGTTGGCAATTGTCAAAGCATAAACATTTAGAAGACTTGAAAATACATTATGGACAATCCCAGAGGACTGCACTCAATGCATAGAGCTATTGCTGACTAAAATGGGAGTCCATTGGAATTGCCAAATGTGCAATCTTAGTTAGCTACACAGACAGACTAATAAGAATAATCTAGTAATACCACAGGGAGTCATAGTCGAGGCAGGATAAGAATTTAGATACAGTCTACAAGAAGATCAAAGACGTTTTAGAAAAAATCGAATGAGGAATGCTAGGAAAAAATAGGTACTCTATAATAAAATTAAAACTTACCGAGGCCAGCAAAGGAGCCCTCGCCTGACCGATCCTGTTCAGCAGCAGCAGCAGCCTCCTCCAATGCCCTCTTGCCCCTGGGGGGAGCTGATGTACAACATGAAAGAAAGAAAGACCAGAAAACATGGATGATATTTGTCAACCAAATCAAACATTTCAAAAGAACATTAACAAAATATTTTGGCGAAATAGAAAATAGACAACTATTCCACGGGATGTATTGACCGATCTCATGTGGTCTACTACGTTATTAGTATTGCTTGATTTGCGGACCGTCGACTTGGAAAGTTCTTATGTAACTCACTAAACAAACTACTAAACAGGTTCGCCTAGGCCCGCAGGCAGCAGTCTGCAGCACTCGAAGTGACAGACAAAGTCCATCGTGATTGCAGATAAGCGACAACACTAAAAAGTTTCCTACTACATTAACCAGTCATTAAAATACTCAAACTATCAATCAACCACCACTATTTCTTCTTATCGCCAAGTGTACAAAGGAAGGACTGGATTTGAGTCTGTAGGGGCTGATTTAGAAGCCCCTTGCGGTTCTTTTGCTCCATTGTTGCGTGACTTTTGTGACGCAGCGGCAGAACAAAAGAGGCGCCATAGTGCGGCGTATATTAACAACGTGAAGCATATGGGAGATGCATCACGTTGTAAAGCCCTGCGCCATCAGGGGGCGTTCCGGCGCAAGGGAGGGCGTTCCTGCGCAGGAACGCATCCTAAAAGTGGCTGAGGGAAATCTACAATATTTCAATCAGTCACTTTGAGGACAATGATGCATGACTCAAACCCTGCGCCTGCTTGAAGCAGACGTACAGCTTGACGCAGCATTGGGGAGATAGGGCACCCCAGAGTATTGCTGGAGCTGCGCCATCGTTGCGACGCAACTCCAGCAATGCGCTGCCTTTACGGCACAGATGCGTAACGCTTTGGTGACGTTTTGGGCGCATGGTGCGCCGCATTGTGAATACGGCGCACAAGGGGTGGCGGTAGCGTGGCGCACAATTACTGGCGCATCCCTGCTACTTTGCAGGGATGCGCCGGTAATTAAAAATCTGACCCTTAGTGTCTAGCATTACGCAGTTCTTTAAACTACACTCATACATAATTTCACAGGCCAATGAAATGAACACAAAATCGAAAACAAATAAGCATAGTAGCAACGCTACTGAGAAGGAGAGCAGTGCACCTGAAATGCACAGAAGATTTTGAAATATAATTTACCTACAATGTAATCAGCAGCATTATTGCTCTTGGTAAAAAACAAAAATTTGCAATATAATAACACACAGAGCAGGAGAAAACAGAGTAGTAAAGAAATAGCTACTACTACTCACCAAGCCCGGGGATCTCAAGGCCGAGCAGGTCGAGCAGATCGCGTTCCCGGTCCAGGACATCCGTCCAACGGTGGGTGGCCTGGTTGTAGGTGCGCCGGACCCGAGAGTGTTGGTACATGGCCTGGCACACCTTCACACACCGCTTCCGGCGCTCCTGGATCCCGTACCCGCTAGCGATCTTGCCGCCTGCCATGATGGTCCTGGGGAGGTGGCGCTGAACATAAAAAATTAGTGCTGCCACCTCCTCCGCGCTGAAGATCTCCCGGGCTGTGACTGTCTCCCCCCTCAAACGCCCGCACGGGAGCCGGGCACGGGGTGCGGGACCCTTCCCCTTCTCAGGATGCTTCCCGGCTCCCTTTACCATGGTCTGGGCAGAAAGGAAGCTAAATAATAAAGAAGAAATAGAATAAGGAAGAAGAAAAGAAATTAAAAGAGTTTAAAAAAGTAGTTTAAAATTAACCAAAAGTAGCAGAAAACACAAAAATATAGAGCTAGAAAAATAGAGGGATAGATAATAAGTAAAATAGATAAAAAAAAACTTCAAACAAGCAAAGGATGGGAGAGATTCAGAGAGGACACAGAAAGCATGCCCAGAACCATAGCAATGAATGGGAAACAAGATGGCCGTGCCCGTTCACGACCGCGTGGGTAAGTTCGCGCGAGATTTTCCTCGCGATCACACGCGAAATTGTATTAGCGAGCCACACACTTTGCGAGATAACACATCGGACCCGAAAACGGAAATACGTCACGCAAACAAGATGGCCACGACCATGTACGACCGCGAGGGTAACTTTGCCTCGTTGCGCTACCAGCGGCTCGCTAAAACGCACAAAACCACACGAACTAACACGCCGCAAAAAAAACAAATTGCATATTCGTACGAATTTGCGGCTTCCGAATTCGATCTCCCGCAAATTCGCGCCCCGCGAATACCGCGAAATTGCAGAAAAACGAGTTTTGCAAAACTGAAAGCACTCAGCAGGTGCAAAAGTTCAAACTCATCATTAGTAACCATTCCCTGTAGTGCTTCCTGAGGGGCCCCTCCAGAGTTCAGTTGCCTACTTGCAACTATACTATGACCCTGCTCTGACCCTCACAGCAGGCTCATAGAATAGCTACAAGTAGGCCACAGAGGTCCTGGGAAAAAAAATTGCACTGCAACAGAAAGCAAATTACAGATAAGGAAGCAGGTGCCAGACTGGAATTTTAAAACAGTGACACATTAATAAATCAACCCCAAATTAATTCATGTCAGTTGAAGCAGGGCAGGTGTGCTTACTTCCCCCCCCCCATAATCTACAGTGATGAACCAGAGGGTGGCATTGATGTACCAGAGGGTGGCATGGGTGAAACAGAGGGTGGCAGTGGTGAAACAGAGGGTGCTGTGAACCTGTGATGATGAACCAGACGTAGAAACAACATAGTCGCGACCGTTGCGAGCCTACAAGTAAGTTCGCAATTGCGAACTGGTACAAAACCCTCGCGAACTGGCAGAAACCCTTGCGAACACAAAAAAAAATCCGCAAATTCGCGAGAGTTCGCGAATTTTGCAGATTGTGAATTCGCATATACGCAAATTCACGAACGCCAGATTCGCAAAATTCGCCCATGCTTAGAGAGGATTGATCTGCCCTTATTGTCCCTTCTGGCCCAATAAGGGCAGTAATGAGAGTACTCATGTGGTATGGTAGTCTGTGTTTTTGAGTGATAACATCAGGTTTAGTCTTCCTCATTTCGATAGAAGCTCAACTTTGAATTCAGTGAGACAAAAAAAATTGAATCACTGAGGAGCACTTGTGGACCTAGTCAGAGGTATGAGCAGGGCCACTGGAATTATGTGACTATTTGGCTGCACCGACTTTCGCACAATTATACATTTTCTGCGTTAGCCACATGATTCATCATCAGCACCCTAATCTGCAGATTTGAACGAAAAAAGCCTTGTTTCTAGCTCAAACGGCTCAAAAGTTACCAAAAATGTAGCGACAAGTTTGAAAACCTAGAATGGTCACCTGTTACTTATTGCTAAATGTTGGTATTCAATTTGTACTAATGGTGTGGAAGCCACTCTTGCTTCCCTCTGCACCTCTCTTGCCTCTTTCTGCTTTTCTGTTGCTTCTTTCTGCATGTTTCTTTCTTTTTCTACACTTCTCTTGACCTCATTCTGCAAATCTCTTGTACTTTTGGCTTCTCTCTTCCCTCTTTCTGCACGTCTGTTGCCTCTTTCTGCACCTCATTTGCTACTTTCTGTACCCCTCTTCTGTCTTTCTGCACCTTTTTTGCCTCTTTCTGTACCTCTATTCCTTCGTTCTGCACTTCTTTTGTTTCTTTCTGCACCTGTTTTGCTTCTTTCTGCACCCCTCTTGCCTCTCTGTCCACCCCTCTTACCTCTTTCTACACATCTTTTGCTTCTTTCTGCACTTATTTTGCTTCGTTCTGCACCTCACCTGCCTCTTTCTGCACCTATATTGCCTCTTTGTGTGCCTCTGTTGCTTCTTTATGCACTTCTCTTGCCTCTTTCTGTACCCCTGTTGCTTTATTCTGCACTTTCCATGCTTCTCTCTGCACCTGTCTTGCTTCTTGTTCCCTGTTGTCTCTTTCTGCACTCATCTTCTCTTTTTCTGTACCTTTCTTGCCTGTTTCTGCATCTCAGTTGGCTCTTTCTGCAGTGTTCTCATTTCTTTCTACATCTCTGTTGCTTCTTTCAGCAACTCTCTTGCCTCTTTCTGAAGTTATCTTACCCATTTCTGCACCCTTCCTGCCTCTTTCTGCACCTATCTTCCCTATTTGTAGAAGTCTCTATTCTCTTACTATACCTCTTTTTCCTCTTTCTGTGCCACTCTTGCCTCTTTTTGTACCTCTGTTTCTTCTTTCTGTACTCCTCTTGCCTCGTTCTGCACTCCTCATGCCTCCTTCTGCACCTCTGTTGCTTCTTTTTGTACTTCTATTGGTTCTTTATGCACTGCTGTTGCATCTTTCTGTTTTCCACTTACCTCTTAGAGCACAACTTTTTCTTCTTTCTGTACTTCTCTTTCCTTTTTCTGCACCCCTCTTGCCTCTTTGTGCACCTCTGATGCTTCTTCCTGCACTTCTATTGGCTCTTTCTGCACATGCCTTGCTTCTTTCTGCAGCTGACTTGCCTCTTGCAGCCCTTCTGTTGTTTTTTCTGCAGATCTCTTGCCTCTCGTACCTCACTTGCCTGTTTCAGCACCTCTGTGGCTTTATTCTTCAGATCCCTTGCCTCTTTCTACACCCTTCTTTTCTCTTTCTGCACATCTCTTACCTCTGTCTGCACCCCTGTTCCCTCTTTCTGTACCTCTCTTGACTCTTTCTGTATCACTGTTGCCTCTCTTCTGCACTCGTCTTGCTCTTTCTCCACCCTTTGCACCTTTTTCAGCACCTCTGTTGCTTCTTTCTGCACTTCTCTTCCTTCTTTCTGTACCCCTCATGCCTCTTTCAGCACCTCTGTTGCTTCTTTCTGCACTACTCTTCCTTCTTTCTACATCCCTCATGACTCCTTCTGCACCTCTGTTGCCTCTTTCAACACCTATGTTGGTTCTTTCTGCACTGCTCTTGCTTCTTTGTGTACCTCACTTGCCTCTTTATGTGCTTCTCTTGCTTCTTTCTAAACCTCTGTTGCTTCTTTCAGCAATTCTCTTTCCTCTTTCTGCACTTCTCTTGCTTGTTTCTGCACCTTTGTTGCTTCTTTCTGCACCTCTCCTACTTCTTTCTGCACCCCTCTTACCTATTTGTACAACTCTCCTGCCTCTTTCTACGCCTCTCTTCCCTCTTTATGTACCACTCTTACCTCTTTCTGTACCTCTGTTGCTTCTTTCTCCACATCTCTTCCTTCTTTCTTCACCCCTCATCCCCCTTTCAGCACCTCTGTTGCTTCTTTCTGCACTCCTCTCCCTTCTTTATGCATCCCTCTTGCCTCCTTCTATACCTCTGTTGCCTCTTATTTCTTTCTGCACTGATCCTGCTTCTTTCTGCACCTCACTTGCCTCTTTCTGCACTTATCTTGCTTCTTTCTACACATCTGTTGCTTCTTTCAGCAATTCTGATGACTCTTTCTGCACTTCTCTTCCTTCTTTCTCTACACCTATTGCCTCTTTTTTCACCTCTGTTGGTTCTTTCTGCACTGCTCTTGTAGTGTAGTTCCTATTTTCCCAATAGGCCCTGCGCATTGGAATAACATAAACAGTAGTATGGACGTAGAAGTGCGGATCTTCCAGGTCTCCACTGACTATGCTAAACTTAATTGGTTTTGTTACCAACTAGCTCAGAGGTCACTGGAAACTTTCTTGACTGAATAGGAAGTGATCAGCTTCCCTGGTACAGACAAGAAGGGATTCAGTTTTCCAACAACCCCATAAACATGACAACTTTGCTCCTTAGAATAAGAGTCAATCTCTAGAGTCGTGTGAAACAATAGACAGTTATTTTACTCAGTCAGTTTTGTACAGATTATTTTCACCAAAGTGCAGAGAATAGAGAGACGGGCGTTTTCAATAAAAGGTATTATTTATTGAACAGTCTTTCTTCTCGTACAAGAGAAATGAATTGCCACAATTGCAAGACTAGTTATTATAAAAAAGTTTGTACAGTAAAATGAGTATTGCAAAATAATACTGTAAAAGCATTGATATGGTTTCTTAGCCATACAATGGTTTAAAATGAATAAAACATATATACAGTTATATATACATTTAGCTAACATACTCAACTGGTGCTTCTAACTACGCCTACCCCAGTGTACCTGACCTAAGCCTAATACTTGGGAGGGAGTAAGTAAGTAGCAGTTTTACTTAAGTTGGTTTTGCCAAGGTTTGCTTCAAGAATTCTCTCTAAGGGTTTAGTCAACACCATACCTCTGAAATAGAATGTTGGAGGTCTGGTATCTCCTTCCAGGGACTCGATATCCCAGTCACTCGCAAGAGTAGGCTGGAAACGCCGGAGCTGGATTTCTCGGCAGGAGAAAAGACAGCGTCTCTCTCAGCGCGTCGAGGAAGAGGAGGAGGGGCAGCGTCCGCGGGCAGCTTGCATCTGCTGGGCTCTTCTGGGGACAGCTGTTCTGCTCCTATGTGCACCACACCATCGTTCGCTCGTTATCAGCGATAGCAGTAGCGATAGTAGCAGCCGTGTTAGGGTCAGCTGCATCAACGATGGTATCATCAGCATCTGCTTAAGGCAACGTTGGTAATATTTATACCTGAAAGGTGCCTGGTTTGACGTAAGTTTTTGGACATAAGACGTCAATAAAGATGTCACTAGGAAGTGATCGTCTCTCAGTGCTCATTAGAGTTCTATTACTAATCAAAACATAGCAAGCGGGGCTTTCCCAGGTTGCTGAGTTTTTATCTTGTTGAAAAACTCGGAGTGTAATCTTGGAATCTTAGATAATGGCTTCTGCTGTGTCATTTGCACTAATGAGCTGCAAAGGAAGTTGCAGAGGAAGCGATTCTGAAATGTGGCTCTGTTCGTGTGAGGCCAGAAACGAGTTTCTGAATATTGCATTTGATCGGTTATGCCAATATAGGGGAATAAATGGATTATAGCCGTATAGGGGCATAAGGTCACAGTATCGATCAGGGTCCTAGATTAGAACGCGACACTCTGGCTTCTTTCTGCTCCTCACTTGCCTCTTTATGCACTATCTTGCTTCTTTTTAAAACTATGTTGCTTCTTTCAGCATTTATCTTGCTTCTTTCTGCACATCTCTTCCTTCTTTCTGCACCCCTCCTTCCTCTCTCTGTACCTCTCTTGCCTCTTTCTGCACCCCGCCTACCTTTTTCTGTACCACTCTTGCCTCTTTGCACCTCTGTTGTTTCTTTCTGCACTGCTCTTACTTTCTGCTCCTCACTTGCCTCGTTCTGCCCCCCTGTTCCCTGTTTCTGCACCATTCCTGCCTGTTTATGCACTTCTCTTGCCTCTCTCTGCACCTCTGAGTTAGAGGTTGTTTTAATCCCCCTGCTCTATCATGTACTAGGGCCTTACAGTGGAGGTCATGCCAATCGCAGGGATACCCCAACCCATAGTGTGCCCTAGTGTATGTAGTTGTTTTAACTGTATTCTTAGTGTCTTTCAGCATAGCACTGGCTCCGGTCCTGGTTAGGTAGAGTCAGTTACCACCAGTAGCAGTCAGTAAAAAGTTGGGGGCACAGGATGAGTTTGAAACAAGGCCTTTTTCTACAACTGTGTTGGTTCTTTCTGCATATCTCTTGCTTCTTCCTGCACTTTTCTTTGTATTTCTAGACTTCTGTTGCCTCTTTGTGCATTTCTCTTGCTTCTTTCTGTGCTTTTCTTCCTCTTTCTTCACATGTCCTACCTCTGTAGGCATAGTTAGAAATTATTGTTTAAAAAAAACCTTAGAAATTCAATTAAAAAAACCATAGGTTTCAGGGACGTTATAGTTAGAAATCATCATTTAAAAAAACCTTTGAAATTCACTGAAAAACCCATAGGTTTCAGGGAAGTTATAGTTAGAAATTAGAATTTAGAAAACCTTTGGAATTTGCTGAAAAACCATAGGTTTCAGGGATGTTATAGTTTGAAATGAACATTTAAAAAAACATAGAAATTCACTGATGAAAACATAGGTTTCAGGGAAGTTATAGTAATTGGACATTTCACTCATGCAAAACCTGAGAAATTCGGCTGTTATAGTTAGTTGAGCTAACTATAACTTGCGCCACCGCAATGCACTGCTGATGATGTTACATATTACATCATTCATGACATGGTCACTGACATCACTGATGACATCTCAAATGCAGCCATAGTTAAATGCTTTACATTTAGGGCATTTGACAAAACCCTTAAATGTAAGCCAGGTACTTTTTTGTGAGCTTTTGTTGGAAAAATAACTCTGGGCTATCAAATTCCCCAAGGATGGTATTTTTCTGTATGTAATGTTTGCATGGTCTGGAGAATGGTGTTTGAGTTCATGGTCTTTCTTTAAAACATTCCAGTGTTTAGTAATTACTTGTTTGATGATTTTATTTGAACTTTTGAAATCCGTAATAAATCTGCTTGATTCTGCTGTTGAGTCTGTTGATGTAATCATTTTTTAGGCAGCAATAGATTGTCAAATTCAAATTCAAAAAGTGCTTTATTCGAGTATTACTCATAAAAGCAAGACATACAAACATATAATAAAAAGCAATTAAATTTACATAGTCAATTAGACAAAGCACATTACACAATTTAAGCAATTTAAAAACTATGACACATTACACAATTTAGACAATTTAAAAACAATGACACATCATATATACAGGTGCAAAGATCATTACTATTAAAAATACCAGAGGGATGATAATCACAATAACAATATAGAAATCTCAAAAATTCATTACATTAAAAGTTCAAGCCGATGATACATTAAATAAGCATTAACAGAGAGTAGACAAAAGTCTAGCAGTCTCTGATCAGCTAAAAGATTTACAGAGAATAAACATTAGTTTAGCAGTCTCTGGCTATTACTAAGCAGTTACAGAGAATAGACAATTGTCTAGCAGTCTCTGATCAACTTGATAGCGAGTAATTAGCTTACCAACAGTCTCTGCCTTAAAACCCACGCCCACCCCAAGTACTTTGCAGTGGCAATATTGATCCATTCTTCAGTGGTGGATTTTACAATACGCAGCGCCACCATGCTACTTTTTGTGCCTAAATTCCTGCACATAGGAGCCAACCAGGCTCGCCTTGGGGCGAAATATACTGGGCAACAAAACAAAAAGTGACCTAGAGTTTCTTTTCCTACCCCACAGGCTGGACAAATTGCTACACCCCCAGATTTCCATTTAGATGTTAAATTACGAAGGGGGAGCGAGCCTGCCCTCAATTGGAATAGCAGTTTCCTGTCCATGGGGTTCGTTATGTAATCCCAATACTTTTCATAAATGGGGTACATTTTAACTTCTAGATAACTAGTGGTCATGGTTCCACTATTAGTATTGAGCATACTCCTATTGGCAACATATTCCCAAAAAATGTTTTTTAAAACAGACTTAGTGGGAAATGAAGCCCCAGCAGGATCGGTCCATAAAGCATTTAGTCCTAAATTGAACAATGCAATCTTTAGTGTTTTAAACCATCTGATTTTATTATAATGGTCAGCTTTAATAACATCAATGAACCGGTCCGCGTAGTGGGAGAGCTCTGGCGTAGTCCAAAGTCTACGCCAGAATAGTATCGGACGTAATTTAGCCTTTTCCGAAATTTCTCTCCTACCTAACTCGTAACGCAGGGGCAATAGCGGACTGCTCTGTGGGGTACCTGTCAATGACCTTAAACATTTATTTTCTGATATTTGGAGTTCATGGAGATTTTCGTGCCCCCATAGCTCCGCACCATACAAAGCAGACCCAATTGCTTTTGCCTCATATATTATCAAGGGTGGTTTGATAAGTTTTGTCAGTGATTTCCTATGTTCCTTGATTATAGTGCCGGCTAGCTGCTTGTGCCTTAATGTAGCAATATTAAGATGTTGCTGCCACTTATTGTCATTGGAGATCAAGATCCCCAAATAAGTGAAGGATTTTACAACTTCCAGGATGCGACCACTCATGGAAATTTTTGATTTAAAGTTTCTATGTGGGTTAAAAGCCATGAGTTTTGTCTTGGACGCATTCACCTCAAGTCCGCGATCAACACAGAACTCATCAAATATTGCCAATGCTTTTTGTAAACCACTTGGGGTTTTTGATAAAATTAAGGTGTCATCGGCAAACATTAAAATAGGGACTTTCTCACCAGCAAGAGAAGGGGCATCCACAGCCCGAGTTTGCATGCGGGAAACAATACCATTAATAAAAAGGGTAAACAAAGTAGGGGCCATTGAACATCCCTGCCGAACCCCGCGCTCAACAGGAAATTCGGCAGTGTCATTCCCATATCCTCCCCATCGTATTTTGGCATAGTTGCCCTCATGCAGTCGCATAATTAAAATCAACAGATCCCCAGGGACCCCTAGTGTCTCAAGCACTTCCCACAGTTTAGCCCTAGGTACCAGGTCGAAGGCAGCCCGCAGATCAACAAATGCTGCATACAGGCTACCTCCGCCTAGCACCACGGTCTTCCACTGTATCAGTTGAAAACGGAAGACTTGATCCACAGTACTGGTTGCCCTGCGAAATCCAGCCTGGAAGGGGGATAGAATGTTGTATTCATCAGCCCAATCGAGCAACCTATTAACAATTACTCGCCCCACTATTTTCTGAATGGTGTCTATTAAACTAATGGGGCGATAATTACCGGGCTGAGCTCGATCTCCTTTCTTGTATATAGGGATGATTACGGCACCCCGCCAGGTTACTGGGCTATCTGCCCCTCTGGTAATCAAATTTATTAACAAATGAATGTATTTGCACCATCTTTCAGTATCATTCAAAAAAACATCTGCCGGAACCCCATCAATACCAGGGGCCCGCCCACTTCGAACTGTATTAAGGGCAGTGACTATTTCGTTCTGCGTGAAGATGTTATCCTCTGTTGGTAAAAAAGGCAGGCATCTTCTATCTACTGTCTGATCTCTGGAGGCGTACTGTTCACTAAAGAACTTGACCCATGCATCCTGAGGGACATTATTAGTACTAGCCTCTTCTAACCTGTCGTTTCCCCATTTGACTATATGCCAAAATAACCTAGAGTCCTTTCGATCACTTGCATTTTTTAAGTTGTTCCAGTGTGCCTCATCCCAATCTTTTTTCGCTTTTGCTATGCACTGTTTATATTGCTTCCTGGCTAATCTAATAGCCTCTAGATTTTTATTTTTGATAGCATCACCCAAGGAGGTTCTTGCCATCCTACATTCGTGATTGTACCATCTTGCGGGTCTATAGGCACAGATCTTCTTTTTATTTACCGGTTTCAGAAAGTGGCATTTGATTTCATTAAAAAGAACTTCATGGACCTTGGTAACAATGTTTTTGCTAGGAGGGAGCCCAGCTTCACCCTCAAGGGCCATGATAGCCTTGTCGGTTGCCATACTTATTTTTTCCAGAACCAGCTGATCTGTCCACCTCAGCCTGCGTAAGTCATTTGTTGGCACAATCAGCGGGGGTAAGGAATCAACAGAAGTACTAGGAGCAATAACATCAGACAGCTACCATTTATGGAGAACACATAGAGGGTTGTGGTCACTCTCGAGCCTTTCCTTAACCTCCATATCAGTAATAGATGACCATAGGGACATACTGCATATAACATAGTCAATACAGCTCTTAGATCTTCCATTATTAAAAGTCATGGCTGATACTCTGTCTGACTTAGTACGACCATTCAAAGCCCTTAACCCATGTTCAAGGCACATAGCATTCAAACCTAAGATATCCTCGGTCCAGCGAGTTATTGGGGTTAAGTCAAGTGCAGGGATTTCCCAGATCTTATCTTCCTCCGCACCTAAAAAAGCCTCACCAGTATCAAGGGGTTCAAAAGTACGATTTAGGTCTCCTGCCAGTATAATGTTGTTCCCAGAAGAGTGGTTATCTAGGAAATTATACAGAGAAGATAGGACCACTGATTTACCAGCACTTCCTCCTCTAGCATATATATTATAAATGTCAATGGAGGTGGATGAGTCCCTCGTAAGTCTAATGAGCTGAATATCTTTATGATTAAGCTCCAGATTTTTTACTACGATCTTCAGGGACTGGCGGACCCATATAGTGAGTCCCCCCATTGGTCTCCCTTTGGGGCCCTTAGTGGCCGGTACATAAAAATTCAAATACCCCAAAGCAAAAACAGGATCACAGGCCCATGTTTCTTGAAAAATGCAAACATCATACTTGCTGACAAACCTAAACCATTCTCCACAGTCCATTTTGGAACAAAGCCCAGCTACATTCCAAGATAATAAGTTCCCGGAAGCATATTCCGCACTTATTTCAGAACTGTGATCAATCCCATTCAAATTTGCGTCAACATTAGCATTGTCATTTACATTTGCAGAAATTAGTTCTACTGAAACATCAGGATTACATAACTCATTTGGTGTACCTATAGCTCGACTATGCCCCCCTATTATACAAGCAGCTGAAGGAATTTGCAGCAGAGGCATGCAATTAGTTGTTTGTCAATCACAAGCATCTAGATTGGAAAGGGCAGAAAATCTGTTTTCCAGTCCTAGACCCCACTCAACGGAACCAAAATTCTTACTGCCCCTTTTGGTTACAACGTTCCATTTTGTTCTTAGGGTGCTTGGATTGGGGCCTCTGCCTTTCCGGGGGTAGAAGAAGTCTAGAGTCAATGGAACAATAGAAGTAGATCGTCTCTGTGGAGGAAAAATATTAGGCAAGATGTTTGGTAAAACCTCAGGGTCAGAAAGATTGAGCACAGCGCAATCTCCCTTGAACTTTTTTTCCCCTGTTCCCAATCCACTCAACTCTTCTTGCGTTTACCAGTTCTTCAGCTAGTTGCTGTTTGCCCCACGGAGATATGGCCATGTTATTAGTTAGCCAAGATAAGGATTTATTTAGAAGTGATTATGTTGTTTCAACTTCACCGGGAGCCAGAGGGGGCACATTTGCTAGTACAAGAACTAGTGGCGAAGCTTCCACCACAAGCTCAAATGACCCTTTCGAGGTATTAGGTTCACCATTAAGATGGGCAGAGGGTACAGCACCAAAGGTATTATCCGGTGGATTTATCAGTGGAGCCACTGGGAGGATTGGGGCAACAGTAGGAATCAGTCCGTTGGATTTAATCGATTGAATTTCACTAACCAAGGGTTGAACACTGGACGTAATGACTTCTGGAAGTTTCCCCACTTCTCCCAAAGTTTTTCCAAGAAGGCCTTCCAGTTTGGTTACTTCAGCGGATAATTTGTCAATTTTACTTATCAGAGGTTTAACTAACCCTTTGATTTTTGTGTCCATCAAACTGCAACATTTCTGAAATTGAACATTAGAGAAGGTCACATAAGTTTCCCCAGACAAATCGTCCTCCTCCTCATCAGGAATTTTCCTTGGTGGTGTTGCAATTTTATTTTTAGCTGACCTTAATCCCACCCGTTTTTGTATAGATTTTCTTTTGCCCCCTGTAACCCTCGGTGCCGGAATAGGGACAGTAGTAGGGATGATGGACTCACTGTTCGTAGGGGTCACAGTCACCACTTCATTATCACTGTTGTCTTCAGTGCTGGCTACTATACCACTGGGCTGGATGGTAACAGTGTCCTGAGCGGAAGCATGTGCCACTCCAGAGAGGCTACTATTTAACAGATCAAAGGAATCCTCTGTCTCTTTGTCTACTAGTGGAGATTGTGTAGATGAATCTAAGCCCAAGGAAGACCTTCGATCGCTATTTATTTTCGCCACTACTTGGACAAGGTAGTTCTCCATGGTGTTAGTGACTGGAGTTAACCTTCTACCAGGCATGTATGCAGATGGATTTGGTTTAGAACTGAATGAGGGGTGAATGTTTTACCTGGAGGTCGATGGATCAGGAACACTTCGATCGTCTGTAGGCCTGTAGGCAGTTGGGCAGAATCCCTGGCCCAACCCAACCTTGGCCGACCTCGGACAGCCTCAGACGGCCCGCCCTTTGCCCGGGCTGCGCCCCGGGCGTCCCGCGAGGCGGGTCTCCTTCTCCCTTTATTCGCCTCTGCGCGCTCTGCTGACGCGTCTCTCGTCACTTCCCCCCGGAGCGGCGGCGCGGTTTCCAATGCCCAGATATGACTCTCGGCGGTGGCGGCTTGGGCGTCAGCTCTGGCGCGTTAAATTAGCCTGGAATGACTCTCGGCGGTGGCGGCTGACAGGTTAGTGCAGACGAGTCCCAGGATATGACTCTCGGCGGTGGCGGCAGGTAAGTATGTCTCTTTTTTCTTCAGTAACCCTTCTGCGTGCATCATCCAGAACAATTATAGGGTATCCTCTTCTTCAAAATCTGTCATACATTAAATCAATTTGATTTTCGTACTCATCCTCCTCGGAACAGTTCCCTTGAGCTCGCAGGAATTCCCTGTATGGAATGCTCCGTTTTAGGGCTTTAGGGGGTGTGCTGTTTGCTGATAAAATGCTGTTACATGCTGTGGTTTCACGGAAGAGGGTGGTATACATTCTTCCCTCTTTGATATAGATCTGTATATCGAGATAATCAATGGAGGTCTTACTGTACATATAGGTGAATCGTAGATTCAGGGAGTATTCAATGATGTCAAAACATCTTTAAGATCACTTTCTACCCCTTCCCATATCAAAAAAAGATCATTGATATAGCAGAACCATAGCACCACCATCTAGAAATAAATGCTCTTATCTTCTGACCACAGACAGTCAGCTTCCCGGAAACCCATTGTGAGGTTCGCATATGTAGGGGCAAAAGATGTACCCCTGGCAGATCCTTGTTTTTGCTTATAACATTTGCCATAAAAAATAAAGATGTTATTTGTTAGGCAAAAGGACATAAACTTAGGGACCGTGATCTCATAAAATATTCAAAATTCCTCAGGCCATCCTCATGACTTATTGAGGTGTAAAGAGAGACCACGTCCACCATTGCCATAATGTATCCAGATTTCCAAGGGATGTTATTGATACTTTTCAAGAAATCCATGTTATCTCGCATATATGATGGTAGATCTATTACGTACGGAAAAAGGGAAAATATCTATAAATCTGGATGTGTTCTCCAAAAGCGAACCACAGGAGCTAACAATGGGGTGACTAGGAGGAATATCTAAATTCATCTGTACTTTGGGCAACACATACAGGGTTGGGGTTATGGGATGTTTCACTTTTAGATATTGCAGTTCATCCTCATTGATGAGACATTCATCAAGCCATGATTGTAGTTTTGTATGGAAAGTTGACGTGATCTGGTGGATCGGATTGTTTTTTTAATTTTTCATAGTTGGTCGAATCACCGAACTGTCTTCTGACCTCTTGATAATATTTAATACAGCCCATCACCACAATGTTTCTGCCCTTGTCTGATTGCTTGATTATGATGTTACTATCTTCACTCAAATCTGTGAGTGCCCACCAATCCTCATTTCTCATGTTTCAATGCCTATGGTGTCTATTAATCTTCTCTTTGATGTAGATGTCTCTCAGGTTTTCTGCCACAAGTTCCTGAAAGACATCCACTCTGTTGCCAGGAGGTAGTTGTGGGCAAAATTTAGATTTACCTCCGCATTTACTGCTGACAGACATATCCGTTCTTATGCTCATTGTAGCACAGTAGTCCTAATTAGTTGCCACATCATGTAATGTTACCTGTGTTTCCTCTTCGCTCATCAGTTTATCTAAGACCCTCAGATGGTCAATATCATCTCCTGTAAAACTGGACAGAGACTGTGAAGGTTCTCTACTAGATGTTGGGGTGGTCCTGTTGGCAAAAAAAACGTTCTTAATTTCAATTTCCTGAAAAATTTATAGAGGTCCACCCTTGCTGAGGCCAAATCCATACCTGAACAGACCCGAATGTTAGTCCTTTGTGTTTCTCATTCAAGATCTTGTTGGATAAGTTGATTGCCAATTTGTCTTCCTTTAGATCAATGGGGTGAGTGCATTTTATTGTTTCATTTTCTTGCCACTCCCTTTGCCTCTTCCTGCTGTGCCTTGTTCTTTTAGTTCTTCTGTCTTGGGGGGTGGGGGGATTACTCCTCTCTCTATAATAAGCAAAGCGATTCCAAATTACAGTGCGCTCATTCAACCGATGCAGACAAGACGGGTGGAATCCAACCAAAAATAAATTTTATGACTAAAAGGATTTGCCGAACTCCAGAGATGCAGCTCAAGAGAGGTTTATTTGCACCACCACTACCACTCTCACATATTACATCACTCATGACATGATCAGTGACATTATGTCCCCTTGGCTCTTGAGGGTCCTCCGCATAAACAATGAAAAATGCCCTGGGAAAGTGATGTTCCCTGGGGCGTTAGGGATACAAGGAGGGGGCCCTGCACACACCCTCATTTATATCTGCACATGCCTCTGGGACCAGGCCCACAAGTGGATCGATTAGAAAAGAAACTTTTCAGTGGAAATTGCAAACCCAGCATGACTTCAGCCAATTCTTTTCATTAAAAAATGCTTTTTTGCCCCTGCGGAGTCTCTGTGGAACCCTCCCCAAGAGGCCAAGGGGGTCAGGGGTTTCTACCCTGCCCTCTTTTCCTTAATTTTAATGTTTTTTCCTGTGACTCAGTACATTTGAGTCACAAGATGGCTGCAAACTTCCTGAATTGAAGCATTGGCAGCCAATCAGATCTCATCATGAGATCACAAGTGTGGTTGTGGATCCTCCATATCACCAGTTGCATACCTGGTTTGAAGCATTGGCAGCCAATCAGATCTCATCATGAGATCACAAGTGTGGTTGTGGATCCTCCATATCACCAGTTGCATACCTGGTTTGAAGCATTGGCAGCCAATCAGATGTCAGCACGAGATCTCGGGTGTGGTCACAGATCCTCCACGTCCCCAGTTGTATAGCTGAAAAACTTTAAAATAACTCTGCAACTACTGAACGGATTTCACAAAAGGCACTTCCTAGAACCAACATCTACCTTCTTGCCAAATTTGGAGTACCTTAATTTAGCAGTTTGGGCTGCAGCCGTGTCTAAAGGGCCTATAGGAATTTACATGAGGAAAATATGCTTTTAAGCACTTCCTAGCTCTCATCTCCTGCTTGACGGATCACCCAGAAACTTTCAAGATAGTAGCTGAAGGGAGAGCTGCATTAGTTTTGACAATTTCCTGAAGATTCGTCAAATGACACAACAATTATTCACAAATGGAAAAATATTCTTCCTATGGAAACTAGGTTCTAACTATAACTACCAACTGCCTACCACCAGTAGGTAATATATTTATATATAGTCACAGAAAAAAACAAAGGTTACGGGGACATTATAGTTAGGCTCAGATTTCACTCATACAAAACCAGTGAAATCACCTGAGCTAACTATAACTTACGCCCCGTAAGGCACTGCTTAAGACATCACATATTACATCACTCATGACATGGTCAGTGACATCACTGATGACATCTTAAATTACATCTTTTTTTTTTAATGTTTTTTTTTCATTTTAACATAACACAACATGACAATCATGTAATTAACTGCACACATATCCAGTACCCACCCCCACCCCCTCTGGCATTGTCCATTCTTGTTAAGAATCGTCCCAGGGTGACTCGACATCAATAACAACAGTATATACACCCCTGCAGCATCTTAGGTACAGACATATCGGGTGTGCTCATGGAATTGTACAATCCTAGACATGAAACAGGTCCCTCACAGCCCCCCATCTAAACCGTGGTAGTGTCTCCATTTAGATCAAACCCTACGGAACTTCCTCGGGTACCCTCTAGCCTTGTAGGTCACCCTTTCGGCGGCCATGTACATGTCCAACCCTCTCCTCCATTCCTCTATCCCCGGCGATTCCGGGGACCCACAGTGTTTCGCTATGTCTCGCTTCGCCACCACTAGCGCCAACACTAGGAAGGTTAGTAAAGGTCTCGTGAGATCGACGTCGTTAGTCATACCCAGCAGGGCCAGTCTGGGTTCCGGCTGGAGATGGATCCCCCGCCACCTCGCTGAGTTCCACAAAAATGCAAGTCCAGTAGTGGCGAATCGAGGCTCACGTCCACACAAGGTGGTATTTCTTGTCGTCCGTTTTCCCCATTCGATAGAGTCGCACTCTGTCATAGTAAGTTCTGTGGAGCACATTAAATTGGATAAGGCGCAGTCTGGACTTAATTGCGATGTCTCTGGGGTGCATTAATACTGTGTCCCAGTCAAGGTCGTCCATGGTTCCCAACTCAGTTTCCCAGATCTGTCGAAGTTTCACCAGATCACCTAGAATGTTATTTGTTAAAGTTTTATACGTGAGTGAGACCGCTTTCCCCTGTATTCGCTCCTGTAGTAGTCCTCCCTCTAATGGCACATACTCCGGGAGTTCAGTTAATTGGATGTTCTGGGCCTGCCAAGCGTGTCGCAGCTGCGTGTACTTGAAGAACTGCGATGGATGCAGACCGAACTCTGTCTTTAATTTCATAAAGGTTTTCAGTGCCCCTTTGGCGATCACATCCCCTATGGTGGAGATGCCTATGTCATCCCATTTGTGAAAGCCTCTCAGCTTGTTAAGTTCCATCAACCACCTGCAGTGCCAGAGCGGCGTCTACCTCATGGGCGTCTTCTCCCAACCTGTGCGTTTCATGGCTTTATTCCACAAGAGGAGGGTAATTACTGTCGCTGGGAGGAGCGGTTCCCTACGAGTGCCCCCATAGAGATAGTACCGTAGGTTTCGCGATGACATTTTGTATCGTTCAAGGGCGTACGTAGGGTGCCCAGCTGAGGCGTCCAGCTAGTCATTAATTGGGGCAATATGCTCCGCCCAATAGTATGCCTCAAGGTTCGGTAGGGAAATCCCCCCGCTGTACTGGTGTCTCTGGAGAGTAGTTAGCGCCACTCTGGGTTGCTTACCCAACCATAGGAAGGCCCTCAGGTCTGCTTGTATTCTGGAGAGTACAGCTGCTGGGAGTGGATAGTACTCGTTTTGTAGGGCATATAGATACTTGGGTAGGATAATCATCTTATATATGGCCGCCCGACCCAGGAGTGTGAGTGGGAGCTGGCTCCAACGGTCCATGTCCGCGGTGGAGTTCAAGATGATGCGCTCCAAGTTACGTTGGAATGATACTGTTCTATCGAGGGTTATATAAACTCTGAGATATTGAAAGCCATCCACTGTGGTCAGTAATTGCCCCGGGAGTTGCCCCCAGTCGCCCCGCCCCCTACGGTCATACAGGATCGACTTGTGCCAATTGATTCGATACCCCGAGTGTCTACCGTACCGCTCCAATTCGTGGAACAGAGCGGGTAAGGTCGTCGCAGAGTTTGTAATATATAGCAGGATATCATCCACGTATGAGGATATTTTCTCCTGTGCGGAGTCCAACTCAGTCCTCATAAAACCTCCGATGTCTGCATTTTGTCGAATCCTAGCGGCCAGCGCTTCAATAGTGAGTGCAAAGAGTAGGGGGGACAGCGGGCATCCCTGACGGGTTCCCCTTTGGATCTGGAACTCTCGTGACATCCTCCCATTCACCTTGACTCTGGCCCTGGGGCCCGTGTACAGGAGCTGTACCCATTTCAGGCACTTCAGTCCAAAGCCAAACTTCTGCAAGATTCCCTCGAGGAACGGCCAACGAACGGCATCAAAGGCCTTCTCTGCGTCGAGGGAGAGAAAACAATGGGGCTCCTCCCTATCTTTCACCTCCTGTAACCAGTTGTGGGAACGCTGGAGGTTCAGTCTGGTAGCCCTGTCTGGGAGAAATCCAGTCTGGTCCAAGTGTATTAGATCTGGGATCACAGACCCTAGTTTTTGCGCCAGGATGGTCGCCAGGACTTTGACCTCTGTATTGAGGAGGGAAATGGGGCGGTAGGACGCACACTCTTCCCTCGGCTTCCCTGCTTTATGTATTGGGAAAATGGTCGGCGTGGTAAGGTCGGGGAGGAGTCCCTCTTCCCGCAGGGCCCCTTCAAAGAGTCCCGTCAGATGGAGGCCCAGGAGATCCGCAGTACGTTTGAAAAACTCAGCCGGGAAGCCATTGGGCCCCGGTGTTCTGCCTGGGCGCAGTCGAGCGATAGCGTCTGAGATATCATCCAGGGTAATGTCAGATTCCAATGCATTGATGGCCTCAGGAGACCGTGCTGGTAGGTCCACTTGTTCCAGGTACCGTAGGGCATCCCCACTAGTCCCCAATTCCCTGGCTGTATAGAAGAGTTCGTAGTGTGTGGCAAATGCCCCAGCAATTCAGGCATCAGACCTGACAACCGTCCCATCGTTATCCCTAATTTGTTCCACCCATTTGGCTGTGCGTTCCTTCTTGCTCAGCCACGCCAGTAGTTTACCCGATTTGTCCCCCACATCGTACAGGCGATGGAGGGTGGCCAGTGCTTGAGTCTTAGCCTCGCCAGTCACTAGTTCCCTATAGTGTTTCTGTCGGTCTAGCAGCCTCCTTAGAGTCTCAGCACTCCTAGATGTCTGGTAGTCCCTCTACAGCTCCATGATAGCCGCCTCCACTGTCGCTACCTCAGAGTGGAGTTTCCTCCATTCCTCCGCCAGCCTGTTTTGTATCCTATCCCGCATTACTGGCTTCAGTGCTTTCCAGAAGGTCACGCTTGACTCGACTGTTCCCTCATTTTCTGCGATATATACCGTCAGATCTGCCCTCAGGCCTCTCAGGACACCTGCGTTTTGCAAGTCCCACGCTGCTAGGCGCCATGAAGCCCTGATTGTATTCCGATCCAAGCCCATCCTGGCCAGCAATGGGGAATGGTCGGAGATCCCCCTCGCATTATATTCCGCAGTGTCAGCCACGGTCAAGTGTTGCCTAGCTACAAATACATAGTCCAACCTCAAGAATACCCTATGTGCGCCTGAGTAATAGGAATAGGCCCTCTGGGTGGGGTGCAACCATCTCCACACATCCGTAAGTCCCATATTGTCAATCAGTTGGGACGGGAGGTCCGGGTTACCACCCTGGGGGCCGTTCCCGACCGGTCTTGCCCCCAGTCCATGACGTCATTGAAGTTACCCCCCAGAATCTGAATGGTGTCCGCTGTGTCTAGGAGTATGTCAGCCACTCTCTGGAGGGTATTTGCCTGTTACTTCGGGTGGGGGGGGCGTATACAGAGATAATCGTGTATGTTCATCGATTCCACGTCCCCTTGACCCCCACATAGGTCCCCAGTGGATCGGTCCATGTGCGGGTAACACAGAACAGGGAGGTCTTCTTGATAATGATGGCAACCCCCCTCGAGTCAGTGGTGTACCCCGCATGTGCTAGGACTTTGTGTCGGCGCCTAGCCAAAAAGGCACAGTTAGACCCTTTGAGATGAGTTTCCTGTAGTAGGATTATGTCTGGATTCTGTCGTTTGATGTAAGTGTTCACCAGCCCCCTCTTGATCTTGTTGCCAAGCCTGTTTACATTCCATGTCAGGACACTGAACCCCCTTTGATCCCGAGGCTGTGTGTCATTGTCACCCGCCATTCAGACTCTCAAATTGTAAGGTGCGATCGGTATCTGGTGTGGAAGTGTATCGTGAAGCACCAAAATGTGTGTCTGCGTGTACATGACTGCCTCCCCCCACCCAACTCCCCCTCCCAACTGAAATACAAACTACCCCAACTCAGCCCCCCTCCCCCCACCCCACCTTCCTCCCCCAGAATACCCATCAACTACCTCCCTTCGATAGGACTTGTTGGTGAGAAAAGGTCTGTCGCCCACCATGGTGTCTCCCTCCCCTACCGCACTACCCCAACTCTCGTGTCAAACAACATCCAATGAGGCTGTGTGGAAGTTCATTATAGGGAAAAAGACCTAGAACAAAAGCAGTCAAAAAGAAACACAATAACAATAATAAACAAACTCAGGAGACGTGTGAGTCACTTGCGTGCTCCCATGTGGTCTAGCCAGCATCTGTTCCATCCACCTTCTGTATAGTTCAAGAGTTGCCGGAATCAGTCTCCCCCTGGATTGGGGTCTCAGCCGTGGCGGATCCGCCTTCCAGTTCATGAATAGCAACCACCAGCGGGTGAAGCGACTGTACTTCCCCTTCTTCGACCTCCGACGTTTCTCCGCCTGTTTCACTCTCCCTTTCGGCGTGTTCCGCTATGGCGAGGGCTGAAAACCTGGATCCAGTTGGACTGCCGGGTGGAGGCGAGTTACGATCCTGTAGTTGCCTTGGGGACACTTGTTGCGAGGGGTATGGTGTCGCCTGAGTCCTCAGCTGCCCCCTTTGTCTATGCCTCCGTTGTGATTGCACCCTCTCCCACAGGTTGCCGCCGGCTCGGCTCGCCGCTGTCTCAGCTTGCTCTTTCCCCTCACGATTCTGGGGGATCGGACGTTCCTCCAACCACTGCCAGGCATCATTCGGGTGTGAGAAGAAGTGCGTCTTGTCCTTGTAAATGACCTTCAATTTAGCTGGAAAGAGTAGCATGTACGGAATCTTCAGGTCCTTCAGTTTCGCTTTTACCGTATCGAACGAGCGTCTCGCCTTCTGCATCTCCTGGCTATAGTCAGGGAAGATCATAATTTGCGAGTTTTCAAGTCTAATTTCTCCCAACTTCCTGGCTTCTCTTAGAATCAAGTCTCTGTCAGCGAAGTTAAGGAACCTCTCTATGATCGGTCTCGGCCGTCCCCCCACCAGTGGTTTGGCCATAAGTGCTCTGTGCGCCCTCTCGATGATAAAACAGTTGGAGAATGCCTCTCGGGGGAATGTCTCAAGGAGCCAGGAGTGCAGGAACTCCGCCATGTTAATCTCTTCAATTCCTTCCCTAAATCCCACAAAACGTAGGTTGTTCCGTCGCGCCCTGTTTTCCGTGTCGTCCACCTTCCACAGTAGCTGTTTGTGTGCATCTTGTAGGTCCCTGATGTCTTTCCGTAAGTCGTGGACCACCTCCTCCATCTTACCCAACCTTGTCTCCGCTGTGCTGACTCTCTCTGTGAGGTTGCGGAAGTCCTGCCGCAGTAAGTTGACCTCCACTCCCACTTCTCCTATCTTCACCTCTAGAGCCACTCTGGCCGCCTGGATATCCACCCTAGAGGCCTGCATCACACCCATCAGGAGGGCAGTGTCTGAGCTGGCTCCCAACTCTCTCGCTCCTCCGGGCTGCGTCGCTACCGTGAATTTGTCAATCAGACCCTGTTTCTGAGTCTTCGGGACCACATCCATCTTCCCCATGGTGGTCTGGTTTCTTTGCCGCAGGGGCAGGAGGGGAGGCTCTATGTTCTGTGCCACTGACCAACGGCTACTCCGGCCCTCCACTTTGTCTGTCTCCAGGCGTGTCGGCCAACGACACCGGTAATACTTCGTGGGTCCCACTACTATGTGCACTGGCAAGGTTCTCACAGGCCCCTCTCTCCGCCGGAGAGAGTAATTGCCGTGTTGGCGCTGTGGAGAGCAATCAGTCCGGGCTATGGTCTGTGGATCCCGGCTCTGGGCGCGTGTACCGCAGGCTCACAGGCGGCTACCCGGCCCTCCGGAGCAATGCCTTCAATCCCAATGGTCTGTAAGGCTAGGCCACCCTCACTCGAGCGACCTCCAGTCCTGGGGCTATGACCTGTGTCCCGCTCTAGTTGATCCTGTCACTCGCTCCTCCGTGTCACCAAGGTCTCCCAGGCAGAGTGTCAGTGATACAGGGCGCGCCGTTCTGCCCTCGAGCCGGGTGTCCACTGCAGAACCCGCGGTGAGATCGGGGTCAGCCACCTCCCAAAGTCGGTCTCTGGCATTAAGTATATTTTTTCCCTCTGCAGTACGTTAAGTGAAGGGAGTCATGCTGCGACCCCCCCTGGGGTCCCCCCCTGTGGTCGCTCACCTTCCCGGGCCATCGCGGGGGACCGCTACCTCAGCTCCGTATCGTCTCCTGCTTGGCACGGCACGTCTCATTCAGGGCCCAGCACAACGCGGGGAGGAGGAGGGAGGGCCGCGATCCACGGCTCCTACTCTTCGGCAGCAGACCTGGTAGTTATGGCCCGCACGGTGGGTTAGTTATCCTCACCGGAGGCACTGTAGGGGTTGCTCTGCTCTTGCTCATCCACTCGGTTTCTGGTGCGGGTCCCGGAGCTCTCAGCGACCAGTTAAGACCGCCGCCATCTTGGGTCCGTACCGAGGCTGGGAATTTGGCAGGATTTTTCCTCTTAGTCGGCAGTCAGGCGCCCTTCGATGCAGCCGCTGGGGTCAGTAGCTGTTCCGCCGCTGTGGTGTAGTTTTTCGAGGTCCGTGGATGTGTTAATGCGTGTCGGATTAGTTTGGCTAGCCGGAGTGGCGCAGAGTACGACTCACTCGGCCATGCTGCTAGCCACGCCCCTCTTAAATTACATCATTGATGATATCACTGATGACAACATGCACAAAATCACTCACACAATCACTCACACCAATGTATATTCCCTCATGCACACACTATATACCCATATATGTATCCACTTATATACACCCAATTGCACACCCATATATATACTCATATAGCTACTCACTGATCCATAGCATCATTCACACACGTATTTCAAAACCAGCTGCTCATAGACCCAGTCACTCACTCATGGACCCAATTGCACAGCCATACACTCACCCATACAGCTAATTGTTCACTCACTATTACACCTATACAGCCACTGACAGACTCACTCACTTGTTTATAGTGCCTGTCAACACAGTCACTTATTCATCTATACAAATACTTACACACTGTTGGAAAAAGAGGCAGCATCTGTGAGGCCTGCACAAATAGTATGACTACATTTGTCCTTCACTGAGAACCAAACACCCAATTGTAGCGCCTGACTCTCAGAGGGTAGCAATGCGGAGCAGTCTGAGGCTTACTCAAGGGAGGTGGTGTGGGCTAGTAATCGCCATTTGCAGGTGCGCAGAAATAACACTCAATAATTGATTGTGCAGTCTGTACTTTGCTTTATAAAAGTAAGAGTACAATTGCGATTCTCCTACTACCATGACTAGAGAATCTGGATTTCAGTACAATTATTAAACACACACAATACTCAATACTATGCACCAATTCACAAATATACATAAGCTGTTGGAATTACTTTGTGGCATTGTATAACATCTCCACCCCTCCTGCAGGGGGGTCTAGTACCACCACTCCATGTATGCGCATCATCTTGCCCCCAATGCAGTTAGTTGAACATAACCTGGATGGAGCGAGGGCCTTGCACACTGGCACCATCCCTGTGGCGACCCACCCCACTACCTCAATAAGCAATAAAAAGCGGTACACCTGCCTTGGTCACACATGACCCTGACTGAGCATCTTCTATCGACCATAAAGTATAGACCTCTAGATCTTAAGGGCTAGCAGTCTGGGGTCTCGATCTAAGTGAAGCAGCAAGAATACATGTTTACGCACACTTTAGAATGACAGTACACAGCACATTTGTGGATCATTAGACTGCATTGCAATTACAGCCCCTAAAGGCATCACAGATTAAATCACAGGATTACGTCTATACGGCCAGACACCATAGCAGGAATGTCTGGCCAAAATACCCCACTTGCCTTATGACATCACCTTACATGTGCTGTTACATTAAACACGTGAAATTCAGTCCCTCTAAAAAAAATAACCATCAGTAAATGCATATCAGTGCAATTACACTACTTCACCTCCAAGGGATGTCCTTCTCCAGACATCCCCAACTCAGCCATTCACTCCATGATGCACTTCTTAAAGCACCCCCTGGTGTAGAACAGATGTTTCAGCCTAGGAGGTGATGCAATCTTGACTGAGCCCTTGAGGGGTTGTTTCCTTTATGTCACCGGGACACCTAGGGTGGGACTCTTCTATTCTGCTGGGGAGGGAGACTGCGCTTCCCCAGCAGCTCCTCCCCAGCGCCTTTTCTTGATTAAGGGTGACCCCCTCCTCTGGGGGGCCACCAAACACAAAAAAACGATCAATGTCCAGTTGCCTGGCAAGGCAATGTGGGCTGCTTCGTGCTCCTCTTCATTAATATGAGAGCAGTGGCTCTCCCGCTGTGCCAGGGAGAGCTGTGATCAACTTAGTGGTGCTTTGCGCCGCCTTCGCTCTTTGGTGGTTGCCCGGTCCCATCCCGACCCCAGCTGAGGGTTATGCGGCCTGGGGAGCCCACCCCTGGCTGCTCCTACCGCTGGGTCAGGGGCACGGTCTTATCCGGGCCCCAAGTGTCGACTCCTTTGTTCCCCGCATACTGTCCTTGGCGGAGGGCAGCTCAGGGAGCCCACCCCCGGCTGTCCCGCCAGCTCCCCAGTCAGCCAGCATCCTCGTGTGGTGACTCGGGAGCCGGCACCGGTTTTCTGGTCTGCCCGCTCCTGCAGGCAGACACGGAGGATCTTGCTGGGCCAACAGAACCTCGGGGGAGAGCGATGGCTCTCCCCTCTCCTTCTGGCCTGGTGGTAGTGCGGCAGCCTTCCCCATCCTCTGGGCATTTTGAGGCCTGGGGATAGGGTCCCGGGTCCCTAATCAGTATTCAAGGGGGGATGTAACGGTGCCCCCCAGACTTCCGCTACATACGCGGGGCCCGCAGTTGGGATCTCAGGCCCTTCCCCCTTCTTCGCGAGTGGTCATGAGTGATGTAATATGTGAGGTGCAGTGCATTGGGGGTGCGTATGACCTCACAAATTACATCACTCGTGACATGGTCAGTGACATCACTGATGACATCTCAGATTACATCACAGATGACATCACTGATCACACAATACAGTGACTGTGAGTGTTTTAAAAAAGCTTCTGAGTGTCAAATATATATACCAAGTTGTATTAATGAATCAGTGGTAGTATGAGTATCTGATTGGATGAATCACTGGGTATGTGACTGACTGTATAAGTGAGTGAATAGGTGTCTCAGTGAATGCATGGGTTAATGACTAGTTGTGTGAATGTCTGTATCAGTCTGTCAGATGATGTTTAAATGGGTGTAGTGGTGTGTTAGTGGGTACGTAAATGGCTATATCGGTGATTGATTGGTTATCTAGGTATCTCTGTGTGTGTAGGGGAGGAGGTGTGTGACAGCCTGTATAGATGAGTGAGTCAGTGGCGGTATGGGGTAGGGAGTGTGTGTGTGAGAAGATGTATGGGAGAGTGAGTATGTGTATAGCTGTGTCGTTGACTGAGTGCCTGTGACAGTAAGGGTGAGAAACGGTATGTGAAGGGTATTCTGGGAATTGTAGTGCACCAACAGGCACATTTGCAGAGTGGTGGAGAAAGGGGGCATGGTCTCCAAAGACCTCTTAGCAATCCTGCTGTGTAGGACTTATTGAAGATGACATAAGGGGTAGTTGTGATAGAGCGTGCAGTCCACCCGGGTCACTGAGATTACCAATTTCTTACACGCACTGGGCCCTGGCGTGCAAATTTAGATACAACAATGACACTTGGGTGAACCGGGTGATGATTATTTTTATTTTTCATCCTGCACGCTGCTATGAGCAATTAAAGTTTGGTTTCACACCTCTGCTTACCATGCACCTGACTTACCACAGGCACAATTCTTATGACAGATCTGGAGCTATCAGGGAAATAGTAGACAGGGCCTGGGAACAATACTCTTTATACCTCAGTACATACTTATCCACAATTTCTGTAAAATGACCACAGACACCTGAGGATGTTCAAAGCTTTATATAGAAGTTCAAAGAAAGTATGACAAGGCAATAAGTGATATGCAGAGCAATACGTCAAACATCAAAATCAAAACCACTAGGTAACTATGAATTAAAACTAGGACCATTGAGTATATGGGAAGACTAAAGATGGGAATTTAAAACAGAACTAATCACTGCAACTTTATACTAGGACACAGGACATGAATGGGACCTAGAACATGTACTTAACCTAAGTGCTTTAGACTATTTTTGCTAAGTTCACCGCAATCATACTAAAGGAAAGGGAAAAATTGGAACATACTAATAAAATATAACAGTTTGGCAATTCTCTAAAGGTGGGGAGAGAAGTGGAACAATTCTAATAAACAATTTGCATATAACTTGCTTTTCAAGGTGATAGAGCAATATCACAGGCGAGAGAATTTTATTAAGAGAATGGGGAGAGAGAGAGAAAGACGCAAACCCACAGACTAATAATTACCTAATTCAGAATGAAGACCAACCCTGGCCACGGGTCAGTTGGAAGGACGGGGACAAGGACCCTCAGAAAAGGAATGCCAGAATGTGAGCAGGTACAGCTCACGGACAGTCAGGACAGGATACCCCTCAGGATTTGGGATCAGGACTGGGCTCACCAAGGTACGACCAACACCCACAGCTTCGGAAGCAACGCCTGCGTTACCCCTCTCTGCAAGTAATCCGCCAGTAACCCCGATTGGGTTTTTCGAATTTCCCAGCAAAGTGCTTCGCCGGCACTTAGGATTATTTCCACCCCTTAGGAGTTTGTGGAAAGTATGGACAGAGTGCTCCGCAGCACTTTAGATTGAGCACCTATAGAGTTCGTAGGGTCAGTGACAGGTCTGCTACTCGGACAAGTCGGACAATTTTCCTAAGCTAAACTAGGGCAGTTATACTGTTTTGGGGTCCCTCAGACCACCCACTAATGTTGCAAGTGACAGTTTCCCACATTATGATTGGTCAGGAGAGGTGGTGCGGTCATTACCACCTCCTAGAATTCGACTTTCCCATCCTAAATATTAAAATTTTCCTACCCGCCCCTTGGGTTCACGTTCCCATGCATAAGCATACAGCAGTACAGTAAAAGTTCACAATAGGTAGCAACAGTATTGCTTCTTCCAAGGTGAGATTAGTTCTTCCCAGAGAGTTTCTCAGGCGCATTGTGCTTCAGGAGCCAGCTGGCTTGTTTTAGCTTCTGCGCAGTAGAGTTTTTCCCTGGTCACATGATAGGGTTCAGAGGAGCCTCAGCATGGCGTCGCTCATGTATGCCCCCAGCCCACAAAGACGCGGTACATGAAAAGTAAGCGAGAACAAATTAATATCATACATAAAAATGATCACACTGTATACCATAATGAAATTTTAACATCCCTTATTTTATAATGACTATAGCATTACTGTTTAGTGCAAAAAGACAGATAGGCTGAAGCAGCGGTAGCAAGCAGAGAGCGTGGTGAGAGACAAGCGGCCATTTTTGCAGCAGTGCGCATGTGCAATAGATTCCCTCCAGAATGCGAGTGCGTCACATCACATGGGTATGACCGACGCATGCGCAGACTGAACTTCGGCGAAGCAGCCGTTTCTTTAGTGCAAGCTTCGTTAGTACGGGAAAGACATACAAGCAAGCATCCTGGGACACCCGCGTGTTTGGAAAAAACGTTTAATAAATGACGAACAACTGGTTTAGTATGATTATGCATTTAGGCAAGGTTCTTGTATGTGAGCAAGGCGCTTTACATGCGAATCCTTGCTCCATCAATCCCCTCTTTGATGATATTTACTATCATCACCACATAAAGGAAACAGATGCCAACTTTTTTCTCATTCATCCACATCACTCATTTGGATTTCAACAAACTTATTGTTGAGTTTTCTTTCAGCTTCTCTATGAGAGTGGTGATTTTTCACCTTTTTGTAGATTTCATTCCTTATTTCTTCTAATTCTAGTTCATCAATATTTCTCTTCACCCCCCTCTTATTTACTGTATATTTCTTTTTGCATTTCTGGCATTTGCAGCAAATGAAAATGATCAATACGACTACGCCTATTACAACTATTGGCATCAGTATTTTCCACAAAAGATTTCTACCTAGGTTAGTAAACCAACTACCTATAGAGGAGAGACCTCCAGTCAGTCTCGTCCAGGCACTGTCAACCTCCAATGGTTTGAGTTCTTTTTCCAAATTAGTTATGTTCTTCACATATTGTTTTAATTCGATACTTTTATCAGGAATGTAAGTGCAACAATGTTGCGCTTTCAGCATTCTACAGACTCCGCCCTCTTTTGCTAATAGGGTGTCAAGGGCAAGACGGTTTTGCAAAACCATTGATCTGATCGCAACCATTTCAGTATTGACCATCAGGAATCCAGCAGCAGTGTCCGTCGATAGCCGGTCCACTACTGTAGACAATTTGCAGATTCTATGGGTGTTCAGAACTACCCCCATTCCAGGTATCAGTGCACTAAAAATATCACCTATAATTTCACCTACACTTTCACGTTTACTACGCACTAAGCCATTAGTCTCTTCATCGCTTCCAGCTGCGTTATTCACATGGTATATTTTCGGGAAAACAATGCCAAAGTAGCAGCTTCCATACCAGTGATCCGGCAATTTGAAATAAGCCTTGTTCCCACATATATAATATATTCCGGGAAACACAGGTTCTGACCCATTTTTGAAACCCCAACCTCCAATTACCTTGTAATTATGTTCACACTCGCTGGAACCGATGAATACATTGTTATAGTACTCTGTCTTTTCCCTATGGATACAAAGTTTCCCCTTCCGTTCAAAATCCAACAACAAGGCAGGATTAGCTTCGCCTTGTGAGGTGTTATCCATGTGCTCAGCCCACCTAGGGACCCTATCCTTTTCGTCATTTGCTTTCTTCTGAAACTTTTCCCTCCTTCTGTCTGCCATTTTTATGAACATCTTTTCCTGCTCCTGCAGAGAACAGGTCAGATTAGCTTGTCTTGCTTCATCTAAATCTATGTTGCCTATAGTCAGAAAATATTCTCCCATATAACGGGTCACGTCACTTTTAATATGTACAAGGTTCAGGTGTCCTCTAATAGGAAGCTCAGAAAATACTACGTCAGCATTAGAATAATAGTACTGCAAAGTGCTCCTATAAAACAAGCTAGCTAATATACTACAGGAAATTCCATACGTTAAAGGTAGATGGTGATATGTCACGCCTTCAGCCACAGAGGTAGGTAGCTTCATGCAGACATAGCAGTCCTCTATTTCCATGGCTTCTACGTAATGCACTAACAAGTTAGCAAAAACATTTAAATGTGTCTTGTTTCTCATTTTGTGAAAATGTAGTCCATCCTCATCTGATGCTTCTAAATTAGGTCGTGTGTGTGTCAGCCTTACTTGTTTGTCGCGTCTTTCTAAGCTTCGTGGTGTCTCTGCAGTCTGTACAGCCCCTACGTCTACTGCTTCTGGTTCAGTAGGGGACAAGTTAGGATTTTTACTTATCATAAAAGGGAGAAAAACTGTTAATCCTATCCACATTACTATTAGCATTGCTATACTACACAAGCATATCTTACAGCAAGTTTTAAGACACCCACATCTGGATCTTCCAGAGACATTCGGATCAGACATTCTTAGCTTACAGGTGGCTTTTTGCTACCCCTCTTCGTTTCTTTGTACCAGAGGCTCACTTCGGGGTTGTTTCAAGGAGGGTCTTCGTCAGAACTCCGATCAGCGATGGACTCTTCGTCACTGTTGCCACTGTGGTGGGGCTCGTCAATTTCCTCCAACACAAAGTAAGTCCATTCAGGGCTCCGATACAGTCGGTTCTGTTTCTTTACTCTGTCGCTCTTTCTTAGCGATTTGCCTTGGGCTGCCTTTCTTTCACTTTCAGCCCTTTTTCGGTCTTTCAGTTTTTCTTCGACTGTCTTTAGTCTGAGCCTCAGTCTTTTGACGTATCGGGGTGCACTTCTGCCTCCGTGCCTCCCAGTAGTTGAGGAAACTTGGCCTTCTTCGTGCACTCTCTTTACTTTTTGTTGTGGCACTCCTGTTTCCCTGCCTGTCTGACTAGTTCCAACTCATTCATCTATTTCTTCTGCCTGGTCCCTAATCTGACCCTGCTCAGATTCAAATCGTACTTGCTTTTTATTTCTGGTTGCTTTTATTTCGGTTGTCTGAGCACGTTGATCTATCTCTATCTGTTCCTGTTCATGCTCTTCGATCTCTTCGTTTTCTTCTGCATGAACGTCAGCTCTAATTACAATCTGTCCCTCTCCAGTCTCCGGAGTTTCAGGAGGAGTTTCGATGTCTTGATCTGACCCTACTTGGCCTACTTCCTGATCAGGTGTGATATTGTTCTCGTTGACCTGACCTTCCTCCTCTACTTCTAGCTCACCTGGACTATCCCACTCACTGTCTAAGTAGGAATATTTCTTGGTTCGTATTGGGTCATGAACCTGGTCGTCGGCGGGGAACCATTCAACGTCTCGACTTGTGCTCGGCAGTTCGATGTCAGCTAGCTCCGGACTCTCCTCCTCGGAAGCCTCTTCAGCTGCGCTGCCTTCAGCTCCAGTCGCGTTTTCTCCAGTTACCCGCTTTGTGTGGCTGGCGTGGATCCACTTCGGTACACCAGCACACTTTACAGCAGTTGTAGTGACGAGGATCACTTGTCGTGGCTTTCCCCACCTTGGTTTCAGGCAACTGCTCCGGGTGTGTTTCTTTAACGCCACCCAATCTCCTGGTTGCAGTTTATGTGCTGGAGTCTTTGGCCACTCGTCTTCTGTCTCTCCAATCTGCTGAGAGAGAGAACGCACTTGGTCACCCAGCTGCTTGCAGTATTCTAATACCATATCATCAGAAATGCTTAGCAGTTTGTGTCCGGGTACCCATGCCTGTCGCATCACTCTTCCCATCAACACTTCATGGGGACTCAGGCCAGTTTTTCTGTTTGGGATACTTCTCAAACTCATCAGCACAAGGGGTAAAGCCTCTATCCAGTTCATCTTTGTGGAATCACACATTTTGGCCAATCTGGATTTCAGGGTGCCATTTATTTGCTCTACTACCCCAGAAGCCTCTGGATGGTAGGCACAATGCAGTCTTTGCTTCATTTTGAATGCTTTACAGAGTTCTTCTAGGACATCGTTGGCAAAATGCCCACCTTGGTCCGTTTCGATTGTCTCGGGAATTCCGTACCTAGGTATCAACTCCCTGAGCAATAACTTGGCTGTAGTTAGGGCATCATTTTTCTTAGCTGGGTAAGCCTCCACCTACCGGGAGAATAGACAAACTATGACCAGGATATATCTATATCCCTTGCATTTGGGCATTGTTATAAAGTCTGCCTGCATTCTGACAAAGGGACCTACTGCCTTGCCGATGGTACTCTGTTCTACTACAGTCCTCTTTCCTGCATTGAATTGCTGACACACTAGGCACCTCTGGCAAAGCCGTTCCGCCTGGTTCCTGAATTTTGGATTACAGAACACCTTGTCGAACACCCGACACATTGCGTCCCTTCCCATATGTGTTGGTTCATGTATCATTCTGACCATGGGGTCTATCAGGCTGTCAGGCAGTACAGGCACCCCAGTCGAGTTTACCACCACACCATCATCTCTTAATTTGCATCCATTTGCTGCCCACCTGCCTTTTTCTTGCCTGTCTGTTGCCTGTTGCAAATCCTTTACCTCTTCCCACGTTGACACATTCTCAAACAACATAAGTTGGCAGCTGGTTCCACCCCACAACGCAATTTGGAGGGACATTTGGTATCGGGCACAAAATTGTGCAATTTGGTCAGCGTACCTATTACCGGCGGTCACATCATCGTTCCCAGATTTGTGAGCCGCGCACTTGACCACAGCCAATTCTTTGGGCAATTGGATAGCTTCCAGTAAGTTATGCACCACCTTTCCATTTCTGATAGGGGTGCCTGAGGAAGTCATGAATTCTCTTTGCAACCACAATTGGCCGAAGTCATGAACAACCCCGTAACAGTACTGGCTGTCGGTGTAAACAGTTATTCTCTTGTTCTTACCCCTCTTACATGCTCTGGTTAACGCGATGAGCTCTGCCACTTGTGCAGATTTCACCTCGCGTAGGTAAGATGCTTCTATGGTTTCCGTCAATGTGACCACAGCATAGGCAGCACACAGACCCCCACTCTCATGTCTTAAACATGAGCCGTCCACGAACATTGTCTTATCCCCATCAAGTAATGCTATTTCACGGATGTCCGGATGGGGCTTAGTACTGAACTCAGTTAAATCGATGCAATTATGTTCCCCTTCCTCTTCAATGTCTACATCCAGAGGAACAGGTAACAGTGTCGCAGGATTTAGGACATTGCACCGGGAAATGGTTACATTTTCAGCACCAATCAAAATTCTCTCATACTTAGTCAGCCGACTAGGTGTGAGGTATTGGGTCTTAGTTCTAGTCAGTAGGATTACAACAGAATGAGGAACATATACAGTGACGTGATGTCCCATGACAATGTTCTCACTCTGTTCCAGACTGACGCAAGTAGCAGCAACTGCCTTCAGGCATCCAGGTAATCCAGCAGCCACCGGATCTAGGGTGGCCGAAAAATAAGCCACCGGTCGTCTAATTAATCCGTGCTCCTGGGTCAGGACTGAAAGAGCACAATTCTCTCCTGAGTCACAGAATAGCTCAAAGGGCTTACAGTAATCAGGCATACCCAATGCAGGAGCGGTACATAGACAGTTTCTCAGAGTTACCCAAGCGTTCATGCTTTCACTGTCCCAACTGACGGGGTCTTCTACTCCTTTCTTGGTCATTTTTATCAGGGGTTTTGCTAGAGCCGCAAATCCTACAATCCATTGTCTGCAGTAACCCACCACTCCTAAGAACATTCTCACCTCTTTCTGTGTTCTAGGCAGTTCCATTGCTTTAATTATTTTGATTCTTTCTGTAGTAACTTTCCTGATTCCTTTTTCTATCTGGTGCCCCAGATACTTCACTGAGTTCTTACACAATTGTAACTTGTCAGGTGACACTTTATGTCCTCCTTTGCCTAGGTGATTCAGCAAGGCAATTGTGTCAGTGACACAGTCCGTCTGGGTTTTAGATGCCACTAACAGGTCATCTATGTATTGTACCAAAACAGACTCTCTTGGCAGCACTAGGGTTTCAAGGCACTTTTTTAGTATCTGGTTGAAGATCGATGGACTTTCAGTGTACCCCTGGGGGACACGATTCCAGACATAGATATGGCTGTCAAATTCAAAACTAAAAAGGAACTTGCTTTCTGGATGCAATGGGATGGAAAAGAATGCATGGCATAGGTCGATGACAGTGAACCATTCTGCATTCCAGGGAATCTGATATAGTATCACTGCAGGGTTAGGCACCACAGGACAGCAAGGCACAACAATCTGGTTTACCTTGCGCAAATCTTGCACCACCCCGGTACTTCCCACTAGGCTTTTTGATCCCAATGATAGGTGAATTACAGGGACTGCTCATCACTTCCTCTATTATTTCTGCTTCGAGCAGCCTGGTAATTTCAGTCGCTACTCCTGCTTTTACATCTGCACTCATTTTGTACTGTCTCGTTTTGGGGTATACAGCATTTGTTTTTATTGCTATTTTAACTGGGTCCACATTTGCCATTAAGCCTACATCTTTTCCGGTGAAATCCCACACTTCTGGAACTACTCTTAACTGGAGCTCTTCAGGTAAATCCTCAACTGTTAAAAGTTTGATATCAGAATCTTGTCTGACCAACATCAGCTTGTACAACCCGTCTTCATCGGGGGTCTGAATTTCGACGCCCTTTGGTGTGCAATAGATGGTACAATGCATCTTGCACAACAAATCACGTCCTAGCAGGTTCACAGGACTGGAATCACAGACCACAAATCTGTGCATTTCTTTGAAATTTCCTATAGAAACTTCCATTGGTTCAGTTACAGGAGTACTTATTATTTGATTGGAAACACCCACTACTTGGATTTCTTCTCCCGAGAGGGGTAGGTTAGGAACATCCACTGTTCTTACAGTAGATCTAGTAGCACCAGTGTCCAAAAGAAAGGTGACGTCTTTTCCTTCAACCTTTCCTTCAATGTATGGTCCAGTCTGGTCTACCGGTAAGGAGGCGCCAAGCACGCACTCCTCGTCCTCCCCTCTCAGGCCCCGTCAATCTTGATCTTCACGGAGGAAGGTATCATTTAACAAATACTGTGGAATGATGGCATCTCTTTCATTCTCGATTTCCCATACTTCCGCCCTCTCATTCTGCTGACCCTGATTCTTAAAATTTTGTCTAGGAGCGCGAGGTACTGGAGGTAATTTTACCTGTTGCTGGTTCCTTCTTGTCCCCTCTTTCGGTACCTGTGGATTCAAACCATTTACAGGGGCATTACCGGCCTGCAGGTGTGGACACTCGTCTCTCCAATGCCCTATCTGGCCGCACCCATGGCACGGAAATTTCTTCATGGCCTCTTCCCGACTCATTTTAGCTCGGGGCTTTCCTCCTCCCCCAGCAGTGGCATTCTGAGTATTATTACTAGAAGTCAATTTACTTAACTGTTTTTCCTGCTGTTCAGCTAATTTCACCTGTGCCCACATTACCTTTTCTTTGAGAGCCTTCTTTTTATTTTCGATTTCATCTTCGCAGTATTTTGCATACTTCAGGACATCGTCTATGGGCTTTCCCTGCCAACTTATTTTATTGTCTCGAATCCATTGGGATATTTCAGGCCTTAATCCTAGCACGAATCTGTAACTGAAATGGGTCATGTCTTTCATGTCCACATTATCGATACCACTGTAAGTTTTGAATACTTGCAGTAACCTTTCATAAAAGGAATGGACAGTCTCATCACGTTCTTGGGTGGTTCTATCTATTCTGGTCCAGTCTGTCTCCTTTGCGGGCACCTTTTTCTTAAGGTACTGTATGACCTGATCATACTTCCTCATTACATCAGGTGAGGGAGCTCCTGTTTTCTCATCTCTGGCATATTCTTCATTGGGCCAATCAATTTCTATTTTACATTCGGTCCACAGATCTACAGGGACCACAATGTCGAAAAACCCATCTAGGTCTTTCAGAAGACATTTCTGAACTTTTATAAATCGTTCAACTTGCCTGTACCAATCAACAGGCTTCTCCCGTAATTTCGGGAAGTCATTTGTAAATGACACAATATCCTGTCGGGACCAAGGGACATGGACATATTTTCCTCCCGGGACCTCTCTCATGGGGCACAATTTTTCTGTCGGGGTTACTTCTTTTAACACGAATTCTGAAGCCTGAGACTTAGCCCTGCTGTCTTCCTTTTTCTTTGCCCACCGGGTTCTCCATTTCCCCACCTCTCCCCATTTCTGCAAGAGTTTCAGCAATTCTTTTATCTGGATCTGTTTTCCCACCACATTCAATCTTTCTAAATCTTTGTCTGAAAAGTCTACTCTGTAGGGTTTCTGAAGGATTTTGGAGCGACTAACATCAATTCCCATTTCTGTGGCTGTATCCATTATCCTTTCATGGAGCAACCTAGCATTCCGGGTAAGATTTTTGCTGATAAACAGTAACTCTTCTTCACTGTACGAGCTTAGGCGCTCAACTCCTACATTTCCAGCCATCATTTCTTCTATTTCTATTCTCAATTTATATATCTCTAATGCTTTCGGTTGGGGAGTGGCCTCCTTCTCCAATTCCTTGGTCCATCTGTCTAATTCTTCTGGGGATACTACGGTGGCACTCCTAACCCCCGATGCACCTTCAATCAAAACTTCTTTTGGCCTATTCTGACTTCTTGCCCCCGACATGCTAGTCCTAGGTTCCCTAATGGGCAAATCCATCAGAACCACAGATTCACATTCACTCTCTTGATCATCATCTATGAATACTTCCTTTCTCAGGGGTGGAATGCTAGGAGTAGGCATTATTGGGGAGATAACAGGAGGACGAGGACTAGCCAGGCTATCCCTATAAAGAGGAATAGCGGGTCCAATGGTTACTGGGATAGTCAGAGAATCTGGGTGGGGATGTATCTGGGCTATGGTCCGGACTAAATCATCTCGCTGCCTAGCCAGGGCTTCCTTCTCTTGCTCTCGTAAAGCCTTTTCTGCAGAATTATCATGCAATACTTGAGGTACCAAGGGTGGGTAAATACTTGGGGCAGTAGGAGTGACCAATCGTGGTGGTCCCTCTCCAAACGGCTGATAATTCGGGACTGCGGATTTTGGTCTGCAAAACCCATCTCCTTCACTGGTTTTACTGTCTGTACCTGTTCCATCTGTCTCGCTATCCCTCCGACACCTGGGATATTTCGCAAACAGGTTTGGTGAACTCAAAGGCTCAGACTCGGCTGCATAGGGAGGGGGGTTTTTCATCAATAAATCTTCTAGGTGCTCATCTTCTGAGTCCCCTACGGGCATTAAGTGATGGGTTTTTTCTGTGCTTTTTCCTTTTCCTTGTTCTAATACCCCCATCATTGGAAACAATCCCTCTGTCATCATGCTTTGTCGCCACTGTTTCATTTTCTGCTCTTTAGTCTGTGCTTGAACCCTCGGATACCATTTACTTACTCCCTTGTCCATCCGGGGTCTATCTCGCTCTAGAGCCTCAATCTCCCATTCTTCCAGGGCTTCGTACTGGGTCAACCTAGGTCTAGGATGTAATTCATTCATGCGGGTCCTTAAGTTAAACAGAATCCGACCATTAAATGTACCTTCAACAGGGAAGGCTAGGACTCCGTCATCGGCGGTATACTTTGCCCAGTTTTCTAACCATACACAGGTATGGTACCCTTTATCAAACATCATGAAAGAGGCTGGAGTATTCGGCGGGGGAATGAGCACGCCTTCCCTCGTTCTAATGGGCTTGTCAGTTTAAAAAAAATTCTTTATTTTATCAGAAAATGACATTTTTCTTTTTACTCCATACATCATGTGCGGTCTACCTCGTATAAGCTGATCCTTATGAAATCCTAGGTACTTTGGATTTGGTATGAAATCTGGATACCACATGCAACTTTCCAGACTCGCTTCTAACTCGGCTTGATTAATTTTGTTTACCTTTGTGCTTCCAATGCTAGCGCGACTTTTATTTCGTACTACCCAATCAACTCAGAGAACACAAAAGATCTTTTTAACCAATGGGTGCGCGGCCTTTCCGCAAGACAGAGTCTCACGCCTCGGCACTCACCCCTCCTTCACAAATTCAGCTCCACTACACACCCGCTGTTTTGACCAATACCAGCGCGGCACGGAGTGACGTCAGAGCAGCTTTCCGCCCGACTCCCTCCTTCACAAGGTAACGGAAACTTTTAACTTTTCCTAAAGTGCGAATGCAAATCTTAGTCAACAACACGCAACGTTTGCCACTATGTCTGAGTGTTCTAAAGAGATAAAAGAATTTTCTTTCACTGCTAGTAAACCACTTCTGTCTACTTTTCATTCACTCCGGATAGACTTCTTTGCCTAACCTTTTACATACGTAAAATAGAACCTGTTATTCCCCTGACTTATCCACTTCTTCCTGGGATATATACTAAGTCAGGCTTTCACCAGCGGACTAGTTTACTTACCATTCAAGCCTCGGAGACCCTACTACTTCTTCCGTATGCGACCCTTACTAGGTGATATCGCAATGAAAGTTTTATAAAGGACTCGTGGCTATCATTTACTTCAGATGCAAACAAAGGTCCTAATTAGTGCTTCCAGTTATTCTTAACCCTGCACTAATGACTCAAAACCAGTGACTTCAACAGCTAACCGGATTCTGCTCACCGTTAGCCAAATACTTCCCCGGGGATTCGGACTACACTGAACATTTACAAACAATTTTCTCTGTTAATATTACATACACACTAATAGCAGCAATGTAACATTCATATACATAAACATATATATCCTAAAAATTTTCAAAATCTTTAAACCAATGTAATAAAAGAATATCAGCAGCATAGAAATTTCAGCAGCACATTTTATTTTCACGGTTCATTTATAAGTTATCCTGTCTACCTAATCTAACTAGTCCAAACCATCCTCTGGTTACCAGAAAATTACTGATAGAGCGTGCAGTCCACCCGGGTCACTGAGATTACCAATTTCTTACACGCACTGGGCCCTGGCGTGCAAATTTAGATACAACAATGACACTTGGGTGAACCGGGTGATGATTATTTTTATTTTTCCTCCTGCACGCTGCTATGAGCAATTAAAGTTTGGTTTCACACCTCTGCTTACCATGCACCTGACTTACCACAGGCACAATTCTTATGACAGATCTGGAGCTATCAGGGAAATAGTAGACAGGGCCTGGGAACAATACTCTTTATACCTCAGTACATACTTATCCACAATTTCTGTAAAATGACCACAGACACCTGAGGATGTTCAAAGCTTTATATAGAAGTTCAAAGAAAGTATGACAAGGCAATAAGTGATATGCAGAGCAATACGTCAAACATCAAAATCAAAACCACTAGGTAACTATGAATTAAAACTAGGACCATTGAGTATATGGGAAGACTAAAGATGGGAATTTAAAACAGAACTAATCACTGCAACTTTATACTAGGACACAGGACATGAATGGGACCTAGAACATGTACTTAACCTAAGTGCTTTAGACTATTTTTGCTAAGTTCACCGCAATCATACTAAAGGAAAGGGAAAAATTGGAACATACTAATAAAATATAACAGTTTGGCAATTCTCTAAAGGTGGGGAGAGAAGTGGAACAATTCTAATAAACAATTTGCATATAACTTGCTTTTCAAGGTGATAGAGCAATATCACAGGCGAGAGAATTTTATTAAGAGAATGGGGAGAGAGAGAGAAAGACGCAAACCCACAGACTAATAATTACCTAATTCAGAATGAAGACCAACCCTGGCCACGGGTCAGTTGGAAGGACGGGGACAAGGACCCTCAGAAAAGGAATGCCAGAATGTGAGCAGGTACAGCTCACGGACAGTCAGGACAGGATACCCCTCAGGATTTGGGATCAGGACTGGGCTCACCAAGGTACGACCAACACCCACAGCTTCGGAAGCAACGCCTGCGTTACCCCTCTCTGCAAGTAATCCGCCAGTAACCCCGATTGGGTTTTTCGAATTTCCCAGCAAAGTGCTTCGCCGGCACTTAGGATTATTTCCACCCCTTAGGAGTTTGTGGAAAGTATGGACAGAGTGCTCCGCAGCACTTTAGATTGAGCACCTATAGAGTTCGTAGGGTCAGTGACAGGTCTGCTACTCGGACAAGTCGGACAATTTTCCTAAGCTAAACTAGGGCAGTTATACTGTTTTGGGGTCCCTCAGACCACCCACTAATGTTGCAAGTGACAGTTTCCCACATTATGATTGGTCAGGAGAGGTGGTGCGGTCATTACCACCTCCTAGAATTCGACTTTCCCATCCTAAATATTAAAATTTTCCTACCCGCCCCTTGGGTTCACGTTCCCATGCATAAGCATACAGCAGTACAGTAAAAGTTCACAATAGGTAGCAACAGTATTGCTTCTTCCAAGGTGAGATTTGTTCTTCCCAGAGAGTTTCTCAGGCGCATTGTGCTTCAGGAGCCAGCTGGCTTGTTTTAGCTTCTGCGCAGTAGAGTTTTTCCCTGGTCACATGATAGGGTTCAGAGGAGCCTCAGCATGGCGTCGCTCATGTATGCCCCCAGCCCACAAAGACGCGGTACATGAAAAGTAAGCGAGAACAAATTAATATCATACATAAAAATGATCACACTGTATACCATAATGACATTTTAACATCCCTTATTTTATAATGACTATAGCATTACTGTTTAGTGCAAAAAGACAGATAGGCTGAAGCAGCGGTAGCAAGCAGAGAGCGTGGTGAGAGACAAGCGGCCATTTTTGCAGCAGTGCGCATGTGCAATAGATTCCCTCCAGAATGCGAGTGCGTCACATCACATGGGTATGACCGACGCATGCGCAGACTGAACTTCGGCGAAGCAGCCGTTTCTTTAGTGCAAGCTTCGTTAGTACGGGAAAGACATACAAGCAAGCATCCTGGGACACTCGCGTGTTTGGAAAAAACGTTTAATAAATGACGAACAACTGGTTTAGTATGATTATGCATTTAGGCAAGGTTCTTGTATGTGAGCAAGGCGCTTTACATGCGAATCCTTGCTCCATCAGTTGAATCGCAAGGATGTCTTTGAGTGCCAACTAACCCTCCTGTAGAGTTTGGCCCTGGGGAGGTGGTGGTCCGGGGGCCAGGGAGGCTCTTATGACAGGATTATTCTCCAGCTGATCCCTCTGCTGGGGCAGCTGTAGCGATACAGAGGGTGCCCTTTGCTGGATGTCTAGTCTTTAGCACCTTGAGGCCACTGGGTGACTGTTGCAGCACTATAAACTTTAAAATCAAATCAAATCAAATGCTGTTACTGCCTGTAAGTCCCATACACCTGTTAGGAGGCCACGCCTGTCACTCTAACACTCTGCAAACATACCTCCTGGTGCACTAATAGTTAGGGGATGAAGTTCCCTTAGCTCTTGAGGGTCCTTGGGGCCAACTAGCCCTCCTGTTACCTTCAGTAGGACCCACACAGCCAATTGCTGAGAGGTGGTCAAATCCCCACCACTCTGCAACTGCACCTACTTGTGCTCTGCTGCTTGGGGAAAGATGCTTTTGCAGAGTTTTGGAGAAAGTGAACATGCCCGCTGATCACCTGTCATCAGTCTCACTGTGGAGGGCTTAGTGGAGGTAATAGGAGGTCTTGTTGGTTCCCAAGGACCATCAGCAGCCTAGAGGACTGCCCACACTAACCAGGAGGAACGTTTGCAGAGTAGTGGAGAAAAGGGGTAGGCGTCTGGCATGTTGCCAGCTTTTTAAATATTGTTTTATGTTCTAGGAAGGGGGTCTGCGTAGCTCCAATTCCCTGGATTATTTTGACCCAGGGACCCCAGCCTCACTTTCTGAAACCAGAGCACGTGTTTGCTATGGCATGACAAGAGCGCTGCTCCCGCCATGCCATAGCAAACTGCAATGTCCCGGGAGTGGGCACTCTAGGACAATGCTGGGGCAGGCCCTTGAGGTCCCCAGGGCCATCTAGGGCTCCTGGGGGGGCCACACGGCACCCCTCCTTCCTTGAGTAGGGGGCTGCACTGGGAAAGTGGCGGTCCCTGGGGCCCAGTACTGCCTGTGTGAGGGCAACACAGCCCACCTCCTGTTTCCTAAATGTAGAGTTTGGCCCTAGGGAGGTGGTGGTCCCCGGGGCCAGGAAGTCCATGAGGTCCCTCACATTAAAATGTTATTTTTCTGGACCAGGGGGGGGGGTCTGTGATGCCCTACCATATTAAAATGTTAAAGCCCTGGGGAGGTGGTGGGCCCTGGGTCGGGGGGTGTGTGAGAACCCCTTATTAAAATGTTAAAGCCCAGGTAGGTGGTGGTCCCCGGGGCAGGAGGGTTCCCGAGGCCCCCCAATTAGATTAGCCCCAGGGAGGTGGCAGTCCACGGGCCCGCATTAATTCATAAACCACTACTAGGACCAGCCTACCCAGGGGCCTTTATTTAATTAAACACGTAAGACTGCGCTTCATTTTCTAAACAATTTCAGCATGACTCCTGCTTTTTGGGTGGACCCTAGAGTCCTAGGTGATCAGAGTGCTTCCACCCTGCCCCTTTTATTTTCTGTTAATCTTTTTTCTTGTGACTTGGTTCAACCGAGTTACAAGATGGCTGCCAGCACTTCCTGATTTGAAGTGTTGGCAGCCAATCAAATCTCAGGCACGAGATCCGAAGGGGTCACAAATCCACGGCGGCCACACTTGTATATCTGAAAAATCTTTACATTTCTCAGGAACTACTGAACGGATTTACACCATTTAACAAAAAGGGTGCTTTCTGGATAAAGCGCCACCTTTTTACCAAATTTGGGATATTTCCTTTCAGCAGTTCGGGCTGGTGCTGTGTCTAAAGTTTTTTATGGAAATTATCATAGCGAAAAAGCATTTTGGACCCCCTTTTTCTTGGCCCATGCATGACAGATCACCCCAAAAGAATTCAGTGGAACAAGTGTGCAAAAAGTATAAAGGGGCAGGGTATAAATACTCTGATCTGGTAGACCTGCTTGGAAGGTCCCAGAAGGACTCCCAGGGCAACATTTTTTAAAAACTTTTTTGTAAAAACGGCAAAAGACGCTTAGGGTGCGCGGATCATGCCCTAAAAATAAAAATAAAACAAAGCAGGGGCTTTAATAATTAGCCCCCGGGGGGCCAAAACCCGGAGGAAAAAGTTTAAAATTTTATGGGTTGCCAGAGGGGCTCCCTAGCTCCGGGGATCGCCACCCCTGGGCTACAACGTTAATGGATGTGGGGGTGGGTCAACCGCCACCCCCCAGCAAAATAGATGAGTGGGGGGCTCAAAGGCCCTACTTCCTGGGGCTTTTTCAAAAATTGTTGAGGGGGTTCAAAGGCCCCTCCAGCCCTGGGGACCGCCACTGCTGTTTGCTATGTTAGTGCGGGAGCTGAGGGTCTCCCCTGTCATAGCAAACTTGGTTTAGATTTTGAAAGAGAGAGCAGGGAAACCTGTTCTCTGTTTTAAAATACAAACCAGATTGCTTTTTCACACGGGGAGCTGCATGTTAGCAGCTCCCAGTGTGGAAAAGCAATGCCGGCTCCCGAAGGACGCGGGGAGCCGGCTGGGACTGTGGGGGCATTGGGACTCCCCTCATGGTCTCCAACATTATATATGAGCCCCGGGGTATGGGCTTCTGGGGAGAATAGAAATGAGTTATGGATTATATTTTTTATGGTAAAATTAGGATTTGCGCACTAAGCGCGGCGCTCAGCATAGCCCCAGGTGTGCATGCATTGGATGCACGACTCTAGCGCGTCGGGTGCGCGACTCCAAGCAAAAAAAAGTAATATTTTTCAGATATACATGAAGCTTATGTGTTTAGATCTTGGGTGGCTCTGAAAAGAGCCCTTGTGTTTATTGAGGAATTTTGGTACATATAAGTAAGTACCTATGCAGAGTCTAAAGTTAACGAGGAAGACTCTGTTACCCTCATCTGTAAAATGTACACCATCTCTCCTATAGATGCCATCCATATTGAAGAGCAGATTGCTGTGGTAAATGGACCCCATCCTATAATCTAGGAGAAAAACAGAAACAGATTTATTGACATGTTTCCTAGCTTTTTCAATCTGTGGACAAAATGTATTGGACCTGTTCCATTTTTGCCTTTGGCATATGTTAAAATAGACACAGGCAGTTTGGGGGAAAAGTGACATAAATTCTCCCAAGGTGTCCTTCATAAGCATTTCCAGACTTACCCTAGTCAAACTACCTAGGTCATTACCACCAAAGTGCACAATTATGAGGTCAGGGCGTTGGAGATGTAAAAAGGATTTATCCAATGGCATCAATTGGTGCCACTTTAACTATCTCTGTCCAATCCATTTAATGTCCACATTTGGCAAATCTGGGTCTTTGTCAATGGCTCTATTTTCTGCGTACCTTTGGCTCTGGAAAATATAGCTGTGTCCGACAAACCACACTCTAAGCATCTTGAAAGGAGGTCTGGATGCACTCAGATGGTCTCTGTAAATGAAATGGCAGTTTGAAAATTAAGATTTTTCTAAAATGGTGGATAATATGCAGTTTTGAAAAGAAAATTGAAATTATTAGTTGTATAAAACATTCTAGTCTAAAAACTAGGCTGCATGTTTCTGTATTTTAAAAGCATGTTTCTTATTGGTTAAGAAAAACTGTTTGAATGGAACATTGCATTAGATAAGGTGGAACATTTTGGAAAGTCAAACACACTTGCTGTTTGGAATAGCAACATTGTGTGTTGAACTTGTGATCTGTGTGCTTAGTTCAGTGTTCCATGTACTGTTACCATGGTAACAGGCAGTAAGCAGATTGGGGGTAGGGTTCAAACTTATATCAATTGGAAATGGTTGAAATGTGTAACCAACAGAATGTGTATTAGCTTTTGAATTAATGTGGGAAGCAATGTGATTTGATATTTACATGTATATGTGTGCAGAATGCGAGGGAAACTGCATTTTTTTGGTTTTGCTGAGTAGTGCAGTACAGACATTCTATCTAAGAAAATTTGGTCTGTTACTGACATACTTCTTAATCTACAAATCCATTTGAAAGGTAAGTTATTAATTTGTGAGTAGTTGTATATGGTGTTTTTGTTTTTAATATGATTAATGTGTTTCTCCTGGTAAAGTATAGGGAGTAGTGTTGTTTGTCTAGAATCACATTGTGAGATTTACAAGCCCCTTGCGCTGCCTGTGCATCACATTATGTGACACATCGGTAGTGCAGCCAGCTAAGGGATATTTACAAGTACAGGTAAAGTCACCCTGCGTGACTTAACCTGTGCTTGTAAATATCGCCCCTGTTCACACTACATTTTGCATGTTAGGAGCATGATATTGGTGTTGCTGTGGGTGTTCCTATGCATCACCCATGTCTACTGATGTATTTCCAGATGTACGAGAAATCGTAAACTTGTAAATGTGTCAGTTTGCTGCACCACCATAGGGGTGGTGTAGGCAAGCGAAACGAGGAGAAATGTTTTCATTTGACCTCTTTTTTCCTCTTTCAATGCGTGATGCAATCTACAGCACACATTGAAAGAGGAAAATGCCTGCAGTGATTGCTTTTGTGCAGGAGGGGGCCCCTTCCTTCACAAAAGGAATTTAACCATGGTGCAGGCATCCTTGCACCACGGTGCAAGGGTGCCTGCTCCAGGGCATGGCAGCTGTTTCTACGCTATTGCAGGGGTGAGCACAGGAATATGAAATATCATTGTAGATATGTTGCATTCCTGTGCTCTGAAAGTGCCGCAGCTTGACGCAGCTAAAGGGTACGCAGTGCTGCGTTGCGGCACTTTCTTGTAGATATGCCCCATGGAATGAGTGCAGTCATCTCACTTGTTCCAGACTAGTAAATGTTTTTTGGTAAAGTGCAAAGGATACTGTTATTTGTCTAGAATCACACTGTGAGTCAGTGTGTATTTGGGAAAATTGTGAGAGAAGCATTTGGGTACTTCATGTGTTTGCAGGCATATAAGTGCTTAAAAACATTTATTGTTGTTAAGTTTTTAAGTATCAATCCACTTCCCATATTAAACATGTTTAAGTCTGCTTCAGAGCACATGTTAGGATCCTGCATAAACCGCAAGTAGCAAGAGTTTTGCTATCGCTCCTCAAGTGCACAGCTACCTTGTAAATACAACGCTATTGTCGTACTCCCTTCTTTCATGATCTATTGTCATAGGAAAACGTACCTTGCCTCTGGGAACACCTACATTGCAACTCATTGGAGGTGCGAGGCGAGCCATTACCAAACCGGCTGCTAACATGCGCTAATGCATCTTACTGTCGCCTAGTAAACAGGGCGATATAATTTTCACCCAATTTTTGGCTTTTTAAAAAAAAATGCAACCAAATGGCCCTATTTTATATGCCCTCAAATTTGCTATGACAGACCTGCGACCTCGACTCCGACCCTGCCGAAGCAAACAGCAGTGTCCCGGGGGTAGGTACCCCGAGACACAGTAGGAGCTGGCCCTGGGGAGTGGTGTTCCCAAGGACGTTCGACTGCTCAAGAATGGGGGCCACGCGGCCCCTCTCCCACAATATAAAAAGCCTCAAAGGATGGTCATCACTGGGGCTTAGAGGGACCTTTGAGTCCTCCAAACCTTTTTTTTGAAAGCCCAGAAGAGTAGTGGTCCCCGGGGCTGAACTGAGCCTTTAAGCACCCCTATCCAAGTATTTTACTGGGGGAGTACCTTTTAGTCCCCATATCTGTTTATTTTGTTGCACAGAGGAAAGGCGGTCCCCGGGCTACAGGGCCCCTTTGGACCCCCATCAAATTTAATATTTTAGACCCCGGAATTTGGCCCCCCAGGCAGCTTATTTTTAAACAAGCACAGGAGCCCATACTTCGTTTTTTTTTTACAGCAGATCCATGCACCCTGAGCACATTTTTCATTTTTTTCTAAAAAAAAAAAAAAATAGGACATGGATTGTTTTAAACTCCTATGCAGTATGCATGTAGAGGTCTAATCACTTTTACAGTTGTGTTTCAGGTCTACAATTCCCCAGGCAGTGTACCTACACTGCAGCAAACACCCTGTCACTGCTCTTGTAATGCCATAGTGACTCTTACGGTACTATGAACTAATCCATTCAGTAAAGTAAAACTCAACTAGTTATAAATTCAGCCAGTGTCTTTCCTTGTACTGCTCCAATTATTCAGTCAATATGCATGTACTTATGCAGCAAGCCAGGTCTTAGGACATGGACTGCTTCAAACTCCTATACACTATGCATGTAGTGGTCTAACCAACTTCACACTTGTACTTAAGGTCTACAGTTCCTTTTTAAGTATCTATATAGACTGTGTTTGCAAGGTAATAGAAAAGTATAATTTATAACGTTATTAATAAACATTTATTTATATTTATTTATATTTCTTTTTTACCGATATTGTGTATCATCATTAAAATAAAGTTATCATGCCTGAAAAATCAAGATAGAGAAAAAGAGAGCCAAAGCACAGTTACTTGAAGAAAACTCAACAACAAGTATTGGATGAGCAACATAATGTGGGTAAAAAAACAAAATCTTCTGGTAAGACTACTAAGAAATGTATTAAAAATCTTTCTAGGGCCAAAAATAATGTTCAGAATGTTGAAACCAGTGACAATGCTTCAACCACAAAAAATAATCAAAACAATAGGAAAGGAAAAAAAGCAAATGTACAATCAAAAAAATCGACATATAGTAAAAGAAGACAAAATCAGTATGAAGAGATACCCAAAAAATTATTTTATAATAGAGTAGTAAATAATTTGCTGAAAGATATGAAGAAATATAAAAAGAGATCACTATTTTATAAAAAGAAGACGCATATTGAATACATTGTTGAAAAGGCGTTAAAAGTAAAAAGGAAACTATTTATTTTAGTTTTAAACAGAATTCGATCACTAGATAAACCAATCCATTTAACGAAGGCCAAAAGTAAGAGGAAAAGAGTAATTAACAGAACACATTTTTGTGGGGGGAATGGAAACACAGTTCAAGTTCAGAGCCTTTCTTTAATGAAGAGAGTTATTTTCAGACCAATGATTTGTTGCATGCAGTTGACACCAGTAGTTAAGCTTATGAGGTTAGAAATGGTTGTTCAATTGACAAATAACAAATGGTTCCCAGAAATGCAGAAGATGTGATAGCTGATGAAGTTCTAGGCAGACGAGCTAAAGCCCCAGTGTACACTTGGGATTCCAGTAGTATTTGTAGTGTACCACAAGAATCTATTGATCTTTTATATAGTGCCTTAGGAGAGTATAGTAAACAAAGTGTTAAACAAAATATTAATATATTGCAAGGACTAGACACATGCAGAGTTAGAAAAAATACTGGTTTGCAAGGTCATTCTCTGGCTTGTCTTTCTAGAAAAGTATGTCAAAGTGTTTTTCATCATTTCAAGATGGTAGCAGTACATCATAGTCAAATGCGGAAGTTAGTCGAAGACTGTATTATGCAAAAAGTCCAGCACTAAAATTAAATGAGTTGAACAGTGCTCTTTTGCATGGGTCAGTTTCAGATGTGAAGAAGATTTGTGATGACATTGAGTTTTGTTACTTTGGTCCTGAACAAGAGAGTACAGAAACTGATACATTAATAGAAGAAAATGTTGAAGAGAATGTTGAACAAAGTAGTACAACACATTTTGAATGTGAAATTACAAAGTTTAAGGTGATTTCAGGTGAAAAGCTAAATTATTCTTGTATTTGTTGCCGGCTAACGCACTATAAAAATCAGACTAGGAGTGTTGATTTGTATTTAAAAAGAGAAAGAGAAAATAATGATATGTGGAAGGAGTTTGCTACTTATGTGTTGGTAGAAAATTGTTTTGATTTGGGTTCTGATCCGCGTATCTGTAAATATTGTTATAACAAATTAGATATGAATAAAATGCCCGTTAGAGCTGCTCATAATAATCTAGAGTTGGTTGCTATTCCTCCAAAACTGATAGATTTAAATACCTATGAGTCTATTCTTATTCAATGTGTGCCCCCGTTTCAGGCTATTGTTCTTATGGAGCCTAAAACAGGTAAATTGCCTCCTTCAGATTTACAGAGAGGATTCAAAGGAAGAGTTGTATATTTACCATTAGATTTAAAGAAAAATATTGAAACTATTGGTGTAGCGAGTGCAGAAAATGAACTACTAGTTATTCTAGTAAATGGCGTTCCTACTTAAAGTAAGAAAATCTGGCAGGAGTTAGTGGATGTTAGGAAAGTGTAGAAGGCAACTTTGTATTTAATAAAAAACCATGAGTACTATAAAAATGTTTGTATGAGAGAAGAAGAAATACTTTTAGCAGAAGATACTGAAACGTCAAGTGGACAAATTGAAAAAATGGATATGTCAAGAAGTGAAGAAATCTATGAACATTACAGTGTACATCCACTTTATTCAAAAGAAGTTATAGGGAATACTATTGAGTTACTCCAAATGAAAAAAGCGAAGGGAAGTCCCATGAATGTATGGGAAAAAAGTTTGGAAACTCGTTGTTTTCCGCAGTTGTTTCCAACAGGAAAAGGAGGACAATATGATGAACAACCTGTTCAAATTCCTGCATCTGAATATCTGACTACAAGACTGTATGCAGAAGATCCAAGATTTTGACAATGTATCCCACATATATTTCATCTTTTGTTTGAGAGTGACTTGTCTGGACTTTCATATGCAGTCAATCACATATTGAAAACAGGAGTACATCTACAAAATTTTTCTTCAAAGAATTTCATGGATAAAGTGCACCAGAGGGATGATCACTTAGAATCTCAGCTGATTAATCTGATGGCATGTCAGCGTGGCACTAATGAATATTGGTGCTGTCGTCATTGAGAGCTGAAATGTATGATACGGAACTTAGGAACTCCTACATGGTTCCTTACCCTAAGCTGTCCTGAGTAGGTTTGGGATGATTAATTGAATTTCTTCAAGAGGCAAATTTCAATATAACAATATTGAATACAAGACACCTGAAGAATTTTGCTCTTTGGGTCCTGTTAATGTATGCAGGTATTTTAATCATAGATTTAAAGCTATGATGCATTTTATCTGCAATAAAAAAAATCCTCCAATTTGTTTTGGAGAAAGGAGTATCAAGCAAGAGGTGCTCCTCATATACATATGCTATTATGGATCAAGGATGCCCCCAAAATCGGAACAGATTCCGATGATACTGTTTTGTCTTTTATTGAAGAATATGCCACATGTGCTGTACCCAAAAGCACAGAAGAAAAGAACTTAAGACAACAAGTCTTACGATTCCTAAGCAATCGTTGTGGTAAATACTGTCGAAGAAAGTACAAGTCTAAGGAAAAGTTTTATACCAAATTTCGTTTTGGTTTTCCACGTCCTGTAATATCCAAAGGAATAGTGAACAGTTTTATGTCAGCTATGCGACATACCATCACAAGAAAGTCTCCAAAAATACCTACAATTTAACCCCTTCCATGCTCATGACTAACTCAGCTCGTCATGAGGCACAGTGGAGCTGTGCTTATGACGAGCTGAGCTCGTCAAGCACAATGGGGATCACAGATTTCCAGCACAGGAGGGGAAAATGCACAGCAGCGATGTGGTTAAGAAGAAGCAAAGAGTCAAAATACATAAATGACTACAATCCGGTTATTCTGTCCATGTAGAATGCTAACAGGGATATTCAGTAAGTTGTGGACAACTCCACTGCTGTTGCTCGATATGTAACGTCCTACATTACAAAATCAGAAAAGATGAAATTGAAAGAAATGTGGGAAGAGAATTCTCATGAGAAGACTCTAAGTAAGAAATTATACAGTTTCAGTTTGAAGATGTTATCCCATCGAGAAATTGGAGCATATGAATGCTTAGATCGGTTATCATCTGCAAATCTATACTCCAAATCTAGAAGAATAATTTGGGTGAGTCTAGGTCTTGCTGCAATGCGAAATCGGGTACTGAAATCTGTTCATGAAATTGAATATTTAGCAGAAAAAGATCCAGAAAGTACAGATATATTAAACACGAATATGTTGGATACATATCGCCCAAACTGAAGTCATCATCTTGAGAACATGTGTCTCTATGAAGTGCTGCAAAACTACACTTTTAAACAGAATACTACACAGAACATCAATGATGGAAAATATGGAGAGATTGGTTCCGAGGATGTTTGGTGAAACAAACAAAAGGAAATTTGAGTTGCGACACTGCTGATAAAAGGGAATTTTAATATTTAGCTCTTTTGCAATTATTCAAACCGTGGCGTTCAGAATTGGAATTACTTGGAGAATTTCAAAACTATGAAGATTTCTTCAATGCTTGTAAAGATACCATAGAATACACTGTTTTTGCAAATGACGTGAAAATGTTGAACGATGAAATTGATCAAGAAGGTACTATTGCAGCTGAGATTGCTAGAGACAGTCCTCAAGACAGTCAAAGTTCTACTGCGCTGAGTCAAGATCCACTAGGACAACCAATTGTTGAAAAAGAAGCAGCAATTGCCATGAATGAGGTGGAGTTCCTGAGACAATATGTATGAAAATTGCAGAAAACGAATCTGTATCTGCTTAATGCCAACACTGTGTGAGTGTTCTATATTCAACAAACAACTTTTGAAACAGGAAAATGAATAAATAATAAAAATAGAAGCCACTGGTAAACTAGAGAATAATGGAATCACTAATATTTTGACAGAAAAGTTGAAAACAAAATTGGATTCTTTAGAAAAATCGATATCTAAAACTGCTGGTTTAGAAAAGAATCTATATGCATGTAGAAACTGTTGGGTAATTTAAGGCACAATTTGGATGTAGAAAAAGGTTTTGTTAATGGAGCAATGGGCAAAGTTGTGGATTTTGTTAATTATCTAAATAAAGATGATATTGAATTTTAAAAAAATAAATTTGATCAGTTTGAAGAAGTGAAACAAATTGGTTGTTCAGTTCATATTTTGCCTGTAAAAGATTTATATGTCCGTAGAAAACAGTTTCCAGTTTCTCTGGGATATGCAGTGACTATTCATAAATCTCAAGGTTTAAGTGTAGACAGTGCTTTGGTGAACATTGTAAATACTGTGTTTAAAGAGGGTATGGCATATGTTGCTTTGTCACGAGTCAGAACTTTTTCTGGTTTGTTTTTAATTGATGTTGATGACACAAAGGTTACTACAGATGCAAACTGTGTAAAAGATTATAATAGGTTAAGAAGAGTGTTTGCTCCCAATTTAGGTCAATATCCTGTATTTGAAAAGCATGTAGTAGGACAAAAAAGAAGGTATGAGAACATCTGTAGTGAAGGTCTAGAGAAGGGAAAAAACAAGACAATGTTGTGATTGCAAGCAAAAAGAAAAGGACACTGTTGAAGAGATTGTTGGTTATTAGTTTGAAAATAGTTCAGGTGTCAACTGCTATGCTAATGTAGTGGTCAATGTTGTTTTTCTTCTTGGAGGTTTGCAACAGCAAATTATAGGAAAACGAGAAAAATCATTTTGTTCATTGTTGCATTGCGTTTATGAAAAATTGAGAACTGATAAAAGTAAAATACAAAGTGTTTCTGATATTCAAAATCTTTTGGATGTATGCTCTGGGTCTACACAATTTACACAGAATATCCAACACGACTCTCAGGAATTTCTAATGTATATGCTTACCATATTAGAAAATGAGGGCATAGAAATTGAAAATCTTTTTGCCCATTGTTACAAATGGGAATGTTATTGTGAAAATGGTATGTCTACATGTAGCACTAACATAGACACCGAAAGATTTATATATTTGACATTATCAGTGTCTTTCAATAAACTAGTTAAGCAGCAAATCAGAACATGAAGCTATTTTCTACATGCTTTTCCACGGCGGTAAATCCGCCGCGGAAAAGCATGTTTTGACACACATTGTAATTTGGCTGGCAGTGTCTTGCAGACACCGCCACCAAATTGCGGCCAACACCCCGCGGATCAGCGGTGGACGGATCTGCCGTCCGCCACTGATCCCACCGCCATCCTAATGTGCGTGTTTTGAAGGGCCGCAGCGGTGATTCCGCATCCTCCGGGCCGGCGGTGGCTTCCGCCGGCCCGGAGGATGCAGAATCACCGCAATCCTAATCGGTTCCATAATTCGGCCTCTGAAGAATTTATTAATGTGTATTAATACGATTACTAGTGCTACATTTCAACAAAAAGGATTTGAATAATACCATTTAGCTTGAGGAAAGGTGTTTCATTGAATTATGAACTTTTTCTTGCACATTGTCTTAGCCTATAGTTTTAAGCAACAACATTTACAGTGTTTATAAATTTAGGTTATATAATTTTCTTACCAGTAAGCATTTCATATATGTGTGATTTGTAATATATGGTATTTTATTGAGGATGGATTCTTGTTTTTTTAAACAATCTTATTGATTTTTTTTTTGCCCGTTGTTATGTGATGAGTACGATTGAAATCACTGTTTCTAGTGAAATTCAATATATTCTGAGAACAGCAAAAAGGCAAAGAAAATAATTTGTAAAATGTAAAAATGATTCTGTATTGTAAAAATATAGTATTATGTATTATAACTGTATTTTTCCTTCTCTTTTACCGATTCTAATTTTAAAATATCACATTTTGACTAATTTATTTCATAAACAATTAAACTGAATAAAAAGTCTAGTATTTTTAATTTTTATTACTGTGAAGGTAAGTTTAACTAAGTATTAAAATGCACAATAGCCTGTGTTTGCACACAGGTGAAGAAAGTGGAGATGGACAGAGTAAATATGTGTGGAAAGATGCTCTGTGGGTGTTTTAAGTTACAGGATAAAGTTAATATGAATACTGAGTGTCACTGGGTTCAACTAACCCAGCAAATATGTGTAGAAAGCATCCTGTGCCTACAATATGTCACTTTTTGTAACATAGTGATAGCGCAAAAAAATCTTTCATATTTACAAGGAGAGGAAAAGACAGTCTGTGTACCTTTTCTTTTCCATGTAATTACAACTTCATCATACACACCACTTTACGTTGAAAGGGCATTTTATAGGTGTTGCTGTGCATATTTGCACAGAAGATTCACAGAACAAGCCACATCACCAGTTTTATCAGAAATGATAAATCTGGGCATCTGTGTGAATAGGATGTATGACGGTACCACGCGTACTTTTACAACGTGTACCGTTACCACGCTACTTTTACCACGCAAGTCGTTACAACGACTTGCGTGGAGGGGCGCTGGATAGTAAATTATTTAATTTACTATTCCAACTCCAGTCCCCGTGGACTCTAGGGAAAGGAGTTGGATAGTAAATTAAATGATTTACTATCCTGGAGCGCCCCCCAGCGCATGTCGTTGTAACGACTTGCGCGGTAAAAGTATCGTGGTAACGGTACCGCGTTGTAACAAATGCGTGGTAACCGTTGTATACCGTGTGAATACTGCACCATCCTCCAATTGGTGTAGCAAGGCACAACATGACAGAGATATTCTTGCACCATGGTGCAAGGGTACCTATGTCACCACATGGCTGTAGTTTAACCCCTTTGATGCTGATGACGGCCCCCAGCTGTCATGCATCACGGTGGGCATGTGCTGATGACGGCTGGGGGCCGTCATAAACTGGCCCACTACAAAAAACGCCGCACAGGCGCAGAATCGCGGCCGTGCCCAAGGGGTTAAGCAGCAGTGCAGAGGGAAGCACATATTTGCAACTTATTTATGTACATATGTTACATCCCTGTGCTTCGGAAGTACGTCAGCAAACTGTAGCTAAAGAACTTACAGTGTCATGCTGCAGCACTTCCTGATAGTTCTGCAGTTATACATTCACCATACACCACAAATGCATTCTTTCAGTCAATTATGCAGTTTGTATACATTCATCTAAACTTCCACACACTAGCATACAAATTTAGCTCTTTCTTTAACATGAGTAGTAAGTTCTGAAACATACTTTTTGTAGTTTTTTGTAGTTTTATATATTTTTTAATGTTTTTTTCGATTTTTTTTAAAAGAAAAAAAGTAAACCAGAAAAACAAAACCATGAACTTTGAAGGAATAAGAAAAAAACTAGCATTGATGGTTATCAATTGCTCTGCAACCTAGGTCTACTGATAGCTCCCAATAACAAATTAGGCGATTGCACTTCATGCAGTGCATTCTAACATTCCCAAATTGGGGACGTATGTCTGCTGGCGATGTTGAAGGTGATGCCGCATAGGTACTTGCAAACAAAACAGGTGATGGACAGAATGTGGATCAATGTCACACATTCACCCCAGTCCAAAGATCTGGGCCCAAATCCATCGTTTTTTTGCACTCCACACCACCCTGGGTTAGACAATGGCGATATGCAAATCAGCTCTGACCCTGTGCCCCATGGGAACAGTCCAGTCCGAACTACAAAAGCCATGTCCTTCCCAGAACGGAATCGAGCATCCGAGGACCGGACCGGTTTCGAGGTAACACCTCTCATCAGCCCGGCTAGCTTGACTCCAGTGGTGTGGAGTGCCTGGGACCCACGTCTGAGCATCCCCAGCGCACTTAGGGCGGAATTTGCAAACAAAACAGGTGATGGACAGAATGTGGATCAATGTCACACATTCACCCCAGTCCAAAGATCTGGGCCCAAATCCATCGTTTTTTTGCACTCCACACCACCCTGGGTTAGACAATGGCGATATGCAAATCAGCTCTGTGCCCCATGGGAACAGTCCAGTCCGAACTACAAAAGCCATGTCCTTCCCAGAATGGAATCGAGCATCCGAGGACCGGACCGGTTTCGAGGTAACACCTCTCCTCAGCCCGGCTAGCTTGACTCCAGTGGTGTGGAGTGCCTGGGACCCACGTCTGAGCATCCCCAGCGCACTTAGGGTGGAATTTGCAAACAAAACAGGTGATGGACAGAATGTGGATCAATGTCACACATTCACCCCAGTCCAAAGATCTGGGCCCAAATCCATTGTTTTTTTGCACTCCACACCACCCTGGGTTAGACAATGGCGATATGCAAATCAGCTCTGACCCTGTGCCCCATGGCAACAGTCCAGTCCGAACTACAAAAGCCATGTCCTTCCCAGAACGGAATCGAGCATCCGAGGACCGGACCGGTTTCGAGGTAACACCTCTCATCAGCCCGGCTAGCTTGACTCCAGTGGTGTGGAGTGCCTGGGACCCACGTCTGGATGTTCTACGGCTGCCAACGGCTTCATATAAACATTGAAGAGCATTGGGCTCAATGCCGAACCCTGTGGAACCCCACATTCCAGCAACTGAGTAGATGAAACTACATCTCCCTCAAAGACTTGGAAATGGCGATTACTGAGGAAGGAGGTAATCCAATTCAGTGCAGCGCCCGACACCCCGCTAATTCTGAGACGGTTGATCAAGAAGGAATGTTTGACCGTGTCAACAAGATGATAGCCGCCCTTCCTCCCTCGTCTACCAATTTCCTTGCCTCTTCTGTTACTAGCAACAATGCAGTCTCCGCTCCATGGTTTGGTCGAAACCCAGTCTGGGAGTCATCCAACAGACTGTTCGATTCCAGATGATTGTTGAGAATGTTATTTATGTGTTTCTCCACCAATTTACTAAGCCATGGCAGGAGGGAAATTGGTTGATAATTAGATAGAATGGAAGGATCCAGACTGAGCTTTTTGATTAGTGCTTTCACCATTGCACACTTCCATGATAAAGGGACTATACCTGTCAAAATGGAGAGATTTAATATCTCCATTATGGTAGTTTGGACGGATTTAATTATTGCTTTTAACTGTTTGGACGGCGCAGCATCTGTCGGAGAACCTGAGACTACTTTACAAATGATTGTATCAAGTGTCTCTAACGTCAAAGGGTCCAAGTGATCTAAACTGGGCACTCCGGTTAAATCAGTGAGATGCTGGCCATCTGTGTCGGTTTGATTAAAGGGAAAGGTGTTATATATCATCTCTATTTTTTCTTTGAAGAACACTGCAAGTTTGTTACAGCGTTCCAGGGCTCCTTCCCTGGAAGGGGGTGTTTGTGCCGGGGTGATCAGAGTTTTCGCTATTCGAAAGATCTCTTTGGGAGAGTTAGCAGCAGTGGCTATTTTTTCCTCATAAAATTTAGCCTGCGTTTCTTTTATCTCCTTTTTATAGCTCCTGATAGCTTGTCTATATGTATCTTTTGTGTCTTTCGAGGGAGTAATTCTCCAGGTTCTTTCAAGTCTACGGCATGTTTGTTTTAGCAATCTTAGTTGAGGGCTATACCAGGGTGCAGTGTTTTTCCTGTTGCATTTCTGTGTGATGACTTTGGGAAGAGTGGAATCCAACGTGTTTTCGATCCAGGTGTTAAAGTTGGTATTTGCCTCTTCAATGTTAGTTCCTATTACAAGCTGGGTAGCTTTAAGAGACTGCTTACAGTCATCCTATTAGGAAAGTGATCACTTAAAGGGCTAGTAATTGCCTCAAATTTTAAGAGTGTTGGTGTACTACAATGGGAGGTGAGTATATAATCAATTAAAGTTGTCGCTCCTCTCCCATTAAAAGTTGGGGCAAAAGGAACTGGAGGATGACCAAAACATTGGCAAACCCTAAATCCAGAGAGACCATAAGTTTGTTCATTCGCTCTCCTATCCTCGTATGTACAAAGTGTGTTGGATAATCTCCTGCCTCGTCCTGAATTACGCAAATGTTTGTATTACTATTTTTGCATAAGGACAAGTTAAAATCGCCACCCCAGATCGTTACTAGCAGTTTGTCGGAGTGCATTGAACTTAACCCTTGGATTAAGAATGATACCTTGTTTAAAATAACGATCGGTTCGGTTTACATTGTTATAAAAGTTTACTAGACAGCAAACGGACATCTTATTTACAAACATCAGAATTAACTGGTAGTTAGTTTCTAGGGCCACTACCTCAATTTTCAAGACATTTGAAATATACATTAATAGAACCCCTTTTGGCCTGCCAGCGGCAGATTGTTTAGCCGTTGAAAAAAAGTTTTATATCCTAAAATGTGAGCGGTAGTACAGGGCCAAGTTTCTTGCAACCCTATTATGTTGTGCTTAAGCACTGATGACAACCAATTTTCTTCTGCAATTTTGGAGCACAGTCCTGCTACGTTCCAAAAAACAATGTCCAGTTTAGAGCCTGTTAACTTAGCAGATGAGAGCCTTCTCTGTGTATGGGGTTTCCTAGAACGGAGGGAGGATACTGTTGATATTTTCCGAGAGCGTATTGTAGGCAGGTCACCTAGACTAGATCGTGAGATGCTGATTTAAAGGCCTGACCATTTATGGGATGGATACTCATTACATCTGAGGGTGGAGCTTCTTGTATGGGGCCGGAATTTGCGGGATCCTGTCTAGGTAACATCTCCATAGCACTCCCGGATACTTCACCTACCACCTCCAAGCCCAGTCACTCATTATCATCCAGCCCAAATAAGGCACTGAATCTGTTGTAAGTGGGAATCGACTGCGAAGGCCACTGAGCAGTATAAGGGTTTCTTGTGTTTAAATAGGGAAAATGTAAGTTTTTTGGAGGATAAAAAAAGTGCAGCGGCAGGATACTAATCCCTAAATTTTTAACAGTATGGGTCCTCCCTATATTCAGAATTTCCTTTACCAGTCGGGAGGAGCTAAATGTCATCACTACGCAGTCCCCCGTCATGGCCTTCTCGGTTATTCCCATCCATTGGACTCTCCTAACCATTTTGAAATTTTGAAAAAGATGGCTGTGGAGTCCAACCCTACTACCCAACCAATGAAGTGATTTATTCTTAAGGGCTGCCCAAGATTCCTCACTAGAAGATTGATTGGGGGGTACGATACCTAAGATGATTACATAAGGAGTAGCTGCAGGTGGGTGGTCCAGGTGGGGGTCTGCAGCCCTCTGTTCTGCATGTCAGATAGTAGAGGACTGTTTTTGGGTTGAGTTTTGAATGAAAGGGGGAACTTGTGGACGAGCTGTCATTGACTGTAATAGAGGGTTAGTAGATCTGTTGATGTGTGTAAATGGTGGTTGAAGAGCCCCAGTACCAATCTTGTTAGTATGAGTCCTTTTTTTCTGGGGGATGGTCACAAGGGGTGTCTTTTCTCTTATTGACCCATCATTAGCGTGGATGGTTTGAATCACTGGCTGGGAGTTCAGGGTCCTATTTAGGCGTGGTTCAATAGATGTAGATGAATTCCCTGAGTTGCATTTGGTCTGCAGGATGGTTTCTACATTAGTCATTCTGGTCGTTATTTGATCTAATCTGGCTCAAATATATGAATCGAGTCTTTCCACTAAAGCTGTTAGTTTCATTATTTCAGGATGGGTCTGTGTGGTAGTGAAGCCCGCCCGGTTACTTCTCTTTTGTGACTGGTTCTTAGGCTGTGCTACAGTTTTCCTCTTTAGTGGAACAGTTTTCCATAGCATGGGCGTACTAGGAGGAGGATGAATAACTACTGGACCCACTTCGCTATGGATGTTATTACTGCTGTCATCTATTGTTCTCGATTTACTTTTGGTCTTTTTTTTCGGTGGTTCACTACTAATTAACTGGATGCTGTCGGAAAGCGATTGGATACAGCCGTTTGTGGCGGTAGGAACTTTCCTCCCTAAATGTTGTGTTGTTAATGATTCTTCGCTGGGGGGTAAGTCCTGCGTTAAACCAGATGATGACCCCACGATTGACTCTTCTACTGTGTGGATCTGCTTATCTAGCACATCGACCGCTCCGGTTAAATAGCTCAGAAGCGTCTGCTGAGTGTCGGTATTGCGCCTAGTTCCCCCTGGGCTTACTAGTTTCCTTTTACCCATCGTTCGAAACAAGTTTCCCACAAGATCAGTAATTAGTAAAAAATACTTTGGAAAGCCACAGAATTAACAATGATGTGAATAGACTCGGGAAAATGCATGGGAATATTAAGGAGAACACTATTTAAGTCAATATTGCAAACCAAGAGAGTAGGCCCAGCCTCTTTTGGCCTGTGACGAGCAAGGACGGGCCCGCCCTTGGCCCGGGCTTCGTCCGGGCGAGCCTGCGCGCATCCTGGGACGCGTTTGCCCGCGCTGTGTTTAAAGGTCCCGGGGGGCGGGGCTGTTGCCAAGCACCTTGCGCGAGACCGCGCTACCCACTGGATGTTGTAGTTGGGCAGAGCACGGTCCGCGGGTGACAAGGGGCGCACCTGGCAACACAGCTCACCCGCAGTAGAAGGCAAAACCCCCAACAGTTATCAAGGGATCCGGCAGCAGCACAGGTATTCTCCCAGTAGTAGTTCGGCTCTCAAAGCGTCCCGCAACGCGTTTGCCCGCGCTGTGTTTAAAGGTCCCGGGGGGGGCGGGGCTATTGCCAAGCACCTCGCGCGAGACCGCGCTGCCCACTGGATGTTGTATTTGGGCAGCACACGGTCCGCGGGTGACAAGGGGCGCGCCTGGTAACACAGCTCACCCGCAGTAGAAGGCAAAACCCCCAACAGTTATCAAGGGATCCGGCAGCAGCACAGGTATTCTCCCAGTAGTAGTTCCGCTTTCAAAGCGTCCTGCAACGCGTTTGCCCGCGCTGTGTTTAAAGGTCCCAGGGGGGGCGGGGCTGTTGCCAAGCACCTCACGCGAGACCGCGCTGCCCACTGGATATTGTGGGTGTGGTTGACAAGGGACGAGCCGGAGGTTCTGGTAGAAATTCTTCAGCAACAAAATGATCAGAATTAGATGATTCTTCCAGTGGTGCAGCCATTTTTGTCTCCAAAAAAGAAATTCAGGTCTCCAATGAAAAAAAAGTGAGGTTCTTCTCAAGACAGGTCTCCTCCTAAGGAAGGTCTAAGAAGAGTAGTTGAAATGGGTGGGCTTCTTCAATAGTTAGAACAGTAAGTGTTATGAACAAATCAAATCTCTTTTTTTTGTCACATGGGATCTGCGTTGGGTGCGTACACGTAACACGCACCCAGCGCGACTTAGCGAAATTGTATTTAAAAGTAATATGTTTAATAAAACCTTTTTGCACATTGAAAAATTTCAGGAAGTCGAGCGCCCACCGTGTTGAACACATAGATGATGTCATGCGGAAATGCGTGAGCATCACGTAGCATGATACGTATGTGTCGCGCATGTGCTTGAAGTCGTGTACGGGTCGCATACCGATCACGCAGGGAAATACGCACCCATCGCACACCCTGCGCGGATCCAATAGAACAATCCTAAAATGGCAGCTAGGTTCCGCTCAGTAATCGAGTAATGTGCGCTTTGGGTGCGCAACTACCCAAAAAAAATTGGAAACAATAAAGACAATATTATAAATATATTTAAAAAAATTATATATTTAAATTTTTTTTAAAACAATTTATATTAAAAATGTGTAATGTAATTTAAAAAATAACATATCTAAAAATAAATAGATTAAAAAAATAAATATAACTATTAATACATTTAAAAATTATCCTTGAAAAAACCTTTGAAATTCACTGAAAAAACCATAGGTTTCACATATGTTATAGTTAGGAATTAGCATTTCAAAAACCTTAGAAATTTACTGAAAAAACCATTGGTTTCGGAGGTGTTGTAGTTAGCTGGACATTTCACTTGTACCAAACCATTGAAATTCCTCCGTTATAGTTAGTTGTGCTCACTATAACTCGCACGCCCGCAATCCACTGCTGATGATGTCACATATTACATCATTCATGACATGGTCAGTGACATCACTGATGACATCTCAAATGACATCACTAATGACATCATCCACTGACAATCTGATACATCTTATTATACACTAGTAAAACCTTTCAAAACTTATTATAAAATATGGAGTACCATATTTGAAACCTTTGAGACTAATACAAGTTTCTAAAACCCACTCAGTGATTACTACATCTACACACACATTTAAACATTTACCTATATATTCACTTACATATATGCTAACAAACATCAATAGAACACTATTAAATACACTTATACACCTACATCGACATTACACACCAGCACACATCCTATTAATGTATGCAGTCATCCTACTCACTTATGCAAAAAATTGATCATACTTACATTTAGTAAGCTACACACTTATACAAAGACCACCTTATTTATTCATATAGATAGTAACTCATACAAAGTGTGTTATGAAATCACTATTACAAGTATACAGTTTTCTATACAGTCACTTATACAATCACTGAGTCTTATGTATACTTATTTATATACAACAACTGTAACATACACTGCCTTTTATATTTCTACTTTGTTGGACATGTATTATTGAGAAATATATTTACTCATCACCACACCCATAAAGAGATTCACTTACCCAAAGAACTATTTCCACTTACAGTCTTAACCTGATATACCTACCAAATCAACTGTTTACACATCTTTGGACAGTGACACATCTCCCACCCAACCACACACACATTCACTATTTCAAACAAAATACTCACTTAACTAATTAATAACTAATATAGACTTTCACACAGCTAGTAACCAACTTATGTAGTAGTTTACACAACAAGATTTAGGGTGATACACATATTCACACAGTTTAATCATTATCAGATATATATAGTGAGACACTTTAAATTAGTCACTTAGACAGTCAATCATAGTGCTAGTAAATGCTCCATCCAGACACTTATACATCCACTCAGTCTTCAATGCAGATTGCTATTTATATAATGCTTATTTAAATATCGAACCAAATCATATTCACTGGATGATGTAATCAGCGATGTCCTTTGAGATGTCATCAGTGATGTCATCAGTGATGTCACTGACCATATCATGAATAATGTAATATGTGACATCTTCAGCAGTGGATTGTGGGCGCGCAAATTATAGTGGGTAAAACTAACTATAACGGAGGAATTTCAATGGTTTTGTATTAGTGAAATGTCCAGCTAACTATAACACCTCTGAAACCTATGGTTTTTTCAGTGAATATATATAAATCCTCGTATTTTTGCAGCAGTCTCGTATGCTCTCAGTAATACGTCCGTCAGCCAAGCATTAGTTTCAAGGGTGTTTATCCAAAAATGACATGTTTCGGCTTACCAAGAAGCCCTGTTCATGTTAAAGAAAACAGTGCTCTGAACATACTAATAAAGCATTTGGCTACTGAATCAGTACAACATAATGCATCAACATGAAGGTAGGACTAAGATATGGTAAAACAAAAGCTTATGCACAAAGCAGCCATCTTGCTATGGCGAACAACACATTGATGATGTCTGTGTGTCATACTTAATAATGAGTGACATGTCTGAACTGGGGTGGTGTGGAGTGCAAATAAACGATGGATTGAGGCCCACATCTCTGTACTGGGGTGAATGTATGACATTGTTCTGCATTATGTCCATCAACTGTTGTTTTTGCTTTTATCTCCCCGAGTGGGATGGGTATGCTCAGACGTGAGTCCCATGCTCTCCACACCACTGGAGTCAAGCTATCCTGGCTGAAGACGGCTGATAGCCAGAAACCAGTCCTAGGATGCTTGATTCCGGTCCAGGAAAGACATGGCTTGGCAGTTCGGGCTGGCCTGTTCCCATGAGGCACAGGGTCAAGGCTGATTTGCATATGGCCATGTCTGAACTGGGGTGGTGTGGAGTGCTAAAAACGATGTATTCAGGCCCAGATCTCTGTACTGGGGTGAATGTATGACATTGTTCTGAATTCTGTCCATCAACTGTTGTTTTTGCATTTGTCACCCCGAGTGGGATGGGTATGCTCAGACATGAGTCCCATGCTCTCCACACCACTGGAGTCAAGCTATCCTGGCTGAAGATGGCTGATAGCCAGAAACCGGTCATAGAATGCTTGATTCCGGTCCAGGAAAGACATGGCTTGGCAGTTCGGGCTGGCCTGTACCCATGAGGCACAGGGTCAAGGCTGATTTGCATATGGCCATGTCTGAACTAGGGTGGTGTGGAGTGCAAACAAACAATGGATTTAGGTGATTGTATGACATTGTTCTGCATTCTGTCCATCAACTGTTGTTTTTGCGTACTTAATAATGACCCTTAGTTAGTTTAACCTCTATCCAGACATTGAAAATAAGCCATGATAGAGGAAAATAGCGGGGGAAGAGTTCACAATTGCAAAAGCACGTATGTCTATACACTCCAAAATAAATGTATGCAAAACACGCACATTTCCCATATTGTCGGATAAACTAAAGTGCAAGCGTCTCACTGTTTGAGCCCACGAGTGTACCTGGTATCAGATAATACCAGATTCGATGCTGCATGGTAACCATATCAACGCGCAGCGTGCCCGACAATTACACAATTAAGTATTTTGAAGCACTGGCCTCTGTGACACAAATGCTTTTATGTGGTGCTATTGATGCGATTCGAGTCCTCTCGCAAAAAGCAAAATATATGAATGACAGTAACTACATAAAGTACGTTAAGCATTGGACACGGCTGTGACCATATATAACTCGCCACTGCCCAAGTTAAATGTTTCACTTGGCGGATCACACAGTCATAAAACAATATCTTCGCTGGATCGTAGTTAAGTTACAACCATCACAAGCACAACAGTTAATATGTTAAATACATGAATGTACCGTCCCCTTAAAAGGCATAGAAATTGGAATTTATCAGGAAGGTTACACACCGCTGAGGTGCAGGTCCTTAATGTTGCACTAAGTTCTTGGTGCCAAACAAATATGTATGCCAACAAATATGTATGCCAAAAGTGGTAATTTCCAAACACGTTGATGCTCACGTGACATGAATGGTGAATGATGCTGTACATTGCCGAGATGCTCATCAGTGAAAACGTGCTCGGTGATATATTGCTGAACAGGTTAGGAATGCCCGTGACCAGTGGTTGAAGTGAGTGGGCCGCTTCCTTTTCACCTGTCAAAATAGAAACAAATGTTGTGAAAATAAAAACCATTAAAAATTGACTTCTTCTCATGCACAATTTTACAGGTAGGAAAGAGGGGGAGAAAAGGAAAAGAGGGGAAGGGGGACGGGATGGGAGGGGACCCATGGGTGTTTTAACAGCAGTCTGTTCACAAAATACTAATGCAGTACATGAGGAACAGAATTACACTCGGGTGGAGTAAGACTACTCCCTGAGATGTATCGCTAGCTCCTCATCTTGATTCAATCCCCCCGGGTCCTTAGTCTGAAAATCCACTGTGTATTTTGATTCTCCCTGCCTCAATTTAAGCACCCTGTTGCCCCCTCTGGGATTCCCAGTGATTTGTTCAAAAATGAAAAATCTCACAAGTGACGGATCAGAGAAATGCTTGTCCCTAAAATGTCGCACTACCGGGTATTTCTCATCATTGTGTCTGATGGTCTGGGAGTGCTCCAACTAGGGGTGGGTGGAATTTGCAAAATTCTCTTTCGCAAACTATTGCGAAAATATAAAAAATCTCTGTGATCATGCGGAAATATTGCGAAGACGCTGTAGTTTTTCCCCGCCCGTTCGCAATATTTTCTGTGTGATCGCGGTTCGCCAACTTACCCATGCGGTTACTCATGGGCGTGGCCATCTTGTTTTCACCTGTCTCGTCCGCAATGCTTACTTCCTGTTCCGGGTTGCGCAATGCATGCTCGCGCTCGTTCACGGTACTTATTTCCTGTTCGGGAAAGCTTTTACTTGTACGCGCCACTTTTTGCGTTCTCGGGGAGAAAATATCGCACGTACTTGCACGCGTGGTCGCAATGGGCGCGGCCATCTTCTTTTTCACTCTATTGCATGGTTCTGGGGCCTGATTTTGATTTCTCCTTGTATATTTGTAATCCTTTGTTTCCAGCAACTTTTTAAATTTTTTTTTTATTTATTATCTCTCTAACTATTTTCCTGCTTCTATATTTTTGTTTTTTGTCTACTTTTTTTGAGATTGTAGCTACTTTTTCATTCTTTTTCTATTCCCTGCTATTTCCTTTTCTTACTTTTTTAATTTTATTATCTTTTCTCTCCTGCCCACTCTCTATCTCCCCAGAACCATGCCAAAGATTAGGGCTCGCCGCAGCCAGAGCCGCGACCACCTTCCTAGCGGAAGGTGCCGCCCACAAGTGGTGCAGGCACGGGCCTTATTTGGGGAGGTGGAGTTGGCTGCTCTTATCTTCTTTGTGCAGCGCCACCTTCCCTCTACCCTCGCAGCAGGTGGCATGCCTGGGTCCGGGTACGGGCTCCAGGAGCGTCAACAGCACTGGGGGAAAATGCGCCGGGCAGTGTTCCACTGCTCTGGGGTCCGGCGTACCCAGTTCACACACCGGTGGACCGATATCCTGGACCGTGAGCAGCACCTGCTGGACCTGCTAGGAGTGGAGGTCCCGTGTCTTGGTGAGTAACTTTTTAATTATTACTACTTTGTGTCTGTTCTGCTCTGTGTTATATATTGCGAATATCTTTTTTTCTTCCAACCAGCTAGAATGTTGCTGCTTACTTTCCAGCTTAATTAGGTTTACAAGTCTTCTGTGATTGCTATGACACAGGTGTTCCTCTGCGCTACTACTAATTTTACTTGTTTGCAACTTTGCGTTTGCGCTCGCTTAGCGTGATTATGTAAGATTTTTTTTTTAGAGAAATTAAGTTACGTAATGCTATAGTGACTCTAGTCCTTACTTTGTCCTGTCACTAAGAGATAGGGGCGGATTGATACTTAGGTTTAGTTACTTTGTATGAGTTTGTAATTTTTTTTGTGGTATGCATGATGCCCTCTCAGTTACGTCACGTGCTGCTGGTACCCCAGTCTTTATTAGAACCTTTTCTAGTTTGTTCAATGAGTGGTGGTAATAGGCTTAGAACTAGCAGAACATCAGTGTCAATCAATCAACCCAAAATTTGGTGTATTCAAAAAATGTAGTCATGTGTCCTCCATTTGACCATATGCATTGTTGAGGACTAAAAGAAGTGGAAATGCATACTTAATGTACAATTGGCATGCCTGGAATAGGTGGGCTAGGTCGGGTGGTACGTCATACTTATGCTTAGTTAGTATTCTGGAATCAGAATGGAAGACTGAATTTGTGTTGATAAATAGGAAATAGTCGATCCACGAATCCCCCGATACTATTTGTTGACCCGAAGAGATCGATCCATTTAGTTATTGCAATTGTTGTTTACATAAGTGTTGTTTGACCGTTCTTTAAAAATATTTTATTTGTTTGACACCTTCAATCAATGTTTGTCTCTTTCTTATATCTTTCCTGTTCAGCACCCAGGGGCAGGCAGACACAGACAGGGAGTGGGACTCAGTCGGCGGGAGAACCACAACTCCAGGACGAAACCAACGAAGGCTCCTCTGCTGGCCCTAGTAAGTCTTCTTGTTTTTAATAATAATTCTTATTCCATAACTTTTACTGCACCATATTTTTCCCGAACTATTGTTTCAGTTTCCTAATGCTATTGTTTACCAACAATTATCCTTCGATCTGTACTGTTTCGAAAATCTTGTTATCCCTGCCGCTGCTATGATGACTCTTTGTACTACTACTACTATTAGTCTGTCTGCACTGTAGTAGCTAAGCTTGCCCAGTTGGCCACTCTTTATTTAAAAGGTTGTAAATAAAACTTAGATTCACCAGCAGCTCTAGCCGTTGAGTCCAGCCCTTTTGGTCGTCTTCTTGTACTTCTTATAGTCTTATTAATCTTGAGTCTTTGTTAATCTTGAGGCCTTGACAATTCACACCAACAAATGCACAAGTACATTTATTACTATTTTGATATGATAAGACATACTACTACTGTTGTAGGGATTTTGCACATACAGACCTTTGCACAAGAAAATAGGATGTTGGTGATGGTAGGTTGGACCTTCCTCACACACCCCAATCAGAAGTTCAGAACCCCCCACAATCCCCTGCCTGACTAGTTATAATAGTGTCTTGTCATAACTATTAGCTCTCCGAACCCTCTCCCCAAGATACCCAACAAGTAGACAACCCAGAGCATAACACACCCAACCTCTCAGTTGAGGAAGCAATGCACATGCTTCCTTTAATTTGCTCACTCATGTAAGTCCACACCAAATACCACCAAGTCTATGTAAGTTCAAAATGTTTATTGACAAGCTATGTACATTAACATAAACATTGTTACACTTACTTACATTTGTTAATTATATCATGATAATTGAACAGTGGTGGAAGCACCGCCATCCCCTAGGTAGGAATTTGGGGCCCGATGTAGGTAAACGCGATTTTCCGATTTCAAAATACCGAGGCGGGCCGAATCGGTATTCTGAAATCGGAAAACGAGATGTAGGGGAAAAAAAGCGAATGAATACCGAATCGGTCGGCATCGGTAATGAGAATCGGTACGTTCCGATTCGGCACGGTCCGAATCGGAAAGTACCGAATCGGCCAACAACGAATCGGAAATTACCGATTCGGCTACCACCGAATCGGATAGTCCCGAATCGGCGAATACCGATTCGGTAAAAGTCGATTCGGTAAAATCCGATTCGGCAATCATAGATTCGAAGCCATGAAAACACACCCATGGCGAAAAAGCCCATAGGAATGCATTGAAGGAACCGATTCGGCTTTTACCGATTCGGATAATACCGAATCGGATTTTACCGATTCGGCTATTACCGAATCGGTAAAAGCCGATTCGGCAAAAGCCGATTCAGCCAATGAGGTGGCTCCCCCTCCCCCACCCAAACAGGGAGTGGCAACCCTGGCAGGTGCAGCTAATTAAGAAGTTTCTGGAGAGCCAGCCTGAGCTCAACACTCACAGTTAGCAGCAGTGGGAGTAGGAGGTTGCCAACTGAACTGGAGAACATGGCAGAGCAGTCAGGAAGCCAGAAGTCCTCCCAGAAGAGGAAGCCGAAGTTCACCACCACCGAACTTCAGGTGCTGGTCGAGGAGGTGGTGAGGGTGCACCGCCAGCTGTTTGGCAAGCTGTCCCTCAATGTGCCAGACAGCACAAAGAGGAGGATCTGGGCCGACATCGCCCAGAAGGTGAATGCTGCGGGTGTCACCCCCAGGTCCATAGAAGAACTGAAAAAGAGATTCTATGACATCCGCAGCCTCACAAAGAGGAAGCTGGCTGACATACAGAGGCAGGCTGGACTCACTGGAGGAGGCAACAACCCGGCGCCACCCCTCACCGAGCTGGAGGACCTGGTCTCCAGCACCATTGAGAGGGAGAGTGTCAGTGGAATCGGGACCCTGGACAGCTCTGCGAGAGCTACAGCTACAGGTAAGAAGCATGCGCATCATGACACACCCTACCAGACACCTCCCCATTAGACACAATGCATAGGCAAACCCCAGCACAGTACTGTCACCAACATACAAGAGACAAGCATCAGCAGAAGTTAGCTAAATATGGCAGTGCAGAATCACAAGACAGGAAACAGTGTGACACAGTGTAAGGAGATGCAAGGACATGTGGAATGCTACAATTGTACTGACTGTAATACATCGGCACTCAGTTTACAAATGCTTCTTTGTACCTAGGGGCCCCATCAGGCGGAACAACAGTGACAGCAGAGGGAGCAGCACCGTCCGACACTGCAGTCGCAGGGCCGAGCACCAGCCAGGCTGGCCAGGAGGAGGAGGAGGAAGGAGACACCACAGGGCTAGGTATGGAGGGAGTCCTGGTCATTGACTACGATGCACTGCACTCCCCAGTAATGGCCAGCACACCCCCCTTGCAGTTCTCCCCAGAGAACTCCCCTACAAGGGACACCATTCCGCCTACAACAGCTCCTGCCACAACCGTGGCCTTGCCACCTGTTCAACCTGTCCTGGGAGCAGGGGCTCAGGGACCGGCCAGCTTCACACCCCCACCAGTGGCACCCCAGCCCACTCAGCAGGCCGGAAGCAGCAGTGCCCGGCGCCGTACCATCACCACCACTGCTGCACCAGCACGGGAGGGCAGTGTATTCCTGGGCCTGGAGGGACAGATGGTGAAAATTCAGAGGCAACAAGCAAGATCCACTATGGCCTGCCAACGCCAGCTCCTGCAGCACAACATGCAGATGGGAGAGTTGGTCAAGGGATTCCAGGCCGTCGTGGAATCGAACAAGGAGGTGGCAGCAGGGTTAGGCAGGCTAACCACTGCCATCACCCACTCATCAAGCAGACAGGAGGAGCATGAGCTGGTGCGCAGGCGGGATGCCCGGGTTTTGAACCGCGCCATGGGCCGCCTTGCAGCGGCGACGGCACAACTGTGCCATCGCAGCGCCAACCAGGAATCTGTCCTTAGTCAGCATACGGCTGAGCTTACTAGGGGGATGGCCCGGATCACCACTGCCATGGAGGCCATGATAATTTCAAACACCGCCTCCAATCCGGCCCTGGACCTGGGTGATGCTGGGGACAGCAGCAGCCGCAGCAGCCCGGCCAGCGCTGCGTCTGAGCCACGGAGGAGCACCAGGCGCTCCGCTGATGCTGCTGGGCATTCAGAGGGGGCTGAGGGACACCCCAGTGGGTCTGGCAAGCGGGCAAAGAAATAGCCTGGCAAGGGCGGGTGAGGCAACCAGTACCTTGGACTTTATTTTATTTACCATACTCCATTTTTTGTTGCACATCAGTGCTGTAACTGTGGTGCAACACTATTAAAATTTGTTTTTTCCAAGCAACATTTAGCTGTCTTTGCATCTGTACTCAGTCAGAAATAGTTCTCAGTGATCTCCTCACGTCTGTATCTGCCATCACTTGGCGTACACACCCCAGCTGGCTGTGTCAGTGGCACAGCTTCGTCGTCGTCATGGTCCTCGTAGTCAGACAACTCCACCTCAGTGCCCTTCTTCACCGCAAGGTTGTGTAACATTGCACATACAGCTATGATCTTGCAGCAGGTGATGGGGGTATACTGCCTTGCACCTCCACTCTTGTGCAGGCATCTGAATCTACTTTTCCAGATGCCAAAGGTCCGTTCGACAACATTCCTTGTGCGTATGTGGGCCCGGTTATACCTCCTTTGGCTGGGTGTGGAGGGGTTGAGGTAGGGGGTGAGTATGAATGAGCGGAGGGCATATGCACTGTCGCCTGGAAGAGAAAGGGGTCACATTAGACACATGCATACATGTATTCCACCTACCTACTATGTGTTATGGGGGTCTGATGATGTGTCTCACCTAGGAGGTATCCTTCTCCAAATTCGCCAGCCATCAGCCGTGCATATATGCCGCTCTGTTGGAAAATATAGGAGTCATGGGTACTCCCTGGAAATTTTGCTACCAGGTCTGTGATGGTGCACTTTGCATTGCAGATCACCTGCACGTTGATGGTGTGTGTAGACTTGCGATTGCGGTATATGTATTCGGTGTCCGCTGGTGGGCAAATCGGAATGTGCGTGCCATCTATGCAACCGATGATTTGGGGAAATTGTGCCATCTGGTAGAAGTCCGCTTTGGTTTGTAGCAGTTCTGCGTGGGTTGCAGGGAAAGAGATGTATTGGTCCATCCTGTGTATCATGGCGTCAAGGAATGTGTGGAAGAACCTTGACAGGCTGCTCTGGCTCACCCCTCCTGCTGCTGCTACACCACTTTGATAGCTGCCAGACGCTAGCAGGTGTAGGCTGCATAGCACCTGGATGTGCGCAGGGATGGCGTGTGCCCTTGGGGTGTGGTGGTCCAAGAATGGCTTGAGATCCCTGATGAGCTCAAGTATGGTGTCAGAGTCCAGCCTGTATCTCTGTAGTATCTCTGCCTCTGTGAGCATGAACAGGGTTATCCTCTGTCTGTAGACCTGTTCATTTCTTAGCCATTCCCTCTGTCCTTCCTGCTGTAGCCGTAGCCGCCTCGCAATGACATAGAAAGCTGCCATCCTGCAAGTTGCAATGCATTTTGGGACTGTTTATATGGGTTGGAGTTGGTTACCACCTGATTGCAATCCATGGTAAATACCGAGTGAATTCTACCGATTTTGAGCCGATTTCGGTGTTTCGGTGCCTCCCTACATCTCCCCAACTGTCGGAATCGGGGAATTTCCCGATCGGCGATTCCTACGAATCGGCATGTTTTCCGATTCGGCTCATGTCCGAATCGGTCTTTCTACCGAATCGGTACATGGACCGAATCGGTGAATTTCCGAATCGGTGTCACTAACGATTCGGTACATGGACCGAATCGGTGATTTTCCGAATCGGTGTCACTAACGATTCGGTACATGGACCGAATCGGTGATTTTCCGAATCGGTGTCACTAACGATTCGGTACATGGACCGAATCTGTGATTTTCCGATTCGGTGTCACTAACGATTCGGTCAATGGACCGAATCGGTCTTTGCATCCGAATCAGTGTTTTTCCGAATCGTTACATATCCGATTTTCGGTATGTACGTATCGGATTCTTTCCCATTCGGTACTCATTCCGATTCGGTTTTCACTCCGATTCTTTATGTTTTTCGTTCCCTACATCTCGATGGCTGTTTACCGATCGGTAAGGGCAAAAAATCGGTATTTTCGGCCGTTACCGATCGGTAACGCCCTACCTACATCGGGCCCTTGGTTTATATAAATTTATAACTGAAGATCTCTGAGTGAAGGGACCCCTCATCTTAGCAGAACCTAGTACTGGTAATTGTTGCATCATAACCTCTGCAAAGCTCTGGTTCGTAGAAGGGAATCTTCTGCCTGTAATGCGAAAAATTAAATGGTGCGCTTTAGTATATTGCAAGCATTTCTTAGCCGTTTAAAAACTGTAGCATTTATGGATCAGCAATATGGACTAACAGTACACCGGAACTTCATAAAAAAGTGGCTTGTTATTGTTTTGGTTGACCGCTTGTACGCAGCGCTTAGACAGTAGCAGTGTGAGGTCAAGTGGGCTCAAAGGTGTCTTATACAACAAGCTACAAGGTAACGTCAGGTGTGCAAAAATAAAAGACACAAAGGTAAAATGGTTGCATGGCTCGGGCTAACTAAGCAAAGGCTAGAATGACCCTAGGGACCATATATAACTACTAGTGTCTACTCGACTACTACCTGTTTTGTACTAGTGATTTATGTTATATACTATTAACTAATTTTTCAATCTTGCTACTGACCAATAGGGGGAGGTGTATATGACGCCTAAAATATGTTTAATGTTTTCTAGGCGTACTACCCACGACCACCATTGCCGGGGCCAGCCAAGGCGACATGGAGGGAGAGGATGCGGCAGTTGCCAAGGATACCGATGGGGGAGTGCTAGCACCAGTGGCGGGCGGTGGTAAGTTAGATTCATAATCTTTAACTATTGTTGACATTACACTCACTGCAAGGGTTGCCCCCGCCAGGCCGGCGGTAGTCACTGCCGACCCCGCAGGGGCAAACCTCCCGCCATCCCTGTAGAAAAGACCCCCGCAATATTACAATGGCGGGGGGGTCCAATAGAAACCTTCCGCCGATTTTCCGCACAGTTGACATGTCGACCAGGAGGAAAAGGTTTCAATATGGTGGAGGTGTGGCATGCAGAGTATGCTTGGGGTGCCCATTGCGGACCCCATTGAGGCTACCTACCTATGCTATGGTACCCCCTGCCTTTCAAAGCACAATGTGGCAGGCTCCGCGCGGGGCCTGTCACGTTGTGCTTGGAAAAGCACAACATGTATTTTTAGCATTGCGGCGGACGGTGCTTTTGGCACCACCAACCACAACATTAAAAATACGGGATGCGCCCGTGTGGCGAGCGCATCCTCATAGTCCCCACATGACCCCCTCCCTTATGACGGGTGGCCCCTTTTTAGCGTGAGGCCTGCCATCCGATGTCCTAAGTAAGTAAGAGTTGTTGTGAATGTTTGAAGAGTGAAGAAGACACCCTTTAATTGGCAGGGGGGCGGGAGTATTGAGTAACCAATGGCCTCATCTATCTGTGATTTCAACTCCGCTTTGAAAATCTTATGAAGAAGACCAAAAGTCAGATCAGATCACCTGGTGTTAAATTGAAAAGTGAAAGACGGGTGGAAGGGAGAACGGGCGAGATTTAATAAATGTTATGTACTTACTGTGCTTTATAATACTACCATGCCACTATCAGCCACATGCATCAAAGGAAATTGCATTCGCAAATGGTGCGAATGGCAAAATTTGGCCGTTTGCGAATGCAATTCCCATTTTTGGGATGCATTAACATTTTTGTTATTTTCGCAATTTAAGAAATCGCAAAATTGCGATTTCTTAAATTGCGATTGCATTTAAGGAATCTCAAATTGAGATTCCTTAAATGCAATGCATCAAACTTTAAAAATTAGCGAATTCGCAAATAAGGGGAGCAAATTACCATGAAGTTGACCTTCATGGTAGTTTACGAAAACTTTGAAAAATGCACTAAAGTGCATTTTTCAAAGTTCCATTTTACACACACACATGCCCTTGGGGCATGTGAGTGTGCAAAATGTACTCCGATAAGTAGATTTCAGGGGTGCAACAGGGTGTCCTTTGGACACCCCTGCACCCTTCAAATTGCATTCTTAATTTGCAAATTTTTAATGGTGAATTGCAAATTAAGAATGTCTTTCCATTCATTCCTATGGGCCTCTAGGCCCATAGGAATGGATGGGGAAGTATTCCTTAATTGTGATTCTCAATTAGAGAATCCCAATTAAGGAATTTTAAGAAATCGCTATTTTTATAGCGATTTCTTGATGCATTGCAGTTTGGAATTCCTTAATTGCGATTCCTTATTTTTCGCAATTAAGGAATCGCAAAATGCAATATTGATGCATGTGCCTGAAAGTGTATAACTGTAACTTGTCTTACTGTTTTTCTAAGAGTATATTTTACAATTTTCTTCTTTCTTTTTGATATACAGCTACTCCTTTCAAGGTCGATAGGAAGGAGTTGGTTTGCCAAGGCACGGCGCCGGAAACTGGAGGCAATACAGCGGGAATACCAGCAGCTGGTGGTCTTGGCGGAGGAGGAGGAGACTGCTGCAACACTTGAAGCCTTCTCCAGTGCACCGGGCCCCAGCCACCGCCCTCCAGTGGTACAGCGCCACCATCTGGTGGCCGCCCGCCGCCCTAGCCGCAGCACCATCTCTGGTGCCCCCCACCACTGTTGCTCCTGCTGCCGCACTCTCAAGCGCCGTGTCCGCCGTTTAGAGGAGCAAATGCGTGTTGTCCTTCAATCCAGCCGCTAGTCCCTGTCTTAGTTCTGCCCCTTTTTTAATTCTTGTTTGGGTGGGTGGGAATTGGGCGTTGGGGATTTTTGGACATTTGGACTTCAGTTTCTTTCTTACAGTCATTTGTTGGGGTTCGGGAGGGGAGTGGGTCAGCTTTTGTGGGTTTCAGTTTTACATAGTTTATTTTTGTTAGGGTAAATTAAATCTATATTTATACTATACATGCAATATTGTTAATGTTTTGTAGGTGGGGTTACTGTTTACATCACACTGTTTCCTTGCTGGTGCAGGTCCGCCCATAGCCAGTGTTTGATTTCAATAATTGGCTGAGTGTGTAAGACACAAACAGATAGATGCGACACCCCTTACTGATTGAGTTGTCCTACCAGTACTTTGTCTCTCTCTCCTAGTCTACGCTTTCTTTATCTGGACTCAAAGGGGTGTGTGAATTCATTGAAAACATGTCCATTATTAATTATGCCTCCCCAAACTTATCTTACCTTTGCTTGATGTTTAACTTACAAAAAACGCAGTTGATGGACAGAATGCAGAACAATGTCTTACATTCACCCCAGTACAAAGATCTGAGCCTAAATCCATCGTTTTTTTGCACTCCACACCACCCTAGGTCAGACAATGGCTATATGCAAATCAGTCTTGACCCTGTGCCTCATGGAAATAGTCCAGCCCGAACTACCAAGCCATGTCTTTCCTAGACCGGAATCAAGCATCCAAGGACCGGTTTCTGGCTATCAGCCTTCTTCAGCCTGGATAGCTTGACTCCAGTGATGTGGAGAGCCTGGGACTCACGTCTGAGCATACCCAGCCCACTCGGGGTGAAAATTGCAAAAAACACAGTTGACGGACAGAATGCAGAACAATGTCTTACATTCACCCCAGTACAAAGATCTGGGCCTAAATCCATCGTTTCTTTGCACTCCACACCACCCTAGGTCAGACAATGGCTATATGCAAATCAGCCTTGACCCTGTGCCTCATGGGAACAGTCCAGCCCGAACTACCAAGCCATGTCTTTCCTAGACCGGAATCAAGCATCCAAGGACCGGTTTCTTTCTATAAGTCTTCTTCAGCCTGGATAGCTAGACTCCAGTGATGTGGAGAGCCTGGGACTCACGTCTGAGCATACCCAGCCCACTCGGGGTGAAAATTGCAGAAAACACAGTTGATAGACATAATGCAGAACAATGTCTTACATTCACCCCAGTAGAAAGATCTGGGCCTAAAACCATCGTTTTTTTTGCACTCCACACCACCCTAGGTTAGACAATGGCCATATGCAAATCAACCTTGACCCTGTGCCTCATGGGAACAGTCCAGCCCGAACTACCAAGCCATGTCTTTCCTAGACCCAAATCAAGCATCCAAGGACCGGTTTCTGGCTATCAGCCTTCTGCAGCCTGGATAGCTTGACTCCAGTGATGTGGAGAGCCTGGGACTCACGTCTGAGCATACCCAGCCCACTCGGGGTGAAAATTGCAAAAAACACAGTTGATGGACAGAATGCAGAACAATGTCTTACATTCACCCCAGTACAAAGATCTGGGCCTAAATCCATCGTTTTTTTGCACTCCACACCACCCTAGGTCGGACAATGGCTATATGCAAATCAGCCTTGACCCTGTGCCTCATGGCAACAGTCCAGCCCGAACTACCAAGCCATGTCTTTCCTAGACCGGAATCAAGCATCCAAGGACCGGTTTCTGGCTATCAGCCTTCTTCAGCCTTGATAGCTTGACTCCAGTGATGTGGAGAGCCTGGGACTCACGTCTGAGCATACCCAGCCCACTTGAAGTGAAAATTGCAAAAAACACAGTTGATGGACAGAATGCAGAACAATGTCTTACATTCACCCCATGGAAAAAAAATTAGATTTATTGGTAAGGTAAGTGTGCATTGTAATGTTTTCCTAAGTATAGGGCAAGACCCGGCCTGTAATTGTAGCTGGAAACACAAAGGGGATATTGAGAAACAAAGTTGAAACAAACGCACAAGTTATGGTGTGGTCATAGTGCAACACAAGAACACTTACCGAGGCGGCATGTATGCATAATTTCTACTCTAGTCTGTTTCCAGCATTGTGTTTCCAGCATTGACCTTCAACAACAACAGGACAGAGCAGGCCCACAGTGACAGGCCTGACAGCACGTTGATTAGCACATCCTCTGTTTAGAGTATTTTTTTTTAAAGAGTAGGACAAAGGCAAAGCACATATCCATTCCAAACATAGCATTTTACAATTTAAGTTAGTTAATTAAAAGCACCGCAGTCATCCCACCGCTACACTCGACTCCACTTCTACACAGACATTTGGGTCTGCTGTGGTTGTTGTTGACGTGTTTATCTTTAGATTTTTATGCCACGCATGAAACGTCCTCCTGGCTTGTTATTATTCCATCAATCATCTCTGATACTTGTACTGACTGACTTTGAAGGTCGGCCTGCAGTAGAAGTAAAATGTTGCTATTACACAACAAGAGTAGAACTATTATTGACTTGAGTCACTCTTTAGTGTGTACAGTAAGACTACCAGTACACTGTGACTTCCCTTCGTGCACACAAACAAACAAAAAAACACCAATCGCTCAGAGTCAGGTGTCCAATGCATGCCATTCATTTTCATTACCTGTTCCTTCTCATCTAGTTAACGGGCCGTCTTTTTCGCCATCATCATCATGGACGGTACTGTTGTCATACTCAGTGCGCAGATTGAGTCCAATTCCTGATTTCAATCCAAAGCAATGGATCAAGCTGCAGTAGAAGTACAAATTTCTTATTTGCAATATGGGGAATATTCACCTTGAGTTACGTTTAGTGTGTACTGTAGAAAGGTGATTAGTGCACAATGACATAACTTCATGCACAACAAACAACAACAAAATCACTCAGTCTGCGACTCTGCGTCCAATGCATGGCATCAATCATCATTACCTGTTCCTTCTCATTTTCATGTGCAGTCTCACTCAGCTCTGAAAGCAGGATAGCTATAGTAGTCATCATGTTCCACTTCTTTTGGCGGGACTAGGAAAGTTTTTACTTTTTCTTCTGTTTTCCATCATCCAATCATCATGAGGGCAATGGATTTAGGCGGGAGATTCAGTATGATGCAGTGGAGGAGCTGCATTCGTTCGGAAGAGACACTTGCGACTGGGCAAGTCAGATAGCTTATCGTCAGCCTGCTGAGCAGTGGCCATTCAGACCTTTTCCTATACCAATACTGCAATGGGTTTTGATCAATGCACATCTCTGTTGGGTCGTCCAGATAGGCCTGGACTATCCGTCAGTGTTCAGGGGTGCTGCTGCTAACCTTTTGGGCTCTATTCTCTGTGCATCAGCACTGTGCTTAAAAATGAATAACTGTAAATACCAATTGTCTAACGATTCTACTGGGCCTAATGATAATCCAGTTATTGTTGCTGTTGTCGATAGTGATGGTGAGTGTTGTGATCCAAACGCACTGCCCTCAGCCTCAAAAGTTGCACTAGATGCTGCATGCCCTTCTGCAGTACTTCTTGTGGGTTGATCTTGTAGGTTTTTAATTAACAGCTGGTCATTTTCCAACGTACTCGCTGCCTCAGCTATCCAAGTTTTGTAGCAGACAACACGAATCTCTGAAAAAGGAAAGAATGTCTTCAGTCCCAATTTTGTCAGTGGATACAGAATTGTGGCAGAAATGTAATGTTCTTGTGGCAACATTTTATTTTCTATCCTTGTATTTTCAGCTAAGTGACGGGCTAAGTTCTCCACCAAGTCAAAGGCTTCCTTTTTGTACTCTACACTTTTCTATGAGTCAGACACCTTCTTCAGCTGATGCTCTAGTATTTGCAATAATGGGATAGCTTTGCCCATTGTACAGTCCTCCTTGCTGACTTCACGTGTGAAGACCTCAAAAGGACGAAGCATCTCAGTCAGGTATTTAACTAGGCCCCATTGATCCATCTGAAGGGCCATGCCTTTTACAGTAGCATCCCCTCTTTGGATGACATATTCATTGAGTGGCCTGTACTGCTCAAACAGACGATCAAGCATGTAATACGTTGAGTTCCTATGTGTTGCCACCTCCTGGATGAGTGCTTTGACTGGCATCCTATATTCATGTTGAATGCTCCTCAGCTGCTTCCGAGCTTTAAAAGAATGGCTGAAATTAGTGCATATTCTTCGGCAGATACTCAGTAAGTTGCTGACTATGGGTTCTTTTTTCAAAAAGTCTTGAACTATAATGATTATGCAGTGCGCCAAACACAGAACCCTGAAATAGGAACCGAGATCCATGGCCTTAAGTACATTACTGCCATTATCTGTGGCAACAAAACCAATAGTAAGCCCTCTTGGGTGCAGCCATTCAGAAACCTTGCTGTGAAACTCTTGCAAAATGTTTACAGCAGTATGAGTTTTCTCCATGGCGAACATGGCTACAGTTACATGTTTCCGAGTAGCTTTAAAATCTCAGCTGTGTCAACAGCACCTCGTTCAGAGAGCTTATCTCTAACCCCCACAAAAGAGACCCAGTGTGAAGTGATGTACATGTAATCTGTGGCTTGGCAACTGGTCCACATGTCTGTAGTCAGGTGGATATTGTGAACAGCACTCTGCTGCAAAGCTTGTCCAACCAATTCCAGCACATCATGATGTAGTGCCGGAACAGAAATTCTTGCAAAATAGCAACGGCTGGGAGCCTTCCATTTAGGGCAGATGGCTGACACAAATTCAAGGAAACCCACCCCTTCCACAAATGAAAAAGGGAGAAGGTCCAGTGCTAACATTTCAGCGAGCTTTGCATTGTACAACAGTGCCATTGGGGGATTGCGTTGAAACTGCCCCTCCAGCCTAAGCATGCTCTCAATGTTAGGCTGGATTACTTTCCTTTGTGGTGCTGTTGTTTTCATTAACCCACTTAGGCTCAACTACGAAGTTTGTCTCATTGCGGTACTTGGACGCCTTGGTGTCTCAGCCTGACTCTGAGTATGCCACTCAGATGTTACTGAGGAGGATGTGGGCGTACCAATACACTACTGGGGACAGGGCTAGAAATGCCTGCCGCTCCACCTTCCACCCAATAATTTCATCCCCTGCTTCTTGCTGACCAACTTCAATGGATTGAGTTTTTCTACTTTCTTTTAACTTAAGTAGGTGATTCTCCCACACAATAGTGTGGTGTATTCTGAGATGACTTGCTTGGCCTCGGGTACCATAGTTTGTACCAAGCTTACCGAAGACCTGAGCGACAAATTGAGCATATTGCAATGTTCTCCTCCCTGGTGCTAACAGAAAAGAAGTCCCAAACTGGGGAAGAGAACTTTCTGGCACTGCTGGATGTAAAAAAAACAGAGAGGTACCCCTTAAACAAATCAAGGGAAATGAGGTTACCCAATCATAGTATCAACAGATTCCCTTGAAGCAAGACTGAGAACAGGTGTACATAAACAATACTCACAGTATCACAAGTATAATATCATACAACAAGAAAATTGAAAATTTAAAAATTCATTTTATTTTGAATATACTATAAAAAAGACAATTATAGGGCTGACTAATCTAGATCCCTAGTCTAAAAACATCAAATAAAACAATACAGACAATTGTGACCTGCACAATTGAAAAAAGGACAGAACAGGTACATCATAAAATTGTTGAGTGCAAATTGTATATTCGGGCTCCGTTGTGGTTACACCGATATTGTGTTGTACTTGAATTATACCAGTAGTAGCGTTGACGCGTTTCGGTGGGTTCTTGTTATATTAACCAACTTTGTCAAGACACGCAATTATCTGTCACAACCAGGGGGTATATCAAATCGCCCCTAAACTCCAGATACGTTTCACTTCACAGGATTCAGAGTCAGTACTTGATCGAGACGAAGACTAAAGCGAGGGACTTGGTTACTTAATATCTTCTGCTATCTGTCCTGTTATGGTATACACAAGATATGGCTATCCCACTTCACGTAAATGTCCTACTGGATGAAAGCAGGCCTGCTGGCTGACAAGGCCAGACAAGCTTGCAGGCCTAGGTTTCAAAATGACCACCAGCCACATGGCCAGGCCCAACAACATCAGAAAGCCCGCCCCAAAAAACACACTTCCCACCTCAATCCAGTGCCATCCATGCCCTAAATGATGTCTACATTCAACAGACCACACACAGAAACACTTGATTAATAAAGCTGTGGCTACCTGCTCTGAGCCTACTGGATGAAAGCGGGCCTGTTGACAGACAAGGCCAGACAAGCTTGCATGCCTAGGCTTCAAAATGGCCACCAGCCACATGGCCAGGCCCAACAACATCAGAAAGCCCACCCCAAAGAAACACACTCCCAGCTCAATCCAGTGCCATCCATGCCCTAAATGATGTCTAAATTCAACAGACCACACACAGAAACACTTGATTAAGAAAGCTGTGGCTACCTGCTCTGAGCCTACTGGATGAAATCAGGCCTGTCGGCAGACAAGGCCAGACAAGCTTGCAGGCCTAGGCTTCTAAATGGCCAACAGCCACAAGGCCAGGCCCAACAACAGAAAGTCCACCCCAAAAAACACATTCCCCAACTCAATCCAATGCCATCCAGGCCCTAAATCATGATTGAAAACGAAATACATTAAAAAAACAACAAAGGAACAGTTGCTTCATCATGCACATACCCATGAGGCCATGACTAGCTCTGGCCTAATACTGACTACTACTACCCACAACATTTAAAAAAAAAAGGAATGATAATTACCAAAATTAAATTGCAGTTGCAACAACAGCAATGCCCCAATCAAACAGACACAACAACCACTTACTTGTAAAATATCCAAATAAAAAATCCTCAAATCCAATTGCAATTATGCAGCAGACAAAAAGAGTGATTGATTGATTGATTTATTTATTTGTTGATTAATTAAAACCATTACAACAAAGAACAGAAATAAATACAAACACAACACATTACCAGATTAAATATTCCAGGATACAATGCATAAAGTTGACCACAATCAATTACTTTTTCCGGTTCGGGGTAATTTAAAATTATTATTTCATTTTTAAAACAGTCTATAGGGCTTGGCATTTTTCAGGGATAAAGTGCACGTATGTCATTCGATAAAAGTAATAAACATAATAAATAGAACATTATCTAAAAAGTAGTACTCTAAAAACAAACAATTAGTGCATTGAAAAGAGCCATATAAATAATTCATCATCACCTTAAAAACAGCAACATCCTCATTTCACAGCCGTTACAAATTTAACATATACTTTGGGTGTCAGCCTTACATAATTTCATTTCCACTGTAAGCATACATTTTACAAATTGGTGTGTTATATGGACGTTGACACCACTTAAGCAAAATATTAATGCCGATCTACAAGTCCTAAGTCCCATTTCTATAAAAATAGGTTTTAAAATTGTTCCTTCATCATTTTTGGGCATAGTGTTACCATATGCAGCAAGGTTTCATGATATTGCCCACATAGCCGACAAATATTTGATGCCCATTTGGACTTCCATTTGGGGGTTCCATCTTTGGTTGGATAGATTCCAAACCTTAATAACATAAATTTGTTCTTAATTAAGGGTTTTTGATGAAACAGTAAATAGGGTTGGACCATCATTTTGTCGAAGCAATTGGCAATAGACCAAAAGTGTTTTTTTTCCCCCAACTCATATTTATCCAACACTTCTGACAGCAAGGCAAAAGTGATCTTTCCAGCTCAAAATCCAAAGGCAGAATGACCAGGAGATGGAAAAGCACTGGGAGGAGCCTGCTGGACAGGAACAGGAAGTTGGAGATTCTGTGGCACTTCCTCCCTCTCCCCACCTTTTTAAAAAAGGACTCCTTGCACAAAAAAGCACAGCCAAATGTCAATCTGAGTTTTTTTCATCCAAATCATAATTTCCAGAAGGTTTCATGCTGCTAGAGCTGATATTCTTCTCCAAACTCGAGAACTCAATCATCTCATAGTCTCGCGGTGCATGATCGAGAGAAGAAAGACGTGATCGCGTGACGAATGACGTGATCGTGCGACCAAAGATGTTAATGGGGGTGCAAACTCTCGAGAGATAGCGCAAAATGGCTACCACAATCCAACATCTCGTGGAGAACGCGACCGGATCGGGAAAACTTGTCGGCGAACGCGGGAATTCAAGTAAGGCAATCGCGCGCGCATGAGAATGTATTTTTTTACAGAGCGAGCAAGACAAACATTTTCTGTAAGATGCGGATTGCGGAAATTTTGACATTTTCGCGCTCTCCGCGGAATGCTAATATGTCAAATTATCGCAATTTCCGCTAGCGGCACGGAATTTGCGCCCAGGCCTAGCTCGAACACATGCTTCTTAGCTGTCAGGGTGGTGCTCCCAATGTACCAAAGCTTACAAGGGCATTTAATCACGTATATTGCATGAGTGGTACTGCACGTGGGAAATTGTTTGATCGCTTTTTGAATGCAACTGTAGCTAATAACATTGGTGAAAAGACTGTTCTTGCAGGCCTTGCAGTGGCCGCAAGGGAAAATTCCCTTGAGGCCATGTTCAGAACCCACCGAATAAGTAGTGACGTCACTGCTTACTAGCATATCTCTTATGCTTCTACCTTTTCTGTACGTCACCTGGGGTCTATCCGGGATATCGTCGATAATGATATTGTCATATTTTAGGATGTTGCAATTTTTGGCTACTATCCTCTGGATGTTGTTAGACTCAGCATTGTACATTAGGATCAGACAAGTGTTACATTCATTCTCATCACTGGAGGCAGCGTCTTCATCAGTCAAAGTGTCGGATCTGGGGACCTTGTCTGACCTCTCTTTAGCTTAACGTATTTTACGTAGTTACTGTCATTCATATATTTAGCTTTTTGTGAGAGTACTCGAATCGCATCAATTGCACCATGTTAAAGCATTTGTGTCACAGACAGGACTTTCACTTGAGAGGCCAGTGCTCCAACAAACTCAATTGTGTAATTGTCAGGCACGCTTCGCGTTGATGTGGTTACCATGTAGCGTTGAATCTAGTATGATCTGATTCCAGGTACACTCGAGGGCTCAGACAGTGAGACGCTTGCACTTTAGTTTATCCGACAATATGGGAAATGTGCGTGTTTTGCATACATTTATTTTGGAGTGTATAGACATATGTGCTTTTTGCAAATGTGAACCCTTCCACCGCTATTTTCCTCTATCATGGCTTATTTTCAATGTGTGGATAGAGTTTAAACTAACTAAGGGTCATTATTAAGTATGACACACAGACATCATCAATGTGTTGTTCGCCATGGCAAGATGGCTGCTTTGTGAACAGGCTTTTGTTTTACCATATCGTAGTCCTACCTGCATGTTGATGCATTATGTTGTGCTGATTCAGTAGCCGCATGCTTTATTAGAATGTTCAGAGCACTGTTTTTCTTTAACGTGTACAAGGCTTTTTGGTAAGCTGAAACATGTCATTTTTGAATAAACACCCTTGGAACTAATGCTTGGCTGACGGACGTATTACTGAGAGCGTACAAGACTGCTGCAAAAATATGAGGATTAATTACCGGCGTGCTCTGCCGGCGTGTACGCCAATTCCCGCTGGGCCACTGGCAGTCAGAAGGAGCAAGTCGTGGTGTATATCGTCATACAAAATCGAGAACAATACATTTCCGAGGCCTATCGACAAATTAAAGAAACAAGAGCATTATTTAAAGTTGGAAATCAACCCCATGGAACGCTGGACCAAAGAGTATCACTCTCTACTTCTAAACTGGAAAGAAAAAGGACTCATCGATTTCGAAGAATATATGTACTTAAAGGTAGAAAATTCAATAACAGCAACAATATACTTTCTACAGTGCATAAGTCTCTTATAGATCCACCGGGTAGGCCATAGTTAGTTCGATGGGCTCTTTACTTGAGAAGACCTCCCACTATGTAGATGTGTTCTTAATGGAATGTGTGAAACTACTTCCATCATATCTCAAGGACACAACGGCCTTCCTCAACCGAGTGAAAAACATTAATTGGAACAACAATCAAATTATGGTAACAATAGATGTCAACTCATTGTATACGTCAGATCTTCATCAAAATGGTCTCTCAGCTGTAAGGAAATAATTGGACACACGATCATTGAGTTTCCTTGAACATTCTGAAATGCTAATGGAAATGCTGAATTACTGCCTCACACATAATGTTTTCCTCTTCAATGGGGATATTTATCTCCAGAAACAAGGGACAGCAATGGGGACATCATTTGCCCCAACTTACGCTAATCTTTTCATGGCGGTATGGGAGGAAGGCATATTACAGAGCAGGCACAAGTCAAACATTAAAACCTGGATGAGGTATATCGATGACTTATTCCTCATATGGGAAGGAGACCCATCCAGTTTGGAAGAATTCATCGTTGACCTGGACCAAACGATCAAAATTTAACATTCACATCCATGAGTAGTAAAACAAAAGTGACATACCTGGATGTAGAGGTCTTCGTTAAGGATCAACAGCTCTGTACAAAAATACATAGAAAGCCCACTGCCACTAATAGCGTCCTCCACGCCAACAGTGGACATCCGGAACATCTAAAGTGGAGCATCCCGTACAGAGAGATGCTCTGCGTCAAAAGGAATTGCTCTGAAATCAACGACATTGAGCAAAACATTGAACATACGGGTTTGAGTTTTCTGGCTAGAGAATATCCCATGGAAGTCATCGAGAAAGCGAAGATTAAAACAACAGGAAGAGTGAGATCAGAATTATTGGAAACATCTGAACGAGTGGAAGAGGAGGACGTAACTCGCATTATCATGGATTTTAATTCAGAAAATAGAAGTCTAAAAAACATCATAAAGAAAAATTGGAACATCCTCATGCTTGATGAATCACTAAAGAGAACATTACCACCAACCCCTAAAATAACATATAGGAAGACAGCCTCGTTGGGTGATATCCTTACACACAGTCATCTAGCAACTTGCAATCTAAAAAATGAGAAAGGCAAAACATCTTGGCTTACAACACCTGGCTTTTGGAAATATTTGAAATGCAAAGCCTGTGAACATGGTTGCAATACTCAATCATACCAACTACAAAATGGAAGAAGGGAAAATATTACTGATCATATAACCTGTGAATCCAAATTTGTAGTGTACATTCTACAATGCCCATGTCAAAAACTGTACGTTGGGAGTACAATTAATAAATTGAAACTACGTATTTTACAGCATCTAAGAGCAATTAAAAACCTCTCTTACCCAATGGCAAAAGACTTCTTGGAGAAACATTCAAGCAACAACCAAGAATTGAAGTTCTTTGGTGCTAAATTGGTAAAATCAAATGAAAGAGGAGGGGATAGAACTTTGGATCTAAGGAGAGCTGAATCGAGGTTCATTCTAGCACTTGGAATGGAAAACCCCTTTGGGCCCAACCTGGATGCTGAATTACATGTTCATTTGTAAGAATGGAACTAATTGGACAGCAGGTGACAAACATACAAATCTTTCTGGGGAAAGAACAAATAAGAGTACAGTATGATGAGAGACAAACTAACAAATAAACACATTTAAGAAGAGAGAATAAATAAGCGGAAGAAGAAAAGAGAAAAATAAGAAAATAATTGAAACTAAGAAAATGAAAAAAAGAAATGTACAGAGTGATTCCGGGTCATCCTTTTGGATTAAATCTCTGACTCGTGGAGAGGAACATAGAAGAACTGCACTAAATACTTGTCATTTTATCTCCCTATTTTTAAAAAAAATACTACTTTAGAAGAACTGTACATAAGGAGAAAGATAATTATAATGCGACTTTGCACATGAAGAATATTTGCACAGAATATTTTGCACAATGCATATGTCACTTTTCTTCCTTTTTACTTCTTTCTCTTCTCTCCCCAGAGACTTATAAATTAAAAAATAATAGTACATAATCATCATAGTATCTTTCCCTCGTGATCACTAAAATATTATTGTTATAATTAAATTTTAGCTTTATATCTGAAATTGTCTCTCTCCCTTTCTCTGACTGACTTGAAGTGCCTTGCCACTGAATAATTGTGGTCGTAGTTGACATGTTGAAGAATGCGCTTCTGCACAGGAAGCTTCGTACTTCCGATATATTCTAAATTGCATGTGCACCTCAGTTTGTATATTGCGTATTCTGTACGGGATGTTAGGTGTTCTCTGATAGTCATCTTCTTGTCACTAAAAGCTGTAGGATAGTGAGTAGAATTTTTAGCAAATGTGCAGACACGGCAAGAACTGCACTTAAAAAAAACAGGTTTCATAAGCCAAGTACTCTTCGCTTTTACCTCTGGCATAGATTTGACTAAGGCATCTCTCATAGAGGGAGCCTGTCTAAAAGTAATAGCTGGCAGGTTGGGCAGGATTGGCCTCCGAATATTATCAGTTAAACAATGGGCCATTCAGAATAAATTACTCTACAAATTGCCTGCTGCTGAACATTAAAAGTAGTTATTAGCTGAATTGGCTGCACATTATTGTCAGAGACAATTGTGTCAATCTTAGGCTGAAGTAGGGTCTCCCTTTGTCTAGCATTAGCTTTATTTAAGGCAGTAGTTAATTGATTTTTAGTGTAGCCTCTATTCAAGAATCTTTGAAACGCCTCCATCTGACATTTTTCAGATAAATTTTCAGAGCTACAGATACGACGTATGCGGATAAACTCACCATACGGTATACCATTAATCAAGTGCCTAGGATGTGTACTGTGGGCATGAAGAATTGAATTCCCAGCAGTTGACTTCCGATGCAACATGGTCTGTAGGACTTCACATCTACATATAACAATACATCCAAGAATTCAAACATGGATTTGTCGATGGTAGCAGTAAACCTAAGATTTAAATCGTTTACATTAATATCTTCAATTAATTTGAAAGCTTGATCCTTAGACCCCTTCCATATGAGGAAAACTTCGTTAATGTAGAGCTAATAATTTGCTATGAGATTCCACCAGCGCCGGTGGGTGGTTCTGAGAACATGCTTCTCCCACTAGCCTACATGTAAACATGAATAGCTGGGGGAGAAGCATGAACCCATTGCCACACCACGCAACTGCTGGTAAATCTCATTGTTAAATTTTAAAAAGTTGGTAGTGAGACATAATTCTACGATTTCCAACAGCATATTATTGTGTTCTCCCATAGATCACGGTTATCTAGAAAATGTTTAGTAGCACTTATACCGTGGCAATGATTAATGCTGGTATGAAGGGATTCTATATCCATTACAACTAGATAATAGTCTGAGCACCACACAACATCATTGATTTTGTTGAGAAAGTCAGTGGTATCTTTAAGATATGAAGGCAAACTATTTACATGTGGCTGCAGAAAGAAATCTACATACTTTGACAGTTTTTCATTCATGCTTCCTTGGGCAGATATAATTGGCCGCCCAGGCACAGGATCAATTTGTTTATGCATTTTTGATAAAAAATAGAGGACGGTGTAATAGGATGTTCAAAATTTTAAAAATTAGTTTCCTCTTTGGTTATCAGTCCTACACGCCCCCAATGATGGACTTTTTTGCGCATTAGCTCTTCCGCTTTTCTCATTTCAGATTTTGCTGATTTCCTGTAGCATGTTAGGTCAGTTAAATGCCGATCTGCCTCCATTAAATAATCCATTCTTGACCACAAGACTATGTTTCTGGTAGCAGCATCAGCATCACACATTAAATCAAGTAATGCAACAATAGACAGTATCTAATGACCGCTCCCCCCCTACATCCCATATTGTCATTTCGTACTTTGCCTTTCTGCACAAATCTCCTTTTAACAGTTTTTACTGAACGTATTGTTTTGAAACAACCTCTGTGAATGTCTTTTAATATTTTAATATGTATGGAATGTATGTCTTTTTATGATTTTATTTAAAATTGAAAAAAGTATTTTGACTGACTGACTATGTTTCTGCCTTTGTCTGATTTGTTTATAATCACGTGAGAGTTTCTTTGAAGTTTTCTAATAAACTGATGGTACTGATTGTTCTGGCAGTTTCTTTTACGTGTTTGTGACATTACAGTTCTGTTCACACTTTTGAGTTCTGTGATTAACCTGTCCTTTGCTGGAGAAGCTGTGCGCGTTATAAATTTCCATAACATAACATAACTATAAACATCGATCGCGTCCTTAGGCATTAAAGGTAAAAATGTGGAACTTGGACAAAATTGACATTTTGCTGGTTTGTACACATTGGTAACTTGGCTGACAGTAGGAGCTTCCTCAGAGTCATTCTAATAAGCTAGATCATATATTGTTTGTAGGCTAGCACTGTCTTTAGCCTGTATTGTACCTTCGATCTGGGAAACCTCTGATATAGATTCAGCAGATTTTCCTTGAAACGTATTGAGTTGGAAATATTTGATGAGATTTATTTTTCTAATAAATTTAAATACGTTGATACGTGCTTGGTTATATGAGAAGCAATTTTTTGGACAAAATGACAGTCCCAATGAGAGAAGTTGTTCCTCTGCTTTTGATAGTATTGTGTCAGTCAAGTTAATCACAGTGTTCTCCGTGCTGTTTGTTACTTTTTCCAAGTCCTCCTTGTATTGCCTCTTGACAAAGGCTTGCCTGTGTCTGACCCTCCTCTTACGCCTTCTTTTGTTTGCTGGTTTTCTTTGCGTATAGAGAGGTTTGCGGGGGAGCAAGGAATACCGCTGGTCCTCGGTCACAAAATTCAACTCATCATCGAGGGAAAAATTCATCATACCCGGTTGCTGCATGACGGAGGTTCCAGATCTATTATCCTATATATCACTAATTGATGTCAGTGAGGCAGAGTCAGAATCGCCTGATAACAATGTCACGTCTGTGCCAACAGGCGCTTGTTTGCTCTGTGATTTACTCCCAGCCTGACGTTTGTAATTATCATACTTCCGGGCAAATGTAAATATTCTGCCGGTAGCATAATCATTTTGATCACATGCAAACTTATATATTTTGCGTTCCTTAATGACATCTTCATGTTTCTTGATGCGTGCATCGATATATACATTACCTACTGGCGGTCGCCAGTAGGTAGCTATAGTTAGGACCTATTTTCAATAGGAAATCCGCAACATTCTATTTGGAATAACTTTGGCGCTGGTTGATGAATCTTTGCGAAATATTCAAAACTAATGGCTTGCTCCGTTCTACTCTTTTGTTGAAAGTTTCGGGGTGATTCGTTAAGCGGGGGCTGAGAAAAAAGGGGTCCCAAAACGTGTTTTCCCCATGCAATTTTCCATAGTACCTTTAGCCACAGCAACAGCCCGAACTGCTGAACGGATTACGCCAAATTTGGCAGAGATGTATTCCTCAGTTCAGACTTGTGCCTTTTGTTTAAATGGTGTTCATATGTTTAGTAGTTCCTGAGAAAATTACAGTTAAAAGCATATATATATCTATGGGCGCGGTGGATCCGCGGACTATGAGCACACCGTGAGTGTATCAGAAGCTCACCCTTCCGATCACGTGCTGAATACCAATTGGCTGTCAAGTGGAAACCAGGAACTGTTGGCAGCCATTTTGTGCCTTGGTAGAAGCGAGGCTGAAGAAGTCAGTGGAACAAGTGTGTAAAACGTATAAAGGGGGCAGGATAGAAATAGGATAGAAATAGTTTGACCCTATAGACCAGAAGGACCCTTGGAGCCACATTTTTTGTTTTTGTTTCGAAAAAACGGCAAGCTGCGTAGGGTGCGCAGAGTCTGCCGTAAAATAAATGAATAAATAAAATGGCAAACAGCAGTGTCCCGGTGGTAGTCACCCTGGGACACTTCAGGAGCCGGCCTTAGGGGGTGGCAGTCCCCACGGCCCTCAAGGGCTCCAGGCGGAGGGCCACGTAGCCTCCCTCCTCATACATGCCACCAGATGATGAATACTCTAGATGGGAACTCCTCAAGCCTTTCACTGTCGATCTTGGTTGCCGCCCTGTATTCAGTGTGCAGCAAGCAGGAATCTCCCAGAGGTAGGCTGTTTCCTTGTCCAACTCCCATTCCCTCTGATGGAGCGCCTCGAAAACCTGGGAGGACAGGACCCACACACCTCTGGCATAATCATTGGATCACCATTAGATCTTCGACCAGGCCACCAGTGCCGACCACACCTTATCTGCACTCTCACTTGACACGCCATATCTAGCTTACTGACTGACATAATGTTTCTTAAATAGTCAGCAAACCTGGGAGGGGCCTCCGACTTCCATTCTCTACAAATTTCCCTCCTTGCTATAACCATCACATAGAAAATAAATTGTGAGGCAAAGCTATTGATGTTATATCCCGGAGGCAAACCAAAAAGAACCAATCTGGGAGAGCATGTAATGGGAGCTGATAAGACCTTTTCCAGGAAGCCAATGACAGTTTTCCAGTATTCAGCAATCTCTTGACATTCTAAAAACATATGTTGGTTGTCAGCTGCCAGAAGTTGGCATCTAGGGCAACAGTAGTTATCTAGCGTAACCTTAGATAGTTTAGCCGGGTTCCAATATACCCTATAGGCAGTAAGCAGATGATTTCTTCTAAGATTAGCCGGTTTTATTAGGCTCTGGGACATGGAAAATTAGTCTGTCCAAATCTTTTGAGTTTCCTCAGGGCTATCTGCTAACACATTGCCCCAAAGGCTTGCCAGCTCTAAATTTAACGTTCCTTTTACCCCCGTTAGCGACCTGTACCAAAACGAGACCTCTCATTTCCAAAGTCCTCCCCTGCAGACAGAATCAAGGATCCCAGTTTCGTCTTCAAACTCCAGAGCCTGCCTTGACTACCAGGCAGAGAGTTGGTAAAATTTGAATCTTGTTAAAGACCCGTTGGTCAGGGATGCAAGAGACTCCCAGTCCATAAGTCCTGGATTAACCCAGAGATCCCCCATCTGCTCAGACCTGCTGCTTTTAATGGCTGGGACAATTGATCCTGATGGTATTCCGGAGTGCCCGGGGAGTCCCAAATTGGGGCGTGAGTGTTATAATATGGAATCCCCAAGGCTCTCCGGAGATATAACCAGTTCCTAAGTGCTGTCTGCAGAATCTTAAGTCGGACTTTTTAATAAAATTTCTGGTTGCCAAATTTAAAAAGGAAAAACTCCTGGCCCTGTGGTTGGTCGTGCAACAACGCCTGAAAGAGGTGGCCCTGTGAGGAAGAATCCAATTTATTGGCCAATAACCTAAAATGTTTTAAGTGAAAGGCGTGACAATACAAAAGTAGATCTGGTAGGGCCAGACCTCCTATCTTCAACCCCCTCCTTAATTTCTTCCAGGCTATCCTTGGGGATTTTGAAGCCCATATAAAGGATCCGATCTTCCCTTGGAGGCTCATGATATCTTTCGGGGCAAAGGGTAATGGGATGGCATTAAAAAGGAAGGTTAATTTGGGAATTATTGTCATTTTAATGAGGTTAACTCGTCCATATATATTCAGTGGCAGATTGCCAGATCTTGTAAGCGTTTTAGTAATCTCTTTCACAACTATCTGCCAACTGAATTTGGGGATATCATTCAATTTTTGAGTCAGATGGAATCCCAAATACCTCATTTTGTGTTTAGCCCCCAGAATAACCATGCAATTATTCCAACCCATTATTTCTGTTTTCTCCTTATTAATTTGATACCCAGAGAACCTTCCAAATTCCTCGTCAAGTTCAAATAGCCTAGGGATCGCCTCCTCATGGTTGGAAGTATATAAGAGGAGGTCGTCCACATACAAAGCTGTTTTAAGCTCGAGGTCTGCTATTTTAAAGGGTCGAATTACCTGATCAGCTCTAATTGCACAAACAAAAGGCTCAATATAAATTTCAATCAAAAGAGGGGACAGGGAGCAGCCTTGCCTGGTACCACGGGAGATTTTAAACCAGTCAGACAGGCCTCCGTTAACCAGGACTTTTGCTTGTGGATTCTGGTAAAGTGATTTAATACCCTCTATAAAAACGGAAGGGAACCCGAAACCGGCCATGGTGGCCCAAAGATATGACCAGTTTACCTGATCAAAGGCTTTGGCCACATCAATCGCTATTATGGCTAGTGGCAACCCTCTCTCTTCCGTGAAATCAATTGCTCCTATCACCTGGAATGTTAACTCATTCAACTGCCTCCCAAGGATAAACCCTCTTTGGTCAGGATGAATAATTGATTTTATAATTTTGGCAGGTCGAGTAGCCAGTATCCCAGAATAGAGCTTCAGATCCGAGTTCAAAAGAGAGATAGGCCTGTAGGATTCTATCTTTTTGGGGTCTTTGTTAGATTTCGCTTTAAGAGTTATTGTGGCTTCAGACCATGATGGGGGGATACCATAACCATGAATCAAAAGGCTGTTAAAAAGTGTAGTAAGGCCAGGTATCAATGCCTCTGAGCAAACTTTATATACCTCGATTGGTAGCCCGTCTGGGCCAGCAGCTTTACCAAAGCTCATTTTCTTAAGTTGATCTCTTACTTCCCCCTCTGTGATCTCACTCGCCAGATAATTCCTATTTGTTTCTGATATTTTGGGTAGATTTCTCTGGATCGGCCAGGCCTGAGCCTCCTCTAACCCAAAGCTCATATCTTCTTGATATAAGCCTTTCATGAACCCCCTAGCTTCCTCCCTAAAATTGTGTTCCAGACAGAAGGGGGCAACTAGGGGGGTCGCGATAATTACTAGGGTAAATAGGGGGATAAGGTTGCTAAAGTAGGACACTGATCAGACAGGTAGGTGGCTTGTGGCAGCCCTCTCTATCTGCGGCACGCACTGCACCTATGCTGTTTATTATGGCCCTAATGATGATAATTCTAGTCCCCTTCTGAAATTGGGAGCAGTGCTACTTGAGACATCGGCCCCTGTGATTCTTGGGGGGGATTTTAATTTGGTTTTTGACTACACCCTAGACCGGACCTCTAAGGTGAAGTATCAAGCTCCCACCAAATCTATCTCGGCTCTTGGAATCATTATGAAAGACGTTAATTTGCTGGATGTCTGGAGATCTAAATATGGCACCACCAGAGGTTATTCATTCTACAGCAAAAGTATAAACAGTATTCCAGAACAGACTACTTTTTAACTGATCAACATTTGCTTGCAGATGTCATTTCGGTCTCCCATGCTCCAGTGGGGATTTCTGATCACTCTGCAGTCGAATTAGTCTTCACATTGAGCTCTAGACCCTTAGATACTAGGTGGACACTAGATAGGACGCTGCTACTGGATGATAGAGTAAATACAGAGGTGAAAGAAAAAGCTATTGAATTTTTTATCTTTAACATTGGCTCCTCTACTGATCAGATAGTATGGGAGTCCTTTAAGGCCTTCCTTCGTGGACTGCTGAGTTCTTCAATGGCTCATAAGAGGAATACTATTAAGAAAAAAAAGTGAGACGATTTGAAAGCAATAATAGAAAAGGACTCTGAGTTACAGTCTGCTACTGTTTCAGACAGGGGGAGGATCCCAGAGCTTTAGAAGGAGCTCCTAGATTTACAAATTTTGCTTAAAGTTGCTGATGACAAGGTCATTTAGGAAAAGTGGGAGGTTAGCAAATTGAAAAATTTTGAGTATGGAGAGAAATGTGGGGCCTTTTTGGCTTGGAATTCCAGAGCAGAGAGATCCAGAAATAACAATAAAGTGTTAATTCAGAGGGAGTCAGGCCTTTCAATCATGGAGGATGGGGCTATTAGGTTCTCAGGCTTGAGGGGGGTCATTGAGTCCCCTCCATTTCTAATTTTGCAGGGGGGGCCTTGGAGCCCCAACCATTTATTTTATAGCCCTGGGGGGTGCTCTCATAGAAAATAACAATGTTGAGAAAATCTTCCTGTAAGATAACAGGATTTTGAAGTCCATTTTCTGCGTTTTTGTTGTGGTTTGCAGCCGTTAATGTGGCGACAATTTTAACTCTGTCTTTGTAAATATGCCACTAAGTTTTGTAATGTCGACAATCTCGTCTCCCATTTAAATAGGCACAAAGTATTTATTAAAGTGCATTGTGAATCGTGAAGCAAGTCTGTCTAATTGTGATCAATAAAGAATTGAATAAGTTGTGTACTTCTTTTGCTCGTAATGTGCATGGGGCAGATTTACAAGTTTATTGTGTTACTATTGAATCACTTTTAAGATGGGAAAAGTTATGCGAAAGTGGCACAAGGGGGTTGTAAATCTGATACACAGTGTTCTGTTTTACTTTGCTTTCCTTTCTGTCATGTACAGGATCCTGGGTAAATATAACGGTTTCTGTACAGCCAGTACCTTTAAACCCTACCCCCAGCCTGGTTACTGCCTGTTACCATAGTAACAAGTTCATGGAACACTTAAGTGACCACAGAGGTTAGAAGTTCACCACACTATGTTGCTAATCGAAACAGTTACTATGCTGGAGTCTAAACGTTTTCCATAGGAACTGTTAGTCGTAGCTATAGACTCTGGTAAAGAGCTGGTAAAGAGTTAGCCTCAGTAAGTATTACACTTGTAGTTATAAATATAATTTTTATTTTTAAATGTTTTCTAACTGTATTATTATCACACTAAATAATAGTGTAATGTTGTCAGAAAAAGAAGACATATATACTTTTTTTATTACCTTTTATTGAAACAGCAATAAATAACTGGAAATGTAACTTAAGGATAACAATATAATAAATAACTAGAAAGATAACTGTAACAAAACAATTTAATAAACAAAATGTGATATGGACTCCACTAGACGTATTGTAGGTAATCTGCAAAAGAAAAGAGAAAATAAGTGTTCATAATTAGATCAATGTGACTAAATGAGGTCAAACATTACAAGTAAAGGTAATACTTGGCAATATTTTTTAATTTGCACGTCTGCAGTGTGCTTGATACATACCACCTCTCTTATAGGCCCGCGTTCAAGAGGTGTCTGTATGGAAGTGCCTACTGCATCAGATTTACAGTATGGACCAACAGGTCTTTAAAATGACTCAGAGATGAGATAGAATTAGGTGAAAGATCAAGTCATTATGCAGGACTATATTCTTTGGGGCTTATTTACAAGCCGCTTGAGCCACTTTTGCATTAGTTTGCTCATGTTAAAAGTGACGGAAAAGTGTTGGAAGGGGCTTGTAAATAAGCCTCTTTATTTCTAACACATTTAATCAAAGGCACTGTGTATCTAGGACGCTCTGCTTACCTTGTGTTAACACTGTGACCAACAGAGTTCACAACGTGAACTCAGCTTTGGTTCTACACTGGAGAGTAATAAATTCAGCCTTGATTTTTATATCGGCAGAGTGGACAGCACTGTCCATAACTTTAAAAGAGAAAGAGAAACAATGTGAGAGAGATTGAGAGAGAAAGAGAGAAAGAACGACAATAAAATGTAAGAGAGAGAAAGTTATAGATGGAGCAGTTAATACTGGAGACAATCTTCATAGCTCACCTTTTGCCTTCATTGTGTGTCCAAGCACGTAGTGGTTCATAGTGCACCCCAGGTTTAGTGATCTGAAAGATAGTATATAGAGTTAGTAATAGCATAGTACATACAACTGCACAAGTGTATGTTTGCTTTATTTATTTGTACACTAAGAATAATTTATTTCATCAACTTTCACTGTAAGGAGGTGTCTGTGCACTGTTTTTCTTCCAAAGTAATATATCCCATGCACTCCCAGTGCATAGCAGTGAGATCTCAATATTGCGTACCTAGACTGTTGCATCCCATTGACTCGCAGAGTCCGGAGTTGAGTGCTTTTTCTTGCAAACTCAGAGGCAGATTTACAAGCTCCTTTCTCTACTTTTCCCATGTTAAAAGTGAAACAAAAGTGGCACAAGAGGCTTGTAAATCTGCCCCTCAGACTGTTGTAACCTATCTATTCTCACAGCTCGAATGTAATTGTACATTCCTACGCAGTGAAGCTGCTGCACACTACCCACTCTCTCTGTTCACAGATGTCTTGTCGTTGTTTCGGAAACAAGCTTCTTTGCTCACCTTGTGCCATTGGCGTGATTCAAAGAGGGTGCACCACGTGTCGATGCAGCCTTCTCAGACGTGTTTACGATGGTCACCCATCATTGAAGAATGCACGATCGTAGAGCTTTGGAGGTGTTTGGGGGGAAGATGCCAATTTGTAAACACAACCTGTAAGATAAAAAGGAAGTTAACATTGTGTGTCACTTCTTTATCAAAGGAGAGAGGAAGTGAGAGAGTGATTGAAAAGAATATTCGCAGTTCACCTTTCAGTCACCGGTGTGTTTTTCACCACATGCCAGGACATAATACACTCTGAAGCTCTATATCTGATAGATAGTAAAAGAAAGATGTTATGTTTGGTATTTGTTACTATCTTAATGTGGAGTAGAATTACATCGCCTTTCAGACACCTTCCCTCCCGTATTTAAAAACAACTAGTTGTACAGTTCTAACTTGTTTAATAGGCTTTGATTTTTTTTAAATTACTTAAGTAGTAATGTTTTTATGTGGTTGTGAAAGCATGTGGTGTGAAGTGAAGCACGTGGTTTCGATCATCACGAGCGTCGGACATTTGACCGATAATAAAAATGTTCCTGCTATTGGAAAAAAATATATGAATGCAATAAAATATGGAATATAGGACCGCGTACGCCTACATCACTGTGTCGTGTTTTTGTATCCAGTTTGCTGGACCCCATTGACTTCCTTTGCTGCGAACCTAGGCCTCACTGCTCACCTTTTTGTGGACAGGATACCTTCTACATCATGCAGTCCCGCTCTGCCACAAAGAAGTCTGACATACGGTGCTGAGTCTTAATATTGCTATGGGTAAGTACATACTCGTGCTCCCATCATCATTCACAGGTTCCTCACCCGCTCAGTCCTTGCGGTACCACTAACTCAGTGACCAAAGAGGCCACGCTAGAAATAGTGGGCCCTTGTAGTTGGTAGTTCGGGCCTACATGAGGCGCCCGAACCACTAGGATGGGCCATCACAGCGCTTGGGACTGGGAGCAACTTTAAAATGGCATGGAGCACGTGCGCCCCGTCTTTTTTAATGGTAGGGTCACGTGTGTAGCGACGCATGTTCTGGATGGGTGTGGTGTGGGTGTTTACCAGCTATGAGGGAGTGAGTGTGCCGTTCTGACAACTAGACCTGGAAGTAAGAAATCACTACAATGGAAATCTGTGGCGTTTTTGTTTTTTCCTGGAAGCGTAAACGTAGTAGGCTGGACTGACGTAGTGCTGTGCGGCTCTGATCCATGAGTACGAAGCTATGGACGTGGTTCCGTCATTAGCTAAATGAAAAATCAATTGATTCGGGTGTCCGTTTTGTAGTGCTGACGTCACCCGGGTCTTAAACGCAAATGTATCATGTCTGTAATTTTCCACAACATGGTCAATATGACAGGTACGGGGTATCACTGACTCTATATTCATTCATAGTTGCCCACATAAAAGATGGTGGACATGACGTATTTCTGTGATTATGAATGTTTGTTGTACATTCAGTGGAGTGTTATAGCTGTAGTAATACAGGGCTGTCACTGGTTTATGTTGCAGTTTTTGGCACATGAAAGGCAGCTAACATATATATGTATGTGGTCAATCAGGTATACTGTCGAACTTGGTGCTGGAAATCAGTGTTTGAGGCTTGGAATTGCGTCCACATCACGTTATTGTACACTAATGACGTAATCTATGCATGCCTGAAAATTAACTGTAAATACGGTGCTCATGTAAATTCCTGATATAGTTGTGGTTTCATTCTGCGCTATATAAATATGCTAAAACAAACGGAGGAATAGTCCACTCTTACTGTTAGATGTAAGATGGTTGTATATGCTATTTATAGCACAATATAATGTGGTAGAGCATAGAAGGAGCATTTTAGAAACAAAATAAAGACACAGACACGGATAGATAGTTGAAGTGGGTACAGGCACATGCCCTTGACTCCATTTTATTATGTTGCTGTTGGTAACAAGTAGAATAGCAATCATGATATCATACACATTTATTCAATCATAAATGGTTTATGACTTCTTCTGTACTAAGGTAGGAGCACTATATGTGAAATAATACACAGAAGATTCTATCGTAAAGTGTTCATGAGTTGTGGTAGTTAGGGGGGGTTTATGTAGAGCCTGCGATGATGTGTGGTTCAAGCTTATGCTCTCCATAAGAAATTAAACAATTGTATTTCACGCAGTGCATTCTAACTTTCTCAAAATGGGTACGTATGTCTGGTTGCGATGTTCAAGGCGATATCCCAGAGGTACTTGGTATTGCCGGTGGTGCAGGTACATTTTTTGGCACTGTGTTCTACTTTCTTTGTAAACATTGTTCACAGGATGTAGGGATTAAAGGTGCTTTTGCATACTAGCAGTGCCACAGGAATATTTTTTGTCTGTGTCCTAAATAAATCAAGGCTAAATGATACTGTCTGTGCTGTAGATACAAAACTGAATTCGAGTTGTGAATTCTACTGTTCGCAGTGTACATCAAAGCTACTATTCAGCACAGTTATATAAGAATGCTTTGTTTTCACTTATTTTAACAAAATCTGAATACATACAGTATTATTGACTCTGCATTAAATACACCAAGGCTGAATTTCATACTGTCTATAGTGCAGATGAAAAGTTGAAGTTGTAAACCCTGTTGTCCGCAGTCTAGATCTTAGGGTGTACTGCATTATCTGTAATCATGATTGAAGTGAAAGATAGAACATATATGCAGCATACATTTTATTATTCAACTAAATCTAAAAGTGATATAAAAGAAGTTTTTGAAGGAAGCATACTAAATGGATATTGTGTAGGATTTGGCAGGTGTTATACTTAGTTTGGTTTGCACTGAGTTAGCGGTATCTGAAACATCAAGGTTCTGTGGAGCCTGCGATGATGCGCGGTCCGGGCAGGCCTTACTGATACTAATGTTTTTTGTCTTGTAAATTCTGCCTTAGTAAGGCAACGTGATAATGATTTTTGGTGCACTGAGTTACTAGTACCTTTTGCGCTTAGCGTGTACGTATCCTGCGATGATGCGCGGTCGGGTGTGGTACAGTAATTGGACTAATGTGTTATCTCGATCGAATTATTCATAAATTCCATTTAAAAGGGACAGTATGTCTCACTGTGACATAAAACTGTTTACTCTTTTTTGCGATGATTTATAGTGCACTGAGTTAGTAGTTTCTTTGGCGCTGAGCTTGTACATATCCTGCGATAATGCATAGTGCAGAGGGGCCGAACTGGGAGCAATGTTTTTTGCCTAGTGAATTCTGCCTTAATAAAGCTACGGAGAGAGGACTTGTGGTGCAGTGAGTTAGTGGTACCGAAAGAACTCAGTGTGTGCGTACACCGCGAAGATTAGAGGTTCTGGGGGTCACAGTGGTATAATATCTCTTATCTACTGGAATGTGTCATGTACAATCGTCTTTCTACCTGAATGGTGAGCCCTCACAATGTAGATTGAAGGCAGTAGTTATCAATGACATCAAGAAATTCTTTATGTCATATCTTTTAACAAAATCTGAGGACATAAAGTACAATTAACTCTACCTTAAAAAAAACAAGGCTTAATTTCATGCTGTTCATAGTATAGATGGAAATCTGAATTAAAAATGTGAATCCTGCTATCCGTACTGTATATCAAAGGCAGAAATATCATCAAATGATGTTTGTCTCTTATTTTAACAAAATCAGAACACATACAGTACAATTGTCTCTGCAATAAATAAATCAAGGTTGAATTCCCTACTGTCTGTAGTATATATGCAAAGTTGACTTCAAGTTATGAACCCTGTTGTCTGCAGTGTAGATCAAAGTCAGTAGTCGACAAAAACATCGATGAATGCTATTTTGTCACAGTTAACAGAATCTGAGGACACAGTACAATTGTCTCTGCCTTAAAGAAATTAAGACTGAATTCAATGTTGACTGTAGTACTAATGCACCACTGGTATCAAGTCGTAAACTCTGTTGATCGCAGTGTACATTTGCAAACAGTACTCAGTACAGTCATTGAGGATTTTTTTTTGTGGCATCCTTTAACAAAATTGTCTCTGTGTTACATATATCAAGGATAACTTGAATGCTCTCCGTAGTGTAGATGAAAAGCTGAAGTTGTGAACCCTGTTGTTTCCAATGTAGATCTTAGGTTGCACTGCATTAGCTGTAATGTACTCTATACATTGACTGTTGCATAAAAGACCTATGAACTGGTATCAAGTAGTGAACTCTGTTGATCGTAGTGTATATTTGAAGGCAGTACTCAGTACAGTCATTGAGGAATATTTTTGTCGCATCATTTAACAAAATTGTCTCTGCCTTATATAAATCAAGGCTGACTTGAATACTGTCCGTAGTGTAGATGGAAAGCAGAATTCAAGTTGTGAACCCTGTTGTACGCAGTGTGGATTAAAGGCAGCAGTTGGCACAGACATCGAGGAATGTTTTTTGTCACTTATTTCAACAAAATCTGAACACATATAGTAAAATTGTCTCTGCATTAAATAAATCAAGGCTGAATTTATTACTGTTAATAGTTTACCAAAATATGAGGTCGAGACTGAATTCAATGTTGTCTGCAGTGCTTCTGCAGCACTGGTATAAAGTTGTAAACTCTACTGACCACACTGTAGATTGAAGGCAGAAGTCTTTTAGTCTCCTAATTTCCTCTCTTGTGAAGTTTCCCGGATGTTTTGTCTGAAGATATCTCTTTATACTTGCTGTTCCACAAGAGTATTTTTTTGTAGGGTCACCCCTGCACACGACCGCCTTGCAGATTTTGAAAGTGACTTTAGTGGCATTAACCTTCTTCTGCATTGAAGGAAAAGTAAAAAAGTTCCAGACAATTGATGTATAGTTCTCTGGAGGGGGAGGTTCAGGCACAAATTCTTCATTTCCAGAGTATTCTGAATTAGAAGATGCTTCATTAGTTACTATTTCTCCAACTTTGCTGAGAAACAGGTGTGCAAAATTGAGAAAGAGCAGATCTTGCTTGTAGATGTCTTCTCCTAAGAAAGGTCTAACAAGAGTGATTGAAATGGGTGGGGTACTTCAATACTTACAATAGGAAGTGTAAGGAACCAATCAAATCTCTTTTTTTCTGGTCACATGGTTTCTGCGCACAGTATGCACACGCAGGTGGCACCCTTCTCGCACAAGCCCGACTTCACGAAATTGCATTTAAAAGAAATGTAACTTTATTGAAAGTTAAAGAATATTATTTTTATAATTAGCTCAGATAATTGTCTTGTCTTCATATTTATATTAAATACATATATATCGGTTTATGAACATTAAAAAATTCCGCCGGAGTCTCGCACCTAGCATGTCCCTAGAATAAAATGTCACGCGCAATCGCTCGACCATCACGTCAAGTAAGACCTACATCTCGCATATGCGCCATGAGTCGTGTACCAGTCGCATAGCGTCCGCGTTCGGAAAGTCGTACTCGTCGCACACTATACGCGGACCCTACACTTAAATCCTAAAATGGCGGATATGTTCCACACAGTGAACGAGAAGGGTGCGCTTTGGGTGCGTGACTGTCAAACTAAAAAAGAAAAATATAAGCAAATTTAAAATAATATAACATTATTTAAAAAATATATATATTTATTTAAAAATATATATTTTTAAAAAAATATGTAGAGCAATTTTAAAAAAAGTTATCCAAAAATAAGTAGATTAAAAAAGTGTACTTAAAGAATATAAAAAATACAACAAGAAATATATTTAAAAATTATCATTTAAAAAACCTTAGAAATTCACTGAAAAAAACATAGGTTTCAGACATGTTATAGTTAGGAATTAGCATTTAAAAAACCTTTAAAATTCACTGAAAGAACACTAGGTTTGAGGCTTGTTATAGTTAGGGATTATCATTTGAAAAACCATAGAAATTCACTGAAAAACCCATAGGTTTTAGGGGTGTTATAGTTAGCTAGACCTTTCACTCATACAAAACCATTGACATTTTTCGTTATAGTTAGTTGTACTAACTGTAACTCTTGTGCCCACAATCCACTGGTGATGATGTCACATATGACATCATTCATGAAATGGTCAGTGACATCACTAATGACATCACTGATGACATCTCAAATTGCATCACTGATGACATCATCCAAGTGACAATCAGATACACCTCATCATACACTACTATAATCTTTCATCACCCACTATAAAATACAGAATACCATATTTGAATCCATTAACACACCAATACAAGTATCTAAAAACCTACTCAGTGATTCCTAGATCTACACACACATCTAATTACTTACCTATAGATTCAGTCATGCATGTTGTGAATGATCAATACAACACTAACAAATATACTTATACACTTATATTGACATTACACACCAGCATACATCCTATTTAGTTATGCAGTTATCGTACTCACTTTTGCAAACAATGTATCCTATTTACATTTACTCAGCTGCACACTTATACAAAAAGCACTTCATTTATTCATATAAATAGTACCTCATACTTAGTGTGTTATGAAATCACTATTACAAGTATACAATTATCTATACATTCACTCATGCAATCAATGAGTTTTATATACACTTATTTATATACAGCAACTGTCACATACACTGCCTATTATTTTTCTACTTTGTTGGACATGCACCATTGAGGAATATATTTGCTCATTACCACACCCATAAAGATATTCATTCATTTAAACAACTATTTACAAGTAGTCTTAATGTCATATAGCTACTTAATTACCTACTCACATGTCTTTGGGCAGCCACAGATCTCCCACCGAACCACACACACATTCACTCTCCCATATAAATAGTCAGTTACCTAATCAATGACTAATATAGACTTTCACGTAGCTAGTAACCAACTGGTGCAGCAGTTTACAGAACAACTGACAAAGTGATACAGATATTCACATATTTTTGTCACTATCCAAAATTCAGTGAGACACTATAAATTACTCAAGTAAACAGTCATATGGCCGGGATGCCTGTCACCCCCTCCCAACACAATCCCCAAGGATGGGAAGACGGACGCAGTTCTGAACTTTTGGAAGGCGGGAGGGAGTTACCCTCCCGGCCGTATTTATTAAAATATGAAACAAAATCAAAACATAAAATAACAGTTTCATATCATGTACAATTTTACATTTATGACATTACGATGCAGACACGTTTATTGGCTAACCTTAACAAATCTCTAATACAAAGGTTCTCCTAGCCGAGTCTAAGCATCCTGCAAATGCATACTTTCTAAATAAAATTGTACATCCTAACATTACGGGCCAACGGCAAGGTCGTAACCGGTGTCAGATCCCTACTACCAGAACTCCCCCCTCACGTGTGAGGGGCGGGCGCACAGAGGACTGTACCTCTGTGCCAACTTCCCATTTCCCTTGTCTTAGCGGGGGCCCCTTATTTAACTCGACGCCAACTTAATGGTCGTCCGAGAGCTCGTGTGAGGTGTCTAGAAGGTAGCGTGGACCCCCCTCCCACCCCACACTGTTTATCACATCCGCCGTCGCGGATATCCTGGCCCCGGGAAATCCGTCGGAGGGGCATCTAGCCGCCTCCTCCCCTGGGAGGGGCCTATGACCGCCTTCCCTTAGGCGACCCCATTCTTAGCGGGTGCCGCCTCCCCGTGTGAGGGGCCAATGGCCGCCTCCCCCGGGCGCTCCCATCCATAATGGGTGGCGCCCCCCCTCTAGGGATCTTGAAATTACTGCTCACCGATCATGACTTTACCGCCCGACTAAAAATAAATACGACGTTTTATTATACCTAATGGGAAAGAAAATAAACTTTACATTGCAATATCTATCCTGTAAACTAAAACATTCAACACATCTTTCAATTAGACTGTGATACTCCGCTCCACTGGGGAAGAAAATATTATGCAGCAATTCACTTTATTGCAGTACCAACATTGATATCTTTATTAATCACTAAACCAGGAGAAAAAAGATATTTCTCAAAGAAAATCCATTTTATTGCAGTACTAACGTTGCCATAAGGGGCTGGTGGGTGGGTCAAAAATTGCTCTTTGTTCCGTCGAGGGCTCACGTGCAACGAGAGGGTGCAGCTTCCAAGCACAGGAACAAGAGGATGCTTCTTTGGAATGTTGCTCCTTTTATTCCTCTTCGGGAGGGCGTGTACCCTCCTCCGGTACGCCTACGGGGCGTGGCCAACGGTGTAGGTGTCTAGGACAACCCCTCTTGGGCGGGAAAAGGCGCGCCCCGGCTACGCCGCTTCGGGCATACCAGCCGAGACACGCCCCTCCCGCCCACAATGGTTTCCCGGGGGGATCCGGGCCCCCTACCATACGTTCGGGGGGACCGAGTGGTCGCCCCTTTCCATATGGCCGGGATGCCTGTCACCCCCTCCCAACACAATCCCCAAGGATGGGAAGACGGACGCAGTTCTGAACTTTTGGAAGGCGGAGGGAGTTACCCTCCCGGCCGTATTTATTAAAATATGAAACAAAATTAAAACATAAAATAACAGTTTCATATCATGTACAATTTTACATTTATGACATTACGATGCAGACACGTTTATTGGCTAACCTTAACAAATCTCTAATACAAAGGTTCTCCTAGCCGAGTCTAAGCATCCTGCAAATGCATACTTTCTAAATAAAATTGTACATCCTAACATTACGGGCCAACGGCAAGGTCGTAACCGGTGTCAGATCCCTACTACCAGAACTCCCCCCTCACGTGTGAGGGGCGGGCGCACAGAGGACTGTACCTCTGTGCCAACTTCCCATTTCCCTTGTCTTAGCGGGGGCCCCTTATTTAACTCGACGCCATCTTAATGGTCGTCCGAGAGCTCGTGTGAGGTGTCTAGAAGGTAGCGTGGACCCTCCTCCCACCCCACACTGTTTATCACATCCGCCGTCGCGGATATCCTGGCCCCGGGAAATCCGTCGGAGGGGCATCTAGCCGCCTCCTCCCCTGGGAGGGGCCTATGACCGCCTTCCCTTAGGTGACCCCATACTTAGTGGGTGCCGCCTCCCCGTGTGAGGGGCCAATGGCCACCTCCCCCCGGGCGCTCCCATCCATAATGGGTGGCGCCCCCCCTCTAGGGATCTTGAAATTACTGCTCACCGATCATGACCTTACCGCCACAGGCCGGATAGTTGACTGGCTATCCGGCCCCCCTCAAACTCCTACTAAAGGTCATGCTATTACAAACCCTTTAACCACGCTAAGAAGTCTCCTATGAGTAAGACATTCCCCTCCCGGGACAAATGGACCCCATCTTCGAGATACATGTGATCCCCCCTAATACAACCATGCGGAATACAATGCAACTGTCCCGTGCAAAACAACCTACCAAGCTTGTTATTGACTTTCTTTACTGAATGATTCAAAGCTGATACAGAGAGGGCCCCCCGCCACACCTTCCTGGGAATCATGTGTGACCATGCTATCGTGCACCCCGGGATCCTTCTCGCCAACCAGCTAACAGTAGATAGCACTCGCTCGAGTAGTACTCGCCGCCCGAGTGTCACCAAATCATTGCCTCCCAGGTGTACTATAACTACAGACGGCGGTGACCTTGTCCGCTCTAACAGTCCCTCAACAAAACACTGGAACTGGTCAATACAGAGCCCGCCCCTTCCGTGGAAGGTCACCCTGCACCCGTATTCCCCAGCCGCGTGAATCATGTCACCTGCTTTGAATACGTCCCCGGCACGCCTCACGTATGAGTGGCCCATGACCCACACCACTCTTTCCTCAGTCAGTGATCTTTGACCGCTGGTTCACAGGTGTCGGGTCGACTGCACAGTCCGCCCCGCATAGCATGCTCGCGAAACTGTAAACCAAACAGAAGACAAGAAGCGTGAGTGCATGACATTGGCTTCACAACATGTGCAACCGCACATACCTTTTATAACAGTTCGAGGACCAACGCCCCAATTGTTTCACCTTTACCACACTCTGACCCCTGGCTGTAGCTTCAGTAGCAGCCCCTATCCTGAAGGAATGGGTCCCAAAATCACCCGGGTCCAAGCCAGCTGCCGCGATTGCCATTGTTAACACCCGCTGAAACTGAAACTTAGTCAGCGGAGTGGCGTCGCTGTGTCTCAGCAAGCTTCCCCCCCATGCCACCGCCCTTTGCGCTAGATATTCCTCAACGCATTTCACCGGGCACATGGGGGACCCACGCATTCGCTGGACCACAATACTGTCCCCCAGAGCGCCCTGATCGGTCTTGGACCTGGCTATTGTGATTACCATTGAATCACCCTTGATCAGAATGTGATCCCGACACAGACCTCCCCCCATATCCTGCTTATTTTTCGGCACCAGCTCGCTCACCCGCATAGCCCCATGGAATGCTAATGCGAAGGCGGCCCGGAACAGCACTGCCTCGGACTGGGAGGAACATGTCGCCCGGAGCACCGACATCAGCATGGACAACCTTTCCAACCCAATCGGGCGCCTCTCGTCTACTTTACGACCCTCGAGGCGTTGCCACCCACGCAGTGCCTTCTTTACCAGGAAGGACGATGTGGGGTCTTTGATGCCATGCGCCTGTGCCATGAATGCAATGGCGGCCCGGTGCCTATTGGCGGTTGCCGCTGATCGGCCTGCCTTGTGGAGTGCTACTAAAAATTTCAGGACATACTCCTCCTGCCCCCAATTATCCCCTCTTGCTGGACCCAAAAATGCACAATAGGAACGAAACGCTCCTTCGTATGCTTTCCTTGTCCTGGGGGCTAGGCTTGCTCCCACGAGGTCCTGTAATCCGGGGCACCGAGCAACCAGAGAGCTTTGGGAAACGGTGCCGCCACTAGGTCCGCGGAAGGGAGATAACCCCTGAAGGCCTGCATGTGGGAACGAGAGAGTGCATCAGCTGCCTTGTTCAGCACACCCGGCACGTGCCTCGCCCTAAACTGAACGTTCAGTCTCATGCAAAGCAGTACAATTTCCTTCAGTAATCTCAATATCCATTTGCAGCGTGCTGCCTGATTATTTATACACTCGACTACGGTCATGTTGTCAGACCAGAACACCACTGTGCGATCACGAAACTCATCCGGCCACGCTTTCAGGGCCACAAAAATGGGGAACAACTCCAGAAACCCAATGTTACCTGTGAGTCCACTGGTGTGCCACCACGTCGGCCATGTCTGCGCCGACCATCGATTACCAAAGATGGCGCCTAATCCCACGCTCCCTGCCGAGTCGGTCCACAAACCCAGCTCATCCGAGGACGCTGGCGGCTTGTTCCACACCACTCGACCGTTGAAATCCGCCAGAAATGTCAACCATATGCGCATGTCCTGGCGAACCTCTGCAGACAGTCTTGTGCGATGGTGTCCTTCCTTGAGACCGGTAGTTCAACCAAAAAGGGGGGTGCTGCACTGTTCCTCAAAGGAGAGAAAGATTAGGAAAAGCTGACGTGACCGAAGGTGTGGGTAATACACCTTTGGGCATCCATTTTGTTGGATGTATTTGCCTCACACACCCAAAAGGGTGTCATGCTTCATCATTGGCTGTTGCTCCTCGTCGGGGGGCGGTGCAATCCTCAACGGGCTCACCTCGAGGAGGGGCTCTTTAGCGGAGATCTTTTTTATCCAACAGCCCTATGGTGAAGTGGGGGTGTGTGGGCAGAGTAGCAGGTAGGCTCGGTGTAGTGATTAAAATGCAGCAGGGGATGCCGGAAACAACTTTATTCTGGGGGTCCCCCTACTACAATTAAAACCAGTGAAGAAGGGCAGCTCGCTAGGGGTAACCACGTTAGGTAGAGTAATCCTAGAGAGGCCTTAGAAAACAATGGGTCAACATGTTTCTCGCACTTAGGTTAGTCACCTGCGATTCATCAGGACCTTTTAAAAGTGAAACGAAAAAAGGAAAAGAACTCTTAACATGCGAGTGTCATGTATGTGGTGTAGGTGTATTTTACCTTAGTGGAAAGTCCTATGCCTAAATAATGAGAAAAAACAGATCGTTATTAATAGTATATTTCTCATCAGAAGCGCAGACTGGGTCAGCGTCAGCATGTAAAAAACAGTGAGGCATGCTCCGGGTGGTGTTGGGGGAAGTACCCAACCTATACATGCCAGGTGAATACAGCGTGCAGTGCAAGGCTCACACACTCACACTGTGTTTGTGAATGTAAAACATTATGGTAAAAACCAGTGGTTAAAAGCAGCAGTATTATCTAAAAACACCATCCATGTTATTCAGTGGCAATTCGTTCCATAATTATATGAGTGACATCACATATTTATCAAAGCGGTCATGTAAAACAAGAATATGCAGGCTGATGGCTCACCTAAAGGTCAAGGTCTAAGAGCCACATGAATGCTCGGCGGGTCAGTTCTACGAGGTTAAGCCTTCAGGTGTGGCTGCAATGCGAAATGAATGTTACACCAGGGGGCGAAAAATACAAGGTAAAGTACTAGCTACCAAAGACTGAGGGGATCCAAGTCTTGTCGAGTAGTCCCATCTTACCTTAATCGGCCCGTGACCGCGTGGATGCACCTACCCATCTCCGCCAAGTTCGGATAGATGGGTAGGTCTGGCGGTGTTTGTTATTAGAAGGGCACCGGCGGGGAGGAGCCTCGTCAATGGCGCCCTTCCGTGTGGGTCACATGACCAAAGTAGTTTCTGTAGCGGCCATGACGGAAAGGTGAAGCGTGTATTATGGAAGCTACAGCATAGGTGGCTCAGTGTTTAGAGTATCAGGTAAAGAGCGGACAGAAAATTAATACAACAAATGCCCATGTTATTCAATTCGTACTTAATGTGCGGCCGCTCAGAGTATCTGGTCACACACTTAATTTGAAATGGCTCAATCACTAGAGTGAGCCGGCATAAATTTCTACCAATACCCATTTCGTTCCGTTGGTAACTTATATGCCACAGCTCGGAGTGTCTAATCTTACATTTCATTTGCAAGGTAGTTCCGACCTCTGAAAAAGTCACGTGGTGTATTCTGTGAACGGGTCGGCCATGATGGGACGGGGAGAAGGTGAAATGGCCCTGAATGAAACACAGCCAGTGGGGGTCTGTCACGTAATGACCACGGGATTGTGAGCTGCACCCCTGCCAAGGCATGTGTTGAAACTTATTATGTTTATTATTATTTTAATTCGTTAGCCCACATAATATGCCCGGTGATGCACCATATTAACTATATTAACAGTGTAAAAATCGGCACACAACTAGTCATAATTGGGTCATATTCCGTCACACGATTTGGAGCTACCACTCGTGTTGGTTATCTATTGTTATACAAAAAGATGTCAGCAAAGATCTAGTGAATGTATCTGGAATCTTGTCATATAAACAGAGAGTGTCACTGTTATATGTAATCCAAGCCTAACCGAATTGAAGGTGAACCAATATCAGTGTAGGAAAGTTGATACAGGTTGACTTATAGCGAATGCCAGGGAATATCTTCATTCAATCCATGGCTGTCAGAGGATAAGCGATGGACCCATCTCTGCTCCTTCATAAAGAGTGCATTCTTTGGGGAGTTTGGGCTGGATTCCAAGATAACCCATTTCAAGGACTCTTCATTATGGTTGCATTCCACGTAATGTTTACACATTTTTGTATTGGTTTTTTTACAGCGAAAATTGCTGCGGTGTTCAATGATGCGGGTTTTAATGGGCCTTGAGACCGACCATGGTTTGTGCAATAGAGCGGGAAAAGGGGCGGGCCATTGGTATCACTCTAAGGGCAAAGTTAAGCTGCCCCACTGCTTGCTGTAACTGATGGAGAGTTACTTTTCCTTTGCTAATGCACAGTTCTAAAGAGGCCCTGAATTTCATTACCTTTTCCTTGGGCAAACGGAAGCATCCCTCCACTGAATCGAGCTCTATTCCAAGAAACTCGAGTGAAGTCGATGGCCCCACCGTTTTCCTTGGTGCCAGTGGCACGCCAAACTGCTTCATGAGAGTGCAAAATTCCAATAAGGCCTGCGCACATTCAGTGTCGCCGGCTGGCCCCAAGAACAAAAAATCATCTAGGTAGTGCATAACCTGGGTATAGCCCGTGGCTCTGGTGAACGCCCATTGTAGAAAACAACTGAATTTCTCAAAATAGGCACAAGAGATGGAACAACCCATTGGCATACATCTATCCATGTAGTAGCGTCCCTGAAACACAAAACCTAACAGACGCTGATCCTGTGGGTGTACCGGGAGCAACCGGAACGCTGACTCGATATCTGATTTAGCCATCAGCGCTCCGGGCCCCAGGCGAGTCAACATGGCGACGGCCTCATCGAAGGATGCGTACCGCACCGAACAAACTCCTGGACCAATCGCATCATTCACTGAAAGACCCCTCGGAGCCGACAAGTTATGAATTAACCTAAACTCACCTGGGTCCTTCTTGGGGACTACTCCCAACGGTGAACAAACAAAATTAGTGACTGGCGGGTGCCCATATGGGCCAGCGACCCGGCCTCGTGCAACCTCTTTTGCAATCTTACTTTCCACCACCGCTGTATTCTGCTGAACCGACAGTTGGTTTTTACACAGCGGTTCCCCCCGAAAATCCCCCGCCGGGATGTGGAAACCATACGAGAAGCCGTCTCGCAACACCCCAGCGGAGACATGGTCAGGGTACTCATTTAGCCAAGGGATCATTGCCATGATATCAACGGGGTAGGTAGCGGTCCCCCCTGGTCGACATTAGACCTGTTTGGCCCCACCTCTACCCCCTGTATCGCCATTCTTGGCTCTGCACGAACTCTCAGGGTGTGAAGAGTGTCCGCACCCCGCACACTCATGCCTGAACTTGCACGTCCCTTGTGGCCTCGTGCACTTGCCTCTGTTGAAGTTCCAACAAACCCCTTTTTTACCCCCGTTCCCGCCACTCCTCGGTTGGTGGTCTCCAGCGGCACCTGCTCGAAAGGGCGCCGCCGATTGGTGGCGGGGGGGGACCGACCCATTCCCGCCAAGCGAAGACGACTTCGTCGCGCCCGGCAGGAGCTGCTTCTGCCAAGAGATGGAGTCGAGACAATCCCACGTCAGAGATGAATCGTGCTCCTTGGCCTTACGAAACTTACTATCATAACCCAACCATTCATTGCCTTCATATGATTCATAGAAATCCATTATACGTGTCTGATAGCAGGCCAATTCGGTCAGAACCTCGGGCTTACGTTCCCCCATGATTGCAGTAAACATCGCAAATGCCCTGGCCCAATTTGAGATCGTCTCATCCACCCTGAATCCCGCCATTTTTGCACGCCACACACTCGGGTGCCACAAATCCTTCTGACTTTTTACATACTCCACCTCATGATGGTCAGTCAAGAGAGAAAACATATTCACATACTTATCAGCCCAAATCAATTCTTTCGTGGCCAGCGGAATATGTTGGACCACCCTTTCCCTTCTTGAGGGTAACGATCCCTCCCTCGCCATTGGCAATGGCTGCTTACCCGAATCCATTGCTGGTCCCACTGTTTTTTCCACGCTCAACGCCGGTCGTTCTGAGTGAACCTGTGGGGAGACAAGAGGAAGATTCGCCTTTGCGGCATCTCTCGATTGCCGCAACTGCTTCATTAGTAACCTGGCCTCCTCGGCCGTGTCTCCTGGTGCCGTAGCACCCTCAGTATTTTTGCCGAGCCATGCGGCTAACTGGGCGGCCAATTCCGGAGGCATATCCCCCTAGTTAGTGGGTGTAACTACAACCGGAATCGGTTGGCCCGCGTCCGGGATCGGTACCGGGGCCTCCACTGGACTAGCCGGGCTTGCCGGGGGTGACTCGGGAACTGGGACCTCCCCCCCTGCCGCCCTATTTCTGGCTCTTTTACCTCTCCCAGCGGGGACTACTCCCGGCAATGCTGGTCCGATTACCTTCTTCGGTCTGCCCGAATTGTTCATTGCCGCCATCTGCTTTTTCATGTTCGCCATATCTTTCACTAACATGCGAAGCATCTGGTCAGTCCCTGCCTTCTTTCCGACCTTTTTGCCAGGCATCGTTGTCGGATATTCGAGACTTGCTGCTCAACGAGGTCCTGGATCCAAGGGTACGGAGTCGCTGAAAGAGAAACACAAAATATTACAAGTTCTCAAAAATTGCTCTTTGTTCCGTCAAGGGCTCACCTGCAACGAGAGGGTGCAGCTTCCAAGCACAGGAACAAGAGGATGCTTCTTTGGAATGTTGCTCCTTTTATTCCTCTTCGGGAGGGCGTGTACCCTCCTCCGGTACGCCTACGGGGCGTGGCCAACGGTGTAGGTGTCTAGGACAACCCCTCTTGGGCGGGAAAAGGCGCGCCCCGGCTACGCCGCTTCGGGCATACCAGCCGAGACACGCCCCTCCCGCCCAAAATGGTTTCCCGGGGGGATACGGGCCCCCTACCATACGTTCGGGGGGACCGAGTGCTCGCCCCTTTCCAATCACACTGCTACTAAATCCTCCCTCAACATAGAAATATATTCACTGATTCTTAAATGCAGATTGCTATTGATATAATAATACATATTTAAATATAAAATCAAACCACATTCACTGGATGATGTCATCAGTGATGTCATTTGAGATGTCATCAGTGATGTCATCAGTGATTTCACTGACCATGTCAGGAATTATGTAATATGTGATGTCATCACCGGTGGATTGCGGGCGTGAGAGTTACAGTTATTACAACTAACTATAACGAAAAATGTCAATCGTTTTGTATGAGTGAATATATTCACTGAAAAATCTATAGGTTTCACATATGTTATAGTTAGCTGGACATTTCACTCATACAAAACTATTGAAATTCCCCCGTTGTAGTTAGTTAAGCTAACTATAACTCGCGCGCCCGCAATGCACTGCTGATGACGTCACATATTACATCACTCATGACATGGTCAGTGACATCACTCATGACATCACTCATGACATCTCAAATGACATCACTGATGACATCACTGATGACATCATCCAGTTAATGTGTGTCTTTCTGAAAAATAAATATTTTTTATATATGTATATCCAAAGGTCGATGGAAGAATAAATGGGTAAATAAATGTCTAAATGGATTTTGTTTGTAAAATTGATTCTATAACTGACTTATTAAGTGTATCTTAGTGAATGCATGTATTACCGAATAATGTTTAAATATGTAAATATCTGTAACAGGGTCTCACATTGTGTATAAGTGGCTGCATGGGTTGGTGAGTAGCTTCTTGAGTGTGTATATGGCTTATTAGTTGGTTTTTTGAGTATCAGCATGAGTGTCTGTATGGTTCGGTGGGGGATATTACTTAGCGTACAGATGCATGAATGACTGACTCACTGTTTGTATGTGTTTTGAAGACAGCATGTGTGCAAGACTATATGGGTGGATGAGTTTGTGTATGGGTGTGTTAGTGAGTGAATGACTGTCCCAATAGTGTCTTTATGAGTAAGTACATATGTTTTAAACTAGTATATGTGAGTATTGATGTATATAAGTGAGTATATATGAGATTGAGAGATTGGAAGAGTTCCTGTATAAATAAGTATTTGTTTCTATAAGTGATTGTTTAAGAGAGTAAGTGTATGTATGTTTCTGTAGAAGTAAGTGTAGTGGTGTGTGTATAGCTGTATATGCTAGTAAATGGATGTTTGATAGTTTATTTGCATGTGTGAGTATGTGCGTGAGTAACTCCATGTATGAGTGTTGGTGTGTAACAGGATGTATAAGTGTATGAGTACATATGATGAGTGAGTACATGTATAAGTGACTGTATAAAAATGTTGGTGAATGAGTGTATGTGTATGTAGATTTCGGAATTACTGAATATGTTGTAACTGGTATTGGTATCTCCATTTTTTTAAGGATTTATTTTCTATTTTTGAATGTGTGTATCAAAGGTTATATTAGGGTGAGAGGAGGTCTGCCACTCTTTAACAAGGATGATGTCTTCAGTGATATCATCAGTGATGTCATTTGAGATGTCATCAGTGATGTCATGAGTGATGTCACTGACCATGTCATGAGTGATGTAATATGTGAAGTCATCAGCAGTGCATTCCTGGCACGCGAGTTATAGTGAGCTGAACTAACTATAACAGGGGAATTTCAATGGTTTTGTATGAGTGAAATGTCCAGCTAACTATAACATGTGTGAAACCTATGGTTTTTTCAGAGAATTTCAAAGGTTTTTTAAATGCTAATTCCTAACTATAACGTGGCTGAAAAATATGTTTTTTAAGTGAATTTCAAAGGTTTTTTAAATGCTAATTCCTAACTATAATGGGTGTGAAACCTATGGTTTTTTCAGTGAATTTCAAAGGTTTTGTATATGATAAATTTTAAAGGTATTCATTATTATATTTCTTTCTTTTTTTTACTAATTTCCTACTTTTTTATTATAAACTTTTATAGTTATTTAATTTTTTGAGTTATATTTCATATTCTTAATGTCAAACAATAACAAAACAAAATTCTAAAATAATTTTTTTGTTAATTATTTTTTCCCAATATATTAAAATCGAATTCTATACATTTCCTTTTTCCTTTTTGTATAATCGTACTGTACGCGTACGGTGATCGCACATACTTTGTACGGGTAATCGTACACTGCGCACACAAGTGCATACGTTACGAATACATTTTGATGTTACGCGTCGCTTCGACGCTTCCATGTGACGTCATGAACGACGCCCCGTAGGCATACGGCGCAAAATTTTCGAATTGTTTAAAAACATATATTTATGTATTTAATGTACATACTGAGGGAAGACATTATCTGGGATATTCATGATTATACTTTTATTAACTTTTAATAACCGTATAGTACTTTTGAAAGCAATTACAAAAATGCAACTGTACGTCGTACGTACTCGCACCGTAAACGCACGGTAAACTCACTGTAAGCATATGCAAAGCCATGTGAGCATAAAACAAAAGTTTTGATTCATTCATAATCCTTCCTATTTATACTGTTGAAAGACCCTTCCCATTTTGATCATTCTACTTGGACTTTCTCAAGAGAAGCATCTATTCTGTGGAGCTGTAGTCCTTTAGAACCAAATGATACAATGGCTGCTCTTTTTGAAACTTCATCAGAACATTCGTCTGAGGAAGAATTTGTTGCTGAGCAACCTCAGAAAAAGAGAAAAGAAGCTTTCATTTGGAAGTTTTTTTTACATATCCTGAGGGACTGAAAAATGTCAATGTAACTTGCAAGATCTGTGAGGTTACTCTTTCCGGGGTGATCTCACTAAAAAGCACTCTTTCAGTACAGCCAGCATGGTTCCCCATGTCAAATATTTGCACCCAAATAACTTTGCAAGGATGGCAACACAAACGTTGCAGGAGAATCCTCAACCTGCAGTTGAGAATGCAATTTCAAGTGTGCAGGGGTGTCCAAAAGACACCCTGTTGCACCCCTGAAATCTGCCTATAAGTACATTTTGCACACACACATACCCCAAGGGCATGAGTGTGTGTGTAAATTGGAACTTTGAAAAATGCACTTTAGTGCATTTTTCAAAGTTTTCGCAAATTACCATGAAGGTCAACCTCATGGTAATTTGCACCCCTTATTTGCAAATTCGCAAATTTTTAAAGTTTGATGCATTGCATTTAAGGAATCTCAATTTGAGATTCCTTAAATGCAATCGCAATTTAAGAAATTGTAATTTTGCGATTTCTTAAATTGCGAAATTACAAAAATGATAATGCATCCCAAAAATTGGAATTACATTCGCAAACGGCCAAAATTTGCGATTCGCACCATTTGCGAATGCAATTTCCATTGATGCATGTGCCCCTAAATTTCTATGTTAGTCTGTAAAAGTTAGTAAAAATGAAAGTGTAGTTCATAAATGAATGAATGAATACATTAGTAGTGTATGGTGAATGTGAAACTGCCAAGTGAGAGTGAAAGTAAGAGTGTCTGGCTGAATGTATATTAGCTTCACTTTTAGAACAGTATATACATAAGCACATAGTGCTGAATGACTCACTAGAACATTGAAACAGTAGCGTGAGAGTGTTTGGTGAAAGTCTAATGATACAGACTAGGGAATAGAACCTATAAAAGACAAGTTTGCAGGTGCATAAAAAAATACAGTTGTCTATAAGGGTTTGAAACAGTCCATACCCTAAAGCCCACTTTGCACCATGAGTACTTGGGTACTAGCTAAATGATTACAATTCTGGAAGCAGAGTGTCTCAAACCATTAATATTATATAATAATACATTTATTCTTGTAACATTTCATGAGTTAATACAGCTTCTATAATTTCATCGGGTATTTAATTTTCCTAGTTATCATTTTCAAAAGTCATCTGATGAATCTCAATCTCATCTAATGCTTCCACAAAAGCATCATCCAAGGTTTCATCAAGAAAATCACACATGATATCTCCAGCAATCATTTCTTCCACTTCAATAACGTTGCTCATAAAAGATATGTTCATCTCTTCTACGACAGTGTTAGTATTTTCAAAATCGTGTTCCATATTGTTTTCTTGATTTTCCATTGTAAATTTGTTATTCTGACCTCCTTCTACAAAAACATAAACACTTTATTTTATCTGTTTTCCTAATACAGAACACAAAACTAGCTTTATCAACTAATTTGCCCTTTAATAAATATTATATAAATACCATTCTCAACTACTTTATAACATTATATAATTATAATTATTTATATGAACATTCAGTTTTAAAATTTCTTAAATTAGCAAACCAGTCACCCCTTATCACTATCGGAAAAAAAACAGCTGTTATTATAAAATGCAGTAGTAAAAAAAGTACAATATCTCTATTCACCTTACCTGGTCCAAACTAGTAGATGTGTTGTACTGAAATGCAAAGAATACTGATATACTCAGTATATTTATATTTTAAGTTTTTCAAATCTATATAAAAGATACAAACCATCTTTGTATCATTGACATGGATACATAACGCAAACTAACAAAGAACAAATATTTAATAACCTACCCTACTCTATCTCTATTCCTTATCTATAATTTAGTCTAACGCTACTAATTGGTCTTTCGAACCAGCCTCTCCTCTCGTGCTTATCTGCAACCTTTGTGCTTTCTCTTCAGGAATATCTATGGAGCAATTGAAAATGGGTCTGAACTCGGGAACGTCTTAGATGAAGTGCGCACTCGTTAGGGAGCGCGTGTCTCACCAAGGATTCCTCACAGGTGTGTGGTAAATGACTAGACCGCCACTGCGTCTTTTCTCGAGGCGGCCATCTTAGAATTCCTCTGTTGCACTCTAGCACTCCAAGTCTGTTTCCTTATGAATTCTTCATCTCTCCTGCGCCAGCTACGGTTTTGATAAGAGATTATCATATCCACTGATTGATTAGGGGTTCTGACAGGTACACTCAGTATATCATTTTCTGAAATGTCTTTAAAAGATACAAACCATCTTCACACACTTATGTTATCCATCCATGTTTTATTACTTCAGCTCAGTTGAAGCACATTCCATCGACCATTTTTAACAGTTACTTGTACTTACCTTAAGCATAATAAATAATAAAAAAATTATATATTATAAAATTACCATCTGTGGAAGACACAAAAAATACAGTTACAATGTATCTTTTACAACACAAAATAATTTGTAAAGTATTACATTTGCCTTTTTTGCTGTTCTCAGAAAATATTGAATTTCAATAGAAACAGTGAGTTCAATAGTACTCATCACATAACAGCGGGCAAAAAAAGACAATCAATAAGATTATCATAAAAAACATTCAACATTCTCAATAACAATCTAAAAAATAGAAATAAAACATATCTTAAATATTTTTTCTAACAGCAATTTCTTACGTAAATATGACACATCTCAAACAATCATAAAATAGCAAAACATTCTGATTAATTTTCATACACTGAAAATAATTGTACTTACAAATATATGCTGACAAAATATACAACAAAAACTCATCATCGGTTTCACATAATTTTCCGCACAGCCAAATAGTATGTCTCAAATTTCTACTTTGGAAATTGTTCAATAGTAATCCTGAGCATCTGCCTCCCTGTGTTCTCATCCAAAACCACCGACATCATTTGCTCCATCCCCCAGTGCTCATCCCTCAACCCGACGCTATTCAACATCTACATGGCCACCCTCACACAAGTAGCCCACCATCACAACCTCAACAACATATCCTATGCCAACAACACCCAGCTCATCCTCTTCCTCACCAAGAAGCCACATACCACCAAAAGCAACCTCCACGACACAATAAAGAATGTCACCAACTACATTTAGAGCAGCTCTCTAAACATGAACTCGCACAAAATGAAGGTACTCATCCTCAGACCCACCCCCTCAGCCTCGGACGACTCCTGCTAGCTGACTACACTGTGGACAGTGCCAGCACCTGCCAACCATGTCCACAACCTAGGATTCATCCTCAACTCCTCCCTCTCCATGTGTAAGCAAGTCTACACCGTCTCCTCGTACTGCTATAACACCCTCCACATGCTCCGCAAAATATACAAGTGGATCCTAACCAAAAGAAGAAGAACAGTGACACAGACCCTAATCAGCAGCAGACTACACTGTGGCAAAACTCTCTACACAGGAATTCCAGTCAAACACCTACAACAACTACAACAAATCCAAAATACCTCCACCTGAGTGATCATCAATGTCCCTGCTGAAGCCACGTCAACCACCACCTGATACACCTACACTGCCTCAATATCAACATGAGGATCACCTTCAAGCTCCTCAACCTCACTTACAAAATACCCTGCAACACCAGACTAATCTACCTTAACAGCAGTAATCCTGAAAGGCCAAATTCTGATCTTAAAATGTTGGCTTTAAAAATATTATTCATAGAGGTGTAAGGCAGGGGTGCATCCAGGCCCCCTTTCTTTTTAATTTTTATATTAACGATTTAGAAGAGTGCCTGGTTAGCACCGGAGTTGATTACCCCTATGTTGGTAAAAGGGGTCTACCAGTTCTGCTATACGCGGACGACACCTTCCTCCTAGCAAGAACTGCCAGAGGTCTACAGTCCGTATTAAGTGCCTTCCACAGCTTCATGGCTGCCCATGATTTATCCATTAATAACATCAAATCTTACATTATGCAGGTGGGCCAGCATACTAAGAAACAGTACCCTTTTATGGTTAATACAGAGAAGGTACCTATGACCAAGACATTTTCTTACCTGAGAGTTTTATTTGATGACCAGTTAAAATGGGAACCATTGCTTCAGAGGAAAAGGGGAGAAATCATACGGGCGAACACTGCTATTTTTAATTTTGCCAAGAAAATGGGCAAGCACCCGATTGCTGCTTTACTAAAAATCTACCTGGCAAAAAGTGTTGCAATAGGCAGCTATGGTAGAGCACTCTGGGGGTATGTGGCGGCTATGGTATAGGGGTGGTGGAGAATAACTTTTTAAAACAGCTTTTAGGGTTACCAAAAGGAACCCCTAATCAAAAAGTCCATGAGGAAACCGGTACTCCGTTCATTAATGATAACATAGCACTCCGGCCATTAGTTTTTTGGCTAAAGTGCTGGCTTAATAAAGACCTGGTCCTAAATCACCTGCCCTTAAAAGATGTCCTGACCATGGATTACATGCTCAAAATTCCATGGTTAAAATATTTAAAAGATTGTTTTTTTGCATTGGGGCACCCGGACCTTTTTTTGAATCCAGATTCGATTGCTCTTACCGATGTGGAATTTGTGAAGAAAACTTTTACCCCTCTAAAGCAATTGAATCGTGATGTGGTGGAATTGATTAAACCCAGTGTCTGTAAACATATCATGTTGAAAACTACACCCTAACTGGAGCCTTACCTTACATGGCCCATATCGGGATATGATCGATTTTTGTTGATAAGGTTTCGGCTGTACTATTACCATCTTTTATTAGCTGTCCCGAGGGGCTGTCAAAGAGGCCAAGTGTTACCGTCCTGCGGCTGCGACAATGAGTCTTCGCAGGACCTGGTACACTTTTTATTTGTTTGCCCCCTTTACGAGGTACCACAGAGGTTTTTCCTAAAGCTCCTTTTCAAAGTACAGAATTTTACCCAGGTGCACCCAGCCCTCTGTTATCTACAACTGTTGAAGCCTGAAAGCACTTTATTCTTGATTGGTTTTTTAAAATCAGCCTTAAAATCTAGAAACAGTAGGGTGACTTAATTATATGTCAAAGTGCTGCTATTCCAATATTTGTTTCTTAATGGCTGTTTCTTCTCAACACATTAAAAAAAATTATATGGAATGTTTTTAAATGTACAGCTGCTCTTCTTCCTTTTTTTGTTTACATTTCATGTTTTAACTATGTATTATATTGGCTGTGGTAATATTGCTTTTATGGTTTTCTATCTCAAAAATCCGAATAAAGTATACATTGAATTGAATTGACTCTGCGAGACAGTTTTAATGTTGTTTTCTCTCTCTTTCTCTCTCTCACATAGAAAATGCTGTCTGTTTTGACTTCTAGAACAACAGTTGAACTCAAGTTGTGAACTCCGGTGGCCGCAGGGTTTATACAAGTTAAGCACAGAAGCCTAGATATACAATGCCTTCATTAAAATGCATTATAAATAAGTCGGCATATTTACAATCCTGTTGTGCCACTTTTGTGTCACTAACGCAGTAGGCACTTCCATAAAGACGCCGCTCGAACGCTGCACTATAACAGAACTGAAATGTACTAGGCACACTGCACACATAAAACCGTAGTGTTACCTTCATTTGTGAAAGAAGAGAGTGGGTAGTGTGCAGCACCTTCACTGTGTAAAATGTATAATTACCTCCAAGCAGTGACAACAGATAGGTTACAACAGTCTGACAAACAGATCTACAAGCTTATTACGCCACTTTTGTGTCACTTTTAACATGGGAAAAGTGACACAAGGAGCTTGTAAATCTACGTCTGACTTTTCAGACTTTTCAAGAAAAAAACCCAACTCCAGACTCTGCGAGACAGTTTTAATGTTGTTTTCTCTCTCTTTCTTTCTCTCTCTCACTCTCTCTGACATCATTTCTCTTTCTCTTTTAAACTTATAGACACTGCTGTCTGCTTTGACGTGTAAAAGCAAAGGTGTCTTCAAGTTGTGAATTCAACTGGCCGCAGGGTTTAGCTGCAGTGTTTATACAACGGTAAGCACAGAGGCCTAGATATACAATGCCTTCATTACAATGCATTAAAAATAAGTCGGCATATTTACAATCCCGTTGTGCCACTTTTGTGTCAGTAACGCAGTGGGCACTTCCATATAGACACCACTTGAACGCGGCACTATAACAGAACTGAAATGTACTAGGCACACTGCACACGTAAAACCGTAGTGTTACCTTCATCTGTGAAAGGAGAGAGTGGGCAGTGTGCAGCAGCTTCACTGTGTAAAATGTATAATTACCTCCGAGCAGTGATGCCAGATAGGTTACAACAGTCTGACAAACAGATCTACAAGCTTATTAAGCTACTTTTGTGTCACTTTTAACAAGTCTGCTTTGACGTCTAGAACAACAGTTAAACTCAAGTTGTGAACTCCGGTGGCCGCAGTGTTTATACAACAGTAAGCACAGAGTTCCTTCATTACAATGCATTAGAAATAAGTCGGCATATTTACAATCCCGTTGTGCCACTTTTGTGTCAGTAACGCAGTAGGCACTTCCATATAGACACCACTTGAATGCGGCACTATAAAAGAAGTGAAAGGTACCAGGCACCCTGCACACGCAAAATCGTAGTGTTACCTTGACTTGTAATGCTTCAGCTCAATTACTCACATCTACATAATTCTAAACTCCAATTTTCTTTTTTGTTTTGCAGATTACCAATCGTACGTCTTTTGGAGTCCACTTCACAAATTGCTTATAATATTGTTTTTTAAAAGGTTTTTTTCTAGTTATTTATAATATAGTTATCATTAAGTTTCGTTTACAGTTATTCTTTTAATAAAAGTTAATTTAAAAAATGACATACTTCTTTATGTTTGTGGGGGGTGACGGTCCCCAATAAAAATAATATTTATAATGTTGAAGTACTAAAGTTAGATGTTCAAGAGTAGGATTGAAAAGTACTGAGTTATATTTTCTCTGGATACACTCCAACATGGTAAAGAAATCAAAGTAATCCGAAACAATGTGCACCACATTTACAAACCTCTTGCGACATTTTCCCAGGCAAACCTACCCCCCTACAAAATTAAGTGTGTGGGCCTCAATGACGCCTCTCAAACCACAGAAACAATCACCTCACAAAGATTTCTATATTGTATGAGAGGGGGTGCGTGCCCTCCGCCTGGTGCCCTGGAGTCCACCATGCCCAGATTCGGTTGCTGCAGTGTCCTGGGGGAAACAGCCATTACAACGCGGTCATAACTACGCGTGATTGTCACCACGAAGCCATTAGCACGCATATGGCTTTACCACACATGCTTTTAAAACTAGTAAACATTTACCACGCATGATAAATGCATAATCTTAATAATGTCTTTGTGTTGACGAACACGCGTTGTAATGGCTGTCGCTTACGTGCTTCAAATTAGTTTTTAGGTATACGTGTGACCAAGTCTGATAAGATCGGAGGCCAAGGACAAACACCCTGGTGTCTGTGGCAGGAAATCTCATCGATCACAGAGAAAATAAGCGGAGGGTAAAATAAAAGTAACAGGTACAATAAAAATAACGGAGGAAAACTACTAAAATGGCGGTGGACTGAGTATGTAATCAACGTTTGGCACCTCAACACTACATTTGAAATAAATATAGATGCAATATGTTTATTAATATATTACAAAAGAATAGCAGCGGATGACACACATGGCCCGGGAAAATAAAGCGGCAAATTTAATACCTGAAATGAGGAGAGGTTTGCTTGGCGAACTTGAATAAAAAGAAAAAAACGTGGGCTTGGAAACGAGGCTGCGCATGCATAGAGAGTACAACTGGTGCACACAAATAACCCGGAAAGTTTTACATACTATCATAGAAATATAGCTCTTTTTTTGACCAGTAAAGTTAGTTCTCAAAACAAACTCTTTTGCTTTCTTACTTGAAAGAGATTGCAGATTAACTTGCTCTCTTTTTCAAATAAGAAAGCGGTTTGCTATGGTAAAGTGGTAGCGGTGACGGTACCGCCCTACCATAGCAAACAGCAGTGTCCCGGAAGTACGCACCCCGAGACACTGCAAGAGCCGTCCCTGGGAGATGGTGGACCCCAGGACTATCAAGGGTTCCAGTAAGGGGGCCGCACGACCCTCTCCCAACAATAAAAAAACCCGGGGAGTGCAAGTACCCTGGGCTGGAAGGCCATTTTACATATTACTGCCCCAGGAAGGTGGCGGTCCCCGCGATGTGTACGGGGAGAGAGGGACGGAGAGCTGAAAACATACTTTAAAAAATTATATATATTCTTTAAAAAAGCACCGACGGGGTGCCGGTCCCCGAAACTGAGGGGAGGAGGACCGTAACCCCCTGCATACTGCGTACCACAGAGGGGTGGCGTTCTCCATTGCTCGGGGCACCTTACAAGCCCCCCCATTATGGAAAAAAATTGCCCCCGGAATTTGCCCCCCGGGACCTAATGAATAAAACGGACTTCTAGTTTTTTTTCCTTTTCCACTGCGTACGTGTACCATACGCGTACCCCGCGATTTTTATTTAAAAAAATAAAAATTGAGCCAAAAGATCCATGTACGACCCCCGTGAGCAAGCCTAGCGGGTCATGATGTTTCTACCCTGCCCCCTTTCCTTATTTCTCAACTTTGTTTTACTGTTTTATTGTGACTCGGTTCTAGCGATGAACAAGCTGGCTGCCAACACTTCCTGAATTGAAGTGTTGACACACAGTTGACAGCCAATCAGCATGCAGCTCGTGCTTGTAATTGTACGGATTTCCGTATGTGAGCTGAACTTCGTCTCTAGATATTGCTATGATTTTACTTTTCATTTTCTCAGAAACTACTAAATGGATTTATACCATTTACCAAAAAGCACAATCTGCGAACCAAACTCTACCTCTCTGCCAAATTTTGTGTAATTCCGTTCAGCCGTTCGGGCTGTTTGCCATGGCTAAAGGTCCCTATGGAAAATTGCATGGGGAAAACACGTTTTGGGACCCCCTTTTTTCTCAGCCCCCACTTGATGAAACACCCCCAAACTTTCAGGGAAGGAGTGGAACCAAGCAGGCCATTTTCTTGGAGAAATTCGCGAAGATTCGTCCGTTGGCGCCAAAGTTATTCCAAATAAAATGTTGTGGATTTCCTATGGAAACTAGGTCCTAACTATAACTACCTACTGGCGACCGCCAGTATGTAATATATATATATATATATATATATTGATAAAGAATACTTGTTATTCGAAATGCATCTGACCTGACATCAGCTGTGAGCAAATAAAGACCTGCTGAACCACGTTACTTTGGTGTCCGTTTCTCGTCCTTTGGAGCGCTATCGGCTGGAGTGCATCTAAGAGGTGTGGGACAACCCAGTGGAGATATATATATATATATATATATATATATATAAAGAAATTACATCACCAAGTCAACTTCAGAAAAAATCAAATCAACTACAAGCAAGTACATTATCAGAATCTCATGGATAAAATCAGTCAAAACACAGAAATAATAGTGAAAAAATCAGATAAGGGTGGAAACATCGTTTTATGGCCAAAGGAACAGTATGAACAAGAGGCCATGTGACATCTGAATAATACAAACTGTTATGAAAAATCATCTGTGAATGTATATAATAAAGCAAAAGATGCCCTAAAAAAAGAATTGCAGTATTGGAAACGAGAAGGGTTAATATCGATAGAGGAATACAATTTTATGTTCAATGAACACCCAGTTTTAACCTTCTTATATTTGTTACCAAAAATTCATAAAAGAGCGTTTCCAATCCTGGGCCGTCCTATAATTTCAGCAATAAGGAGCATGACGGAACAAGTAGGGCAATATATAGACTTTTATCTACAGGAACTACTAAAAACTTTGCCCTCTTATCTGAAAGACACTGGAGATTTTTTAAACAAACTAAAAGATATTGTATGGACAGATGATATGATTTTAATGACTCCAGACAAAGAGTCATTATACACGAGTATTAAACACATGTGCGGCATACAGGCATTCGAACATTTTCTCAATTCTTGGACTGCAGAATATGTTATACACAATAAGATGTTGTCATCATTGATCAATTGGTGCTTAGATAACAACTATTTTTCATTTGGCAAAGACGTTTTTAGGCTTTCCCTGAGCTACGCGTGTTTACACGTGGGGTACTGGGAAGAGCAGGTCCTCAGCACGCAATACAAAGAAGTTTGTGACAATAGGATCATGCACTGGTTACGTTTTATTGACAATGTTTTTATTCTTTGGAAGGGAGATGTAGAGAGTGTGGAGGATTTTATTGAGAACATTAATGTTAATGGTTTTAATCTACATTTTACTTCGCGTCTCGGTCCTACCTCAGTTGAATTTTTAAATATGTGCTTTTATGTTAAGAATAAAAAACTAGCAACAACTGCGTTTAACCACTTCGATGCTGATGACGGCAGGGAGCCGTCGTGGCACACAGTGCTCGTGTGCTGATGACGGCTCCCAGCCGTCATGACCACGCCCACGATCGGAATGTGCCGCACAGGAGCGGTATTCTGGCCGCGGCCAAGGGGTTAAAAAACCTACCGCAGGAAATGCAACACTTCACGCTACTAGTGCACACCCTAAACACCTGATTGCGAGCATCCCTTATGGTGAGATTTTAAGATTGAAACGGGTACACCAGAGGATTTTATTAAATGTCAAACCGAAGCCCTGGTTAGAATGAAAGGAGAGGTTATTCAGAGAAAATGCTAGCAGATGCAGTATCAAAAGCAAGCACAAGATCGAGAACATTACTACTGCCACAAGAGGTAGAGGCAGGAGAAGATGCCAGAGAGGTGGAAGATTCACCTAGATTAATCACCACATTCAGTTGCCAAGAACGTAAGATCAAAGCCATAATAAATAGAAATTGGCCTATTGTCCTAACATAATATTTTAAATGACAGATTGCCAGAGAACCCCCTGATTACATTTAGGAAATCCCTATCAATGGCCACCCAGTTATCTAAGAATAATACTGAGGGGGCACAGATGAAAACATGGTTAACACCTAGAAAGGGTTTCTTTAAATGTATAACGTGCCGCACATGCAAGTTTGGAGTAAATACAACTAAATATACTACTCCATTCAGGGAAAACAAAGTTGACATCAAGGGCAACTACAATTGCCGTACAGAGTTTGCAATATATGTTCTCATGTGCACCTGTGGACTTAGATATGTGGGAAGTACTAAGTTCCAGGTGCACGTGAGAATATTGCAACATATTAGAGCCATCATGAATTGTGATCCAACCTACCCAGTCGCAAGACATTTTAAAGCTGTCCATAAAAAGGATATCAATTGTTTATCCTATTATTGGATTGATTCCGTCTCTATGAACAAAGAGGTGGCAATAGAGAAAAGTTATTGAGAGAATTGGAAACAAGGTATATCTTGAACTTGGGTAGTAAACATCCGAACGGTCTCAATAACACGGAGGACATGCACACTTTCCTTTAAACAATCGCTGACTATCAATCTTTTGTGATTAAGTTAAGCCTTATGAAGATTTAGGAGATTTTTTAAGTAATGATTTTAGACCCTCACAGGCTTGTGAGTGGCCGGGTCTCCAGATCCACACATAATAATGAAATGACGCAAAAGGTGTGGGTAATTAACATCATTTAAACCCCAACCAATAGGCCTCGGTCTTTAAATAGGATTAGTGGTTTTAATAATTGTTGTTTGCACATATGACTAGCACTTGACAGTTTGTATTTTTGTTGGGAACTGTATCGTCTATGACTATAAAATATGACTAGTATGGATGGTGGCTATTTTCTCGTGGACCTAAATAGATTTTGTCTGGATTTTATATGTCATTTCTCATGTTTATTTTAAAATTAGATAAACAGATATGGATACTATTTTTGGTTATGATGTGTAAATACATATTAGGGGTCTAATAAGATCCTTTTGATACCATTGACACATTTAGGCAGGTAATGTTCATATTCATCTTTGCAAAATTTGCACAAATGTTTCTGCATTTAAGCTGTGATTTGCACTCAGGTTTGCAATGTTTGCACAAGTTATATTTGCGTATTTTGCACATAACTAGTGTCTTTTAGATGATATGTATTTTAATTGCGGAATTTGCACATAACATTAGCGAAATTTGCACATTTTCTTGGGCATTAAAGTTGCAATTTGTAACCAACATCCGATAATTAGAAAGAAATTATTTTGAGATATTGTTTTGGCATACTCTGTCATGTATGAATGCCTAGAGTGATGAGCCTCGCAATACCAGAGTTCCTTGAATATCTGTTGCACTAAGTATTTCTTCACTGGTTGTGGTCACATGGTATAGCATTTCAAAAAAAACAATTGTATAAAAAAAACACAGTGTACTGCAAACTCATTATATGATCAAGGGCACTTGTTGCCCGAAACGTCTCATGCGAGGAGTGAGGAGAAAAGGTCAATAAACGTACCTGTGATTTCTAAGCTGTCTGGTGGTCCACGGATTTCCGTGTTCGCCGAAAGGAGGTACAGGAAGGAGCTCCATATATATATATATATATTGAAGCTCGTTAGTCTCCCTCACAGCTTGAAAAAGAAGACTTGAGCACTCCGGGTATGGCAACAGATTTTATTCAGAGCCTACCGCAGAGATGACAGACGCGTTTCAGACAACAGTCCTTCCTCAGTATATATTGATATATCGTAGCCCCTCATGCCAAGTCAAAAGTGACGCATCACCAGAACAAAGGGTGCGTCGTCGTTCACGGGCTGTAATTAATTACCAAACTCCTATATCAAGGTACGGAGAGATGACACCATGTCTTGTATCAAGAAAGAAATGTATTCACAAAACGGCTGCTGGACGCGTTTCTTCTGACAAGCAGACTTGTTCACCACAATGTGATTAAAGTTTGCCACCATTTAAAACTTTCACAGTACAGTGTTACGTGATCAGAACTACACGATAGGTGAAATAGACAAGAGACATGTAGTTTTACATATGATACTGCTTAAAAAGCATCAAATTCGTTTACAACATAGTCTGAAATATTTTCCACAGGGGTGGACATGTTAGTTTTCCACAATCAACATTACTAGGCATACGCTATTATAGCATGACTCAACTGTTAAATTTTTGCGCGCTGACAATAGTGTATCATCATATGTCTGTCACACATCTTGTGTATATAAATTCCACTTGTCTCAAGGCAAGTGACTAAATTCTTCAAATAACACTGAGACCCATAAAAGCAGCGTTAAGTTACTCTAATTTTCACAAGTGGACATTTGTGCTCCGACCATAAACAGCCACTCCAGGAAATTGCAAGTACTGCCCAAGTGGGTGATCCAAATCTATTAATTATTAACTTGTCTACCTATGTGACACTGTGACCTGTTTGTATCCCACATCAAAACACAGTGCAATTGTCAAATAGTTAAAAACACAAAGCAAACAGGGACGGAGGAATTCTTATAATCAATACTTTATAAATGAGTATGCAGATCTTCTTCCATGTTCAAACCTCCCAGGGTTTTACTATTGAGCTTGATTATATATATTGATTCCAATTTTCTCAATTTCTTCTCTCGATTCCCACCCCGTTCATTTAGTTTGACTGCATCGATGACATAATACACTAAGCCAGCTATATTTTTTGATGATGTTTATCAAAGTGTCGTGCCACTGGATACGTTTAATCTCCTTTCCTAATGGCTCTCAAATGCTGCAAAATACATAACTGTACCGGCGTACTTCAGGCCACAAGGGCACTGAAGCACGTAGGTTGCGTGATCAGTTTTGCATGTATACTGACCTTTGATCTTAAATTCTTTGTCTGCAAGGTTCGAGGTATAAATGGAGGTATTTTTTCCATAACAGCATGCCTTGCATTTGGAGAATTTGACAAAACCTTCCTTCTTACTGAGCCACATAGAGGTTGGTCTCTTCAAAGGTGGAGCTTTCAGTGTGTTACTCACTAACATATGTTTAAAGCATCTTGCTTTCCTGAATGTTAATGGAGGTCTCCTGGATACAATTGTACTCAACCCTGAATCACTTTGCATTAAGTGCCAGTGTTTGGTTAAAATACTTCTCACCTGATTGTGTTGAGTTTTGAATGAAGTGATCATTCTACACTCATTTTTTTCATCAATTACCTTTATTTTTTTACTGTTACTCTTACTGAAGAGAACTTCCTCTCTAGTACATTTTTTGGCTTTGACAATTGCAGAATTAATACAGGTTTCGGTGAAGCCTCGAGCTTTGAAGCGTGTTTTTAATGTGAGTAAGGCTTCCTCACAATTCTCCTTATTGCTGCAATTATGAAGTTCCTCCCATACCAGCAACTACTTTCCAGCGCTTGGATTTATAGCGCTTCGGAGTCTGTGTGAATTCTTGCCATCGTCAAGTGGAACTTGTGCAGCATACCTTAAACATCTGACATTACCGACAGTATTTTTCATATGGATTAACCCTGGGCAAAGCACTACGCTACGCTCACGTAGTTTGCAAAATTTATGCTACTTTGCACTATGTGAATTGCACGTAGCAGAATGCAAACACAAGTAACGTAGCGTATCGTAGTGCCGCGGTCATTTTTTACTTGCTCACGGTCCTCAACGTCAAGTTTGCAACCATGAGCAAACAAAATGACATCCTAGCGAGACTTTTTCCTCATTCGCGATCAGCAACATCAAGTTGCCGATCGCGAGCGTGGAAAATAAACCTCCCGGCGAGATTCTCAACGCAGGAAGGTCAGGTTTCTCATTGCGAGTGGTCGCGTATGCTTGCGCCCGCTCGCGATGAGAAACTACCAGTCCGCGTTCAGAAAGTTGCCCCTCGTGTAAAAATCTACTCGAGAGGCAGAAAACTACAGCTCGCACTGTGTAAGATGCCATTTTCAATGATTGCACAGTGCCGGATGCTTGTCCGCACTGTGCAATCATTGAAATTGGCATGTTGCATAGTTGAACAGGCTACTATGCAGTTCGCGTAGTGCTACGCGTAGCTCGAGTACTGAGAAGTACACTTTGTGTAGCTTCGCATAGCACTACTTCGCAAACTACGCCCAGCCCTAATATGAATCTACAATCCGGTCCACGAACGTCATGTCAAGAAGAGAAGTTGTTGGAAGCAGATTATTACATTGGCTAAATTAATTCAACAGCGCCAGTAGATTTTCCCTGCTTCATGTTTTTAGGTTACATCATCTAATAAGCTCTGGACTATATTTATGGTTTTTCCAGTATTCTATTGACCACAGTGACTACTTCTATTGTTTTTGTTTATTGTTTTTTAGATACCTTTCATCATTCAAATGCCTACGGTGTCTACTTTATTTATTTTAATTTCTTTCTTTTATTCTTTACAGTGTGTAGCCTACAGTACATTATTCTGTACTTGTGATATATTCAATTACTTGTATTTTTGTTGCCATTCAATTCCTGTGCAATTGTTTTCATATTATAACGTTATTTTAGCATGAAATTCAGTTATTTGTGGGTGCATACGTTATGATGAGTGGGGCTTTCAACCTTTTGAATTAAAGGTATACTTCCTGGTTTTCTGACAGTTTCTAGTGTTTCTAGTATTCTTTACGTCATTTAGACTTCTTGCGCAGTTTTCATATGTGTGGGGCTATCACCCTTTTCTTTTTCAGGTTTACTCCTGTTATTTTTTTTAGAGTGTATGGAGTTGTGGTACTGTTTACATCTTTTTAGACTTACTGCACAGTTGTTACATTTTTACTTCATTACCCTTATTTTGAGTTGGATGTAGGGGTACATTTTCTTTTCTAATTGACTTGCCTACATACTACGTACTTACTTTTCTATGGCTGCGTTTAGAGACCTATTCCTTTTACAGTGTGTGCTCCCGGCCTACTTTTCCTTGTTTGCCGGTGATTGGTACTTAAGTAATGTCTGTTGAGTTACTTGAGACGTCAGGTGTACATGCATTGCATTGTTTACTTGAAGATATGCTACATTTTGCTTAACTGTACAGTTTTAGGAGTAGTTCTTTTATTACTGATTTCAGTTGTTACAGACTTACTATTTAGTTTTTATTTCTTACCCTTATTTCGGGGTGTGCATAGGTGTTCAATTTTGCTGTTACGTTGTTCTGGAGGGTTGCCTACTTTCTATTCTACATGCACGTTCATATTTTTTTTCTACGTTCTGTGCTTTAGTATTTCTCTGTTTGCAGTACCGGTTCATTGTTTTCTCCTTTCACAGAACGTACGGGTGTCTTGACGTCAGGCATACTGGTTTAGTGCGTATACTTCTTGCATTTAGATTCTGTGTGCTTTCAATTTCTTGTAATTTGCAAGATTTGCGTTTTATGCTCTTACTGTGGCATACGCTTTACTTCTCTTTTCTCTCCTTGTGAGAGTAGGGGATGGGTGTGGTTCTCTACATTTTTTTGTTTTGCTTTGTTCTTATTCAACACCTGTTTTCCTCTATGTCATTTTACAATTTGTCCTGTCAAGTCATTGAATTCCATTTTAATTGTATTGCATTATTGTTTTTCTTGCCGCATTTTCCTGCGTGAAATGTTATTGCACCGTTGCATTTCTGCATGCTACGTAACATGTATTATTACGTTTAACATAGTTTCTTTTTTATCTTTTACTCTGTTCTCACTTCTTCTTCTTTTCTTTTTTCATGTAAAGAAATAGGATATGTTGTAAGGTCATTTCTTGTCTTCCTCCTACTCGCCCTGTCTTCCCTCTTTGTCCAGCCGGAGCATATTTAGAATGTTATATAATGTCACAGAATGTGGGGTGACTCATGAAAGTCAGTTGAGTTCAGGCTGAGCAGAATGAAGCTGCTCCTGGTGGGGCCTTTATACCAATGTACTTACTGGCCTACCTACTACCTTGGCTACTTACCTTATCACCTCTATAACTGAACCATCTAATAAACTACAACTTGGAACCACTACCTGGCCTCCTGTGGACTTCAGACTACAACACTATACCTCTCTAAAGAGCTCTAATTAGAGCGAAACACTGTGTCAGGGGTTGCTTTTACTCCTTTCAGGTTGGCTTGTGTGGTATTTTACCAATTCAAAGCTTCAATACTGTGCCTTGGAGTGATAAATGGCTTTTGTCATTTTACAGCTCAGCATGGACAGCACTGTGCTAGTCCTAGGCTTAAAGACTTTGCTTTAGAAATGGCAAAATACTTTTTTCATTTTCTATCTCGACGTGGATGTCACTGTGTTAATCCTATGCTTAAAGACTTTGACATTTGAGGTGAGCAGATCTAGAGTGTCGCTGGTGTTGAGATTGCTCTTACAGGAGCTGCTTTCCACCTAAACTTGAGAACTACCCAGAGTTCTTGCATATATATAAATATAACAGTATATTAATTTAGGCGGACTGTGTTTCCGCATGTGATCAAGGACACTTTAATGTCAGAAATGCGTCATATGCCTTTGTGAGAAATAAAGACCTGCTTTTACCATGCAATATTGGAGTTTGTGACTCTCTTTTCGCCAGCTGGAAGTAATGAGAGCCATATATATATATATATATATATATATATATATATATATATATATATATATGTATATATATATATATATATATATATATATATTCACAGAAAAAACCATAGGTTATAGTGGATATATAGTTAGGAATTTGCATTTACAAAACCTTGAAAATTCAATGAAAAAACCATAGGTTATAGGCCATATATAGTTAGGAATTAGCATTTACAAAACCTTATTTTACTCGCATAAAACCATTGAAATTCCATATATAGTTAGCTAACTATAAGCGCTAACTATATATCGCGCACCCGCAATCCACTGCTGATGATGTCACATATTACATCATTCATGACATGGTCAGTGACATCACTGATGACATCACTGATGACATCTCAAATGACATCACTGATGACATCACTGATCACAACATCCAGTGATTGTATGTGTCTGTAAAGTTTAAATATGTTTTACATATTGAAGAATGAGTGGATGTATAAGTGTCTAGATGAAGAATTTAGTAGGTGCATGACTGACTGTATGAAAGAGTGATTAAATGTGTCTCACTGAGTGCATGGGTTAGTGACTAAACTGTCTTAATTTGTGCATCAGTATGTTTGTTGTTGTGTAAGCTGCTGCATGTGTTGATCAGTAGCTATAAGAGTGGCCATATGGGTTATTGATTGGTTGCCCAAGTATTTGAATGGGAGGCTGAGTGTGTGTGTGGGTGGCTGGGAGGTGCGTGACTCTGTGCATAGATGTGTAAGCAGTTGATTCACTAGGAGTATGAGTTCAAGAGTGCATGTGGAAACAGCTATATGGGCGGTTGACTGTGCATGGGTGTGTTGGTGAGTGAATGGATTTCTCATTGCTACATGTGCAAGTAAGTACGTATGTAAAACACAATACATGTGAGAGTTGACATATATAAATAACTGAACATAAGAGCCAGTGAATGTGTGAGTGGCTGTATCGATCACTGTGAGCTTGTATCAGGGATTATATAAGAGAGTAAATATGTGTTATTATATGTTTGAATAAGTAAGATGTGTATAACTGTATAGTTGAGGAAATGGAGGTGTGATTGATTCTTTGCATGACTGACTAGGTGTGTGAGTAACTCCATGGATGAGTGACAGTCTGTGAGTGTCTGTTTATACTGAGTGTATGTAAGGTTATATTAGAGTCTGAAGAGGTTCATTGTATTATCACATGAGTGATGTGATCAGTGATGACAAATGAGATGTCATCAGTGATGTCATTTGAGTTGTCATCAGTGATGTCATTTGAGATGTCATCATTGATATCATTTGAGTTGTCATCAGTGATGTCATTTGAGATGTCATCAGTGATGTCATCAGTGATGTCACTGACCATGTCATGAATGATGTAATATGTGACATCATCAGCAGTGGATTGCGGGTGCGCGATATATAGTTAGCGCTTATAGTTAGCTAACTATATATGGAATTTCAATGGTTTTATGCGAGTAAAATAAGGTTTTGTAAATGCTAATTCCTAACTATATATGGCCTATAACCTATGGTTTTTTCATTGAATTTTCAAGGTTTTGTAAATGCAAATTCCTAACTATATATCCACTATAACCTATGGTTTTTTCTGTGAATTTCATTGGTTTTTTAATAGCAAATATGAAAAGCTTTAAAATGTCAAGTACGTGATAGATAAAAACATTTTCGTATTTATGCACGCTGATGTGCTTTGAACGCTGCCCCCCCCCCCCCCTCCCCTCTTTTGCCTTTGTTAGTACTCTCTCTTTGCAGATACAGAAGAGTAGTTAACGCAGGCCTTTACCCCCGTTGTAATCCGTCGTACCTCCTTGTCTCTCCATTTGATTGATTGTTGTCCAAGCATTTACTGTTTTAGAATTGGTTCTCTTTGGATCATTCTCTATTTACAAACAAGCACAAAGTCGCAATCCTCTGTTTAGTCTTTGCAGATAGTGAAAAATCGTGTAAAAAAATAAAAGTAATCGAGCAAAATCAGTAGGCCACTAATTGGATCTCTTTTTGACCTCGCTAAAATAGAAATATTAGGAACAACCCTTCTTGAGAAATACGAAAATAGTGAGATGAACTGAGCTCCACACCATGAGGGCTGCAAGACAGCTCGGCTCTATCACCCATCCCGCACAAAATAATGACAAACCCTATGCAAATATTAAAAATATAGACAACACACCAGCAAAGAAACAGGGTAAAACATTTTATTAAAAAACTATTTACATAACGTTGGTTTATAAGATGATGTCAGTAGTGGACCGATGTGTGAATAGATCGAAAACAGCACAAGGCTCCAAGATCCGGAGAGCAAGCTCCTGGATGTTGGGTGCCATAGTTTAGAGTTCTGAATTTCAGCCTTTTTCAATGCCTGTGCTTTGTTGAATCAAAATGGCGGCTTGACACAAAGCTGACTCAAGCGTTGCTACTGATGCAGACCAAAACTGGTTTTCAGTTTGTACATTTTTCTAGATTTTTCAATCCAAGTTTGGTTGACTTTGTAGAACGATGGCTTCAGATTTTCAACATACGATGTGGTGGCGCTGACTGGGAGGGGGCGCTTCGCTCCTGCCCCCTCCCCAAGTAAGATTTTCATACGTGAAAGTACGTTAATGGTTTTGGTCCCCGAGATGCTTCGATGTCACTACCATTCTCAAATAGCATAAGTTCTAGATGTTGGGTGCCATAGTTAAGAGTTCTGAGCAGCGCTTGTAACACTGTCTGAAGCTTATTTCCACCTACTGCAGCTTCACTATTCTCAAAGTAAGTGAGTGTCGTTTGTGGACCTGACTGCATTAGAAAACAATGTCATATGTTACCTTCCTAAACAGCTTGACGGAGGCCCCTGAGGGGCGCTGTGATGGCCATGGACTCGGAGAAGACGCTTGGCTCCGACACCCTCCCCAAGTCTTATAGCACTGGTGTAGCCTGAGATCGCCCCGGACATAGGCGGCCGGCTCCCGGGGTCCGGCGGTACTTTTTGCCTTTTGATGACTCTTCAATTCTGGACCTTGTCCCACAATCCGTTTGACCTGAAGACAAGCTGTAGTGGGGCGCCCCTTTATCGTTTTAGTTGCCATTCCGCCCGCTTTTGCTACACTGTGCCTCTTCCGCCATTCAGCTGTTTTCCGCCCGCTCTTGCGACTACAGCGTCTCGCTCACCATGTAGTTGAGATGCGCCCGCTCTTGCGGTGCAGCGATAGGCGGCTGCCACAGGACTCTCAAAATGGCGGCCGTCTCTTCGGTTTTGGGCCTGGTCCACTAAAATGGCCCTGGGACACCTTGGAACTCGGACGCTTGTCTGCTAGGGCTTGGGTCCCATTCTCGAAAAGCGTCCCCTCAGCCGTGAAGATTCTACAAAAGTCTTGGGGGCCTCCGACTCCCGCAGGCTTCTGGTGGGGAGCGGCTGCCATGATTGCTCGTGGAATGGCCACGACGGAGCTACGAAATGGTAGTGGTCTCATGCTGACGCCAGCTTTAGTCTGAAACATCCAGAAACACTGTAGACTACCAATTCGATCAGTTCCGGTAGCGCCCCAACATGACCCGGAAGAGAAGAACTTGCCCTCCCCTCTTTGACTGATGGTTCTTGTTGCCTGTCCCCTCTGTTGTCATTTAACAGAACTTTTTGGACTGCTGAAAGGGGTTGTGTTCTGAACGCTGGTTGGTGGAGACATTTAGACTATATTCTTGACCTACGTTGTCGCGTAATGCGTTTTATGACACGCCGCGTTAGCGCACCCGGAAGTGATCCGAGGCGCGGCGCGCAGCGCGTAACGTAAGCATAACAGGTCATGTGACTTGTTAATAAAACTTTTCATTGGTTCATTTTACTTTTGTTAATTTAATGATGAAAAGCTTGGTCATATGACCTAAAAATTACGCTTTTTATTATTTTCGAACAATATTTTTTTTTCAAACATATGTTATAATATTCCAAGCTAATGTACTTTCCCGGAAAATTTACAACTGTCTGGCAAGTAAAATATATTCCTTTTTCGAGAAAAAGGGCGTTTCTTCCTTCCATGACGGAGCCGTTGAGTAAAAGAGATTCGGCCTGCTGTCTTAGTCGCCGATACGCCTGATTATCAGATTCTTATCGATCACTTTATGTTGCAGACATGAAAAACACAACTGCCCTTGACCATTTATCTTTACTGCGTTCCTACATATTATACCTTTTATCCGTCATGTAATTGGACTGCTTTATTTCACTTGCCTTTTACTGATTCGAAAACAGTCACTAAAAGTAAAAACTTTACAAATGAAAATACTACTACCGTGTTTTGTTTTAAAAACCTTTATTGTGAAAATGTCAGTATACAAATACGGGCCTATAACCACGTGGGCCGGCCACGGAGCAAACTCAAATCGTATATGATGAGGAGACATTTACACTGTAGAAGAACGTAACGAGCGGGCCATTAGGTGACAAGAACAAAGGTGTCTAACAGTTGCGGAATCGGTAGACGTACATTTTGTAATTAAAATACGACAGGGCCACTTACAATAACATTTTCTAGATATACATTTGCGGGCAAAGAGTTACGAGTCCCATTTATACCGGCGCCATTTTGGGCGAGGCCGGGCAGGTCCAAGATATAGTCAAAATGTCTCCACCAACCATCGGCCAGACCAGAACCCCTTTCGGCCCTTTATGCTACAAGATGGTGTCTTCCATTCAGAAAATATTGGTGGCAGCATTTTGAAAGGAAACAGAAACAGCCGTTCTCCTAGTGAATTTCACATTGTTACATTTAGGAAGAATGTTGAAGAGTAGTATGTGGAAAATCTGAAGCCATTTTTCTACAAACTCTCAATCAGACTTGGATGGAAAAAAAAACCTGAAGAATGTACAAACTGAAAACCAATTTTTGTCTGTATAGCACCAACAGTAACGCTTGAGTCAGCTTTGTGTCAAGCCGCCATTTTCATTCAATCAATAGCGTCCCCCTGCACACATTCAGGGACCTGGTCGTGTCTTTAGATGAAACGCATTGTAGGAAAAGAAGCAGAAAGGAAAAGGAAAAAAGTTCCGCCGGACCTAGTGAAGCTGCAGCAGGTGCAAATAAGCTTCAGACAGTCTTACAAGCACTGCTCAGAACTCTCAACTGAGGCACTCAACATCCAGGACTTGCCATTCGGATCTTAGCGCCTTGTATTTTTGTTTTGTTTTTGATGGAGGGGAAAGAACAAAAAACAGACATTGAAAACGGCTCAACTGGAGAAAAAAAAAAATTACTTCTTGGGTGCATTAGGGCATTTATGATTTTCGAATGCCGTATTCATCAGGTTGATGCTCATGTTGCCATAGGACAGCATAGCACCACAGTGTATACAAGTTAACTTCATATGTTCAGATGAGGCAGGTGGCATATTTAGCATTCACCTTCTTTGATCCAGGAGGGATGGAGAAAAACTGCCAGATGAAACTTGACCATCCAGATCTCGGCGCGTTCATTCATTCAATAGCGTCCCCCTGCACACATTCAGGGACCTGGTCGTGTCTTCAGAAGAAACGCATTGTAGGAAAAGAAGCACAAAGGAAAAGGCAACAAGTTCCGCCGGACCTAGTGAAGCTGCAGCAGGTGCAAATAAGCTTCAGACAGTTCTACAAGCACTGCTCAGAAATCTCAACTGAGGCACTCAACATCCAGGACTTGCCATTCGGATCTTGGCGCCTTGTGCTGGTTCCGACCTATTCACACATCAGTCCACTACTGACATCACCTCATAAGCCAACGGGGCACCCCACGCCATCTTTCGGCGCAGCATTGTAGGATGGCCACACCAGTGCAGCCACTTGCTGGACACCACCTCGGTGCCATCCGGATCTCAGCGCGTTCGAGTCACTGTGCCGGAAGACTAACCGGAACTCAGCTGAACACGCCGTCTTTCGGCGCAGCATTGTAGGATGGCCACACCAGTACGGCAATTTGCTGGACACCACCTCGGCGCCATCCGGATCTCGGCGCGTTCGAGTCACTGTACCGCAACAGTGACCGCAATTCTGCTGGACACGCCGTCTTTCGGCGCAGCATTGTAGGATGGCCACACCAGTGCGGCAATTTGCTGGACACCACCTCGGTGCCATCCGGATCTCGACGCGTTGTGCTGCCTTCGGCCTATTCGCACATCGGTCCGCTACTGACGCCGCCTCACGTGCCAACGGATTTTCTACGCTTTTTGTAGCCCTATGCCGCAGAACAGGTCATGTGACTTGTTTATAAAACTTTTCATTGGTTCATTTTACTTTTGGTTTCCTAAAGATGGAAGGCTTGGTCATATGACCTAAAAATAACACTTTTCATTGGTTTAGAACATTTTTTTTCCCAACCGATGAAAGCCCCACCTTGTTTCTGGATCATTCAGACTGAAGCTGGCGTCAGCATGAGAGCACCACCATCTCGTGGCTCCGTCGTGGTCATTCCGCGAGCAATCATGGCAGCCGCTCCCCACCGGAAGCCTGCGGGAGTCGGGGGCCCCCAAGACTTTTATACAATCTTCACGGCTGAGGGGACGCTTTTCGAGAATGGAGCCCAAGCCCTAGCAGGCAAGCGTCCGACTTCCAAGGTGTCCCAGGGCCATTTCAGTGGACCAGGCCCAAAACCGAAGAGCCGTCCGCCATTTTGACAGCCATGTGGCAGCCGCCTATCGCTGCACTGCAAGAGTGGGAGCAACTCCACAACATGGTGAGCGAGACGCAACTCAGCTAGATGGCCGCCACCTGGGGAGGCCCGTTCACGCCGCCTCCCCCCCCCCCCCCGGGCCGCCGCACGCCAATTTTCGGAGCAGCATTGTAGGATACCAAAACCAGTGCGGCAGTTTACTGGACATCACCTGGGTGCCTGTCGTACATGTTGTGTCAGCCATGTGACACTGGACACAGACCGCTACTGACGAGGCCTCCCCCCGCACCACCCGGGACGCCCCACGCTGTTTTTCTGTGCTGCATTGTAGGATCCCTAAACCAGTGCGGCACCCAGGCGACATCACCTGGGTGCCGTCCAGAACTCTGCACGTTGTGCTGCCTTGGGACTATTCGCACAGCAGACCGCTACTGACGAGGCCTCCCCCCGCCCCACCCGGGACGCCCCACGCCAATTTTCGGAGCAGCATTGTAGGATCCCTAAACCAGTGCGGCACCCAGGCGACATCACCTGGGTGCCGTCCAGAACTCTGCACGTTGTGCTGCCTTGGGACTATTCGCACAAAAGACAGCTTCTAACCATTGTTGCTTTTTGTGTTAATAAATGTTTAAATGTTTTTAGTTTTTGTTCTGTTCATTATCGTTAAAAGTTAATAAAGTTTTATAACCTTACTTTGTTGGACTGTTATCTATTTTTTGAAAAACGGGTGAATGGGGCCTTGAATCGGGTTATTGTCATGTGTGGGCTTTGGAAGTGTGCTGCTGCAGGATCGGACATTTCAAACTCAAATGCACGTTCTTTTTCTTACCTTTCCGAAGCATGGAGCGCAATAGCAAGCAGAGAAAGGGTGATGCACGTGTTGAACACTACCTGACCTGGCAAGTTGCTGGCAGTGCCCCCCCGCCCGCTCCTGAAAGAGGGCACACACACACCGCCGCCCCGAGTACTTCAGAAATCTTTAAAAGACCATGCGCTTGTTCATGAGGCTTAAATGGTTTATCACCTCTTCTAGAACCCCTACATCGACCCTCTGACGTTTCATGGAAAAATTACCATGTAACACAATACCAAGCCCTATCAGCTGAAACCCCCAAGGAATCGTGGGGCATATTAGCAAGGGGGTTTATCTCCGCTTTTTTGGCTTTAAAAACCATGAAAGCGGAGATAAAATTATTTCCCTATTATCAAGCTGTCGCTAACACCAGTTAGTGACACCTAAAAGGAGATAGCGACCATCTTGGGCCCGGCTTTGCATGTCAGTGATACTTATCACTAATGACATGCAAAGTGGCGTGCCAAGATGTTAGCGACTGGAAACAGTCCCTAACATCGCTACCTTCTATTACCAACTTTTGGAGATATTCGCACTAAGCGCGAATATCTCCAAAAGCTAACACCTGCCCTGAGCAGGTCTTAGCCATGTTATCCAATGGGAGGTGGATAACATGGCTAAGAGCATTAGGTCGATAATACATGAATATCGCTGACTTTTCTGCGATAATAGCAAGGTTTATCTGCGATAAAAATCGCCGATGTGCGGCGATAATTTTTGTCTCTAAACAAGTTATAGACAAAAATTATCGCTAGTTGTTAGTAATATGCCCCCGGGTTTTTGCTGGCAGAAATCGGGAGGCGGGAGACTAGCACTGAAATCAGTACTTACACGCCTGAATCAGGAGAATTGGCATGTCTGAATTCTCTACAGCTGGGGCCATAAACTACATCCGCAGGGGTAGGTGATAGCCTGGGACCAGCCTGGCATCTAAAATGGCTGCCGTGCACGACAAAATTGTGGCATTCGAAAAAAGGCAAGATGGCGCAGCCGCTGGAAGAGATATATCAACATATATCAGCCTCCTCAGCCACCCTCAGGAAACATAGGGGATTAGGATATGTCTCCCGCACCCCCTTATACCTAGTACTTTAATTAACGAAGCACAAAATGGCGAATTCCCGTTTCGCTACCAGTTTGCGGCCCAGTTCGCGGCCCGTGAAGCGCTTCTACCGTGAAAAATCATTTTTTTTTTATTTTCCCCACGGGACCCTTTAATAACCCCAACAACATTCCTAGGGGGTCAAGAGGGGGATACCTTGCCCCCTTTCATTAAATTCCCCCTTAGTTTTTCACCTTTTCTTCTCTCTCGATCCTACCGAGAGACAAGATGGCGGCCGCTCCGGACTGTCACGCAGCAAAAAAAAAAAAAAAGCTCACGCACAGCCGCTGGAAGAGATGTATCAACATATATCAGCCTCCTCACCCACCCTCAGGAAACATAGGGGATTAGGATACGTCTCCCGTACCCACTTATAACTAGTAATTTAATTTACGAAGCACAAAATGGCGAATTCCCGTTTCGCTACCAGTTCGCGGCCGCGCTTCTACCGTGAAAAATCATTTTTTTTTTATTTTCCCCACGGGACCCTTTAATAACCCCAACAACATTCCTAGAAGGTCAAGAGGGGGATACCTTGCCCCCTTTCATTAAATTCCCCCTTCGTTTTCCACCTCTTCTTCTCTCTCGATCCTACCGAGAGACAAGATGGCGTCCGCTCCGGACTGTTTAGAATGTTGACAGACACCGGAGAGCCAATCAGCTTTCTGCGCGCAAAGTTCCGATAAGCGAAAAGTAAGCGGACCGGATCGCTGCCCAGAGCGCTGTTACAGATATATATCTTGGTTTGAACGTTAATTTCTCAAAAACTACTGGAGCACATATATTGAGACCTAGCAAAGGCACATCGGGCTAACAGTCCCTACAATTTTGCCAAGTTTCGTGCAAATCCATTCAGCCGTTCGAGCTAAAAGTGAGTCCAACCGCCCTATGGAAAACTCAATGCAAAAAACGCGTTTTGGGACCCCCCTTTTTTCTCAGCCCCCCCTTGACGAAACCCCCCCAAATTTTCAGGAGCTGCTCAGAAACAAAATGTGCCATTTTCCTGAAAATTTCAGCCGATTCCATCCACAAACGCCAAAGTTATTAGACATAGAATTTTCAAAAGTCCCATAGGGAATTTATCCTAACTATATATACCTACTGGCGAACGCCAGTAGGTAATATATATATATATATATATATATATATATATATATATATATATATATATATATATATATATATATATATATATATATATATCCTACTGGCAGTCGCCAGTAGGTAGTTATAGTTAGGATTTTTTTCAATGTTAAATCTCAAAATTCTATTTGGAATAACTTTGGCGCCGGTTGACAAATCTGCCTGAACATTTCCTCAAAATGGCCTCGCGGCGCCCCGGTCCTTCCCTGAAAGTTTGGGGGGGATTTGTCAAGCGGGGGCCGAGATAAAAGGGGGGTCCCAAAACACATTTTCTCCATGTTAATTTCCATAGGGCGGTCGACCTCACTTTTAGCCCGAACGGCTGAATGGATTTCCACCAAATTTGGCAAAATGGTAGGGATTGGTAGCCCGATGTGCCTTTGCTATGTCGCAAGATATGTGCTCCAGTGGATTTTGAGTAATTTAGGTTCAAAAAAATATATATATCTATGGCAGCGCCCCAGTACGCGCACCGGGGAGCGCCCCGGGCGCGACACGCGAGGTGCGCACGGAAATCTGATTGGCTTTCGGGTGTCTGTAAACATTTGAAACAGTCCGGAGCGTCCGCCATCTTGTGTCTCGGTAGGATCGAGACTCAATAGTATCTTTATGAGTAACTACATATGTTTTAAACTAGTATATGTGAGTATTGATGTATATAAGTGAGCATATGTGAGAGCGAGAGATTGTAAGAGTTCCTGTATAAATAAGTATGTGTTTCTATAAGTGATGTTTAAGAGAGTAAGTATGTGTACGATTCTGTAGAAGTAAGTGTAGTCGTGGGTGTATAGCTGTATATGCAAGTAAATGGTTGTTTGATATATGCCCCGACACTTCTTTTTCACTATGCCTCCAGGATTTGGTCCCCCCAGGGGGTAATTTGAAAAAAAAGCAGACCGGGTTTAAATTGGGGGTCCTTGGGGGTCCTTGTGGGACCACCTATGCAGGCCTAGAGGGTCAGGCTATTTCTACCCTGCCCCCTTTTTGTGTTCTACACGTTTGTTTTTCTGGTTTTTGTGCCTCGGTCTACCGGGCACAAGATAGCTGCCAACACTTACTGGTTTGGAGTGTTCGCAGCCAATCAGCATGCAGCTCGTGCTCGGGAAGGTTCACGTATGTGCGCGTACGTATGCGGTTTTGTACGCATACAGGTCCACGTACATACGCATACCCCGCGATTTAAAAAAAAAAATATTATTTATTTTTTGGCCTTGGGGTTCCTTGTGGAACCCCCTGGGCAGGCCTAGGGGTCAGGGTGTTTCTACCCTGCCCCCTTTGTGTGTTCTGCACACTTGTTTTACTGCTTTCTTGTGCCTCAGTCTACCGAAGGACAAGATGCCCGCCAACACTTTCGGGTTTGGAGTGTTGACAGGCAGTTGCCAGCCAATTAGCATGCAGCTCGTGCTCGGGAAGGTCCGCGTACGTACGCGTACCTACGGGGCCTGGTCCACGGACCTGGACGGGTACTATCCGCGCCTATAGATATACTTATGATTTTCTCAGGGCTACTGAGCGGATTTACACCATTTAACAAAAAGCGTGATCTGCGAACCGAACTCTACCTTTTTGCCAAATTTGGTGTCATTCCTTTCAGCCATTCGGGCTGTAGCCCTGGCTAAAGGTCCTATGGAAAATTGCATGGGAAAAACACGTTTTGGGACCCCCTTTTTTCTCGGCCCCTGCTTCATGAATCACCCCCAACCTTTCAGGGAAGGAGCGGAGTGTAGCAGGCCATTTTCTTGGAGAAATTCACGAAAATTCGGCCACCGGCGCCAAAGCTATTCCAAATAGAATGTTGCTGATTTCCTACTGGTAATATATATATAAATATATATATATATATATATATATATATATATATATATATATATATATATATATATATATATATGTATTACCTACTGGCGGTTGCCAGTAGGTATATATAGTTAGGATTTTTTTCCTATGGGATTTCTGAAAATTCTATGTCGAATAACTTTGGCGTTTGTAGACGGAATTGGTTGACATTTTCAGGAAAATGGCACATTTTGGTTCTGAGCAGCCCCTGAAAATTTGGGGGGGAGTTTCGTCAAGGGGGGGCCGAGAAAACAGGGGGGTCCCAAAACGCGTTTTTCCCATTCATTTTTCCATAGGGCGGTTGGAATCACTTTTAGCTCGAACGGCTGAATGGATTTACCCGAAACTTGGCAAAATTGTAGATATGGTTTGCCCGACGTGCCTTTGCTATGTCTCAATATATGTGCTCCAGTGGATTTTGAGAAATTAACGTTTTAAAAAACATATATCTGTGACAGCGCTCCGGTTAGCGCCCCGGTTCGCGTACCTGACACGTAACGGAACTTCGCGAAGCGAAGCTGATTGGCTCTCCGGTGTCTGTCAACATTCTAAACAGTCCGGAACGGCCGCCATCTTGTCTCTCGGTAGGATCGAGAGACAAGAGGTGGAAAAAAAAAGGTGTAAATGAAGGAAAGGGGGTAAGGTAGACCCCTCCTGACCCCCTAGGATTGATGAGGGGGCTATTAAAGTGCCCCGCGGGGCAAAAAATAAAAAAAATAAAAAATGTGCGATTTTTCGCGGTAGAGGCGCTTCCCGGTACGCGAACCGGGCAGCTAACCGGCAGCGTAACAGGAGTCCGCCATCTTGTGTTTTTGGAGCGTCCGGTTCGCGTACCGGGTAGCGTTCCGGTAAGCGTAACAAGGGGAAAACCAAGAGAAACAGTAAAATAAAATTTAAGGGAATAGATTTCCACCAAACTTGGCAAAATTGTAGGGACTGTTTGTTTGATGTGCCTTTGCAAGGCCTCAAGATATGTGCACGTGTGGATTTTGTCTAATTAAGGTTAAAAAAAATATATATATCTGTAAGCGTGCTCCGGCGCGCTTACGTTACGGGTTTTGTTTGCGCTGCAGAGCCGATACGTCACGGTTATGCGACGCGTCATGAGGCGTCTCACGTGGCTACGTGATACGTCACGTAATAAAGAATATATTTTACAGCTATAGATATTAGCTTTTAAAAAACCAATGAAATTCACTGAAAATACCATAGGTTATAGACCATATATAGTTAGGAATTTGCATTTACAAAACCTTGAAAATTCACTGAAAAAACCTAGGTTAGAGACCATATATAGTTAGCTGGACATTTTATTGATATAAAACCAATGAAATTCCATATATAGTTAGTTGCACTAACTATATATTTCGCGCATCCGCAATCCAATGCTGATGATGTTACATATTACATCATTCATGACATGGTCAGTGACATCACTGATGACATCACTGATGACATCTCAAATGACATCACTGAGCCCTTGTTTACTTCTGGCATGTTCAGACCCATTAGGGAAAAAGGAACATGAACTACAAATCCTAACATGCAAAGAAGGAGAAATAAAACACCCACTCTTGGGAACTCACTGTGGGAAAAAGTACTATGAATTATCTATTCCAGCATATATGGACACTAATGAGCATTCCACTAGAGGAAATAAAGAGCAATTTTGAAAATGAATTGTTGGTTCATGCTAATTGTGTGGATGCCACGAGAGGAGCCTGTGAACAAGAGCTTTGGCAGGCCGAAACATGCAAGGTAGAAAAAATATTGTTGTTGGAACTTCAGGTTGCCTAAAAGAATGGAATGACATTCTGACACTTGCAGCTTCGTCTGAGGATATTTTGGGTTTTATATTAACGATCGGCTGTCCAGCCGTGAAGCTTGCACCACCACGCTGAAAAGAAAAGCGAGTCTGTGATTTTGACTGTCCATGTCACAATTGGAACAGCAAGTCTTTTTTTCTTTTTTACTGAACTTGCAGGTTGCCTAAAAGAATGGAAAGACATGCTGTCCAGTGCGGCTTCATATATATATGAAAGTCACTGTTGCCACTCCTCCTTCCTCAGGTGCTATCTCCACGGAGGTGAGCCGCATTACATTACTCCACTCTTTCAAACCATCCAGTCGGCTTTCAAAATGAGAGCACTCGCAGGATATGTTAGACGGATTTCTAAGGTGCATGGCTGCCCCAACATCGGGCGTCCCAGCACTAGCAGACAGGGAAGGTCAGAGCTAAGTGGAAGAGATAAGCCAGGTTTTAATCAACTTCCTGCATGCCCAATGATCTTGTGTGCTCCGCACATCACGAGGGGCAGCATTCCAAAGGGCGGGGCCAATGCCTTTAGCGGAGCATCATCCCACTCTCTGCCTGCGCACTCTTGGAGTTCTAGCCAGGTGCAAATTGGCAGAGCGCATAGCCCACACTGGAACGTATAAAGATCAGAGCCCTTGCAGGATTTGAGGGGCTTGGCCATGTAGGATCTTATGCGTGGTGCAAAGTGTCTTGAACTGGACTCTCTGTTCGATTGGCAAACAATGGAGACCGCGAAGTAGATGGGAAACATGACAGTGCTTCGGAAGGACAAAAAGGGTACGTGCTGCCACATTCTGTGCCCGTTGGTGTCTTTTGATGACCGCTTTAGTAACTCCAAGTAGGACCCCATTACAATAGTCTAGACGGCACAATTGATTGGACAATCGTTTGGTGGATAGATGCATCAAACAATCTCAGGATGGGTTTCAGACCGCATAGGAGGCCGAAACAAGTCCCCGTCACTTTTTTTGCGTGGTTCTCAAAGGAAAGGGAATTGTCCATCAGGACCCCTCGATTTCTTAACTGTCTTTATTGGTAGTGGTGGAGTGCCTACGGCCTTCGGCCACCATTGGTTGTCCCATTGATGGATATCCCGACCTACCAAGAGCATCTCAGACTTGGTGGAGTCAATTGTAGGCAGTTGTCTGCCATCTAGTCTGAGATGGCCAGAAGGCCCTCTTGGAATTTCACTTGATCCTGTTCAATGTTGTTAGTAAAGGTAAACACCAGCTGGGTATCATCAGCGTATGATACCATCTTGATGTTCCGTTCTTGCCCCAAGAGGGTCAATAGGCGGACATATACGTTAAACAGCGAGGGGCTCAGGGCAGAGCCCTGCGGACACCACAGCTGAAGGGACAGACGCTGGATTGATAGGGAGGGGTGTGGATCTGAAAGGTGTGCTTGGTCAGAAAGGATGCAAACCAGGCTAGTGCCTTGCCTTTAACCCCAATCTCCCCCAGCTGTTGAACTAAGATCTTGTGGGAGACAGTATCAAAGCTTTTTGCTGAGGTTAAGTAAAACCAATGCCGAGGTGTTACCTTCATCCATCACAGCTGGTAACTGCTCTGTAACTGCCAGTAGGGCAGATTCCGTGCTGTGTCTGGACCGGAAACCATTTTCTGATCCGTCTAAAATCTTATTTACTTCCAGGTATTGAATCAAGACAGTTTTTACATGGGACTCCATAATTTTTGCCAAGTACGGGAGTAAGGAGATTGGGCGGAAGTTCTCCGGTAGAGACGTATCTAGTGTGAGCTTCTTCAGCATGGGAATCACCTTAGCGTGCTTCCATGATTTAGGAATTTCAGCAGTTTGAAGTCACCAATTAATCAATTTCCGACCCTCATTCAGGAGGCAGTCATAAAATTTCCTAAAGAGGTCAAGTTTTAGTGGGTCATCTGGGGAGCCAGATTAGACCTTGGCTGGAAGCACATCCAACTCTTTAAGGGACATGGGAGGCAGATCTTGTAAGGAATAGGATATGACTGTCATAGAGCAGTTTGCTAGAGGTTTGGAGACTCTTCCCCTCTTTTCCAGGGCACTGTAGATGCCTTCCACCTTATTGATAAAAATGTTTGGCCAGTGACTCACAGTGTGTATTTTTAGTTATGATATTATTAGCCTCTGCTGGGGCTTTCACCATCTCTTTCAGAAGGGAAAACATGGTTTTGGAGGGATTGGGGCTTGACGAGATCAGGTTGGACTAGAACAAAGCTTTGGTCTTTTGGACTAGTTTGTGATAGGCTTTAATTGCTTTCCTATAAATGATTTTTCCAGTAACATTATAGTCATATCTGCAGGCCCATTCTAAAATGTTACATTTTTTTCTTTTTCTTGGTCAATGTCTTGTTGTACCATGCTTGGGTTTGGGTACACTTGGCACTATTCGTTTTCCTTGGGATGCATTGATCAAGTGAGTTATTGATCAAGCCGCAGAAAGCACTGTCAGCTGCCTCTAGATCACTGGGCCATTCTGGGCAAGACTGATTTTATGTAGATAAAACAGTGGGCATGTCCAATTTTTGCCAAGGGCGCTTCCAGGAAGATTCATATGGGGTGCGCATAGGAGTGCCTGCAGATCACAGGCACAGGGATGAGAGAATGGTCCATCCAGGCCAGAGGGAGAGGTGTATCAACTTCCAGCGGTAAGAGATTAGAACATACCGGATCAAGTAAGTGACCAGCGGCATGTGTACATCACTCCACTAACTGAGTTAGTTGGCACCCACCCTTATCACTCAGGAAGTTAGTGATCTCCTGGGATTTGAGGCATTACAAATCTAAATTAAGGTCTCCTAAAATGATTAGATTGGCAGCGTCTAGGACAAGAGTAGATACAGTGTGCACTAAGGCTTCTTGAAAGGCTTTAGAAGTACCCAGTGGACGATAAATAAGAAGCCCCGTAAAAGTAAACTGATGCGACAAAGTGATTTTGAACAAGGCACTTTTGCATTCTTGAATGGACTGGGGAATGATAGTGAACAAGAATACTGATTTAACTATAACTGCTATGCCTCCCCTATCCCACTAGTCCTATTCTGTATCTGTATCATGGAGCCAAAGCAGGAATTGCCACAGAATCGGCTGTTAGCCAAGTCTCCCTCAAGATTAAAATATCAGGTGCGGAATCCTGCAGTAGGTCAAATAATTCTGCGCGATGTTGCACAAGTGATCTGCAGTTAAGGCTATAGATGGTCAAATGTGTTGTGCCAGAGGTCTGCTGGAGTGAATTGGATCCCATCTCTACTCTCAGCCCACATTTGTTACACTGCCCATTTGGAGTATCCTAGTGCCATTTACAGTATCCACAGGGCACTTTGGGTTGAAGTGCAAGTAAGAGTTCACAATTTTAAATTCGCCTATGGGGGGGTCCCTGGACCAGGGGTTGTGGCGCATGGCAATATTGTTTCCAAGTACAATTTTAATTGTGCAGGGACCCCCTCCAGACTGACAGATGCGTTTCAGTGCTCTGCCTTTCTCAATGTCAGTGAAAACAAGTAACAAACACCATTTTAAAGTGCATGACGTGGATTCAAAACATTGACATAAAAGACGGCTAGGTCTTATTGCTACATAGTGTAAAATACATGGCAGACATCCTAAAACATATTTCAGGCACTTCTATGTCAGCCTTTTATAAGAAGTACTTCACTGTATGGACATAAGAATTCAAATCTTAGTTGGTTTAAAAACAAGTGAAATTAAAGATTTGAACTACTTATCTATATTAGACAATTACACCCCCTTTTATATTAGAAGATTCTATTATTAAGCCAAGCACAACATCTTTTCTTTTAGGGGGTGCTAATAGGTTATCCCAATTGAGCCCTAATTTGGCAAATCAATTAGGCAAAAGCTCATGAGTAATTAAACCGAACACAACCTTTTTTGTTTCAGGGAATACTGTTGGCTTATCACAATTGAGCCCTGAATGGGCAAATCAATTAAACGGAACTAGCGAGAAATTAACGGACCCAATTCTCATGGATAACAAACATTGTTAAAACACCCATATTGTCACCAAACGTGCCAATAAAACAGAGACAGGAAGGGGACAAAGATTTGTTGATGGCCAGATGTGGATAAGCCTATTCCCCAGAAATTCATTCTAGATGAGCCTATAGTCCCTTGTCATTGTTAAGGCCCAATGGAGCTTTAGTTTGCAAATCTATGATGAATTTTGATTGAAGAGCTCGTAACAGCCTTTTTCTATCCGCTCCTCTGTCATTCTTGGGGACCTGTTGATACAAAAGAATTTGAGTAGATCACGATACATATATTACCTACTGGCGGTCGCCAGTAGGTAGTTCTAGTTAGGATTGTTTTCTATAGGAAATCCGCAACATTCTATTGGGAATAACTTTGGCGCCGGTTGAGGAATCTGCCTGTGATTTTCCTTAAATTTGCCTCGCTGCGCTCTGCTCCTTCCCTAAAAGTTTCGGGGGGATTTGTCAAGCGGGGACTGAGATAAAAGGGGGGTCCCAAAACGTGTTTTCCCATGTTAATTTCCATAGGGCGGTTGGACTCACTTTTAGCCCGAACGGCTGAATGGATTTCCACAAAACTTGGCAAAATTGTAGGGACTGGTAGCCCGATATGCCTTTGCTATGTCTCAAGATATGTGCTCCAGTGGATTTTGAGTAATTTAGGTTCAAAAAAATATATATATCTGGGCAGAGCCTAACCACACATATGATCTGATTGGCTGTCAGCACTTCATCCAAGAAGTGTTGGCAGCCATCTTGGGACCAATATACATGATAGCACCTCATTAAAAAGCATTGTAGTTAATAGAGGGTTTTAGGACTTTAGTTACATTATAAATCATTTGTTGATGGTACCATACTCATTTTAGGAATTGTGGTGTGTTCAAAGGTGATTTTACCATGTGAAAAAGCCTTCTGCTGTGATATCATGAATCAAGTTTGAAAGAAAACTAATATCTCATGATTTTCCCACAGTGGTTTGGAAGGGGATCTATAAGCTAAACTGAAAGCATATTTTCTGTAAATTCACATTATCTTTCTCAGTCATGTGAGAATGAAGTCTGACATTCTCAGTAAAACATGTACATCCAACAAGGACAGAGACTGTCAGTTGATTCCTTTGTGTTCTACTGCAGCCTCCTAGAGTGTTCTAAAGAACAACTAGAGCGCTAACAGTCCTATTTATTGCAAAGGTATAGCACACCTGAAGCCATTGTGATGGGAATAAAGTGGTAACTCTTAAAACATTTAATTTAAAAAGGAACAAAATGAGGGGGTATATTATGCCATAGAAAGGATTATTAGTGCTGCAGAAAGAAAAATTAGGGCACATTTTGAGATACTTCTCAAATCCTCTTCTATTTCATTAAAAAATTCTGACATGCAGTCTCCCAAGATGGCCACCAGAGACAAAAGAGCCCAAATGTAGCCCAAATATCACCCAGATGTAGCCCAAGTATAGCCCAATGACAGAATGTCCCAGAGTGTTCTAAAGAACAACTAGAGCGCTAACAGTCTTACTTATGACAAAAGTATGGCACACCAGAAGCCATCTTGATTGGAATGAAGTGGTAAGTCTGAAAACATTTAATTTAAAAAAGAACAAAATGAGGGGGTTCAATTTGCCATAGAAAGTATGATTAGTGCTTCAGAAAGAAAAATTAGGGATCATTTTGAGTGACTTCTCAAATCCTCTTCTATTTCATTAAAAAAATTCTGACATGCAGACTGAAACATACACTTTGAATACCAGCAGCAGACTTCCCTGGTGAGCAGTAGCTTTACTACAGTGATCTAATGAGAAACTAGAGTGCTAACATTCAGAATTTATGGCAAATGTGTGACACATCTGAATGCCTTCTTGATGGAACCAAAGTAAACAAGCCATGAAAATGCAATAGATCTCGCCCTCGTTTAAGTTAAAGCCATTCTGTTTGTAATGAGGTGGCTTTTTAGCTTTGGTTTTATTAGTGTTTTTTAAACTTTCATGTAAATAACATGCATCTGTATGCATATAAGTATATGTATGCATGCATTTATATTTGTATTTATATAGATATACAGATTATATATGTTTATATGTGTATGTATATATATACATACACATACATATATATAAATGCATATGCATATATATGCATAATATATATGTGTATATGTGTGCGTGTAGAGAGAGGTAGAGAGGTAGAGGTGTAGAGGTAGAGAGGTAGAGGTAGAGAGGTAGCGGTAGAGAGGTAGAGACTAGTAGAGAGTGAGTAGTAGAGAGCAGTAGAGAGTGAGTAGTAGAGAGTAGTAAAGAGTGAGTAGTAGAGAGTAGTAGAGAGTGAGTAGTAGAGAGTGAGTAGTAGAGAGTAGTAGAGAGTGAGTAGCAGAGAGAGAGAATAGTAGAGAGTAGTAGAGAGTGAGTAGTAGAGAGTAGTAGAGAGTGAGTAGTAGAGTGAGTAGTAGAGAGTGAATAGTAGAGAGAGAGTAGTAGAGAGTGAGTAGTAGAGAGTAGTAGAGAGTGATAAGTAGAGAGTGAGTAGCAGAGAGTAGTAGAGAGTGAGTAGTAAAGAGTGAGTAGTAGAGAGAGAGTAGTAGAGATTGAGTAGTAGAGAGTAGTAGATAATGTGTAGTAGGGAGTGATTAGTAGAGAGAGAGTAGTAGAGAGTAGTAGAGTAGTAGAGAATGAGTAGTAGAGAGTGAGTATTTGAGAGTAGTGGAGTAGGAGAGAGTAAGTAGTAGAGAGTAGTGGAGAATATTCCAAAGTTTGGCACAGCACCAGTTGCACAATAAGTCCAATCAAATCATATCACTTAGAGTCCTTATTGAAGCGCTGAATCTTGGTGTATATTCAAATGCTTTTATTTTCCTTAAGTTTATGTACCACAGCCAGCAGAAACGTTTCGTTCTGTACAACAGAACTTCTTCAGGGCGTTCTTATTTCCTTCAAGTTATGTCGGTATCCTGTTGTCATATAACTAGATATTTCTTCCAAATGTTAGACGAGACGTAAGTACATTCTTATTCAAAGTGACTAGGTATCAATTTTACCCACACAATTCGGGCGGACTTGAGTAATTTATAGCATCCTCAAAGTCAGTCTTTCAAAAATTCCAAAGTATAGGACATGATAATCCAAATCCAAATGTTTTTCAAGAAAAGTCATTTTCAATTGTTCGGAATATCGGTGTTTGGGCAGATATGACCCAGGGACCCCTAGTATGCAAGGGGAATTAGTCCCCCCTCTGCAAACGCGCCAGTGGCCGGCGTTGCAGAGGGGTGTAAAAAGGGGCATAGCCTCATTACACCTCTGTGCAATGCAGCCCGCTGGCGCATACTGGAGGTTCCAGGTGGGCTAGATTGCCCCCAGGGACCCCCAGTATGCAAGGGGAATTAGTTCCCCCTCTGCAAACACAGCAGGGTGCTGCGTTGCAGAGAGGTGTAACAAGGGGCATAGCCTCATTACACCTCTGCGATGCAGTCCCCTGGCGCATACTGGAGGTTCCAGGTGAGCTAGTTGGCCCCCAGGGGCCCCCAGTATGCAAGGGGAATTAGTTCCCCCTCTTTAAACATGCACGGGGGCTGCGTTGCAGAGAGGTGTAAAAAGGAGCATGGCTTCATTACACCTCTCTGCAATGCAGTCCCCTGGCGCATACTGGAGATTCCTGGTGGGCTTTCAGGTCTTATATAGTTAGGAATTAGCATTAAAAAAACCTTTGAAATTCACTGAAAAAAACATAGGTTTCAGGCCTTATATAGTTAGGAATTAGCATTTAAAAAAACCTATGAAATTCACTGAAAAAACCATAGGTTTCACACCAGTTATAGTTAGGAATTAGCATTTAAAAAACCTATTAAATTTACTGAAAAAACCATAGGTTTGACACCAGTTATAGTTAGCTGGAAATTTTACTGACATAAAACCATTGAAATTCCCACGTTATAGTTAGTTGGACTCACTATAACTTGCGCGCCTGCAATGCACTGCTGATGACGTCACATATTACATCACTCATGACATGGTCAGTGACACACTGATGACACCATCCAGTGAATGTGTGTCTTTCTGAAAAATAAATATGTTTTATATATGTATATGTAAAGGTCGATGGAAGAATAAATGTTTAAATAAGTGTCTTAATGGATGTTTTTTTTTTTTAATTGATTGGTTAACTGGCTTATTAAGTGTATCTTAGTGAATACATATATTAGCGAGTATTGTTTAAATATTTAAATGTTTGTATCAGTGTTTCACTTTGTGTATAAGTGGCTGCATGGGTTGGTGAGTAGCTACATGTGTGTGTATATGGGTTATTAGATGTTTTTTTTAGTATCAGTATGAGTGTCTGTATGGTTTGGTGGGGATGTTACTTAGCACATAGATGCATCAATGACTGACTCACTGTTTGTATGTGTTTTGAAGACAGCATATGTGCAGGACTGTTTGGGTGGATAAGTGTGTATATGTGTGTGTTAGTGAGTGAATGACTGTCTCACTAGTGTCTTTATCAGTAACTACATATGTTTTAATCTAGTATATGTGAGTATTGATGTATATAAGTGAGTATATGTGAGAGTGAGAGATTGAAAGAGTTCTTGTTTAAATAAGTATGTGTTTCTATAAGTGGTTGTTTAAGAGAGTAAGTATGTGTAAGTTTCCTTAGAAGTAAGGTGGTAGTGTGAGTATAGCTGTATATGCAAATAAATGGATGTTCAATAGTTTATTTGCATGTGTGATTATGTGTGTGAGTAACTTTTGGATGACTGTCGGTGTTTAACAGGATGTTGTGACCAAGGCACTTTTGTGCTGAAACGCGTAGCGTTACCTTGAGAATAAACATCCACTAGCTGTACCTTTTCTGAGTGCGTGCACTGCTTATCGTAGCAACATTTTGGAAATATTGACTTTACTCGGCGGCGGGGTTGGCCGAGTGGAACACGCCACCTGACTACGGGAACCGGATCCCGGAGACTACCCCTCTTGTCAAGTGATTGAATATATATATACATATGTATAATATATATATATATCTATAATATTTTATATGTGTATGTATATATATTACCTACTGGCGGTCGCCAGTAGGTATATATAGTTAAGATTTTTTTCCTATGGGATTTCTGAAAATTCTATGTTGAATAATTTTGGCGTTTGTGGACGGAATTGGCTGAAATTTTCAGGAAAATGGAACATTTTGTTTCTGAGCAGCCCATGAAAATTTGGGGGGGTTTCGTCAAGGGGGGCCGAGAAAAAAGGGGGGTCCCAAAACGCGTTTTTCCCATGCAATTTTCCATAGGGCGGTTGGACTCACTTTTAGCTCGAACGGCTTAATGGATTTCCACGAAACTTGGCAAAATTGTAGATATTGTTTGCCCGACGTGCCTTTGCTATGTCTCAATATATGTGCTCCAGTGGATTTTGATAAATTAACGTTAAAAAAAATATATATATCTGTAACAGCGCTCCGGTTAGCGCCCCGGTTCGCGTAACGGAACTTCGCGAAGTGAAGCTGATTGGCTCTCTGGTGTCTGTCAACATTCTAAACAGTCCGCCATCTTGTTCCTCGGTAGGATCGAGAGACAAGAGGTGGAGAAAAACGAAGGGGGAAATTAATGAAAGGGGGCAAGGTAGACCCTCCTGACCCCCTAGGAATGATGTGGGGGCTATTAAAGGGTCCCGTGGGGCAAAAAATAAGAAAAAAAAAAGTTTCGATTTTTCGCGGTAGAAGCGCTACCCGGTACGCAGACCGGGAAACTAACCGGCAGTGTAACGGGAGTCCGCCATCTTGTGTTTCGGATGAATTTAGACACAAGATGGAGGATAAAGAATGTTGGGATAGGGTATAAGGGGGCACGGGAGACGTATCCTGACCCCCTATGTTTTCTGAGGGTGGCTGAGGAGGCTCATATATGTCGAAAAAAAAAAGAAAAAAATTGAATTTTTCACGCGGTTAGCTGCCGGTACGCGAACCGGGTAGCGAACCGGGAAGCGAACATAAGTGAAAATTAGTGAAAAAAGGTACATTCGAAATTTTTATAGAGTAATCATAGTTAAGGTAGCTCTGAAAAGAGCTTTTGGGTTCTGTGTAAGTTCTAGGTACCTATAAGTAGGTACCAATACACAGTCTTAAATTTTGTATGAAAACTCTGTTTCCCTCATCTGAGAAGTGTACACCATCTCCTCTGTAGATGTCTTGCATGTAGTAACGCAAGTTATTGTTGTAGATGGAGCCCATTCCATGGTCTCTCATGTAAGCTGAAACAGACTTATTTACATGCTTCCTCGCTTTCTCAATTTGTGGACAAAATTGATTGGACCACCTCCATTTATGTCTTTGGCATATATTTGAATATACCAAGGCAGTTTGAGGAAAAAGTGCCATCAATTGCTCAAAGGTGTCCTTTAAAAGCATTTCCAGACCTAACCCAGTCAAAGTGCCCAAATCATTTCCTCCACAGTGCACTATTATGAGGTCAGGGTTTGGCAAATGCAAAAAGGTTTTCATCAATGGTATCAATTGGTGACATTTCAATCCTCTCTGGCCAATCCATTTGATTTCCACATTTTGTAAATTGAGGTTGTGTAAATTTCTGTTATCAGCATACCTGTGAGCCCAGTGAATGTAGCTCTGTCCAAGAATCCAGACAGAAAACATAGTGAAAGGAGGTTCTGCTGCAGTCAGATGAAGTGTGGGAATGAAATGGCAGTTGGAACAGTAGGAGTTTGTAATGAAAAAAATTGAGGAGTTTTAGTGCTAATGATTCAGTAGCAGTGATTGGTGGATTTTGATTGCTGAAAACAGAAAGTTAGGGTGCATGGATGTGTTCTTTGAAAGATGTAATTTGAATAGTTAAGAAAAAATGATTTTAAGAAACATTGCAGTGGATTAGCAGGTGTACTGAGAGTTCAGAGTTCATTTGAAACATTTTTGTGTGAACTTGTAAACATGAGAGGTCTATCAGGAGGTAGTTGCTATGGAAAAAGGGCAGAAAGGGCAGAGGGGGGAAGGGTGTTGATTTGAAAAAAGTGAGGGAAGAGTTTTGATTGGGTGACATGAGAGATATGTGTGATGAATTACAGCATCTCTGTGCCATTGTTGGTTGCAACCTCTGGAGTGCATACCCTTTGCTCTGCTAAAGAAAAATTGGTGTGTTTCTGAGACTGTTTTGAAATTCAAAAAGCATTTGCTAAGGTGAGAAAAGATTCATTTAATTTAGATAGAGACTAGTATAGTTTATGGAGAAAATAAGGAAGCCAGCTGTGCATTTAAAATGTTGTTTTGTGTCAAGTGTTTTCATTATGTTTTCCAAAAAGATTTTGCTTCTTTGACAAATTATAATTAGAGATAATGTGAAGTATTAGTACTGACAGGGTGTGCTTGTACATAGGAGCTGTGCTGTGTTTTCAAATTATGACCAGAAAATCATTTTTTTTAAAAAGAAATGCTTTTTACATTTATGAGAAGGACAAAATGGTGTCTGTTTCTTTAAATAAATATTTCACTTCCCACCATGAATATGGGAGAATAATTTGCTTGTTTGTTGGTTTAAAAACTCGTTCCTTGAAGTCATTTAGGTTTCACAATATGTTCTAAAAGAGTTTCATAGTCAACATGGGGGCATATTTACAAGGCTTATGAGCCACATTCACGTCATTTTCTCCACGTTAAAAGTGACTTTAAAGGTGGTGCAAGGTCCTTGTAAATACGCCCTCATGAGTGCTTGGCAAATTTAAGTCATTTCCCCCTGGTGCATGTGCCTTGTAAATACGCCCCCATGAGTGCTAGACAATTTTAAGTCACTTCTCCCATGAATCTGGGAGACTAATTTGCTTACATGATGTGTTTAAAAATCGTGCTAAGGGGAGAAAAGATTCCTTTAATTTAGAAAGAGACTAGTATGCTTTTTGGAGAAAATAAGGAAGCCAGCTGTGCATTTAAAATGTTGTTTTGTGTCAAGTGTTTGCATTATGTTTTACAAAAAGATTTTGCTTCTTTTACAAATTGTAATTGGAGATAATGTGAAGTATTAGTACTGACAAGGTGTGCTTGTACATAGGAGCTGTGCTGTCTTTTCAAATTATGACCATAAAATCGTTTTTTTTAAAAAGAAATGCTTTTTACATTTATGAGAAGGACAAAATGGTGTCTGCTTCTATAAATAAATATTTCACTTCCCACCATGAATATGGGAGAATAATTTGCTTGTTTGTCGGTTTAAAAACTCGTTTCTTGAAGTCATTTAGGTTTCACAATATGTTCTGCAAGAGTTACATAGTCAGCATGGGGCATATTTACAAGGCCTATGAGCCACATTCACGTCATTTTCCCCACATTAAAAGTGACTTTAAAGGTGGTGCAAGGTCCTTGTAAATACACCCTCATGAGTGCTTGGCAAATTTAAGTCATTTCACCGTGGTGCAAGGTCCTTGTAAATACGCCCCCATGTGTGCTTGGCAAATTTAAGTACTGACAGGGTGTACTTGTACATAGGAGCTGTGCTGTGTTTTTAAATTATGACATGAAAATGGTTCATAAAGAAAAGTAATGCTTTTTACATTCATGACAAGGACAAAATGTTGTCTGCTTCTTTAAATAAATATTTCACTTTTCACCATCAATCTGGGAGAATAATTTGCTTGTTTGTTGGTTAAAAAATCGTTACTTTAAGACATTTAGGTTTCACAATATGTACTGCTAGAGTTTCATAGTCACTATGATAATAATGATATACATTTAGGACTGTTTAGGGGGCATGGATATGCTGAGGCTTTTGTAATTGTCAAAGGAGGTGAGTTATGTACATTGCACTGCTGCATACAGTCCTCACCTTCTGCGTACTCTTGGATATGCTAGACTACATCTGCACAATGAGATACCTAAGCTGAGGAAACACAGGTGATGTGATTGTGAAATGAGCAAAAATATTTGCACGTTTTTCAATTACATCACCTGTGTTTCCTAATATTACTAATCACATTGTGCAGATGAGGTTTAGGCCTGTCCAGGGAGGCAGAGGAGGTCTGGCCTTTGTTCAAGAGTGCAGTGGACATGACTCACTTCATCTGTAGGCCTGCACATGTATTATCTCCTCTGTACTCTTCAACAAGCCTAAATTTCATCTGCAACCCTGAGTAGGCCTCAACTCAAACAAACCTCTGGATAGGCCACACCTTATCGGCATCCTGAACCAATCATTTAAAATGTTAGGGGCAGATTTATGATGGCCGTGCGCCTCTTTTGCGCTGCCGTTGCGTCACTTTTGTGACGCAGCGGCGGCGCAAAAGATGCGCCATGTTGCGACATATTTACAACGTGACGCATCTAGGCAGATGTGTCACGCTGTAAAGCCCTGCGCCACATGAAACCTGCATCATGTGGCCGTTCTGTCGCAGGGTGGGCGTTCCCTTGCATTAAAGCCCTGTAAAACTAACGCAGTGAAATCTACAAGAATTCACTGAGTCAGCTTTATGGCATTGCTGAATCAAATCCTTATGCCTGCTTGAAGCAGGCGTAAGGAGTGACGCACCATGCAATTTATGGCTCGCCCCTGTGCATCGCAGGAGTCATGTCGCGCTTGCGACGTGACTCCTGCAATGCGCCGCTTTTGCGGTACAGATGCGTGACGCATCTGTGCCGTTTTTGCCCCATGGTGCTCCACATTGTAAATGTTAAAAGTGACGCATAAGTGGTGCAAGGGCCTTGTACATACACCCTCATGTGTGCTTGGCCATTTTAAGTCACTTTCCCTTGGTGCAAGGGCCTTGTAAATACGCCCTCATGTGTGCTTGGCAATTTTAAGTCACTCCCCCCTGGTGCATGGTCCTTGTAAATATGCCGTCATGTGTGCTTGGCCATTTCAAGTCACTTCCTCATGGTGCAAGGGCCTTGTAAATACGCCCCCATGTGTGCTTGGCCATTTCAAGTCACTTCCCCCTGGTGCAAGGGCCTTGTAAATACGCCCTCATGTGTGCTTGGCCATTTCAATTCACTTCCTCCTGGTGCAAGGGCCTTGTAAATACGTTGTTATGTGTGCTTGGCAATTTTAAGTCACTTCCCCCTGGTGCAAGGGCCTTGTAAATACGCCCTCATGTCTGTGTAAACAACAAGGAGATTTTTCAATTATAACCAGGGAAATTGGGCGCACACCAGTGTGGCCGCACGGTAGAGAGCACTATCAAGTGATGGGTATAGGCAAAAGGGCGAGCGGTAATCTCTCAAGACCGCCCAAATTTGGACCCAGGGGATCCACACAAACAATATAACAGCAATGCCCCTGCACTATACAATGGTGTAACACTTTATGGTAATGACATTAATGGCGAAAGATGATCAGTGAATACACATCCACATTTCCAAAGTGACTGTAGAGGATCAGTTACTCCAGGTTCAGATACAAGAGTTCCGTAAAAGAAAGAAAATGTTCAGTTCTTGGTGTAAAATAATAGGTTTATTGTTCCTTTGTTAATGCCAACACGTGTTTCATCGCAGGGAACCTACTGCGAATCTTCAGGGCTGGACGGAAAACATAAAAGAGGTGCATTTGCAAACGGTTCTTATTATAAAAGCAGACGGTTGGTGACTTTCCAAAGTGAGAAAGTGGTCAAGCATGTGTGCATATGTGACATGTTTGATATAACAGTGAATTCGTGATGGTATACATGGTGCGAGTGGTTAAGTGATTCTACAGTGACATCTTTTATTTTTAGTGCCATTGTCTGTCTGAACACTGGATTAAGGAACATTGCATTGGTGATGGTAGGTCTAAACATTTGCCGTAGACAAAGTGTGGTGGTGTGGTGAATAGAGTGCGATTGTGGCTGAAAGGGCGATAATCCCAGGTGACATAGGTAAAATATGCGGGTTAAACCAAAATCACGTTTTAAACAAAAACACACGTTTATCAGTATATAGTACCAGTTAAACGCTTCACAAGTACTGCTTCACTAACAACATAGTTACTTCACTATGCATAGCCTGTGGGTAAGTTCCAGGAATTCGCCTGGCTGGGTGGTTTAATCGAGATAATTAAGAAAGAAAGCTTTGACGAGTAGGCGTTATGTGTTTTTGCTGGCGTGCGTTGTTGGCTGAGAAAGACCTCCATGTAACGTGTTAGAGGTAGCACTGACTAACGTTGGTGATAGAATGCAACCTCTTAATGGTTGCAAAAATACGACAAAGGAGGAACTGGTTAAGTAAAGTGATGGAAATAGATATTAGTGTTAATGTAGTTTAAAAGGACGGAGTTGCTTCTATCAGGCTCCCAAGTCTGGGATATCGGGTACGAGTTTCGAACAGAGTGTCTCGCTTACCTTCAAAAGAAAGTATGCCAATTTAAATCAGAAAGGTGCGCAACGTCCGTGTCAGGACGAGATTTTAAATAGTAGAACCATGTAGAGAAGAAGAATGTAGCACGCTGCCCGCGTGTTCGCGGAATCTGGGTGGAAACAAACTATATTTAAGTTCCCGATAATTCCCTCATGGTGAAAACGTTCAATCAACAGAGGAACTTGTAAAAAGTAAAACACACTCATACCTTGTTCGGTTTTATGTGTGTCTATAACCGGGAGGAGTAGACAATAATACGCAGGGTCTCTTAAATCAGGACATGCGTTCAATGCAGGCGAGTACACCTAAAAAAGAATAATTAGCTGAAGGTGGGTGCGCAAAGAGAAATGCTCTTATGTCACGTTAGGAGGAGCGTTGGATCTATAATCCAATTTAAAAGGGGGAGAGAGCTGGCTTACCTTCTTGGTCTTGGACTCCCTCTTGTGTTTCCCGGTGCCGTTTTCCGAGGACGGTCACGTGACGGGAAGTGTGGGCCGGTTATATACCGGAAATGTGTCTACTAATCCCTGAAAAGACTAGAGCGTGTCTATTTTTTCGGGGGATCAATTAGAGTCCTTGAACAGAAGAGTTACTTCGAAATAGAAAGTGATAAGTATTCGGAGGGGTGGCATGTCGTTCGGGCAGCGTAATTATTTCGAAAAGCCCAAATGCATATAAATGCGAGTAGAGCTGTGGGAGCCTATATTTAAAGAGGTCTTATTTAAAATATACATGACTTATAAATAAAAAGTCATGATATGAGAGTATTATTCAAAAGTCGGTGGGTTATGAACAAAATTTAAATAATAGAGTAATGTACCGAATTTTCTATTTGAATTCTTTTGTATGGGGCTGATATGTCGCATAGGGACAGTTAGTAGTAGGACACAGTGTGCATAGTGGTGTACAATTGTACAGACCGCAAATCCAACCAACTACTAGGAGAAATTGCTACACTAGAACAAGAGATCAAGGATCTTAACCTACCGGAACCCACTTGTAAAAATTATACTATTCTAGACGATGTCCTACTTAAACACCAGGAAGAAATCAAAACTAGAAAAGCGAGACAAATTAAGAGAGACGACGCAGACTACCGCAACGGTAGAATTTTCACCTATGATCGCAAATACGATGCGATGATCCGGCCTGACAACTCTAGAAAATCCGGAGACAATGTATCTGCCCCCAGCTCTTTTTCATCTAGTAACACTTCTTTGAACAGTGCGGGAACGTGTGCACCTGACCAAGATCTGGGTGGACTTTCAGATGCTAATAATCTTCCTTTTTTAGTGGAAATGAAACGTATCCGCAAAGGGAGCAGGACTCAACCCCAAAGGGTCGTACCAAACCAAAAACCCACAGAGGTAGTAGAGGAGGTAAGCGAGGATTATCGCAAAAAATTAAGATCAGGGACAATGAGGAAATAGAAAGTGGTAACAACAATGTACAAGTAATAAACCTTTCGTCCTTCTCTTTAACTCCCGACATGAATAAACTCCTCTCTAAAGGTCTAAACTTTAATCCTTACTCCACAGGAGACATTTGCCAAACCAAGATAGATCTCTTCAGATTTGTCCGCAATCTTAAAATTAAAAAACATTTTGCCGGCAAAACTTGCACCAACAAAAATGTGTTGAATATTCCTGACTGTGTATTGCATGATGAGCTGACAATAAAAGATGTACAAGTCACTCATCTACTGTTGTCTATCACTGAACGAGAGGATAGTCCCATAGAAATGGAACAGCTTTTGCAGGACTTAAATATAGACACAGAACTTGGGACTGTGAGTGGTCTTAAGAGCAAATCCACCTGGATACCAACCTTACCGGGTGGAAACATCATTGATAACTTTCATAAACGGGTTCTGGAAGACTTAAATAAAATTAACACTAACAAACTGAATGAAACATTCACATTTAAAGATAACTTAACTAAAGGAGAACGTTATGCACTCAAAACACTCACACAAATTCCCACCATTGTTATTCGTGAGGCAGATAAAGGAGGAAACATCGTGGTTATGAACACTGATGACTACAATAAAGAAATACTAAGCCAACTAGCAGATCCCACTTGCTACGAACCACTGGCATTCAACCCTATGGGTCCACTAACTGTGAACATTAACGACCACCTACGAAAATGGAAAGAGGAGGGTTTACTAAACGATGACGAATATCTCTACCTTAAAGTAAATAAACCCACGTACCCTTGGCTATATACTCTCCCAAAAATCCACAAAGATCTCCCTTTCCCACCAGGCAGACCTATCGTCTCTGGAATAGGGGGTCCCACTGAAAGACTGGCGGAGTATGTGGACGTGTTTCTGGGTCCACTAGTGAGAAATCTTCCCTCCTACATACAGGACTCAAAACATATATTGAGCCTTTTGAGTGACCTGGAGTGGCAACCCAACACTACCTTAGTGACCATGGATGTTGTAGCGCTCTACACTAGCATTAATCCAACTCTAGGCCTAAAAGAAATTACTCGCATACTATCGAACAGACCAGCATCCTTATGGGCACATACGCAAATGCTTATCTCCATGATTTTTAGGTGTACTCGCCTGCATTGAACGCATGTCCTGATTTAAGAGACCCTGCGTATTATTGTCTACTCCTCCCGGTTATAGACACACATAAAACCGAACAAGGTATGAGTGTGTTTTACTTTTTACAAGTTCCTCTGTTGATTGTACGTTTTCACCATGAGGGAATTATCGGGAACTTAAATATAGTTTGTTTCCACCCAGATTCCGCGAACACGCGGGCAGCGTGCTACATTCTTCTTCTCTACATGGTTCTACTATTTAAAATCTCGTCCTGACACGGACGTTGCGCACCTTTCTGATTTAAATTGGCATACTTTCTTTTGAAGGTAAGCGAGACACTCTGTTCGAAACTCGTACCCGATATCCCAGACTTGGGAGCCTGATAGAAGCAACTCCGTCCTTTTAAACTACATTAACACTAATATCTATTTCCATCACTTTACTTAACCAGTTCCTCCTTTGTCGTATTTTTGCAACCATTAAGAGGTTGCATTCTATCACCAACGTTAGTCAGTGCTACCTCTAACACGTTACATGGAGGTCTTTCTCAGCCAACAACGCACGCCAGCAAAAACACATAACGCCTACTCGTCAAAGCTTTCTTTCTTAATTATCTCGATTAAACCACCCAGCCAGGCGAATTCCTGGAACTTACCCACAGGCTATGCATAGTGAAGTAACTATGTTGTTAGTGAAGCAGTACTTGTGAAGCGTTTAACTGGTACTATATACTGATAAACGTGTGTTTTTGTTTAAAACGTGATTTTGGTTTAACCCGCATATTTTACCTATGTCACCTGGGATTATCGCCCTTTCAGCCACAATCGCACTCTATTCACCACACCACCACACTTTGTCTACGGCAAATGTTTAGACCTACCATCACCAATGCAATGTTCCTTAATCCAGTGTTCAGACAGACAATGGCACTAAAAATAAAAGATGTCACTGTAGAATCACTTAACCACTCGCACCATGTATACCATCACGAATTCACTGTTATATCAAACATGTCACATATGCACACATGCTTGACCACTTTCTCACTTTGGAAAGTCACCAACCGTCTGCTTTTATAATAAGAACCGTTTGCAAATGCACCTCTTTTATGTTTTCCGTCCAGCCCTGAAGATTCGCAGTAGGTTCCCTGCGATGAAACACGTGTTGGCATTAACAAAGGAACAATAAACCTATTATTTTACACCAAGAACTGAACATTTTCTTTCTTTTACGGAACTCTTGTATCTGAACCTGGAGTAACTGATCCTCTACAGTCACTTTGGAAATGTGGATGTGTATTCACTGATCATCTTTCGCCATTAATGTCATTACCATAAAGTGTTACACCATTGTATAGTGCAGGGGCATTGCTGTTATAACGCCCTCATGTCTGCTTGGCAATTTTAAGTCACTTTCCCCTGGTGCAAGGGCCTTGTAAATACGCCCCAATGTGTGCTTGGCAATTTTAAGTCACTTCCCCCTGGTGCAAGGGCCTTGTAAATACGCCCCCATGTGTGCTTGGCAATTTTAAGTCACTTCCCCCTGGTGCAAGGGCCTTGTAAATATGCCTTCATGTGTGCTTGGCAATTTTTAGTCAATAACAATAACATCAACAATGTCTGATGTGGAACAATCTCTAGATGTGGAACAATCTCTAGATGAGGAACAATCTCTAGATGTTGAATTAAAATTATATAAAAGTTTTCAAAAACACCCTGTGTGAAGTGTCTTTATTATAACAGTGAAATAGAGTCTCGAAATTAGTTGCGATTAACATATAACAGAGCACAGGTCATATGTAGAAGCATTCCATTCCATTGCTACTATTTGAGAGTTTAAAATTTGTCTATGTTGTTAAATTACTGTAGGTAGAATTGACAACTAGTGTGTTAATTGTTTGCCTACTGTTATTGGTTTACTGTTTGGTAATAGTGGTTAATAACAATTTTTTAAAAAAAATTCCACAGTTTCAACTCAAGATCTTTTGAAAAATTCAAAAATGCCCTCAAGGCAGAGGAGAAGAAAAGAAGCAAAGCGACTTACACCCCACCTTGGTAAACATTTGCAGCAGTCCTCTACTATAATAACATGTCAAGTCGCCAAAAAAGCTCCGGGTAAGAAAATGAAATCATTTTTAAAAAGAATTTGCAGACGAAAAAATACCACTACAGAACATGTTTTAGTGCAGAAGAAGAGAGACAATTTAAAGGGAAAGGAAAGGCCGGTCAAAAAAGTTTCTGCTAGAGCAGGAGATAACTCTGTGCATGGCAGTAGAAGGGAAAATCAGTTCAGGGACATTCGTAGACGAATGTTCCGCAACAGGATAATTGTCAATTTGTTAAAAAATGTTAAGAAAGGTCAACAGAAAGTGGCATTTTATAAGAAAAAGAAAAATGTAGAGAAAATTATTGATCAGGCTTTCGAAATTAAGCGAAAGGTATTTATTTTGGTAATCAATAGAATTAGGAAACTAAACAAGGCAATTTATGATTTCAAATCAAATAGTAGATGGAAGAGAGTAGTTAATCGTACTAATTTTTGTGAAGTTTTCTGGAGAATGGATGCATAGTTCAAGTTGTGAGGCATTTTTCAATGAGGAGAGTTACTTCCAGGACAATGATTTGGTGCATGCAGTTGACACCAGTGGTCGAGCATATGAGGTGAAAGACGGTTGTCCAGTTGAAAAAGAAAAACTTGTTTCTGCAGATGCAGAAGAGGTGTTAGGTGATGAAGTTTTAGGAAGACGTCCTAAGGGTCCAGTGTACACCTGGAAGTGTAGTAGTGTTTGCAGTGTGCGACAGGATTCCATCAATTTGCTTTGTGATTTTGTTCGTACATTTAATAAGAAAACTTTAAAACAGAAAATGAAGTTGTTGCAAGAATTAGATCCTTGCAGAGTGAGAGAAGTGACAGGTTTGCATGGTCATTCACTGGCTTGTCTTTCCAGAAGAGTATGCCAGAGTGTTTTTCATCATTTCAGGATGCTAGCAGTGCATCATAATAAAGTGAGGAAATTAGTGAGAATGTTGTATTATGCTAAGAGTCCAGCAATTATGCTTAAACAATTAAGCAGTGCTCTTTTGCATGGTTCCGAACTACATGTGAAGAATATTTGTGAAGAAATTGAGTTCTGTTACTTTGCTGGTAAAGAGAACAATGTTGAAATTGACCCAGTAGAAGAAGGTAATGTGGAAGAGAGTGTACAGATTTCTAATATAGATAAGTTTCACAAAGAAATTTCCATCTTTCAGGTGAAATCAAGTGAGAGGCCTAATTTCACTTGTGTGTGTTGTCGACGGACTTATTATAAGAATCAGACTAAGTTAGTGGATTTATATGCAAAAAGTGAAATGGAAAACAATAGTGAATGGAAGGACTTTGCCACATACTTGATGGTAGAAAATTGTTTTGATTTGGGATCGGACCAACGTATGTGTACTTATTGTTTTAACAAATTAAACCAAAACCGGATGCCTGCTAGAGCGGTTCATAATAATCTGGAATTGGTTGACATTCCTTCTGAATTGAAGGATTTAAATACTTATGAATCTATTTTGATTCAAAGTGTGCATCCCTTTCAGGCTATTGTACGAATGGAGCCAAAGACAGGGAAATTGCCTCCATCAGATTTACAGAGAGGATTAAAGGGAAGAGTTGTTTATTTGCCTTTAGATTTGAATAAAAACATTAATACAATTGGAGTACAGAAAGTGGAAGAGGAACCTCTGGTTATCCTAGTTAATGGGGTTCCGACAAAGAGTAAGAAAATCTGGCACGATTTAGTGGATGTTAGGAAAGTCAAAAAGGCAACATTGTATTTGATAAAAAACAATGAGTACTACAAGAATGTAGGTGTTGCAGAAGAGGAAGTAAGTAAAGAAGAGGACAGCGATGTGTGTGTTGGACAAATTGAGAAAGTAGAAGCCTCTAAAAATGAAGAAATATATGAACATTATAGTGTTCATCCTTTGCATTCCAAGGAAGTCATGGGGAATGGTATTGAGTTGTTTCAAATGAAACAAGCCAAAGGGAGTCCCATTAGTGTTTGGGAGGAAAGTTTGGAAGCTCGGTGTTTTCCACAGTTATTTCCCACAGGTCGAGGAGGACGATATGATGAGCGACCTGATCAAATTCCTGCTTCTGAATACCGGACTTTACGATTGTATGCAGAAGATCCTAGGTTTCATCAATGCATTCCCTATTTGTTTCATCTACTGTTTGAAAGTGATCTGTCTGGACTGTCTTATGCAGTGAACCACATCTTGAAAAGTGGTGTACAACTGCAAAATATCTCAGCAAGGGACTTTATGGATAAAGTCAATGTGCAAGACAGTATTTTGGATTCTCACCTGATTAATCTCATGGCATGTCAGCGTGGTACTAATGAGTATTGGTACCGTCGTCATGGTGACTTAAAATGTATGCTGAGGAACTTAGGAACTCCCACATGGTTCCTCACTCTCAGCTGTGCTGAGTATGGCTGGGATGACTTACTTGAATTTCTACGAGAGGCAAATGGAAACATTGAAAATATTGAATTCAAGACACCCGGAGAACTGTGCTCTTTGGATCCAGTGAATGTATGCAGGTACTTCAATCATAGATTTGAAGCTATGATGTCTTTCATCATGAACAAGAAAAATCCACCTCTTGGAGAGGTGTTGGATTTCTTCTGGAGAAAGGAGTATCAAGCAAGAGGTGCTCCTCATATACATATGCTGCTATGGATCAAAGATGCACCCAAATTTGGAACAGATCCGGATGACTTAGTGATGAGTTTCATAGAACAGTATTCTACATGTGCTGTTCCAAAGACAAAGGAAGACAAAAGTCTAAGAGAACAAGTTTTACGGTTTCAAAGCCATCGTTGTGGAAAGTACTGTCGTCGTAAATTCAGAAACAAGAACAAGTACTACACAAAATGTCGTTTTGGATTTCCACGATCGGTGATATCTAAAGGAAGAGTGAACAATTTGATGTCTTTGCTGCGACATAATGTGACGGGGAAATCACCCAAAAATACATACAATTTGAAAAGAAACGAAGAGTCCAAGTACATCAACGACTACAACCCAGTGATTTTGTCCATGTGGAATGCTAACATGGATATACAGTTTGTGGCTGACAACTGTATGGCTGTGGCTCGGTATGTGACGTCTTACATCACAAAAAAAGAAAAGACAGAACTGAAGGATATGTGGGAGGACATTTCCCATGAAAAGAGCCTCAGTAAGAAGTTGTACAGTTTCAGTCTGAAGATGTTGTCGCATCAAGAAATCGGAGCTTACGAATGTTCTGACCGGTTATCTTCAGCAAGTCTCTATGCCAAATCTAGGAGTATCATTTGGGTGAGTTTCGGTCTTGCTGCAACGCGTAATCGAGTTCTGAAACCTGTACGGGAAATTGAGTATTTGGCGGAGAAGGAGCCAAGCAGTACAGATATTTTGAAGACCAACATGTTGGATACATATTATCCAAATAGAAGCAGTCACCTGGAGAATGTTTGTCTGTATGAGGTTCTACAAAATTACATTTTCAAGAGGAACATCAAAGAAGATATTGATAAAGGAGTGTATGCTGTAATTGGAAGTGAGGGATGTCTGGTCAAGCAAAGAAAATGTCAATTGGTAAATCATCGAAAATTGAATTGCGAATCTCCAGAAAGAAAAGAGTTTTTCTATTTAGCTCTTTTGCAACTTTTCAAGCCTTGGCGTGCAGAAGAGGAACTGCTTGGAGATTTCCTCTGTTACAAAGACTCTTTCAATGCAGCCAAGGAGTCCATAGAATGTCCTGTTTTTCCAAAATATCTAGAAATGTTGAATGCAGAAATCGAGCAGGAAGCAACAATTGCAGCCGAGATTGCTAGAGACAGTTCTCAGGACAGTCAGAGTTCTGTTTCATTGAGTCAGGATCCACTAGGAGGACCAGTTATCGAAAATGAAGCTGCCACTGCCATGATTGAAGTGGAAAGAGCCATGGCACATGCTCAGGAGGATGCGGTTAACTTAGAAGATTTGGAAAGACAACTCAACGTTGAGCAGAGGAAAATATATGACGAAGTTACCAACCAAATTGATCATGGATTAAGTCATGGGAAGAAAGAGTGTTCATGTACGCCGTTGAACCCTGTCCGACTGTACGTGAGTGGAGAAGCAGGAACTGGAAAAAGTTTCCTCATTAAAGTAATTTCATGTTATCTGCAGAAAAGGACTGAGTCATCGCTGTCTTGTGTTGTCACCGCTCCAACTGGACTGGCAGCACATAACATTAAAGGTATTACTTTGCATCGGCTACTGATGCTGCCAGTGGAGCACGATAACAAATTACAATACCACAAGCTATCTGGAGATGCTTGTTGTGAAGTATCTAGAGTCCTGAAGAAGATGAAACTTCTTATCATTGACGAAGTAAGCATGGTTTCCAATGTCATGCTTGCCTTTGTGCATTTGAGAATCTAGGAAGTTCTTAAAACAGAGTATGATGTGTTATTTGGTGGCAAACACATCATTGTTTTCGGTGATCTTCTGCAGCTGACACCAGTGAAAGGACAACCAGTGTTTAAACTGCTTACGCATGAAGATACCAGGAAGTGCCTAAGGAGCATTGGCAACGTTAACATATGGTTAAACTTCAATTATGCTGAGCTGCGTGAAAATATGCGTCAGGCGAAGGATGAAGATTACAAGAATATTCTACAAGATGTTAGAATCGGGAAAGTGACCGAGCGTGGGAAAGAAGCTTTACATGCACGATTACTGTCAAATTTGTATCCAGAAGAAGACGTTCTGCCAGAGAATATTTTTCAGAAAATTACTGAGAAGAAATCTGGAATATGTTTGATGCCAACTCTTGCAGAATGTTCCATCTTCAACAACAAAATGTTGAATTTAGAAAACCAAGAGATTGTGAAACTGGAAGCTATTGACAGAATAGAGCATATGGGAGCAACAATTATTTTGTCGAGAATTTGAAATCTAAATTGGATTCATTAGAGAAGACTATATCTAAAACTGCTGGTTTTGAAAAGACTCTGAATGTGTGCTTAAATTGCCGTATCATTTTGAGAAGGAATTTACATGTTGAAAGAGGTCTGGTAAATGGATCAATGGGTAATGTTGTTGATTTTGAGAAATACAGAAATAGAGATGGAATTGAATTTTTAAAAATTAAATTTGATGGCATTGAGGAAGTACAGCTAATTGGTCGTTGCTCTGCTAGGTTTTTGCTTGTAAAAGACTTATATGTTCGCCGGAAGCAGTTTACTGTTTGCTTGGCATATGCGGTGACAATCCATAAATCACAAGGTTTAAGTGTAGACAGTGCTTTGGTGAATATTGGCAGTTCTGTGTTCAAAGAGGGTATGGCTTATGTAGCATTGTCACGAGTCAGAACTTTATCGGGATTGTACTTGATTGAGTGTGATGTCACAAACATTTGTGCGGATCTAGATTGTGTTAAGGAATACAATAGGTTAAGAAGAGAGTATGCGCCACATTTGCCTCAATATCCTTTGTTTAAGAAACGTGTGGTAGGCCGGAAACGAAGAAATGTCACCAATAGTAGGGAGGTTGTAGCAAAAAGACAAAAAGTCGATGAACCCAAAATTGTAAGCAGAAAGAAAATGAATTCTGTTGAAGATGTTGTTGGTTTTCAATTTGAAAATAGTTCTGGTGTCAACTGCTATGCTAATGTAGTGGTTAATGTTGTCTTTTCTCTAGAAACTTTAAAAGACCAGATTGTGATCAATTCGGATCAAAGTTTTTGCTGTTTGTTGAATTCTGTGTTAGAGAAATGTAGCGCTGATAAAACAAGAGTAGAAAGTGTGTCTGAAATTCGAAATCTGTTAGACAAATGTTCAGGTCAAACACAATTCTCTCAAAATATTCAGCAAGATTGTCAGGAGTGTTTAATGTATATGCTTGATGTATTGCAAGATGAAGGTGTAGATGTAGATCATCTGTTTGGCCTTTCTTATCAATGGCAGCATGACTGCTTGAACTGTAGGGTATCAAGTCCTACTAGTGTAGACTCAGAAAGATTTATTTATTTAACTTTGCCAGACAGTAAATCAGTATCTTTTAATAAGCTAGTAAAAGCAGCCAATCAAAACATGGAGTGTAGCCAATGAAAGTCTGCAATGCTGTCCACATTATTTATACGAAGATATGGCCAGTATGTCATTTTAATGTTCCAACGATGTAGGCCTGATGGAACAAAATTGACAACTTTAATTAAAGATTTTGTGGCTTCGCAGTTGTCAATATCAGGAAGAACTTTTCTAACTGCAGCAGTTATATATCATGACGGTCCTTCAACAACATCAGGAGATTACACAACTTATTTGAAGTCTGGAAACGGCTGGTCATTCTGCAATGATTCTGTTTTAACTTTCAAAAAAAGATTGCCTTTTGTCCTTAAAAATTCTTACCTGGTGTTCTTACAACCAAAATTTTAGGGAAGGAATCTCGGGATTTGCTCTGAGGAATTTAAAGAGGTTCTAATGGCTCCTACACTATATGGCCTTGTGGATAAGTGTAGTACAGAGCAAAAAATGTTTGTTTTAATAAGCTAATTCAAGCAACCGATCAAAACAAGGAGTAGGGGTAATGTAAGTCTGCAATGCTGTCCACATTATTTATAGAAACTTATGGGTGAAATGTCATTTTACAATTCCAACTATATAAACCGGATGAAAGTAAGTTGTCAACTCTAATTAAAAATGTTTTGGCTACACAGTCGTCGATTTCAGGAAGAACATTTGTAACTGCAGCCATTATATGACATGATGGTCCTTTGAGAACATCAGGATATTACACAGCTTATTTGAAATGTAAAAAAGGCTGGTCTTTCGGCAATGATTACCATTTGACTATGAAGCAATGTTGCCTTTTGACTTAAAAAATTCTTACTTTGTGTTTTCAGAAGTGAGAATTTAGGGTAGGTAACTGGCCTATAATGATTCTAGGTGTTGATATAATTTAGTGTGCTGTTTAAAATTGCTTTGTGATTAACAGTGCTCAAGAGAATTAAATAATTGTAGTAGTCATAGAGGTAGTGTAAGTGTGCCTCATAGTAAGCAGTATCAGTGTTATAGGAAATGTGGAACATGAGTGAGCAAGAAGGGTGAGATATTACTAGTACAGGATTGTGAAACTGATCTTGGACATTTTCTTTATGAAAGTTGTGGAAAAAGAAAATGATGGGATTTGCTTAGAAGAATTCCAAGAGTTATAAATGGCCTTGAGGAGAAGTGCGGTAGAGAGCGAGAAGTCATTTATTGTATGTCACATTTTTGTTAAAACGATGGAGCTTTTCTTTCAGAAAGTGGCGGGCAGAAAATAATAACAGCACAACAGAGTATAAGCTGTTCATAGGACATCCTTTGACGTCATGGAAAGTAAGTTACTTTTGAGGATTTCTGATTTCTGATTGGTTATATTATATGGGTTTTTTAAACACAATCATTTTGATTGTGGTTTTTTTTCCCCCGCTGTTATATGATGAATACCTTCAACTCACTGTTTTTAGTGAAATTTGATATATTCTGAGAACAGCAAAAATAAACCATTTAATATGTATAATTAATTCTGTACTTTGAATTGTGATTTTTAATATGTACTCATCTTGTCTCATGCTCACTCATCTTTTGCTACCTTCTATCAATCCTCTTTAGATACTCACATTGCCTTTTGTTTTATTCTCTTTCACCCTTGTTCTCTAACTGCACTTATCGTTCAAACATTGTTTCCCTATTCTAACTCTGCTTTTTTCTTTTCTCCCTTGCACCATTTTCCAGCTTTTAGACCCTCTGTTTCGCTTGTCTTTTCCATCTTTCCTCCCTTTGTTTTCTAAATTAAAATTTTTTAGGTTCTCCTTTTTTGGTGCAATCAGTTAGTATAACTCACTCTCACTTACTTATTTTTTTTTCTTGCCTTACTTAGTCTGTATCTGACAGTCTTTCCTTCACTTCTTCTGTCTCCTCTCTCCCTCACACTTTTTTCCTTATTCACCCTTTCCTTATATAGTTTACCTTAGTCACTTTCTTTTAGTATCTTACACATCTTCAATTTAGTTTTCTCTTTCATCCTTCTTTTCTGTCAATGAAACTATCTTCCTTTTTTTTCTCTTAGTTATTTACTGTATTACAATTTCTTTTTGTCTCTGTCTGTCTATCACCGTTTCTTTCTTTCTCTTTCTTTCTGCATGTTTATCTCTAACTTTATTTCTTTGTAAAATTGGATGATTTTTAATCTTTTCCCTTGTCTTTTCTAATTTTTAAATACATGTTTTAATATTTTTTAAATTTTTGTTTTCTTTCACAGATTAAAAGTATAAAAATAACAAGTGACTAAGTTAACGACAATTATAAGGTAAGTGTTTAGTACTCTTTCCGTTACATCTCTATCACATTTAACTTCTATTAGTTCCACTGCTTCATTTCTTTAACCCTCAGTTTCCTGCCTTTGCTACTTCCCTCATTCCTTTTCTATTACTTACTGATTCTACTCCTTCCACTCCTTTTCTCAGTCCCTCTGTTCTCATAGTTCCTCACTACTGTTCACTCAGTCCGTCTCTATTACTCTCACTGTCTCTGTCTCTTCACTCTTTCACTACTTGTTCATTATGCTTTCTCCCTGTAGTTGAGGCACACTATGTTATTTACATTTCTTTGCTGCTTCAATTATTCCTTTTCTGTCACTTCTTCTTTTCTGCTTTCTGTTTTTTCTCTCTGTTATTCCACATGTTTTAACCTTATTCACTGTCACACATCTTGTTTTATTTCTATTTACTTTCGCTCACTGTTTTTTTAACACCTTCCCTCACGGTTGTTGTTTTAGTCCGGTTCTATCCCTACCTCTCATTCCACATCCTTTACAGTTTTTCTTCTTAATTTGAACATTCACTCACATTCTCCAAGTAACTCTTGTTTATTATTCTTCTACTCTCCTTTTTTCTTTCACTTCCTTATCTATTTTGTTTTTCTCAATTATACCCTCTTATATCTTTTCTTTGGAAAATAGATCTATTAAACAGTATCTCTGTGTTACTCCCTCTAGCTGTCTTTCTTTTAACATTACTCTCTGTTTCCTTCCCTTATACTCACTCTTCCTTTTTTTTAATTTTTATTTTTTGTTTCGCTTCCAGTTCGCGTACCGGCGCGCGAACCGGGAAGCGAATCAAAAGAAAAAGAGGTTGCCAGAGTGCTAAACATTCTAGCAATTTTTTATAAATGGGAGGTAGTTCTGAAAATAACTTTTTTTTATTGTTTTTGTTGTTTTAAATTTTTTTTATTTTAATGAACATTTTTTTACTTTTTTTGTATTTTAAGAACGGTTTTATATATATTTTTTTTTTTTTTGGGGGGGAACGAAAATCAGTCATTATAAAGGGCTCAACAGGATCAACAAAAAAAAAGATAATTTACTTTCTGGGGCGTTTTGTACATTTATGATTTTCATAAGCTCTGTTGATTAGACGTATACTTTTCTCCCCATAGGAAATTAATTTGCCGCAAAAAATGCAGGTATGCTTCAGGTCCCCGAAGTTCATCTGGATGTTTGGGACCGTGTCCCTCGCCTCTGGTCCCATCACTGCCTGTTCGGTTGATGTACTGGCCACAGGAGGGGGTTTTCTTGCAGGTCACGTACCTGCGCAGCACTATAATTAACAGGGTGCCACCTCTCCATGTGGCGATGCATGGTGTAATTCCCGAAGCTGTACTTTTTTTCTGTCCCTCGGGACAGAACATGGTCACAGATGAGACATGTGACGTAACGGGCATTTACTTTTTTTTGGCCCCGGGGAAATGTGAAGAATTGCCAGATATAATTACTCTTCACATGGGACCTCCTTGGCTCTTCAGGCAAAAACACCCTCCTCACTTGCTCCTCTTCCTCTTCTTCCTCTTCTTCCTCCTCTTGATTAAGGAGGACCTGGGGAGGTGGTCCATCCTTTTTTGGTGGTGGTGGTGGTGGTGGATTGGCTCCAGCAGCTGCAGCTAAAACACTTGCCATTTTTGAAAATATGGAAAGTAAGTCTTCCTCTCACAAAGATGAAAGTCAGAGTGAGGAAAAAAGGTGGGGGCTTTCATCATTTGTGAAAAAAAAATGTAATGAACCAATGAAAAGTGTTATTTTCAGGTCACATGACCTGTTACGCTTACGTTACGCGTCCCGCTACGCACCCGGAGCGCTTCCGGGGTGCTGCGCTTCGCGCCTCGGTTCGCGCTCCGGAGCACTTCCGGGTGCGCTAACGCGGCGCGTCATAAGACGCATTACGCGGCAACGCGATACGTCGAGCTTACGCAACGCGTCACGATGTTGTGTTCGATCGCGGTAGTTGCGCTAACGGAACGTTTCCCGGTGCGCGAATCGGGTCGCGGCACCAAATTGGTAAGCTACCCGGTGCGCGGACCGGTAGCGAAACAACCAAAAATAATTTTTAAAAAAATTAAAGACAGAAAAAAATTAAATTAGATACATATAAAATATATTTTTCCTATGAAAGAAGAAAATATTTTACACCATTTGATACTTGCTAATAAAAAACCATTGAAATTCACTGAAAAAACCATAGGTTATACACCATATATAGTTAGGAATTAGCATTTACAAAACCTGGAAAATTCACTGAAAAAACCATAGGTTATAGACCATATATAGTTAGGGATTAGCATTTACAAAACCTTATTTTACTCACACAAAACCATTGAAATTCGCATATATAGTTAGTTGCACTAACTATATATCGCGCACCCGCAATCCACTGCTGATGATGTCACATATTACATCATTCATGACATGGTCAGTGACATCCTGTTGAACAATTGTTTTGTTTTAAAATTTCATTTTTTCTTTGTTTTTCAAGCAATCCAAAAACAAACAAAAAAAACAGTTATTTTTAGAACTACCTGTTCTGGTGAAAAAAAGAACTATATTTCTATGTTTGTATGTAAAAGTTTGTCATAGTGAATGTCTAGTGCAAAACTATAAGGATGTGGTACAGCATGAATCTATAGGGTGTTTACCTATAGTATACTGTAGTACTTCCAAAGCACTAAAATGTAACATATGTAGATAAATATGTTACAACTCTATGCTTCAATTTGCACTATTAGTGAATGTGCATGGATGAATTTATATGTATTAAGGGCAGTTTTAAAATCCCCGTGTGTGTATTTTACACAACCGTTGCATCACATTGTGTCTGCTCGAGACGCCCCGGTTTACCGCAGCCATAGTGGCTGACTGTTGTGGAGGGCACCCCGAATGCTCAGAGGGAAGTACTCACTTCTGGCTCGTTGGCTAGCCGCCATCTTGGTCGGCGGTGTAGCTGTTCAGAGAAGGGTCCTAGGAGTATTTATGGGGGCAATGATGCGGGAGCGAAGTGGACGCGCGCAGCGGGCGCGCCGGCGGTGCGCTGAAGGCGTGCCAAAGGCAAGCCCGTCTGCGCCCATCCGCCGGTACGGGCCCAGGGGCCACACATTATGGCAAAACTTTCACCTACTCTTCCATGGAGCTTCGTTCATTAAAACATACTTGTCTCCCATGTCTGGACCCAGCAACACTTAGCTGTTTAGGGACTAATGATATTTTCCTCCCCCGGGCGGGCTCTGTTCCTCCACCCACACCTGAACCCTGTTATTTTTCCTCTAAAAAAGTCCTAACGATCAAGGAGTCTACCCTCCGTTGTCTCTATCTGAACACCCGGTCCTTGGTAAAACACCAATTGGACATTTTTCTGCTCCTCAATACTGACAAGCCTGATATTTTACTTATCACCGAAACGTGGCTCACCCATGATTCCCTGCCAGATGTTCTTGCAGCCCTCCCTTCTGACTATTATATTCTGTCAGTTAACCGGTCTCCTGGGAAGCTGGGGGGTGGTGTGCAGCCATTATCCATAAGGATCACAAATGTACTATTCAGTCCCCCTTGGTCCTGCCGGATATAGAGAATTTAGTTGTTCAAATTGACACAGATATGGGGACCATGGTGCTGGTACTTATCTACCGTCCCCCTCATGCCCACCTTCCCGGTCTCTTTAAGTGATCAACTGGCAGTCTTAATCGTCAACTATGCCAAGGTCCTACTGGTTGGGGACTTGAACTATTGGTTCTTTGATATTGCGGGATGGCCTCAGGCCATTGAACTTTCTGAGCTTTTCTCTCATCTGAACTTTACTCAACACGTTCGGACTCCCACCCATGAAAAAGGACACATTTTGGACCAAATATGGTCCTATAATGTATCCTTGTCCACACCTGTGGCGACTCTATGTATCTGGTCAGATCATTATCTAATCCAGTTCTCACTTACCTTCCATGGCCATTTAAAAGCCCCCATCCCAGTGGGAGGAGTAACCAGGAAATGGAGATCATTGACCAACCAGGACTTTCTCAGTTCCCTGGCCAAATCAATACCTGCTCCTAGCCACAATGTCAACCTTATGGAAATTAATCTCTCTGACTGGCTTCTGGCAGCATGCGACGAACATGTACCTCTCACTAAATTCTCCCGCGCCCATCGCTCCGACGCTCACAGATGGTTCTAGTCTGACCTAAGGAAACAAAAACTGGAATTGCGCCAATATGAGAGGAAATGTAGATATGGCTACTCTGTGGAAGATAGGTAGGTATATAGGGCTGCTCGAAGGAAATATAAGAAAGCTATTTTGATCACCAAGGCAGCATTCTTTTCTGAGAGAATCTTAAATGCTCAAAATAAATCAAAGGAAATTTTAAAGGTTGTGAACGACCTATGTAATGACGATAGAACTTCCTCTGTGCAAGTACTGACTCAAAAGCTTTGTAACTCTCTAAATGATTTCTTCAAGGATAAAATAGCTACCATTAAAGAGAGCATACCAAAAAGTTTCAGTATGGTCCTCACAGAAGATATGCCTAGCAACCCCTCTGCACTGGAGGCTATCCCTCCTATTGACCACTCAATGTTAGTCGAACTGATGACCCGGGTTAAATCAGGCGCACCCAATGACTGTTGCCCCCCTCATGTCCTAAAGGACGTTTTCTCAGTCCTACCTCTCAGTGCACTCCCCCTCCTTAATGAGTCACTTGTACAGGGTAAGGTCCCTGGTGCTTTCAAAAATGCGACGCTGGTCCCGCTTATCAAAAAACCAGGGGCCGATCCTGCTAATCTTTCTAACTATCATCCCATATCTCTCCTTCCTTTTGGAGCAAAAATTCTGGAAGCTCACGTGGCTAGATGTCTCTCCAATTTTATTGAATCATCAGACTACTTGGAACCAAACCAAGCCGGCTTTCTTCCGGCGCATTCAACTGAGTCTGTGATTCTTGCGGTCCTGGACACTATGAGATCCAACGCTGATAGGGGTATCCATCAGGCCTTAGTGCTCCTGGACTTGTTGGCGGCGATCGACGCGGTCGATCACACCATCTTATTGCACCGTGTCGAACAGGCCGGCCTGAGGGGCTCCGCTCTCAGTTGAGTGAACTCCTTCCTGACTGACAGTACCCAGGCTGTCAGGCTTGGGAACTTCACTGCACCCAAGTTGGTTACTACCTGCGGTGTACCGCAAGGCTCCTCACTTTCCCACTTCTATTTAACTTATATCTTAAACCCCTTTTACATTCTCTAAAGAACAGAAAGGTCACAACCTTTAACTACGCCGACGACCTGCAATTAATATTTACATTGGACTCCCCGGACTCTGTCCTGAATTTCAGGCCACCATATTGCATATCCAGCTGTGGATGGATCTGAACCATCTTAAACCTAACCCATGAAAGACTGAGCTAGTGCTCCCTGGCAAAAGTGAGGCCAGCTGGGGCCTGCACTTTTGGCCGTCAAAACTGGGGTTACCTCCTTCACCCTCCTCTTCGGTGAAAAGCCTTGGGATTACTATTAACTCAGATCTCTCACTCAGAGGACAGGTGGGAGCTGTGATCTCTTCCAGCTTCCATCAACTGCGCAAAATTAAACAAATTGCCGATCTGCTTACCCACTCTGCTCTCATACAGGTGGTGCTTGCTTTGGTCCTATCCCGACTGGACTTTTCTAATTCCATCTACCTAGGGTTACCTGTATTTTTATTAAAGCGCTTGCAAATGGTCCAGAATCAAGCGGCCAGACTCATCCATAAACATCCTAACTGGGGATCGGCAAGACCGCTGTTGGCCGACCTTCATTGGCTACCTATTGCTCAATGGGTGGCATTTAAGGTCGGCTGTCTGGCCTTTAAGGCCCGTCATGGAAAGAGTCCTAGGTTTATCAACAGCATGATTGTGAAACATGAGCCTTCCCGTAATCTCCGCTCAGCTCATCTTTCTCTGCTTACCCTACCCTCCTTTAAACGGAAGCGACAGGGAGGGTTTCGATTTGTCTACCTAGCCCCTAAGGTTTGGAATGCACTCCTGTTGACAATCAGGAGCTGTGAAAATCTTATGGTGTTCCGGAGAGCCTTGAAGACCTGGCTCTTTAAGCAAGCATCTGTATAGGTTCTTTGCCGTTAATTTTCCTCACTTCAGCGCCATGAAATCCTTGGGTGCCTGTGCACCCTATAAATTATGATTAACATAACATAACATAGCATAACATTTGTAATGCAGCGGTGGTACAAAAGATGCGCCATAAAGTATGGTTTTTAAAATCTGATGTACTTGGAAGGTGTATCATATTGTAAAACCAAGCACCAAAAGGAGGCTTTCCTGCATACATGGAGAATGTTCTGGTGCAGGAACACCTCTTAAAAGTGAATAAGTGAAATTTATAATATTTCATTCAGTCACTTTTGGACTTATACTACGTCAAAATCCTGCACCTGTTTGAAACAGAAAGCAAAGGGGAGTAAGCGAAAGTGAGCGCAAAAGGGAAGGGGTGTGAGAAACAGACAGGAGGAAGTGGAGTGGGGTAAGGGGAGTGACGGTGAGTGAAGGGCAGTGACAGTTAAGAAATGGATAAGAGGGTGAGGGAAGGGGAATGAGGGAGAAGAAAAAAATTAAGACAGAGTGGAAGTGAGTGAGGGAGAGAGGAGGAGTGGTAGAAAGAGAGAGGAAAGGAGATAAAGTGTAAGGGAGAGAGAGGGAGAGAGGGGGAGAGAGGGAGAGCAAGGGACTGAGAAAGAGTGAGACAGTTATTCTGTCACAAAAGGAGACTGATGAGAAAGTATTTTTTGTTACCCATACTTACCTTAGAAGTAATGAAAAGTTAGAGAGTGATGAGAAAATATTTTTTTATTTGTCATACTTAACTTCTAAGAAATGAAAAGTTAATAAAATATTTTTTATAAATATATCTGTGAAAGACATGAAAAAAATGAATTATAATATATACAATATATATTTCAAAATACAAGAGAGAAGGAAGGAGATTAAGAGTCAGGAAAGGGAACTAAGGGATATAGTAGGAGTGAAGGAAACAGAAAGGAAGAATGAGGGATAGAGAGAGAGAGAGAGAGAGAGAGAGAAAGAGAGGGAGAGCGCCAGAGTTCACCGCCATCTGTGTGCGCCAGGAGGCACTTACATTTACATCAGGACTCCCGCAGCGCGAGATGCGTGCGGGCGAAGCCCGGGCCAAGGGCGGGCCCATCTGTGCCTGTCTTAGCCAGGAAGATGCTGGGCTGGGCCCCCTCTTGGTTCTGGTGGACGTGCCCAGACTTTTGTTGGAGCTTTTTAAAAAGGTAATGTTGTGAACAATATTTTTGTCAGCTAAGGACTCTGGAACAACCATTTTACTGTGGTTATTTTGGTGCTATTTCTACCTTTGTGATTTCCAGAGTACTGGGTAAAGAGTGAATTCTGGGTTTTCTCGTTGCAGCACATATAACTTAGCACTTGTTGCACTGAGATTCATACAAGGTTATGCGGAAGAGGAAGGCTCAAGATGAGAGTGGGGAGGGAACTAAGGGAGGGCCAAAGTGAAACATTAGGAAAAAAGCTAAAAAGGCATGTAAGGCTATCACTAACAATTGTGTCATTGACCGGAAGTACATTTGTGAAGAGAGAGACACACAAGGAGAGAGAGAAAGAGAGGGAGAATAAGAGACTGTGAGGGAGTGAGGCAGTTATAGTGACTGAGACACAGGAATAGACTTAGAGAAAGATGGAGGAAAGGGGAGTGAGGGAGGGTATAAAGGCAGGGGAGTGAGCAAAAGGGAGTGAGGGAGTGACAGAAGGGGAGTAAGTGAAGGTGAATGAGGGATGATGGTATTGAAAGGGGTGAGTGAGAAGACACTAAGCAATACAGCAACACAAGGGTAGTGATAGAGGAGAATAGGAAACAGAAATGAGAGACAGACAGGGGAAAGAGGGAGTTGGACAAGGTGAGTGAGGATGAAGAGAGAGTACTGATAGTGTCAGAATGACTGTAAAAGAGAATGAGGGCAGTAATGAGAATGAGAAAAGAAGACTAAGATGAGTAGAGGAAGGGGAGTAAGAGAGACATTAAAGAATGGGAAAGAGAGAAAGACAAGTAAGAGAAGTAAGTAAAAGTATTTTCTGTTTCTCATACTTACATTATAAATAATGACAACTTAATAGAATATTTTTATATAAATATAGTATCTGTGAAAGACAAGAAAAAATTGAATTATAATATATATTTCATAATACAAAAGTAAGTAGAAGTGAAAAAAACTGAAAGAGAAAGAAAGGAAGGGTGAGGGAGAAACACAGAGGGAGAGAATGAGAGAGTAACGAGTGACTGACAGGAAATGAAGTGGTTAGACTGAGTGAGACAGAGGGAGAGAGTAAGAGATAAATGGAGTGAAAGGAGTGAGAGACTAAAGGAATGAGAGTTATGAAAAAAGATTGAGGTACGGGGAATAAGGGAGGACGATCGACGGATAGAGTGAAACGAAAGAGTATGAGAGAGAGTGAGGGAATGGGTGCAGCAGAAATAGAATGAGAGTGATACAGAGAGAAGAGAACATGAAGTGGAGGAAGAGGACTCAGATTGAATGAAGGGGAGTGACAGTGAGGGAAGAGATATAAAGGTGAGGGAAGGGGAGTGATGGAAAAACAAGCATATTGGGAAAGGAAAAAGAAGTAAGTGAGAGACAGAAGGATTTATGGAAAGAGAGAGGAAAGAAAAGGAAGACTGGTGGAGAGAGAGGGAGGCAGTAAAAGAGAGAAACAGAGGAAGAGTGACGGACTGTGAGGAACTAAATCAGTTATAGTGACTGACACAGAGGAACAGACTTACATGTGGATGGCAGTAGGGGGAGTGAACGAAAGGGAGTGATGAAGTGAAAGAAGTGAAATGAGTGAAGGTCACTCAGGGATGATGTGAAGAGTAAGGGGGCAGTGAAAAGAGACTGATCAACACAGCAAGACAAAGGGTAGTGATGGAGGAAGATAAAAAAACAAGTGAGGGACAGACAGGGGAATGTGAGAGTTGGACAAGATGAGTGAGGGGATAGGAAGAGTAATACTGGTGAAAGAAGGAGTGTAAAGGTGAATGAAGGGGAGTAAGTAGAATGAGGGAAGAAAAGTAAGATGAGGAAAAGTAAAGGAGTAAGAGAGAAACTAAAGAAAGGATAGAGAGAAAGAGAAGTAAAAAAGTGATGAAAAAGTATTTTTTGATTGTCGTACTTACCTTATAAATGTAATATCTGTGGAAGAGAATAAACAATTGAGTTATAATATATATTTTACAATACAAAATACAAAATAACTTGTACAATATGTTATATGTTTTATTTTGCTGTTCTCAGAATATATTGAATTTCACTAAAAACAGTGAGTTCAATACTACTCATCATATGACAGCGGGCAAAAAAAACCACAATCAAAAAGATTGTGTTTAAAAAACCCATACAACGTTTCAATAAATAACGTAAAAATTAGAAAAAAACATATCTTAAATGTTTTCTTCCAAACAACAATTTCTTACGTAAATAACAACAATCACAAACTAATAAAACATTATTACTTCTTTTTTATACTCTCAAAGTAAAGTTATGTAGAAACATATATTAACAACATTTACCCGAAATACTAATTTTTGATTGATATACTATTCCACATGGCCAAATAGTATATGCAAAGTCCTTTGTTTGGAAATTACTTAATAGTACTCTTAAACTTTCTTTTTTTAGTAAATTTTTTTATGTTGACAATCAAGTCCAAGAATGCAGCATTTGTCATATACATACAAAGAAAGAGATTAGTTTTCATTCATTACAGGGACATATCAATGTTCAACAGATGAAAAAGAAAAAGAGAAACAAATTGCTAACAAAGCATAAATCATATTTCTTGCCAATATCGATAATGTCATGTAAGGCACAAAAATTCCAATATCCAGATCCTCATATAAATTACAAAAGTTAACCCAGATCTTTTAAAACTTAGCAAAAGCTTTTAAGCTTCTACCCTTAGCCAGAGCCCTTTCCATAGTATAAATTTCATGTAAAAGATTCCACCACTCGATCGTATGAGGAGGGTTCTGTGAAATCCAAGCCCTAGCTACAACTAGTCTAGCACAGGACAGAGCTATGCTTAGCCAACTACTATTTGTAATACCCGTGGGGTGTAAAGATAATAATACCAAAGGTGCAGTAATTGCGGTATTAATCATCTGTTTTTGAAATAAAATATTTTCAATTTCTTGCCAATATTTAGTGAGCAAAGGGCACGAATAAATCATATGTGTGAGGTCTGCTGCCACCAAACCACATTTAGGGCATTTTGTACGATCACTACTTAAAATATTTTGTGACCATTTGGATATTTTTAATGGAATATGATAGAGCTGACTAACCGTCCTATATAATTGTAGTTTCAGGCTAGAAGAATGGACTAATTTATTAATATTATCTAAAGCAGTTGAGACATTCTGGGGTGTCACTTAGATTCCTAAATCAACAGTCCATTTTGACGCCAATCTAGGGCAATCATCCGATTTGTTTTGGCCGAGACATTTATAGCCCATACTAATTAGTGACTTCTTTTTCGTAGATTATAAGCAACTCCAGATGTCTGAGCTATTTATTTGTTTCAACTTCATTTTACATATCAGATAGTCCTTGATTTGAAGATACTTGTATATCATTACTTCAGGCAAGTTATGCAAAGTTTGTAAAGTTGCAAACTGTAAGAAACCATCTGAACCATATAGATCTCCTAGCGTCTTAATTCCAAAGTTAGCCCAGTCCCTCCCAGTTTTATCACTAAAAATATCAGGAAGCCCTGGGTTGTCCCAGAGTGGTAGCTCAGTATGAAAAAAGGAAGTGTCACAATGAGTCAAAATCAAGTTCCAAATACGTACTGCATCTCTTGCAGTCTTAAATTGTACGCGCTTAAAATAGTTAGGATCTTGCACTTTTGCCAAGAACTGTTTTGAGTTAGTGCCAAGCATGAACTGATAAAAAAAATATTGTTTTTTGGCTAACAGACTACGAAGCCAGCCAAAAAAGGGTGCAAAAAAATAGACTTTAAAGTCCGGAAAATCGAGACCCCCTCTTTCAAATAGTAGTTTTAGTATGGACATAGACCTTCTAGCCTTTTGAGTTAGTGCCAAGCAAGTATTCTTAAACTTCCATTTCCCGTCCTTCTGAATCAAAAGCTCCAACGTCTTTTCTATCATCTAACAATAGTTATATATCCACTGATGCTATTTATCATGTACATAGAACCTTAAACAACCAGTAAGCTATCAGAATCTCAACATCATGTGGTGTGCTGATGACACTCTCCTCATCCTTTATCTTAGAAAGGAGCTGTATATCATTAAAATAAACTTCTTTAAGAGAATCAAAAATGTCAACAACATCAACAACAATTACAACTAGTCTAAAACACCTCTGGCTCACTCATGATCCAAATTTCCTGTAATGCTGATATCACCCACTATCTGATACACTTACACTACCTCTATGACAACTACAAGTTTTTTTTATCTTGATCACCCTCACTCACAAAGTAATTCTTAACAGTAGACTAACTTTTATTAACAGCACTAATCTTCCTAGGCCAATTATTTTCCCTAAAATTTGGATTAAAACACTAGGTAAGAATTTCGTAAGTCAAAAGGCAAACGTTGTTTGAAAGTCAAATGAGTATCATTACAATGTGTCCAGCCTTTTTGACATTTTAAGTAAGCTGTATAATGTCCTGATGTTGTAGAAGGACCATCATGAAAAATAATTGCTGCAGTTACAAAAGTTCTTCCTGAAATTGATAATTGAGAAGCCAAAATTTTTTAAATTAAAGTTGTCAATTTTGTTCCATCAGGTCTACATCGCTGGAACATTAAAATTACATACTGTCCTTATCTTTGTATAAATAATGTTGATAGCATTTCAGAGTTACATTGGGTACAGACCATGTTTTGATTTGCTTCTCTAACTCCATTATTAAAAGACACTGATTTGCAGTCTGGTAAAGTCAAATATATAAATCTTTCAGTGTCTATTGTAGTACTACTTGAAAAGGAACAATTGTGACAGTCATATTCCCATTTATAAGAAAGGCCAAAAAGATTTTCAATATCGATACCTTCATCTTGCAATACAACAAGCATATAAATTAGAAATTCCTGACAATCTTGCTGAATATTCTGTGAAAATTGATTTAGACCAGAACATATGTCTAAAACATTTCGAATATCAGAAACATTTTCTATTTTTGTTTTATCACTACTACATTTCTGAAAGGCAGAATTCAATAAACAACAAAATCTTTATTCACGATTTTCAACAATCTGTTGTTGTAAAGTTTGGAGAAAAAAAACAACATTAACCACTACATTTATTTATTTATTTATTTTTATTTATTTACAGACTTATACCGCGCTAGGAACTCGACTCCCTGAGGAGTATCTCCGCGCCTTTGGCAACATCTGTGAACAAGAGCCCTGTCTGATGTATCACAATTGCCCTATCCGAATTAGTAATTAAACAGGAAAGTTTTTAGTTTTTTCCTAAAAGAAAAATGTTCCTTACAAGCTCTGATATCATAGGGGAGATCATTCCAGAGCTTTGGACCAGCTACTGACAAAGCCCTTCCCCCTTGTCTGGACTTCCAAAACCTAGGGACACATAGCAATTCTTGATCTCCAGATCTCAGAGACCTTAAGGGGGTGTAGGGAATGAACTTTTTAGTTAGGTAGTCAGGACCTTTACCAGTGAGGCATTTATGGATGGTGCAGCACGTTTTAAACAACACCCTCTGTTTCACAGTGAGCCAGTGGAGTTTATTTAATAGTGGAATTGAGGGAGTGCGGGCCGGGGCATTGAAAACAAGCCGAGCAGCTGTATTTTGCACGACTTGTAGTCTGGCAATGACCCCCTCATTGGCGGCTAACAACAAACCATTACAATAATCCAGTCTGCTCAGCACGAGCGACTGAATTAGTGTTTTCCTGGTGGTATCAGGTAACAGGGGAAATACCCGTCGGAGAAGGCCAATAACATGGAAACAGGAGCTTACTACTTGATTAGCATGATGTTTAAGGGCAAGCTCCTGATCCAGCTTAACTCCTAGGTCTTTCACTACCACTCTGGGTACAGGGACTGGGCCTAGATCTTGAGGCCACCAGTCAGGAGTCCATAATCGTTTGGCATCTCCAAAGAGCATAACCTCAGTCTTAGAGACGTTACACTGAAGGAAATTTGCTGCCATCCAATGTGCCACCTCTTTCATTCCCCTTACAAAGGAGTTACGCACCTCAGGAGTCAGGATTTTAAACGGGAAGAGGAGTTGAGTATCGTCTGCATACGATACAGGGATAGCATAGCAGTTGACACAGAACTGTTTTCAAACTGAAATCCAACAACATCTTCAACAGAATCCTTTTCCTTACTGCTTACAATTACTGGTTCATCTAGTTTTTTTCTTTTCGCTACAACCTCGCCACAATTTTTCTCATATCTTCTTTTTCGATCTACCACACGCTTTTCAAATAAAGGATAATGAGGTAAATTTGGAGCATATTCTCTTCTTAACCTATTATATTCTATTACACAATTTAGATCTGCACTAATCTTTCTCTCATCAAAATCAATCAAGTATAATCCAGATAAAGTTCTGACTCGAGATAAAGCAACATATGCCATACCCTCCTTGAACACAGAACTTCCAATATTCACCAAAGCACTATCTACACTTAAACCTTGAGATTTATGAATAGTCACTGCATATGTCAAACAAACAGGAAACTGTTTTCGGTGGACATATAAATCTTTGACAAGGAAAAACCAAGCAGAACAACGACTAAATTGTTGTACTTCTTCAATTTCATCAAATTTTATTTTCAAAAATTCAATTTCATCTCTATTTCGGTAATTCACAAAATCAACAACATGACCCATTGCTCCATTTACTAGACCTCTTTCCACATGTAGATTCCGTCGTGAAATTATACGACAATTTAAAAATGCATATAGACTCTTTTCAAAACCAGCAGTTTTAGATATTATCTTCTCTAAAAATCCAATTTTGACTTCAACTTTTCTGACAAAATAATAGTAGCTCCTTCATACTCTGTTCTATCAATAGCTTCCAGTTTATAATTTCTTGATTTTCTAACTTTAACATTTTGTTGTTGAAGATTGAACATTCGACAGAGTTGGCATCAAGCATATCCTGCTTTATTTTCAGCAATTTTTCTATAAATATTCTCAGGGAGAATATTTTCGTTTGGAAACAAATTTGAAAGTAATCATGCCTGTAAAGCTTCTTTGCCATGTTCACTTAATTTTCCAATTCTTATATCTTGAAGAATTCTTTTATAATCCTCATCCTTTGCCTGTTGCATATGTTGAAGGAGTTCTGTATATTTGAAATATAACCATACATTTCCAATGCTTCCTAGGCACTTCCTGGTATCTTCATGTGTAAGCATTTTAAACACTGGTTGTCCTTTCACAGGAGTTAGCTGTAGTAGATCTCCAAAAACGATGATGTGTTTGCCTTCAAATAACACATCATACTCTGTTTTAAGAATTTGTTGCATTCTTAAATGCACAAAGGCAAGCATTACATTTGATACCATGCTTGCCTCATCAATAATGAGAAGTTTCATTTTTTTCAGGACTCTCGAAACTTCACAACAAGCTTCTCCAGATAGCTTGCGGTATTCTAATTTACTTTCGTGCTCTACTGGCAGCATCAATAAACGATGTAAAGTAATCCCTTTAATGTTATGTGCTGCCAACCCTGTTGGAGCAGTAACAACACAAGAGAGCGATGACTCAGTTCTTTTCTGTAGATAAGTTGCAATTCCTTTAATTAGGAAACTTTTTACAGTTCCGGCTTCTCCACTCACATACAGTCGGACAGGTTTAAATGACGTACATGAGCACTCTTTTTTCTCATGACATAAACCATGCTCAATCTGCACTGTCACTTCGTCATATATTTGTTTTTGTTCAACATTTAGTTGTTTCTCCAATTCTTCTAAGTTGATTACATCCTCCTGAGCTTGTTCCATTGCTCTTACCACCTCATCCATGGCAGTGGCTGCTTCATTTTGGATAATTGGTCCTCCTAGTGGATACTGACTCAACAAAACAGAACTCTGACTATCTTGAGAGCTGTCTATAGCAATCTCTGCTGCAATTGTAGCTTCTTGCTGTATTTCGTAGTTCAACATTTTCAGATAATTAGTAAACACAGGACATTCTATATTATTTTTGGTTGCATTGAATGAATCTTCATAACTGAGAAAATCTCCAAGTAGTTCCTCTTCTGTTCAACATGGCTAAAAGAGTTGCAAAAGAGCTAAATAGTCGAATTCCCTTTTGTCAGGAGTTGTGCAACTCAGTTTTCGATCATTAATCAAATGTCCTTTTCTTTGTTTCACCAGACATCATTCAGATCCAATCACAGCATATACTCCTTTATTGATATCTTCTGTAATATTTCTCTTAAAAGTATAGCTTTGCAGTACTTCATAGAGACAAACGTTCTCAAGATGATTACTTCTATTTGGATAGTATGTATCCAACATATTTGTCTTCAAAATATCTGTACTGTTTGGTTCTTTCTCTGCTAAATACTCAATTTCTTGTACAGATTTCAAAACTCGGTTTCGTGTTGCAGCAAGACCAAGACTCACCCAAATGATTGTTCTAGATTTGGCATATAGACTTGCAGATGATAACCAATCTGAACATTTATATGCTCCAATTTCTCGATGAGACAACATCTTCAAACTGTAGCTGTACAATTTCTTACTTAGGCTCTATTCCTGAGAAATTTCCTCCCACATTTCCTTTAGTTCTGTCTTCTCAGATTTTGTAATGTAAGACGTTACATATCGAGCTACAGCAATGGAGATGTCTGCAACATATTGAATATCCATGTTAGCATTCCACATGGACAAAATGACTGGGTTATAGTCATTTATGTAGTTGGACTCTTCATTTCTTGTTAAGTTGTAGGTATTTTTCAGTGATTTTCTTGTAACAGTATGTCGCAAAGATGAAATGAAATTGTTTACTCTTCCTTTTGTTAATACTGGTCGTGGAAATCCAAAACGACATTTTGTGTAGAACTTGTCCTTAGATTTGAACTTTCGACAACAGTATTTTCCACAACGATGGGTTTGAAACCGTAAGACTTGATGTCTTAAATTGTTTTGTTCTGTACTTTTCGGAACAGCACATGTAGAATACTGTTCAATAAAACTCATCACTGTGTCATCTGAATCTGTTCCAAATCTGGGTGCATCTTTCATCCATAACAACATATGTATGTGAGGAGCCCCTCTTGCTTGATTTTCCTTTCTCCAAAAGAAATCCAAAACCTCTCCAAGAGGAAGATTTGTTTGTGATAAAAGACATCATAGCTTCAAATCTATGATTGAAATACCTGCATACATTAACTGGATCCAAAGAGCACAGTTCTCCAGGTGTCTTGTATTCTATATTTTCTATGTTTGCATTTGCCTCTCGAAGAAATTGAAGTAAGTCTTCCCAAGCATACTCAGCACAGCTAAGAGTAAGGAACCATGTAGGAGTTCCTAAGTTTCTTAGCATACCTTTCAATTCCCCATGACAATGGTACCAATGCTCGTTAGTACCACGCTGACAAGCCATGAGATTAATTAGCTGAGATTCCAAAACAGTGTCTTTCTGTTGGACTTTATCCATAAAGTCCCTTGCCGAAACATTTTGCAGATGTACTCCACTTTTTAGTATATGGTTCACTTTTTACATATAAATCAACTAACCTAGTCTGATTCTTATCATGAGTTCGCCGACAACACACACAACAAAAATGTGGCCTTTCACTTGAAATGACCTTAAACTTTATAATTTCTTGGTCAACATTTTCTGTACTAAATTTCTGTATATTTTCATCCACATTGCCTTCAATTACTGTATCAGTTTCTGCACTGTCCTCTCTTTCACCAAAATAACTAAACTCAATTTCTTCACAAATGTTCTTTACATCTAATACAGATCCATGCAAAAGAGCACTGTTTAACTGTTTTGCTTAAGTGCTGGACTTTTTGCATAATACAACCTTCTTACTAATTTCCTCACTTCAGTATGATGCATTGCTAACATCCTAAAATGGTGAAAAACACTCTGACATACTTTTCTAGAAAGACAAGCCAGTGAATGCCCTCGCAAACCTGTTTTTTCTCTCAGTCTGCAAGGATCTAATTCTTGCAACATCTTAAACTTTTGTTTAAGACTTTTCTCAGTATATTTACGTAAGGAATTGCGAAACAAATCAATTGAATCCTGTCGCACACTACAAATACTACTACAATTCCAAGTGTACACCAGAGCCTTAGGACATCTCCCTAAAACTTCATCAGCTAACACCTCTTCTACATTTCTAGGCACAATTTTCTCTTTTTCAATCGGACAACCGTCCTTCACCTCATATGCTCGACCACTGATGTCAACTGCATGCAACAAATCTTTAGTCTGAAAGTAAGTCTCTTTATTAAAAAATGGCTCACAACTTGAACTATGTTTCCATTCTCCAGAAAAAACATCACAAAAATTAGTCCTAATAATTACTCTTTTCCACTTACTTTTTGCTTTCAAAACATTGATTGCCTTGTCTAGTGTACAAATTCTATTGATTACTAAAATATATAATTTTATTTCACTTCAAAAGCCTGATCAACTAATCTCTCTATACTTTTCTTTTTCTTGTAAAAAGCTGTTTTCCTTTTATAATTCTTTACATTTTTTTTAATAAATTTAAAACAACTCTGTTATAAAACATTCGCCTACTAATGTCAATGAACTGATTTTTGCATCTATTACTATAGACCATATCATCTCCATGTACATTTCCAACATTTTTTGGGGGGCTCTGCTTTTTCTTTGTAGTTACAGATGATTTTTTTTCTTTTGCACATTATCCACACTTTTTTTACATTGGGTTAATTTCCTTATAAAATCCTTAGTTGGCTTACCAGGAGCATTCTTCTTTTTCTCTGAACATTGTTTTTTGGATAAATCTTCTAATTGTGTTTTCTTGGAGAATAAAGCCTGTTTATATTTTCTTCTTTTTGCATTCTTAGTAGGCATATTGCTTTTTCTTTCTGTAGATAATTATAATCTGTTGTGAAGAAAAAATAACATGTTATAGACCACTACTAACATACTACATACCAATTAAAATCACTAAATGATATATACACTGGTTTACTTCATAAGTAAGTTTAAAGCACAGCAACTGTGTCTGACCAGAGTAGGAAATCAGGCAGTGAGTGCTGTTTTTGAGTTTATAGCAGTGCAGTAGTCTTTCAACAATATAGTGTAATTTGCTGAGAATGGTATTTCAGCGTTCAGCACACCCAGGGCCTTATTTATGAAGGACTTGCGCCGCCGGTGCGTCACTTTTAACATGGGAAAAAGTGACGCATCGGCGGCGCAAGTCCTTCATAAATAAGGCCCCCAGTATCTAATTTGCACAACATAATTACAATTTGGAAATTAAAAGGCCTAAGACACATACTGCATAGGACTTTCTACAACTACATCTACTAATTCATGACTCACTTCATGATGTAGGTGATTTACAACACAAAGGGAAAGAAAGTACAAACTGATAAAATGATAGAAGCAGAGGGTGCAATACTACAGGCACAAAGACAAGAAAGATTTAACATGATGGCACAGTCTAATACACACCAGCAGCCATATTATAATAGGCCTCTGCAGATGTACATGAAAGGGTGGAGGCAGAGGGTGCATGCAGAGGGAGATGGATGGTATAGACAGAAAATAACATAATGCAGGCAGAGACTAAACTGGAACAGGCAGAGGATAGATGATACAAAGCTACAGGCAGAGGGACAGATGGTGTAGTCCGAAAAAAAGATGGTGCAGAGAGAGGGTGAGATGTTTCAAGCAAAAACACAGATAGTACAAGCAGACACACACATAGTACACACAGAGGATAAAATGGTACAACACAGAAGAAATGTTGGAAACAATAGGTCAAATGCTACATACAAAGGCAAATTGGAGCACAAAGAGAGGGAAATAGTGAAGACAAAGATAAAATGGCACAAACAGAGAGTGTAAAACTACAGGCAGAGAAAGAACAGATTTAACATGAAGACGCTGCCTAATACACACCAGCAACCATATCATAATAGGCCTCTGCAGATGTACATGAGAGGGTGCAGGCAGAGGGTGCAGACAGAAGCAGAAGGATGGTATAGACAGAAAATAATATAATGCAGGCAGACACTAAACTGGTACAAGCAGAGGATACATGGTACAGGGCTGCAGGCAAAAGAACAGATGGTGTACTCAGGAAAAATATAGTGCAGAGATAGGGTGAGATGTTTCAAGCAGACACAAAGATAGTGCAAGCAGTCACACAAATAGTAAACACTGAGAATAAAATGGTACAAAAGAGAAGAAATGCTTGAAACAGTGAGACAAATGCTACATGCAGAGGCAAATTTGAGCACACAGAGGGGGAGATAGTGAAGACAGAGATAAAATGGTAAAAGCAGAAGGTGCGAAACTACAGGCAGAGAAACAAAAATATTTAAACATGATAACAGTGTCTAATACACACCAGCAGCCACATTGTAATAGGCCTCTGTAGAGGTACATGAGAGGGTGCAGGCAGAGGATGCAGCCAGAGAGAGAGGGATGGCATAGACAGAAAATAAGATAATGCATGAATAGACTAAACAGGTATAGGCAGAGGATAGATGGTACAGGGCTGCAGGAAGAGCGACAAATGATGTAGTCAGGAAAAAGATAGTGCAGAGATAGGGTGAGATGTTTCAAGCAGACACACAGATAGTGCAAGCAGTCACAGATATGGTACACACTGAGAATAAAATGGTACAACAGAGAAGAAATGCTTGAAACAGTGAGACAAATGCTACATGCAGAGGCAAATTGGAGCACACAGAGAGGGAGATAGTGAAGACAGAGATAAAATGGTACAAGCAGAGGGTGTGAAACTACAGGCAGAAAAAGAAAAGATTTAACATGATAGCAGTGTCTAATACACAACAGCAGCCATATTGTGATAGGCCTCTGTAGATGTACATGAGAGGGTGCAGGCAGAGGATGCAGCCAGAGAGAGAGGGATGGCATAGACAGAAAATAAGATAATGCATGCATAGACTAAACTACTATAGGCAGAGGATACATGGTACAGGGCTGCAGGCACAGGGACAGATGGTGTAGTCAGAGAAAAGATAGTGCAGAGAGAGGGTGAGATGTTTCAAGCAGAAACACAGATAGTGCAAGCAGACACAGACATGGTATACACAGAGGATAAAATGGTACAACACAGAAGAAATGCTGGAAACCGTGACACAAATGCTACATGCAGAGGCAGATTGGAGCAGACAGAGAGGAGATAGTGAACACAGACATTAAATGGCACAAGAACAGAGTGTGAAACTACAGTCAGAGAACGAAAAGATTTAACAAGGTTGTGCTTTCTAATACACACCAGCAGCCGTATCATAATAGGCCTCTGCAGATGAACATGAGAGGGTACAGGCAGAGGGTGCAGACAAATGAAGAGGGGTGGTATAGACAGAAAATAAGATAATGCAGGCAGAAACTAAACTGGTACAGACAAAGGATAGATGGTACAGGGCAGCAAGCAGAGAGACTGTTGGTGCAGTCAGGAAAAAGATGGTGCAGAGGGAGGGTGAGATGTTTCAAGCAGACACACAGATAGTGCAAGCAAACACAGACATGGTACACACAGAGAATAAAATGGTACAACAGAGAAGAAATGCTAGAAACAGTGAGACAAATGCTGCAAGCAGAGGCACATTGGAGTACACAGAGGGGGAGATAGTGAAGACAAAGATAAAATGGTACAAGCAGAGGGTGCGAAACTACACACAGAGAAACAAAAGAGTTAACAAGGTTGTGCTTTCTAATACACACCAGCAGCCATATCATAATAGGCCTCTACAGATGTACATGAGAGGGTACCCTCTGTACAGACAAAAGAAGAGGGATGTTATAGACAGAAAATAACATATTGCAGGCAGAGACTAAACTGGTACAGGCAGAGGATAGATGGTACAGGGCAGCAAGCAGAGAGACTGTTGGTGCAGTCAGGAAAAAGACATGGTACACACACAGTAACGTCACTAGCGGGATGTGGGGGTGCAGGCAGATAGAGAGATAGTACAAGCAGAGGGTGAGATGGTGCAGGCGGAGGGGACATGCTGCAGGCAGAGGGGAGATGGTGCAGGCAGAGGGGGACAAGGGAAATGATGCAGGCAGAGGGGAAAGGGTGCAGGCAGATGGGAGAAGGCGCAGGCAGGGGGAGAGATGGCACAGGCATAGGGAGAGATGGCACAGGCGGAGGGAGAGATGGTGCAGGCAGAGGGAGAGATGGCGCAGGCAGAGGGAGAGATGGTGCAGGCAGAGGGGAGAGATGGTGCAGGCGGAGGGGAGATGGCGCAGGCAGACGGAGAGATGGCGCAGGCAGAGGGTGAGATGGCACAGGCAGAGGGACAGATGGCGCAGCCAGATAGTTAGATGGCGCAGGCAGAGAGTGAGATGGCGCAAGCAGAGGGTAAGATGGCGCAGGCAGAGAGAGACATGGCACAGGCAGAGGATGAGATGGCACAGACAAAGAGAGAGATGGCGCAGGCGGAAGGAGAGATGGTGCAGGAAGAGGGGCGATGGTACAGGCAGAGGGGAGTGATGGTGCAGGCGGAGGGAAGATGGCACAAGCAGAAGGAGAGATGGCGCCAACAGAGGGTGAGATGGCTCAGGCAGAGGGTAAAATAGCACAGGCAGAGAGAGAGATGGTGCATGCCGAGGGTGAGATGGCACAGGCAGAGGGAGAGATGGCGCAGGCAGAGGGAGAGATGGTGCAGGCAGAGGGGAGATGGTGCAGACAGAGGGGAGAGAGGGTGTAGGCAGAGAGGAGATGGCGCAGGCAGAGGGAGAGATGGTGCCGACAGAGGGTAACATGGCGCTGGCACAGAGTGAAATGGCGCAGGCAGACAGTGAGATGGCGCCGACAGAGGGTGAGATGGCTCAGGCAGGGGGTAAGATAGCACAGGCAGAGAGAGAGATGGTGCATGCAGAGGGTGAGATGGCGAAGGCTGAGGAACAGTTGGCGCAGGCAGAGGGTGAAATGGCGCAGGCAGAGGGAGAGATGGCGCAGGCAGAGGGAGAGATGGTGCAGGCAAAGGGGAGATGATGCAGGCATAGGTAAGAGATGATGCAAGCAAGAGGGGAGATGGCACAGGGAGAGATGATGCAGGCACAGGGTGAGATGACGCAGACAGAGGGGGAGATGGTACAGACAGAGGGTGAGATGGCACAGACAGAGAGTGAGATGGTGCAGGCAGAGGGTGAGATGGTGCAGGCAGAGGGAGAGATGGCACAGGCAGAGGGTGAGATGGCACAGGCAGAGGGAGAGATGACGCAGGCCAAGGGAGAGATGGTGCATGCAGAGGGAGAGATGGCACAGGCATAGGGAGAGATGGCACAGGCCAAGAGAGAGATGGTACGGGCAGAGGGAAGAAGATGCAGGCAGAGGGGAGAGATGGTGCAGGCAGAGGAGAGATGCGCAGGCAGAGTGAGAGATGGCGCAGCCAGAGGGTGAGATGATGCAGGCAGAGAGGGAGATGACGTAGGCAGAGGGTGAAATGGCACAGGCAGAGGGTAAGATGGCACAGGCAGAGAGAAAGATGGCGCAGGCAGGGGGTAAGATAGCACAGGCAGAGAGAGAGATGGTGCATGCAGAGGGTGAGATGGCGAAGGCTGAGGAACAGTTGGCGCAGGCAGAGGGTGAAATGGCGCAGGCAGAGGGAGAGATGGCGCAGGCAGAGGGAGAGATGGTGCAGGCAAAGGGGAGATGATGCAGGCATAGGTAAGAGATGATGCAAGCAAGAGGGGAGATGGCACAGGGAGAGATGATGCAGGCACAGGGTGAGATGACGCAGACAGAGGGGGAGATGGTACAGACAGAGGGTGAGATGGCACAGACAGAGAGTGAGATGGTGCAGGCAGAGGGTGAGATGGTGCAGGCAGAGGGAGAGATGGCACAGGCAGAGGGTGAGATGGCACAGGCAGAGGGAGAGATGACGCAGGCCAAGGGAGAGATGGTGCAGGCAGAGGGAGAGATGGCACAGGCATAGGGAGAGATGGCACAGGCCAAGAGAGAGATGGTACGGGCAGAGGGAAGAAGATGCAGGCAGAGGGGAGAGATGGTGCAGGCAGAGGAGAGATGCGCAGGCAGAGTGAGAGATGGCGCAGCCAGAGGGTGAGATGATGCAGGCAGAGAGGGAGATGACGTAGGCAGAGGGTGAAATGGCACAGGCAGAGGGTAAGATGGCACAGGCAGAGAGAAAGATGGCGCAGGCAGAGGGTGATATGTTGCACGCAGAGAGAGAGATGACGCAGGTGGAGGGATAGATGCTGCAGACAGAGGGGAGATCGTGCAGGCAGAGCGGAGAGATGGTACAGGCGGAGGTGAGATGGCACAGGCGGAGGGAGAGATGGCGCGGGGAGAGATGGTGTAGGCAGAGGGGAGATGGCACAGGCAGAGGGAGAGATGGTGCCGATGGAGGGTGAGATGGCGCAGGCAGAGGGAGAGATGGGGCAGCCAGAGAGTGAGATGGCGCAAGCAGAGGGTAAGATGGCGCAGGCAGCGAGAGACATGGCACAGGCAGAGGGTGAGATGGCACAGCAAAGGGAGAGATGGCGGAGGCAGAGGGTGAGATGGCGCAGGCAGAGGGAGAGATGGCACAGGCAGAGGGTGAAAGGGTGCAGGCAGAGAGTGAGATGGCACAAGCAGAGGGTAAGAGGGCGCAGGCAGAGAGAGACATGGCAAGGGGCAGAGGGAGAGATGGCGCAGGTAGAGAGAAACATGGCGCAAGCAGAGGGTAAGTTGGCACAGGCAGAGAGAGACATGGCACAGGCAGAGGGTGAGATGGCACAGGCAAAGGGAGTGATGGCGGAGGCAGAGGGTGAGATGGCGCCATATAAATGACCACTACATTACAATGCAGAAACCTGACTCATTTCCAAAATACATTTCTAATATGCACCATGCGTTTTTTGCCAGCATTCCATACAAACATGAGACACAATACACAGTGAAAAGGGGAGTCTTGCTAGTTTAAACAACCAGTAAGCTATCAGAATCTCAACATCATGTGGTATGCTGATGACACTCTGCTCATCCTTTATCTTAGAAAGGAACTGTATACCATTAAAAATAAATGATAATAATTGAGATGGCGCAGGCTGAGGAACAGATGGTGCAGGCAGAGGGTGAAATGGCGCAGGCAGAGGGAGAGGTGGCGCAGGCAGAGGGAGAGATGGTGCAGGCAAAGGAAGGATGGCGCAGGCAGAGGGAGAGATGGCACAGGCAGAGGGAGAGATGGCACAGACAGAGGGAGAGATGGCACGGCAGAGGATGAGATGGCGCAGGTAGAGGGTGACATGGCGCAGGCAGAGGGTGAAATGGTGCAGGCAGAGGGAAGAGATGAAGCAGGCGGAGGGGAGATGGTGCAGGCAGAGGGTGAGATGGCGCAGGCAGAAGGAGAGATGGCGCAGGCAGAGGGAAAAATGACACAGGCCGAGGGAGAGATGGTGCAGGCGGAGGGAGAGATGGCGCAGGCAAAGGGAGAGAAGGCGCCGGCAGACGGCGAGATGGCGCAGGCATAGGGACAGCTAGCGTAGCCAGAGAGTGAGATGGCGCAGCCAGAGAGTGAGATGGCGCAGGCAGAGAGTGAGATGGTGCAAGCAGAGGGTAAGATGGCCAAGGCAGATAGAGTCATGGCACAGGCAAAGGGTGAGGTGGCACAGGCAAAGGGAGAGATGGCGGAGGCAGAGGGAGAGATGGCACAGGCAGAGGGAGAGATGCTGCAGGCAGAGGGGAGATGGTGCAGACAGAGGGGAGAGATGGTGCAGGCAGAGGAGAGATGGCGCAGGCAGAGGGAGAGATGGTGCCGACAGAGGGTGAGATGGCGCTGGCAGAGGGAGAGATGGCGCAGCCAGAGAGTGCGATGGCGCAAGCAGAGAGTGAGATGGCGCAAGCAGAGGGTAAGATGGCCCAGGCAGAGAGAGACATGGCACAGGCAGAGGGTGAGATGGCACAGGCAAAGGGAGAGATGGCGGAGACAGAGGGTGAGATGGCGCAGGCAGAGGGAAAGATGGCGCAGGCAGAGGGTGAGATTATGCAGGCAGAGAGTGAGATGGCGCAAGCAGAGGGTGAGATGGCGCAGGCAGAGAGAAACATGGCTCAAGCAGAGGGTAAGATGGCGCAGGCAGAGAGAGACATGGCAAAGGCAGAGGGTGAGATGGCACAGGCAAAGGGAGAGATGGAGGAGGCAGAGGGTGAGATGGCGCCATATAAATGACCACTACAATACAATGCAGAAACCTGACTCATTTCCAAAATACATTTCCCATATGCACCATTCGTTTTTTGCCAGCATTTCATACAAACATGAGACACAATACACAGTGAAAGAAGGAATCTTGCTAGTTTAAACAACCAGTAAGCTATCAGAATCTCAATATCATGTGGTATGCTGATGACACTCTGCTCATCCTTTATTTTAGAAAGGAGCTGTATACCATTAAAAATACATAATAATAATTGAGATGGCGCAGGCTGAGGAACAGATGGCGCAGGCTGAGGGTGAGATGGCGCAGGCAGAGGGAGAGATGGCGCAGGCAGAGGGAGAGACGGTGCAGGCAAAGGGGAGATGGCACAGGCAGAGGGAGAGATGGGGCAGGCAGAGGGAGAGAAGGCACAGGCAAAGGGAGAGATGGTGGAGACAGAGGGTGAGATGGCGCAGGCAGAGGGAAAGATGGTGCAGGCAGAGGGTGAGATGGCGCAGGCAGAGAGTGAGATGGCGCAAGCAGAGGGTAAGATGGCGTAGGCAGAGAGAGACATGGCACAGGCAGAGGGAGAGATGAAGCAGGCAGAGAGAAACATGGCGCAAGCAGAGGATAAGATGGCGCAGGCAGAGAGAGACATGGCACAGGTAGAGGGTGAGATGGCACAGGCAAAGGGAGAGATGGCGGAGCCAGAGGGTGAGATGGCGCCATATAAATGACCACTACATTACAATGCAGAAACCTGACTCATTTCCAAAATACATTTCCAATATGCACCATTCGTTTTTTGCCAACATTACATGCTAACATGAGACACAATACACAGTGAAAGAAGGAATCTTGCTAGTTTAAACAACCAGTAAGCTATCAGAATCTCAACATCGTGTGGTATGCTGATGACACTCTGCTCATCCTTTATCTTAGAAAGGAACTGTATACCATTAAAAATAAATGATAATAATTGAGATGGCGCAGGCTGAGGAACAGATGGTGCAGGCAGAGGGTGAAATGGTGCAGGCAGAGGGAGAGGTGGCGCAGGCAGAGGGAGAGATGGTGCAGGCAAAGGGGAGATGGCGCAGGCAGAGGGTGAGATGGCACAGGAAAAGGGAGAGATGGCGGAGACAGAGGGTGAGATGGCGCAGGCAGAGGGAAAGATGGCGCAGGCTGAGGGTGAGATGGCGCAGGCAGAGAGTGAGATGGCGCATGCAGAGGGTAAGATGGCGGAGGCAGAGAGAGACATGGTACAGGCAGAAGGAGAGATGACGCAGGCAGAGAGAAACATGGCGCAAGCAGAGGATAAGATGGCGCAGGCAGAGAGAGACATGGCACAGGCAGAGGGTGTGATGGCACAGGCAAAGGGAGAGATGGTGGAGGCAGACGGTGAGATGGCACCATATAAATGACCACTACATTACAATGCAGAAACCTGACTCATTTCCAAAATACATTTCCAATATGCACCATTCTTTTTTTGCCAGCATTACATATCAATCAATCAATCAGGAGTTTGTTAAAGCAAGCGCAACTACTCACCCGTAAGGGTCTCAAGGCGCTAGGGGTGGGGGGGGGGGGGCGCAGGTTCCATTCCATCAAGGAGGGGGTCTGTCGAAGAGCCAGGTTTTGAGGTTTCTTGCGAAGATGGGGAGCGATGTTGTCTGTCTGAGGTGGAGCGGAAGAGCGTTTTATGCTTTGGCCGCGAGGAAGGAGAAGGAGCGGCCTCCCGATCTGGTCTTTCTGGTGCGGGGGACCTCGGCGTAGGAGAGCTGGGGCTGATCGTAGGGTCCTTTGGGGTGCGTGGAATTTGAGCCGGCTGTTCAGGTATGCTGGTCCGGTGCCGTGGAGGGCCTTGTGTGCGTGGGTGAGCATCTTAAAGGTGATTCTCGCCTCGACGGGGAGCCAGTGGAGTGTGCACAGGTGCTGGGAAATGTGGCAGTGTTTTGGCAGGTTGAGGACCAGTCTTGCGGCGGCGTTCTGGATGTTCTGTAGCTTGCGGATGAGGTTTTTGTTTATTCCAGCGTAGAGTGCGTTGCCGTAGTCGAGTCTGCTGGTGACCAGGGCGTGAGTGACTGTCTTTCGGTGTTCGAGGGGGATCCATTTGAAGGTCTTACGAAGGAGGCGGAGGGTGTGGAAGAAGGAAGATGAGACAGAGTTGATCTGGCGGTCCATTTTGAGCTCGGAGTCCAGGATGATTCCCAGGTTGCGTGGGTGGTCTGTGGGGGTTGGCGGGTTTCCGAGGGCTGTGGGCCACCAGGTGTCGCTCCAGGCGTCGGGGTTTGGGCCCATGATGAGTACTTCTGTTTTGGTGGTGTTTAGTTGTAGGCAGCTGTTTTTCATCCATTTGGCGACGGCTTCCATGCCTTCTCGAAAGTTCCGTCTGGCGGTGTTGGGCTCGTTGGATAGGGAGAGGATGAGCTGGGTGTTGTCTGCGTATGACACAATGTTGAGTCCATAGGTTCTGACGATGGGGGCAAATGGAGCCATGTAGACGTTGAAGAGCGTCGGGCTGAGGGAGGAGCCCTGGGGGACTCCGCAGGTGGTAGGTGTGGGGTCTGAGAGGAAAGGGCGGAGTCTGACCCGTTGCGTCCTGCCGGAGAGGAAGGAGCAGATCCAGTTGAGGGCCTTGTCCTGGATTCCTGCGTCGTAGAGTCTGCGTATTAGGGTGCGGTGGGAGACTCTGTCGAACGCCGCTGATAGGTCTAGGAGGATGAGGGCTACTGTTTCTCCTTTGTCCAGTAGGGTGCAGATGTCGTTTGTTGCGGCGAGGAGGGCGGTTTCCCTACTGTGGTTTTTTCTGAAGCCGGATTGGGAGGAGTCGAGGATGTTGAGTTCTTCAATGAATGTGGCGAGTTGGCTGTTGATGGCTTTCTCAATGACTTTTGCTGGGAAAGGGATCATGGGGGATGGGTCTGTAGTTTTTGAGGTCGGTGGGGTCTGCTGAGGGTTTCTTCAGGAGGGGGGTTGACCTCGGCGTGTTTCCAGTCGTCGGGGAACGAGGCGGTCGCCAGGGAGCGGTTGATGGTGTGGCAGAGCATGGGTGCGATGGTGTCAGCGGCTCTGTTGAAGATGTGGTGGGGGCAGGGGTCCGTGGGGGCCCCTGAGTGGATTGTTTTCATTGTCTTCAGTGTGTCTTTGGTGGTGAGGGCTGTCCAGTCATCAATCGCTGGTTTCCGGGTGTCGGGGTGGTTGGTGAGGGTTCAGTGTGTTGATTGTCTTCGTCGAAGTTGTCGTAGATGCTCTTGATTTTGTGGTGGAAAAAGGTGCTGAGTTTGTCGCAGAGGTCTTGTGAGGGAGGGATGTCGGTAGACTCGCTGGTGGGTTGGGCGAACTCCTTGATGATGCTGAAGAGTTCCTTGCTGTTGTGTGCGTGGGTAGAGATTCTGTCTTCATCACTTTTTTCCTCGTTTCTCTGATGAGTTGATGGTGAGCGTTGGTGGGGGCTCTGAAGTTGTTGTGGGCGTCTGTGGATTTGGTGTTTCTCCAGGCCTTTTTCGAGGCGTTGGCATGTGCGCCTTGACTCCCGAAGTTCGGTGGTAAACCATCTGGCTTTCTTGGCACGGGTATTGTTGTTTATCTTGAGGGGGGCTATGGTGTTGGTGCTGTCCAAGATCCATCTATGCAGGGTTTGGGCTGCGGTGTTGGGGTCATCGTTTTCCGCGATGGTTGGGGTGGAGTTGTTGAGTGAGGAGATGAGCTGGTCGTCTGGGATTTTGGTCCAGTTTCTTCGTGGAAGCAGGTGCTGGTGTCTATGGATGGTGGGTGTTCTGAAGGTGAAGTGGATGCAACGATGGTCGGTCCATGGGAGTTCGGTGGTGTGGCTGAAGGTGATGGAGTTTCCTGTAGTGAAGAGGGGGTCGAGGGTGTGTCCTCCTGAGTGCATGGGCTTGGTCACAATCTGGCAGAGTCCAATGTTGTGGAGGTTGTCCAGGAGGTATGTGGTGTTGGGGTCCAGTTGATTGTCGAGGTGGAAGTTGAGGTCTCCCAGCAGGGTGTAGTTGGTGGATGCGAAGGCCTGCGGGGAGATAATGTCTGTGATGGAGTTGGCGAAGGGTCCGCGGGGTCCAGGGGGTCGGTAGATGAGGGATCCTCGGAGGGCGGCAGTGGGGCTGGCCAGTATCTTGAAGTGAAGGTGTTCCATCAATTCTGTGGACTTGTCAGGGAGTGTGCTCAGGCGGAGGCTTGATTTGTGGACAATGGCGATTCCTCCACCTGGGTGGGTGGGGCGGTCCTTCCTGTAGATCTTGTATCCTTGGGGGATGGCGATGTTGATATCCGGTCCTGAGGTGGCGTTGGTCCAGGTTTCGGTGAAGAATGCTACGTCCGGGGTGGTGCTGTTGAGGAGGTCCCAGATTTCTGTGGCGTGTTTGTGGAGGGATCGGACGTTGAGGAGGATGCATTGCAGGGTCTTCGGTTCGGTTGTGTTCTTGTGGGCGGGTTGTGCTGGATCCGTGTTCTTGGCGGTGCTGCAGGTACATACAAACATGAGACACAATACACAGTGAAAGGGGGAGTCTTGCTAGTTTAAACAACCAGTAAGCTATCAGAATCTCAACATCATATGGTATGCTGATGACACTGCTCATCCTTTATCTTAGAAAGGAGCTGTATACCATTAAAAATACATGATAATAATTGAGATGGCGCAGGCTGAGGAACAGATGGCGCAGGCAGAGGGTGAGATGGCGCAGGCAGAGTGAAAGATGGCGCAGGCAGAGGGAGAGATGGCACAGGCAAAGGGAGAGATGGCGGAGGCAAAGGGTGAGATGGTGCCATATAAATGACCACTACATTACAATGCAGAAACCTGACTCATTTCCAAAATACATTTCCAATATGCACCATTCATTTTTTGCCAGCATTACATACAAACATGAGATACAATACATAGTGAAAGGGGGAGTCCTGCTAGCAGTGTTGTATAAAGAGAATAAGGGTGAGAGAGAGAGAAAGAGCAAGTAAACAGAGTTACAAAAGAGGAGTAAAGGAAAGAAATAATGACAGTGAGAAAAGAGTTATGAGAGTAAGGAAAGGAGAATGAGAGAAAAAGAAGCATATTAAGAGAAAGGAAAAAGGACTAACTGAAACAAAAAGATTTATTGAAAAAGAGAGGAAAGAAAAAAAACACTGTTGGAAAGAAAGGAAGACAGTGAGAGAGAAGAGACAGTGAAAGAGGTAAAGTTAGTAACTTCCACATTAGAAGACATTTTTATTATTAACTTAAACTGCTCAACATATATTCCCTTTCAAATTAATAACTCACCTTTAGAAATGCTTTGGAAGATTTAGAACAGTGTCAATCACACACCAGATTTTCTTAAGCAGAATCTCTGAAATGTACATCAGACACTTCAACCAAAAAAATGGCACTGATTGCCTCTCATTCTTCACACATATCCCTGTCCTTAACCAATCAAATTTGTTCCCACAGAAATTCAAAACTAAACTAACATTTTAATTGGTTCTACATTTCAACACGTTCAAACTCACATAATATTCAACCATACCCCTCTGCTCTTTCTGCCTGTTACCATGGTAACACTCCACAGCACACCTAACTGAGCTCACAGGTGAAAAGGTCATCATACAATGTTGCAAATGTACTCAGCAAGTGTGTTTGACCTCTCAATACACCAGCTTATCCTGTGCCATGTTCCTTTCAAGACCTTTTCTCAACCATTAGCATTATTTCTTTAAAAAAAGAAGAATACAACTTAGCTTTGAATGTTCAAGTTTCAGAAACCACCAATCATTTCTTTTTTTTCAAGTGCACTGAATCTCATCCACATTTGTTTCTAAACTCCTGCTTTTCAAACTGCCATTTCATTTCCAGAGCCCATCTGAATTCAACCGGATCTCACTTCAAGATGCTTAGAGTGTGGATTGTGGGACACAGTTATATTTTCCGGACTGAAAGGTATGCAGCAAATAGATGCTTTCTCAACCTTGATTTACCAAATATGGACATTATGTGGATTGGCCAGAGAGGATTGAGATGCCACCAATTGATGCCATCGGTAAAATCCTTTTTGCATCTCCCACACCCTGACCTCATAATTGTGCACTGTGGTGGAAATGACGTAGTCACTTTGACTGGGGTAAATCTGGAAATGCTATTAAAGGACACCTTTGGACAATTGATGTCACTTTTTCCACAAACTGCCTTGGTATATTCAAATATAACCCAAAGGCAGGTATGGAAATGCTCCAAGCAATATTGTCCGCAAATTGAGAAAGCAAGGAAACATGTGAATAAATCTGTTTCTACTTTCCTCAGAGACTATGGCATGGGTTCTATATACCACAACAACTTGCGTTACAACATGCAAGGCATTTATAGAGGAGACAGTGTACATTTCACAGATGACGGGAACAGAGTCTTCCTCTGTAACTTAAGACTCTGCATTGGTACTTACTTGTAGGTACAAAAAACACCCAATTAACACAACGGCTCTTTTTAAAGCCAACCAACATCAAAACACTCAAACTTGTACTTTAACTGTATTTTTTTGATCTTTTTTTGCCGCCGTGCGCGCTCTGTGCACGCATCTAATGACTTTTTTTTTAAATCGTTTTTATTGTCCTTCGGGGTCCTTCAGGGACCACCTGCCAAAACCTAGAGGGTCAGGGAGACTCTAACTTGCCCCCTTTTCATGTTCTCAACTTTAATTTTTCACTCTCCTCTGAAACTACACAAAATGGCGTCTATAGGGTGTGCGCACCGAGCACTCACCGTGCGCGCACCTACCACATTTCTTCAGGGACCCCCTGAGAAGGCCTAGGGGGTCAGGGACACTCTACCCTGCCCCCTTTTCACGTTCTCAACTTTCATTTTTCACTCTCTTCTGACACCACACAGAATGGCGGCTGGAGGGTGCTTCAGGGAGGACGAGTGACAGAAGGGGAGCAGGATGCGGAGATAGAAAAGGTGAGTAAAATGCTGAGAGGAAGAAGTAAAGCAGGGTAAAGGGAGTAAAAGTAACAGAACTGGAGTGATGGTGACAGAAAGGGTATTAGCATAATAAAAGGGGGATAAAAGAAAGTGAGGGCTGGGGAGTGAGGGAGAGAGAAGTGCAGTGAAGGGATGGAGGGAGTTACAAAACAGGATTGAAAAAAGGGGACTCAGGATTTCAATAAGGGAAGGAGAGTAAGTGAGGGAGAGTGATCGAAAAAATACGTAAAAGAGGGGAGATGTCAGATACACACAGGAGGGAGTATAGTGGGAGAAGGGGAGTAACTATGAGTAAACTTTCTATGTAACACAAAAATGTTGCACTCTATACAATAAGTCTCACTTTATACCACAACCGCTTGGCTACTACCTCATAAATTACAATGATATATAGAAACATTTCGCAAATAATTTTTAATTTCTAAATATAAATTTATTCTTCTGAATTTTCATAATGTAAAAGCACTTCCAACATCATATCATCTGGAATTTCTTCTTCGTAAGTCTGTAAACATGATTCTTGGAACTCTATCATCTCCAAACATTCCAGAAATTCACTGTCCAATGATTGATCAAAAAAATCACTTGTGCCATCTCCTCCACTAAGTTCTTCTTCATTAGTGCTGTCGTAAAACGGAACATTCAAATCTTGTAATAAAGTAGCTGAAACTTCAAACATGATTTCTACTGTCTCCTCATTACGATCCATATTTTTAACAAATTTGTTGCTGTAACTTGCCCAAATAAATTAACACTTTAATTTATCGTGTTTAGTAATAGATAATATAAAAGCTTTAACAACTATTCTGTCACAATATTCCCTAAAACACACTAACTCACATTATTAATTATTTCAGGGTTTACGGCAGTGCAGTGGTACTTTTCTTATTAACTTAAAGTGTACAACATAGTTCCCCTTACAAATTAACAACTCACCTTTTAAAATACTGTTGAAGATTTAGTACAGTGTCAATCATACACCAGATATTGTAAGCCAAATTCTCTCAAATGTACCTCAGACACTGCAATCACAAAATGGCCGTGATTACCTCTCATTTTTTCAGCAAGTGTGTTTGACTTCTCAATATACCAGCTTATTCTGTGCAATGTTCTTTTCAATGACTTTTTCTAAACCAATAGTATTATTCCTTTTAAAAAACAGTAGTATGCACCCTAGTTTTCAATGTTCAAATTATCAGAAATCACCAATCATTTCTTATTTTCTCAAGTGCACTGAATCTCATCCACATTTTTTTCTACACTCCTATTTTGAAAACACAACTGTTTTTTTTTAGAGACAACCAACATCTAAACACTCAAACTTGTTATTTAACTGTATTTGTTTTTGTCTTTTATGGCCGCCGTCCGTGCACCGTGCGCGGACCCCGCAAATTATTATTTAAAAAGAAAAAGTTTTTTTCAATCTTCGGGGTCCTTTAGGGACCCCCTGAGAAAGCCTAGGGGGTCAGGGAGGCTCTACCCTGCCCCCTTTTCAGGTTCTAGACTTATGTTTTCAGCTAGCTTCTGCCTCGGAGACAAGATGGCGGCCAGCACTTCCTGATTTCGACTGACTAGAATGTTGACAGACCTCCAACAATCAAAATTCCGCTCGCGCACGCTAGCGTGCGCGCACGGTTGCACGCACGGTGCAGAGGCTATAGATATATATATTTTAAAATCCGATTTTCTCAACAACTACTGGAGGGATTTACACCATTTAAACAAAAGGGCGATCTGCGTACCAGACCCTACCATTTTGCCAAATTTCTTGGAATTCCATTCAGCCGTTCGGGCTGTAGCAATATTTAATCGTCCTATGGAAAATTGCATGGGGGAAACACATTTTGGGACCCCCCTTTTTCTCAGCCCCCGCTTCACAAATCACCCCCACTACTTGGGCTACATCTGGGGGATATTTGTGCTACATTTGGGCTCTTTTGTCTCTGGTGGCCCTCTTGTGAGGCTTATTTGTTACGAAGTTTCCTAATTTCCTAACTATAACTACCTACTGGTGACTGCCAGTAGGTAATATATACATTAGAGAGAGAGAGAGATATTCACTGAAAAAAATGGTTAAAGTAACATTATAGTTAGGTGAATATGTCAGTGACAACACGAATGTTTTGTTATACATAATATACATATATATTCAGTGAAAAAAAATGGTTAAAGTAACATTATAGTTAGGTGAATATGCCAGTGACAACACTAAAGTTTAGAACTAAAAAAACACAGAAATTAGCGGTTTATAGTTATCAGACCTAATCATAACTTGCTCCCTGTTGTGTACTGCTTATTACCTTACATATTGCAATACTCATGACATGTTCTATGACATAATTTTTGACAACTCTGATACGATCAGTGATGAAATCATCCAAGCTTCTTTTTTACACATTTCTTTATTAATTAACAATATGGAGTCAGCACCGATCTATGAAGTGTTCTTTAGCAGTCTCTGTTGTTCTCAATACATATAAGAGTGCAAAATCTTGTAATAAGAAAAAATTCCGGACTGTTGCAGAGTTTCTTTTTTCAAATTTCTTTATTGTGGTAATCGAAGACAGGCAAAAAATCCAAGAACAAATGTGGATTTTCCTTCTTAGCCAACGCGTTTATCATCCTAGTAGTCTGGAAAGTGTCCCTAGAAAATCTCTCAAGACACATTGCATGAATTATTTGGAAAACAAGCAATGGCTCATCGAGAAAGTAAAAAATCGATCATGGCGAACTAGCTGATGTCCACTTGCCCAGGCTTTCAACCCTATTTAATATTGGTAGAGAGTGGTTTTACACGCATGCTCTTGGCCCGTTTTCGCTACGGGCTCTTTCTACAGGATGGTTACATTTCCTGATATTAATGACTGGTCAATACTTTATCCGTTATGTCCATGCGATGAGACTTCTAGATTAACCACGATGCACTGCACTTTATTTTGTAAATATTATGTTACTCCTAAGAAAAAGTTTTTGTTGCCCATCCTGAAAAAAGCTGGATCTTAAAGCAATGCAAAATAGCTTTTTTAAAACAACAAATGCTGGAAAATGATTATACAATCCTGGCTGTGTCCGCCTTTTAAAGCTTGTCATAAGGTTTTGTAACACCATGTGATACTATTGTAAAGATTTGGTGTCTTTGTATTTTTATGAATACATAGTCTTTTAAAATAATGTACCATTGCCTGTTCACATGAATTGCTTTCTTTGTATCTTATGCTACCTCTGAAGCTGGAAAAATATATTCTTTTTAAATTGTTTTTATTATTGTGCTTTTATGAATTTGTGACTTAAAATCAAATAAAGTTGATTTGTTTTTTTTTGTTTTTGGGGGTAGAGGGCCACTTTGCACCCACCTGGAGCCTTTTCTGGCCTGGTGGGAGCAATTCTTTGATCTGTTTTCCTGTCGGCATCAATGAAAAACCAAAGGTTAAAGTACCGTTATAGTTAGGTGAGTATGTCAGTGAAAACATTAAAGTTTGGAACTCAAAAGACCACAGAAAATCACTGGTAATTGTAGGTAGAGCTAACTAGAACTTGCGCCCCCACCATGCTCCCCTTATGACATCACTCATTACATGGACTATGACAGGCTTCTCCAACAAGTAGCTTGTGAACAGCTAGTAGCTCACCAGCTACCTGCAAGTAGCTCTCCTGTATACAGGTCAGCCTACTAAATTAGAAGCTTTTGCTTGGTTAAATTAATCTGTGTTCCAAATTTGTAATGTGTGTGCTTGAGATGAATATCAATATGTATGTAGTTTCAGAACTCATGAACTGAAGATTTGAGAAAAAATAGATTTCCGAAATATATAAAAATGGTATCTGAGGGATAAATCATGCAGCTTTGGAGAGATGCATTGTTAATTATTTTACCTTGGTGCCAGGGCTGTGCAGCTGTGGCTGTCATGCATTAGTCATGCAGAGGTATTTGAAATTGCTGGTAATCATACATAGAATGGCCGCCACTGTAATTTTGTCTGAAGTTGTCACTGTTTCAACACAAACAATATTAGGTTGGGATGAACATGAGTAGTTCTTATTGCAGAAAAGATTGGAGCCCGATGTTCTATGATATAATTGATTACATCACCGATGACATCATTCAAGTTTTTTTTGTACACCTTACTCTATAGCCAGTATGGCAATAGAGGCCTGAAAGTAAGTACAAAATAGCTTGGAGTAATATAAAGTATCATGCCATCACAGATACAACTCCCTTAGGTGTAGCAAGCATGTATTGTGTTCATCATTGACCATATACCGTGCACTTCATTGGTAACCTAGTTCACATCAAGAATCACCCACAGTTATTTGGGAAACTTTCATTGCACATGGTGTTCAATCTGTATACAACTGTTCAGAGAAAGCCAAGTTCCTAAAGAAACTCAACGTCTGTTCCAAAATGAATGCCCTACCATGGACAGCTTTTATCTATATTAATCCCCTCACAGTCACTGAATCTACATTGGGAAATTAAGTTCATATGAATAGAAAAGTGAGTACTGTAAACAGTGTCTACTCTATAGAGAGAGTTTACTCAGTACTACACCTTTTGCAGACAGTGAAATCCTCATGAAATATATGCTACAGAGTATTAAAAAGTATCTACTAAGAACAGTGTACACTCAATGCAACACTTGTCAAAAAAAGAGAATATTTACCTACAATAACCAAGATCTGAAGGTGCTAAAGAACATACGACATGCAGCTTTCATACTACGTGAGCATTTTACAGATAGCCCACCTTCTGACAGAAAACAAGTATATGTACATAGGTTAGTAGATGGTGCACAGAAATTTCTACATTATGCAGAGAATATCATGCTGAGACGATTGTGTCTAATAACTGAAGGGTGCTTACCATACTTAGAGTCTAGTACGTAGAAACCTTGCTCTGTTGGAAACTTTTTCTGCAGAACCAAAAAACTTGCATCACACATACTGGATACAAGTCATTAACTATCATCTGCACACAGAGTTACTCTTCGATACCAAGACTTATAAAGTGATTAATACCTCTACACACCAATGATTTATTGGAATTACGTGCTTTTGGTAAACACTTACACCCATCTGCCGGATGTGTTTTACTGGCTGCTGGCACCCAACCCAAGTACAATACCTCTGGTGCAAATCAATACGGAAACTCAGTAATGAGCAACATACACACATAGCTGATAAGATATGACTTTAATAAAACACTAGCTTAAGCATATATAATACCAAAGATAGATAAAAAGTAGCAGTTGCATGAAAAACACTAGCACAAGCATATATACATTCACTGGTAATTAAAAAGTAACAGAACAGTTGCATTTATATTTATAGGGCAATATTAGCACCACAACAGCATCAGAAGGAAACACTCTTGTATTTTTCAGCATGCAGTAAATCAAAGCACAACAGTAATTCCATAAATCAAGGAAGAGCAGGGGAATCTGAGCCTTCACCACTAGACTTAGCTTAGTACATAACACGGGGAGGCCTGCTCCGACCTCTCTGTCTCTACCTCTCTGGGAAATGGTGCAACGGGGGCACCAGAGGTGGATGCAATAGCAGAACTGCTCAACTCCATCTGTGAGCTCATTGAGGCACCTGCACCCCTCCTTTTTATGTACTAAAGGCAGGTTTACACACCAATCATGTTCCTTTCCCGCAGCAGTGATTCCCATGATGCTATTAGTGCTTTTGATAACCCAGGATTCTCCAGAATTTGAAACTATTCCCAGGCTCATTCGGGGTCAGTACAACCTCAAATGTTTGTCTCCCACGATCCACATGCCTCAGCCTGGTACAGTAAACACAGCACCTTGGCAGCACATCTAATTGTGTCTAGCACAAATGGCAAAAACAATCATTGCAAGATTATTTGCTATCTTGCCGTGGTCCATGGCTTTTTCTGAATGCATTTTCATTCATCAACGCTGCCTAAGCTATCACGTCACAATGTCTTCTGAACATTATTCACTATGTACTACACTGGACAAAGGCTGTATAAAATTGCGTAGGAAAGAAATATGGTAGCTACCTGTCACTATATAAGCTATAAAACAAACTAACACAATATTTGGATGATGAGATCAATATGAGCAAAATAAGCTTTGATGTTGTCATTAGTGATGTCATTTGAGATGTCATCAGTGATGTCATAAATTATGTCCTAGAACATGTCATGAATTATGTGATACGAGAGGTCATAATCAGTGCTGCTAACTATAACTGGTGAATTTCGCCGTTTTTTGAGTTTACAGCACAAAGGTTGTCATTGACGTATTCACTTAACTATAACTTTAACCTTTGTTTTCAGGGAATTTCATTTTTTTAACAAAAGCAGATCTTTTTATCACACCTAACAATAACATTACTTTAACCTTCTGTTTTCAGGGAATTTCTAGGGTTTTTCCTATGTAAAGTAATATTTTATTGCCATATTTAAAGCCAACACCGCTGCGCATAGCCCTGAGGCCAGTCCCTGCAGCCTAATCCCCAGGAGATATCAAACCCCACGCGTCACTTGGCCTTTGCTGTGCACAACATATAATTGTACCTCAGCCCCAAGGACCCCATCTGGGGTCAGATGCAAGAAAAAAGGGGAGGGGCTTGTCTCCCTTCCTCAAGCCTCAATAGGCCTTGGGGACCCCATCCCCAGTGCCATATTTTTTGTATAGGGTAGTGTGGCCATGGGTCCTCCTCCCTGAGTCTCTTTAGGCTCTGAGGGCCAAATTTGGCATAGAAGGCTCGGCCATGTGACCCCCTCCCTTAGTTAAAGTAATTGGCACCAAGGGATGGGGTCCATGGGGTCTTTGAAGGCTTAGGGAGGGGGCCACTTGGCACACCTCCCCTTTTTTGAAAATTTTGGCCCTGGGGGTTGGCCCACTTGGATCCTATAATAGCTCCCAGATGTCGGCTGCATGACCCCTCTTATAAAATGTGGCCCTGTGGTGTGGAAATTAGAAAAATGAATGTACATAAGCGGCGTTCATTTGCCTTTTTCCATTCCCCTCCCTGTAGGCACCATGAATACCGTGAAACATTGACTGCATCATTCCGCCAGTAAAAGCCCGTGCCCATATGTACATGACAGCCATTTTTAGGCACCATGGCCTTTTGCCCGCTCGTTGGAATCCCCGGCTTCCCTCCTGCGCGACCCTGCTCTGAAAAGTAACCCTCCTGCTTGACCCATGCACCCCCCCATTTTTCCTCTCGAAGAAGCATCCTTCGCCTCAGCTGACATAACCCCCCCAGCTGTATCTGACTGCCCCTGTTCTCTCATGTACGGGTCATAAGACCTCTCTCTCTGTGCGACTCTGTCCCTGTGCGCACCCTGGCTCCCCCCTCCTCCCTCACATGGGCAAGTCATAAACCTTCTTCTTCTGCAAGACTCTGTCCTTGGGAGTCACGCTCGCGCCTGACCAAACACCTCCTTTCCTTTTATGAATACCCCTCTGTTGGTAAACTCTCCCTCTGCGCCTGATTGTCCACGCGGCATGAATACCTCTCCTTTGATGACCCCTTCCACCGAGTCCGACTGTCCACACAGGTCCGAGGTCATCGCCTAAGCCGGGAGATACCGTTTACTGCCCCTTATTGTATGGAGTCGCTCCTCTTCAAAGGATCCACTATTGATCATGGCCTCCCCACCCCATGGGATACTATCAGGCGCACACATCCTAAAGAATCGGCGGAACACTCAGCTGCGTGATAGCCCCCTCCTCTTATCAGCAGGTTGAGGACCTCTATTGTGGACGAATGTGGGGGTGGGATTGACACAAGGATTACGGGGATGTCTGTTCCTTGTTTCACAATGTCGTTATTGTAATAAGGACTGTTCGTAATGTATAAAAGGCGATGTCTCAGAGAACTTGTTAGAGCACCTCCCGATGACACCTTGTTTCGTGTCTGAAATGACAGGCTCTCCTCATGAGTAATAAACTCTGTTCTTGTGATTCCTGCTTCCAGCGCCCATCTCTTTATTTGGTAACTACTCAGAATGGGAACTAAGAGGCGTCTTGCGCTAGCAGCCTGGGCATCGGTTGTAAATTGGGCTGACTTTTCCACAATTGGCGTCCCAACGCGGGGCCCATCAGCGACATAGGGTCCGGTAAGAGAGGTCCAGACGATGGGGTGAACATCTAAACGATCGGAGTATACCTGCCTTGAGAGGACCCTCGTCCGGCTGCTGATTGAATGAACTTCACCGATTCCGAACGGACCTCTCTCGAGTGACCCACTGTCCTGACTGGGACCCCACAGGACTGCTGCGGTAAAATCACGGAGTAAGAGAACGATCGGGCGCTGGAAGGAGGAAGGCGAAGAACTGCCCACACGGTCCGGTCCGGGTAAGGTCGCGTAAATGCGACAAATTGTGAAATGATTGTTTGATTTGGATAATACTAGTATTACTCTTTTGTTGGTTCCTCTGGAGATTCACCGTCTGCAAACGGAGAAACAACAGGCTCTCCCTTTGCAAGCAGTGAAGGATAGGTAACGCAGAATTTTGTCCCCGTTGTAATCCGTCGTGCCTATCTTCCTCCCCCACTGTTTCCCGAGCTGTTGTTCGTGGATTATTGTCTGGAGATTCTCTGTCTGCAAACAGGGAAGAACAAGGTCTCTAATTGCAGGTAGCGAAAAGGTAGGTAACGCAAACCTTTAACACGTCGTACCTACTTATTCTCCCCACTGATTGTTTGATTGACCGAACATTGATTGTTCGAGATTGGTTCTTTTGAGGTATTCACCGCCTGCAAACAACGAAGAATAGAAATATTCTGTCTAGTCTTTGCCCGCCGTGATAAGATAGGTAGTGCAGACTTTTGTCCCCGTTGTAATCCGTCATGCCTATCTTCTCCCCACTGATTGGTAGCCTGTTTAGCCCGGACCGCTTATTAGAGATGAACCATCCAGCTCCACTGGAGGGCACACCTAATAAGGACATGTTCATTAAGTGTGGACTAGTCGCTATAGCTTATAATAGGTTATGGCATAAAAATATAAGAAAAAGAGTCGAGCGAAATCAGTAGGCCACTGATGAATTATCAACTTCGCTAAAAATAAAATAAGAAACGTTAGAAATAATCCGCAATAAGAAACATAAAAATGGCGAGGGAAGACAAGCTTGACACCAAGGCAGACACGAGGTAGATTAGGCTTCACCGCCCCTCACTGCTCCAAACATGTCTGCCTCATTGCCCACCACGCCCAAATAACGGTAACATGAAATAGATACAAATCAATAAACACCTACCCCCATTCCGGAAGCTCCCGAAGTGCAACAGGTCCGCGGTTACGCCCATCCGGAAGGCGAGGCCTCAGCGCGTGCAGAGCAGGGCCTGGCTGGCGGCCATCGGAAGGGGAGGCTGTAGGGCGGACGGCCCGAAAATCGTAATGGTCCCCCCTTTTCCCCTCTTCTGCTGCCCTGCAGGCCACGGGGGGGGATGTCTTGCCTCTGCCTCCGACCCCCCCCCTCTCTTGCCTGATCCGGCCATCATCAAAGACCGAAGCCAAGGCGAGGTCGGCAGCGCTTCTTTCAGCTATAATGGCTGCGACAACACTTCTGTCTTTTCAATTATGTCTTGGACAACTCTGGAAAATTGCAGGTAGTCCCGCCAGTGGCAACCCTTGATAGTTGCAGGTAGTCCCGACACGGAAGAGGGGGGATGTCTTGCCTCTGCCTCCGACCCCCCCCCCCCATCTTCATTGCCTGGCACGGCCAATACCGAAGCGCTGGAGCCGAAGAACGGCGCGGGGTCACTGGAAGGGGGAGGCGGCGCGAACGAGCCTCCCCCACCTCCCTCCAGGTGGAGGCTTCCAGCGACACCCCAACGCTCCTGCTTGAAGAGGGTCCATATCAAAAAGCGGGTTTTTGCCCGGGACGGGCACACGCCCTGTGCTCCTCAACCTTGAAGATTCTAAAAGAGCCGGGGGGGCCGACCTCTCCACGAGGCGCCCCCCGCCCCCGTCCTCCGATGGAGCCACGAGACGTCGGCGCACTCCTGCCGGCGCCAGCCTCAGTTTGAAAATGACTAAAATCCTGCAAAGATACAGATTTGTTCAGTTCCGGTGGAACACCAGAATGACCCGGTAGGAAAGATTGTTGCCTCCCTCCCCACTTTTGACTGATGGTTCATGTTGCTAGTCTGTTACCCCATTGCGAAAAAGTTTTTGAACTGCCAAAAGAGGTTCTGGTCCAACCACGAGTCAGTGGAAGCATTCTGACTATACTGGGACTTGCCTGACCTCGCCCAAAATGGCGCCGATACAAAATGAGACTTTTAAAACTCCTTGTTGCACCCTGATTGCTCAGCCTTGATGCTCCAAGATATGTATGCAGTTTTTGGACAATGAAAGTAGATAAGATGGATATTGATTATGTGCTTGGAAAAGAAAGCGATATAAGATGGATATTGATTATGTGCTGGGACAGTGAACTGATTTAGGGTGGGTACTAATTATGTTTGGAAGCAATGAATTGGTATGAAATAAGCATTGATTGAGCATTTGGACAATGAATTGATATACGTTAGGTATTGAGTAAATAGTTGGACAATGAGATGATATTATTGAAAGCTTGAATTCTTGACACGCATTATACTCGCCCCTAAAGAAAGTTTGATACGATTTTATTGCACCGCCGCACGTTACGAAATGAATGGCCACCGACTTCGTTCCTCTTATGCACAGTTCCAGTCTGCTCCGTAGCCGGCCCACTGGGTTGTAGGCCCGTATTTGTGCGCCAACATTTTCATTAAAGTTTTTTGAACACGCAAATATAATCGTAGCGTTTGTATTGATGAATGTTGTCGAAATGTATGGCTACTGTCACCGACATAAGTAAAATACATGCAGTATGATTAAGGTTGAAGGTTAAAAAGGCCCGATACTTAGCATCTACATTATGTGTCACAGGCAGCCGGAAAAGTGTTCTAGACGCCCCTAAACGATACCAAAGAAATGCCACTTGACCACCACCCTTGCACATGACCTAAAAGGCCACAACCAAGTGATTCATGTAGATATGCAGACCATCGATGATTATCTATCTAACACTACTGGTCCCTCTGGGCTTAAACGCCGAGATGGTAGAGAATGCACCCCGTGGAGATAGGTCGAGTATGTGGTAGGTAAAAACATTTTTCGGACTCTTGCGCGCTGATGTGTTTTGAATGCTGCCCCCACCCCCTTCTTTCTCCTCCCTTCTGCAGGTCACGTCGGAACATCGGTTGAAGTATGGAAGAGCGATGGTCGAACGACCGACAGCAGGAGAAAAAGGGGATCTGAGCATAATACTTATGCTAACGAAGCCTTGAAAGGCGTAGACTTAGGTATGACTGTGCCTCCTTAGAAAGTAGCAACTGAGAGGATGGACTGACATAGAAACTTGACGGGTTAGTACTGTATGACAGAATTTGACTCGAACCAGCACGCCAGATAGTGCAACTATGACGTTTTACTAGATAGGGAAAGGACAAGGAAAAGTTCCGGGGTAAGGTTTTCCTAGGCACCACCCGTCTGGAAAAGTAGGAATGATGTTGATGTTCAAAAATGTACCACCACCTTCTCGCACTTTTATAGATATAGCTAAGCTGTCCGACTGTTCTCCCAATTAATGCCCTCCGTCGCCTCAGCCTGGAGAACCTTTCCGCCAAGGGGAGAAAAGGAAAAATGACTCAAAGATCCCACCGTGAGTAGTAGCCCAACCAGGTTAATTCCTGACCAACTGACCGAGGTGTAAGTATTGGCAACCGAGAACATTCGCAGAGATAGCAAACGAGAGGAAAAGGAGGAAAGGTAAAAAGAGCTCAGCACGTGGATAAATAGGATACTAAAGATGCGCAGCATGCAGAAAGATCTTTTTGGCCAATAACTGATTTATGTTTTGTCATGAACCTTTTTTGTATGAGATACATGTACTGTCTTTCTTTGAATGAGTTTGTGTGTATGTAATGTATGGGTTTATGTCTCCCCTCTGTTCGCGTCTCTGTGTTACCTGACCCCTGCTGTTCTGTGTTGTGAGTGCACTAAAAGACCCATTAGTGTACACGTCTCTCTCTCTCTCTCTCTCCCTCTCTATCTCCCTATCTCTCTCTCTCTCTCTCTCTACATGTCATACGTGTACCGAATGGCTCGTTTAGGTTGCGGACGACTCTCACTCTCTATGGGAGTCCCCCTGTTCCATCTTCCTTTTGGTGGTAAAATTGTGCCCCGCTGGCACCAGTCTGATTGGATACTTTTTGAACGCAAAGGTGTTCAGCAAAATTGACAGAAACTAAAACGATTGTAACTTGCCATATTACTACCTCTCCTTTCCGCAAAATGAATGAACTCGAATTGGCTAAGAAAGAAAGGACAGGTGAGACGACTAAGGTTCCCTAATCTGGCCTTTTATAGGGGAACTATATGTCAATGGCACCCTATTTTTCAGTTCGTTAGAGACAAGCGCCAATGTCCAGATTGACCCCCAATGCCCAGATTGCCCCACCCCTTTTTCACTCAAGCGCGAATGCCCGAAGCGTCCCCGCCCCACCTGATTGACCCCAGCTGCTATCCCCGATGCATAACTAATGACCATGACCAACTGTCGCCCCTCGAGAAAAATGCGTTAACACTGTCCTTCGATGATTGCACCCCCGCTCTGCTTGAAAGAGTTAGCCAGCTCTAAAAGGGAAATGTAAGACTATTAAGGCTCGGGTCGGAAGGACGAGTCTCCCCTGAATGTTTATTTTTGAGTTTTTGATGAAATACGCAAGTGCTGACCTCTGTCCATATGTGTCATGAATGAACGCCGATTAGACTTGGTGTGAACACAGTAGAAATACCCATATACTTACTTCATGGTAATAGACTTCTGACTATGACCAATGAGCATGACCCCCAGGTGCTAGGATTGCGAGTGGAATTCAAATGTAAAAATCTCTTCTCCTGCCAGTTCTCTAAAACTTGTTTTTACCCATTCCAAGATATACGATCATCGGAGGAGAAGGGTCGGACGTGGCGCACAGCCTGGCTGCAGATCATGAGACACATGCGACCTCGACCAAAGGTGGAGCCGCAGCGCAACAAGATGCGGGACGAGGCAGCACTCTCAAACGCGGTAAACGAAAGGATGAAGGGCTGTCCTGAAGCTCTCTGTCCACTACCCCACGTGTGCCTGAAGCCTCCGTCCCCCTTTTCAGGCCCGATTGATGGGCCTGCTTGCTTGTTATCTTTTGCTCCCTTGGTCCCTTTGGTGTGTCCCAAGAAATCTGACCCCCACTCCGCCCTCACTCCCATCGACTATTGAACAACATACCCTCTTTTCCACGTGACTTTTTGCCGAAAGGAAGAACAGCATTTAGGTGGAAATGGGGGTTATGCCACGGAAATGTAGGTGCCAAGCATAAGGCGCCACTAAAAGGATTGGTTAGGGAACAGGACTGTGGTCTAACAGCAGAGGACTGACCACACCCTGCAACGCGTAAGGATAGATCCGAGCTGGACCTATAGCTCCACCGCCGGTGCTCAACAGCGCCAACGAAAGGATACGGACTAGAGCCTACCAGTGATGGCTCACTGCTAAAAAGACACTGTGACGAAGATATCATGTATTGGACTGAATTCCTCCCTCAACCACTTGGTATTGTTTTCAAAATGTTTGTCGGTCACCTTTAGAGCTGTACATTGATGAGAAAGTCAGAACCATTTATACTGTGTAGTACGCTGCACCCTAGGCTCATAGTAACCCAACAAATGTAAATTTCTATATATTGCATTCTGCCAATCACATCGACTGCTCATGGTAATATGCAATCTGCTAGTATTGATAAGTTTTCATCAACCACATGTTTATATGTACACCCATCGATTAGGAAATGAACTTTCTTATGTAAAAAGTGGCGACTGTGGAAATTAGAAAAATTAATGTACATAAGCGGCGTTCATTTGCCTTTTTCCATTCCCCTCCCTGTAGGCACCATGAATACCGTGAAACATTGACCGCATCATTCCGCCAGTAAAAGCCCGTGCCCATATGTACATGACAGCCATTTTTAGGCACCATGGCCTTTTGCCCGCTCGTTGGAATCCCCGGCTTCCCTCCTGCGCGACCCTGCTCTGAAAAGTAACCCTCCTGCTTGACCCATGCACCCCCCCATTTTTCCTCTCGAAGAAGCATCCTTCGCCTCAGCTGACATAACCCCCCCAGCTGTATCTGACTGCCCCCGTTCTCTCATGTACGGGTCATAAGACCTCTCTCTCTGTGCGACTCTGTCCCTGTGCGCACCCTGGCTCCCCCCTCCTCCCTCACATGGGCAAGTCATAAACCTTCTTCTTCTGCAAGACTCTGTCCTTGGGAGTCACGCTCGCGCCTGACCAAACACCTCCTTTCCTTTTATGAATACCCCTCTGTTGGTAAACTCTCCCTCTGCGCCTGATTGTCCACGCGGCATGAATACCTCTCCTTTGATGACCCCTTCCACCGAGTCCGACTGTCCACACAGGTCCGAGGTCATCGCCTAAGCCGGGAGATACCGTTTACTGCCCCTTATTGTATGGAGTCGCTCCTCTTCAAAGGATCCACTATTGATCATGGCCTCCCCACCCCATGGGATACGATCAGGCGCACACATCCTAAAGAATCGGCGGAACACTCAGCTGCGTGATAGCCCCCTCCTCTTATCAGCAGGTTGAGGACCTCTATTGTGGACGTATGTGGGGGTGGGATTGACACGAGGATTACGGGGATGTCTGTTCCTTGTTTCACAATGTCGTTATTGTAATAAGGACTGTTCGTAATGTATAAAAGGCGATGTCTCAGAGAACTTGTTAGAGCACCTCCCGATGACACCTTGTTTCGTATCTGAAATGACAGGCTCTCCTCATGAGTAATAAACTCTGTTCTTGTGATTCTTGCTTCCAGCGCCCGTCTCTTTATTTGGTAACTACTCAGAATGGGAACTAAGAGGCGTCTTGCGCTAGCAGCCTGGGCATCGGTTGTAAATTGGGCTGACTTTTCCACAGTGGCTCTCTTTTTAAAAAAAGTACATCTGATGAAGAAATCGCCAAGATTCCGTACTCCATGGTGATTTTTTGCTTTTTTTTTAATATGTAGTGGATCAACTTGCCTACAGGTTTCCTGCACTTCCTTGGAAAGGGGCGGCAATCAAGACATTGAGTCAAACACAAGAGTAAAACACATTAATAGAGATTCGCCGGCCAACAATATGGAAGCCTCAACTCAGATGCTGAAGATATTGGTGAAATATGCAGAATTAGATTGTAAGAACATCCAAGAAAAAGATCTTGGGGATCTGAAGAATAATGCAGATTGTAATTAGGTGGAAAATGTTCTAAATAGCTTGAAAATTAAAGGTGCAAAACAGGAAGACATAATAAAAGAAAGGAAAGCTGCAAAATTCAGGAGAGACAAGTTGAATTAAGAAAGAGGTCAAATATTTATCTTTGTCAGAAGGTCTGACAATTTAAGGAGGTAAGGAATGACAGACAGTAACATGAAGCAAGAAGAATATCAATACTTGGAAACTGATTCTGAGTTAAGCTCAGAAGTGGAAACATTGCCATAGGAAGGGTCCTCCTCACGACCTAAAATGGATAATAAAGTGGTGGATGAGTTGTGTTTTCTAAGGTCTGACAGAAGAACAAATCTAAGATCCAAGGAAAACCCAAAATGATCCAAAAGGAGGAGGAACAGATGCAACAAGAAAGAGTCTTCTTCTGTCAAGCAATCAAGGAGAACAAGGAAATAGGGACCCATGATCCCAAAACCATAGCGAATTTATCTGACATTAAAATATTACAGGAAAAGAAAAAAATATTATCATTGGTACTCTCTTACTGCTCTGAAACAGCAGTTGATTACAGTCAGGCTCAGAGTGACATTTTTTGATTTGTAAGAAAAAACTCAAAATAAATTCTTCTCTAAGCAACATGATGGAGATATGCCTAAAATGAGACTAACACAAAGCAAACAAGGGTCACTACACTTTTCTGGTTTAAAAATTAAGATGGAACTTCATCAACTGAAATTAGAGACAATGGGAATTTCTCATTGAACCAATAAGATTGAGTTTATATGGAGTGGTGGAAACAAAATTCAGACCACCCTCCACTTTCTTGCAAATGATGAAAAGAAAGATGCATTAGACACATTTTCTGAATTAGTTACACTAGATCTGAAGTCACTCTGTTCTAAGGTTACACAAATGACATAAAAATTGACTCCATATCAGAAAAAATACAATGATCTCATGATGATCTTGAGACAAAGAATGGACGTGATTATAAGAGAATTTGACCAATGGGGCAACATAGTCCTAAGGCCAGTGGACAAGTATAAACAAGAGTCATAAAACCAACTTATCAATGGGGCTTCTTATGTCAAAGAATGAGCCAAAGAAGTCAACCAAGTGGAAATCAAGTATCAATCTGAGTTATTTGAATGGCACAAGTATGGACTACTACATCATGATGAGTATTTGTTTTAAATAAATAACCACCCTAGAATTCAGATCATCTATCTGATTCCTAAAGTATACAAAAATTAAATCACTTCGCTAGGAAGGCACACACATTTTTCCATTGATAGTACTTTTGAAAATATGTCAAAATATGTACACTACTGAAGTAACTACTCAGAAAACGGTAAGTGGTTTCTTTCTTGTAGTTTATCTCCAGTGGCTGCACCGTTCAGTAGCAAGGCTGCTCCAACAACAAAGCTTCAACCCTCTTTTCCAATTCAAAACATCACATTCCAACATCCCACATCACACGTATAATTAAACATTCTAATGCAGATTAAAACTACCTAATGTAGTCATCACACAACATAAGTAGTCAATACCACAACTACATTCTGAAGCACTTTGCAATAAATTTGTCTTCTTATGTGAAAGACACTGGTGATTTTTAAAAATGCATATTTGACGTCTCTTGGGAAGAATAATATGTTATTAAATCTCTTGATGTGTTCTCACTATGTACCAGCATTAAACCTTTGGATGGTCTGAAGGCCGCAGAAAATTTCTTAAATGCAAGACCCTGAAGTTTGTTAAAACATACCCAGAGGTTGCTTAACATAATTAAGTGGTGTTTGACTAAGAGTTTTTTCATGTTTGACAAACATATGTATAAACAGGTAAGAGTTACTGTGATGGGAAACTGCTTCGCCCCCCAGCCATGCTAATTTACATATGGGTTGGTGTAGGTAGCAGGTGGCCCAAAGCTAGTTTGCTAGAGAATGGTTGGAAAATGTGATCCTATGAATACGGTTTATAGATCAACTTTTTATGATATCAAGTGTGTTGAAGTCTAATGCCAATACATTTGCCAGTAAATTATACAACAATGATCTCAACCTACATTTTGCCTGCAGTATAAGCTAGAAGGAGAGACATTTTCTAAATCTGGCTGTATACGTCAACCTAGATATAATGCTCACAAAATTGTACATTAAACTCAAAGCAGGTAACACAATTGTGCATGCCACAAGCATCCATCAGAAACCCTTAAAATAAGTGTGCTGTAAGCAGAAACCCTAAGGGCCAAGAGAAATTGTAGTGAGGCACCGAAAATGAGCAAAGCCCAGAGAGAATTAGAGCAGAGATTCAGAGACAGAAGATACTGCAAGGAAATCATCTATGATCTGATATCTAGAGTGAAAGAATAGAGAAATATTTAGTAGAAAAAATAAAACCAGGGGTGTACCACAATGTACCAGAGTGATTACTGGCTATAACCAGAAACATGGGGTTATACGAAGAAGCCTGTCAAAACATTGGCATTTAGTTAAAAATGACTCAATCATTGGAAAATTGTTCACAACACGCCACTGATCACCTTTAGAAGTACTAAAGCAATGTGAGAAAGTGTATTCAAGAGTAGCCCAGAAGTGAACAAACTAGGAACTTGGGGTCATATTTACAAAGGGATTGCGCCACCAGAACATCACTTTTTCGATGTAACGGTGGCGCAATGGCCTGCACCATATTTACAAGTGGTGTTAAGTCACTTTGCATGGATTCACACCGCTTTGTAAATGTGGTCTCTTTCAAGCAGTTTTCTGCATGAAAGGGGCATGCAATGGATGTTGCAGTGGGTGTTCCACTGCAACACTATTGCTTTTTGATGCTGCCACAGATTTACAAGAATCTGTAAATCTGAGACAGCAACAAAAACTAATGCCATGCAAAATCAGGTGTTAGATTGGTGCAATAAAGAGAAATACTTTCATTTCTTCTTGCTTTTTCATCCTACAGTGCACATAGGTACAGCGAATTGCCTTTAAAGATTGTTTACGTGCAGGAAGGTGTCCCTTCCTGCACATAAACAATCATTCCCTGCAACACAGACACTTTTGCCCCATAGTGAAAGGGTGCCTGTTTTGCAGAAATCATCCCTGCAATGAAGGGGTGTCTGTGTTGGCACTAGGCTGCTATTTTTAGTGGCAGCTCAAGGGAATAAAAAGAAAACATCCGGAGAGGGAGGTAGAGTATAGAAGTAGGATTCTTACTCCACAGGCACAGTTTCATAAACAAAGGGAATCCTACTCGCAGTGAATGGGGAAAGTGTCATCCACAGGGGTGTGGGGGCATTCAGTGTTTTGTAAAATACCCCTCACACACCAAAAGGCCCCTTGGTGTCATGCTTCATTATAGGGGTCTTCGCACCCCTCTAACGGGATGCGGCGTGCTACGACCTAACACTACGCTGGAGCACTGATAGTATGGACTATGTGTGGTGCATGTGGTGTACGTGGTAGGGGTATTAATGTGAGTGGTGAGATATAGTGAAGGTTTAAAAAGTACCTGGCTCGTGGGTGTATAGGAAAAAACTTTATTCACAACCCGGGCTGGTACTGTTAAAAGAAGTGCAGTGTGAGGTAGTACTCTGTCGTGACTATGGACAGTACCTCAGGTGTGCGTTGACATGTTTCGGAGCATATGCTCCTTCTTCAGGACGGGGGCACAACTTCCCCACCTTACTCACGTATCTCTATTACTTTAGTGTAAATAACAAAAAAGTGAAGGACTATTTATAGTGTTTTAATAAAAAATTATAGGCTATAATGTGCCTACAGCGGTTTTTGGCTCAGGACACATGCATTTGCATGACTCATTGTTAAAAGCTGACTTGCTTCATGAGCATTCAAGAACGTCTGGGGTTGATTTCTATTTTTGCAATAGACTCGGGACGAGTTTTCCTCCGTGCTACCCCACACGCTGCTCCGCTGGTAGTCTAAGTAATAGAGATACGTGAGTAAGGTTGGAAGTTGTGCCCTCGTCCTGAAGAAGGAGCATATGCTCCGAAACATGTAGACGCACACCTGAGGTACTGTCCATAGTCACAACAGAGTCCTACCTCGCACTGCACTTCTTTTAACAGTACCAGCCCGGGGTTGTGAATAAATTTTTTTCCTATACACCCACGAGCCAGGTACTTTTTAAACCTTCACTATATCCCACCACTCACATTAATACCCCTACCACGTACACCACATGCACCACACATAGTCCATACTATCAGTGCTCCCGCGTAGTCGTAGGTCGTAGCATGCCGCATCCCGTTAGAGGGGTGCGAAGACCCCTATGACGAAGCATGACACCAAGGGGCCTTTTGGTGTGTGAGGGGTATTTTACAAAACACTGAGTGCCCCCACACCCCTGTGGTTGACACTTTCCCCATTCACTGCGAGTAGGATTCCCTTTGTTTATGAAGCTCAAGGAAATACACAGGGGTGCACCGTATATTGTAAATACAGCCCATCCCTATGTTTTTAAATGACGCGGTACTGTAAAATTTGCTGCATTTCCTTAGAAATATACCCCTTGGTTGGCAAAGAGCTGTGACTTCAGAATGTGTAACAGATTCAAAGCTTTTAGGTATGGGCAAGACAAAACTGAAGTCAAGTCACATTTCAGCAAAAAACATTGCAAATTTCGAAGGGCATACACTTGTGCTCACATTCATGTGTCTTTGCCCTTAGTTATACATAGGAAGCTCTAATTTACAGGAACATAAAAATATCTTGCAGCATTTTAGGGCTATCAAACACAAGGTTAAAATTACCCTGTAGAATGCCATTTTTATGAGGTTCATGTCAAATGTCAATTATGAGAAGGAGCTGAAATATTTAATTTGTGATGAAATACCAAGAAGTCCCAGGGAGGGAATGGGGAAAAACAGTTGCTTAGATTAGAATCTAAATCCATAATCAATCTTAATACTAAGATCCCAGATGGTTTAAATGTGAAAGATTTGTACACACATCTTCAATTCCTGCCTCTTTTCTTTTAAAATAGGGAGAGAAAAGCTAACCAGTGTTAAAGTGCTTGTGCTCTCCCTTTAAAACATGGTTGAATTTGCTTATACCTAATTGGCCCAATTAATTTAGGTCTAAGTCCATAGTAGATTGGCACTGCCCCTACCCAGGGCCTAGAAATTAAATGCTGCTATTGGGCCTGCAGCACTGATTGTACCACTCACTTGTGTGGCACATTAAACATGTCTCAGGCCTGCCAATGCAGCCTGTGTGAACAGTTTTGAACCACCATTTTGACCTAGCAAGATTTAACCTTTTGCAAGACCTTCCATTTTAATACATGCAAGTCACCCCTAAGGTAGGCCGTTCACAGCTTAGGGGGCAGGGTGCTGTGTATTTCAAAAGTTGGACATGCACTTTTTAGTTTTACATGTCCTGATAGTGAAAATCTCTAAAATTCATCTTTCATTATTGTAACTCTTCCATAAGATAACATCATAGTTCCCTTATTACTTTTAATAAACTGTAACTTGCAATTGTGAACATTCAAATTCTGCTTTCAGAAGTTGGCAATTTTCATGCCTTTGCCTTTTGGTGCCTGCAGCCTGCCCCTGGGTCAAATGCCTGGGTGTAGTTGACAGTTTGGCTTTGTGTCCTCCTAGACAGGCACACACAATAGTAGGATTCGGTATGCCTGGATGGGGCATCAGTGGCAGGATGGAGGGAAGAGCCAGGGCCAGGCCCACTTACACTAGAATAGGCTGTGTTCTGCCTCCTCACAGGGCTCAATACCCACAATAGTTAGTCTGGAGCCAGGGCAGGGAAGGCAAGGCACCAGTGCACTTCAAAGGCAGGCCTCTAGAAGCTTCTGCCTACTTCAAGGGCACACTGGGTATACATACTGGACTTCAAACACCAACTTTGTTGTACACTTCTGGCACTGTGGATACTCTGTCAGGAAGAAGGACTACTGTGCTGCTGGAAGGACTGATACTCTGCTAGACTGCTAGCCTGAAGGACAGTTGCTCTGCTGTGCTGACCTGCTGCCTTCTTTCCTGGGTGAGAAGGACGTGGCCTGCATTTAATGAACACAAGACTACCAGAGTGACTCTAAGAGCTATTTGGCTGACCTCCTGACTTGAGCTTAAGGGATGTAAGGCTCCTACAAACTTGATCCCAGCACCTGCCCATCCATGAGTGTACTCTGCCAACTGGTGGCACCGCAGTCCTGGACCTTTAGAAGTGGTCGTAATGTGCTCTGCCAGCATCTGTGGATCCAACAAAAACAACACATCTCCTCTGGTACAGAGTGCAGGACCTCACATCACAGTCTCTCCACACCTCAGAAGTGATGCATCCCTTCAGCTGCACAGCGCAACTTCAACGTGGATCCTTGCAACGCTCTGCAAGCCAGGATGTAAGGTACTTTGTTTAGAGGGCCTCCTTGGGTCTTTATAGCTGGTCCACACTCCATTGTGGTCAGCCTGAACTTGTGACTTTGTCCCAGTTCAACGAGATTACCACAGTTGGTGCTTTGTGCTTTTTGCGACTATTTCCATAAAATCTCCAAGATTGAATATCTCTGGTTCTACTGATTTGTCATTTTGGTCTAGTTCTATGTATTAAATAAACCTCTATTTTTGTAACTTGGTGTGGGATCGTTTTTATGTGGTGTTTTTCATTTCATTATTGTTTAAGTGTTGCACAAATACTTTACACATTGACTATAACCTAGGCCTGACTGCTCTGTGCCAATTTACCAGATGGATGAGCAATTTAGTGTTCGCTTGTGCGTCACCCTGAGAAGGATTGTGGTTGCAGCTTGACCAGAGCTCACACCCTTGTCAATCAACACCCCAGTTTCTTACATTGATGATCAGCTGGGCCCAATAGGATTAGGACTGGTGTTTGTGCAGTGCCATACAGTGATTTTGTGTACACTACCATCCCATATGTGAGATCAATTTGAATGTTCAGTCCCCTTGATTGGCCTTTTTGCTTTTTCCTGACTGTTTTACCTGAACCCATACCTGCAAGAATGGAGTTTGAGTTGGCCAACATGAATACCTACACTTTGGCCAAGTTAAAGGAGTTCTGCAAGGTGAGGGACTTCCAGCAAAGATCACCATCAGGAAGGTGGAGCTCCAAAAGGCACTCAGGTCCTGGATGGAATCCCATCAGTCATTGGTTAGAGCTACAGAAGGAAATGATGATGAGTTAGAAGGGCCTGGAGATGACCTTCCTATGGTGTTACCTGCAGTTGAGGGGGAGGAGTTGACCCGTGATGTGGAGCTCCCAGTCAGGGCAGAAAGCAGTGTGTCTTCCTCTAGCCTATGGCCGGAGGAGATGGCAGGAAGCAAGGTAGGGAAGGAGTTCAGGCTGCTGATGACCCATTTCAGAATGGAGGAAAATAAACTGGCAAAGGAGGCAGAGGAAAAGAAGCTGGCCTTAGAGTTAAAGGCGATACAAAAGGGGATGATGGACGGAGCGTTTTGTATCGCTTTGTTCGCCCTAAGTTGGCAGGGTATGCCCCGACGTGAGTCCCTTGCTCACTTGGCCACTGGATTCAAGATAGCCTGGCTGATGAGGATTATGAATCCGAAACCGGTCCCAGGATGCTTGTTTCCGGTCCAGGGAAGACATGGCTTGGCAGTTCGGGCTGGACTGTTCCCATGAGGCACAGGGTCAGACTGATTTGCATATGGCCATGTCTGAACTGGGGTGGGTTAGTGAGCTAAAGAATGGTGATGGATTAAAACCCAGATCAGTTGACTGGGGGTGAGTGTTTGATTTGCTCAAATGCTCCGTCCATCATCCCCTTTTGTATCGCTTGGAGGTAAAGGCTGCTGGGCATAAGAGAGCATCAGAGGAGAAGACAATATTGTTTTTTTTTGTTTGAATATCTTTTATTGGTTTTCACTGTACATGTACAATACATATCATAATGTTAAACAGGGGAATTAAACTTGACATCCTGTACTCGTATCAATTTGCATAGGTGAAAGCAGTAAGTCATCACAGGACATTAGTCATGTATCACATTACATCAAGCTAGAACATTCTCAAGGCGCTGCCTGTGTTAAAAGAAATCACATACCCCAAAAGCAATGATTATAATTTATCTAAGGAAGGCGTTATGAGGGCTGGGGAAATACAATAAGGCCAGAGTCATAATTTGACCGGTTAAAGAGGGTTTGTGTGGTAAAAGTGACTTTAGAGAGGGCACAGCCGTATGGTCTTAAGAGCAGTACTTCTCGGGTGTCGTGAGTGTCGGACAAAAGGGCCTGTTGCTCATAATGGAAAAACAGATACAGGGCTTGTCATCCCAGACAGTGTCATTGAGGGATGCTGATATGTGTCAAGCAAGGTTCGGACAATATGATATTCAAAGCATCATATCAACTAGAACCATTGTAAAAGAAACACAAATATGCTAAGATATAACATCAAAAGAAGAGAAAAAGAAAAACCAAATAGGTGTGCGGGTAGTCTGTCGATTTGATGCCATGATTGTGTGTCTTTGGTCCCGGGGAAGGTCAGTGCGGGAGCCGGTGGTCTAGGAAGCCCACCGTAGGTGGAATCTCCCGGGAAGGCGAAAGGTAAGGTTCTATGTTTTAATCACGCCAGGGTCGTGGTCTCGTGGGAGTAGGGTTCTCAATGAGTGGGTAGCAGTACTGTCACCTAGTGTAGCTGAGTTATGCCATATATATATATGTGTCAGGTGCCAAGCATTCATGCAGATGCATAGCCCCGCCGTCCCACCTGCCGTCCTGGTGGGGCCTGAGGAGGACCTTCCTAATCGATTCCTCTATTGTGACATGCTCGGTGGAAAGACTTCAGGGTATCATCCCAGCTTTGTGCAATGGGGTATTTACGCAGCCCCGCAGTTTCCTCTCTATGAAGAGTTACGCTCTCTGCCCTCGCCCAATTATGGAAAGAACTACACCAGTGTGTTGCCTGTGGGGGTTCGCTGTGTTTCCAATGTTTGGTGATGAGCCTCTTCGCTGTGATAAGCCCAAGGTCCCAGAATCTGGAAGGGACTCTATTAAGTTTTGTTCTCTTGTATAGGCCTAGTATGCATATCTCCCATGTGTGTCGCAGTTCCTCGCCCACACCCTCTGTCAGTGTGTCCGTCACGGTGTGCCAGTATATCTGTAGTGTGGGGCATAACCACAACATATGAAGTAGATCTGCACCCACAAGGGAGCACCACGGGCACGCCGACGTTGTGACCTCGAAATACCTATTGACCTTATCAGGTGACAGGTATGTGCAATGTATTATGTAGAGTTGGATAAGCTTGAAGCGGGAGTTGCGTGGTATGTTGGTGGCACCGGCCAGCACTGCCGCCCATTTCTTGTCCATCCATGCCTTTCCCCTATCTTCTGTCCATCCATCTCGCAGGGCTTGGGAGGAGCATTGCGTGTGAGTCAGGAGAGCTTGTACCAGCCAATGAACCATGTGGGAGCCATGTCCCATGACGTGCAAGTATTGTACTAATAGGTGTGTTGGTAGTTCTTCCGAGAGGTCTCCCCACCGCCGCGAAAATATATGTAAAAGTGTTGCATGCAGGAGAAACTGCCCGGCTGGAAGGCCTGTGTCTGCTGCTAGTGTCTCGAATGGAACCAAAATGCCTTCAGTATATAGGTCTCCCACTGTGTCTACACCAGCCTGCGTCCATCGTGCTAGTGCTGCTTCCGTTACCACTCCTCCATCCCTGGGTGTGCCTAACAGTGGAAACACTGGGGCATACGGTGTGACAGCACAGGTGAGTTTCAGACTTCTGATATAGCACTTGAGAGCCACTTCCAGATGCAATTCTGTTGGGCAAGGAACTTTAGTCAGGGGATGAAACAGGGTGTTAGTTTGCGTTTGGGTCCAGGACGTGGCGTCCGTGGCGGTATCACACAAATTTTTCCCGCTTAGCCATCCGGCTACCCATTGCAGCTGTTCTGCCAGGTAGTACAGCTACTGATTGGGGACTGCTAGGCCTCCAGCATCAGGGGGCGCATAGAGCTTCTTCAGCACTACGGGCGGTCTCCCTATGTTCCATATTAGGCCTCTGATTGAGGTTTCTAGCTCTCAGAATATGCGAGTCGGGACATACACCGGGATGTTAGCATAATAGTATAACAGTCTGGGTACAACGATCACTTTTGTTAGAGTGACTCGAGCAGGCACATTTAAAGGGGGGGGTTCCAGAAGGCCATCTGCGCTTGCAGGGAGGATATAGCACATACTAGGTTGCCCTCTAACACATCAGGTAGAGTTCTGTAAATATAGATGCCAAGATAGCGAAACGAGGTGGGGTACCAAGTGAGTCTCTCGTTATTAATGCGGATCTCACTGTCCACACAGAAGGAGTACACTCCATACTTGGCCCAATTGACCTTCAGTCCCGACATAGTTTCAAAGGTGCAAAAGGTATCAGACAGGGCCAACGGGAAGCGGGTCAGGTCGCTGATATATAAAAGTAAGTCGTTGGCATACAACAATACCGTGTGTAGCCCATCCACTAGGGGGATCCCCCACTCCGTGCCTTGGTCTCTCAGGAGTGCCGCCAGGGGTTCCATCACCAAAGAAAAAAGTCGTGGGGACAGAGGACATCCCTGTCTGGTGCCCCTCTTAAAACGAACGGTATCTGACAACAATGTGCCGGAGCGTACTCGTACTGCGGGTTTCTGATATAGCAATCCCACCATCTGAATGTAATCGTCTCTGAGGTCATATTTCCTCAACACTGCCACCAGGTAGGGCCACTCCACAGAGTCGAAAGCCTTTTCGAGATCAAGTACTAAGCACCCGGATTGGGGCCATCGCTGTGTGGCGTATCTGTGCACTTTGAACAAGCGCCGTATATTGTGGGAGGTGCTTCGAGTCGGCACAAAACCATTTTGGTCGCTATGTACAAGGGCGGGAACCAAGGGAGCCAGTCTCTGAGCTAGTGCAGAAGCTAGTATCTTGTAATCAGTATTGAGAAGGGCTAGCGGGCGATATGAGCCTAAATGTGTGCTGTCGCTGCCGGGCTTAGGGAGGGAAATGAGGTTAGCTTCGTTCAACGTGGGGGTGAGGGAGGAGTCCGAGATGGCTGCCGCATATACTCGCAATAGCTCTGGGATCAGTGGGTCTGAATAGGCTTTAAAAAATTCAGCTGGCAGCCCGTCCAGGCCTGGGTACTTGCCATTAGTAAGGGAGAAAATGACAGTGCGTAGTTCGTCAGGTGTGAGCGGGGCTTCCAAGTCGTCCCGTTGCGTATCGTGTATCCTTGGCAGGACTATGTCGGAAAGGTATGCAGTTATATGTCAGCAAGAGAGACTCGTAGCCTGCCTAGATTGATATAATAACGTGTAATGTTGTACAAAAGCTTCATGTATGCTATGTTGTGTATATACGACAACTCCCCTGCTAGTGCCTATTGCCGCCACCGATACCGTCCGAGTATCTTGTTGGATCAGCCATGCTAGCAACTTTCCTGGAGGCGTCGAGTAGGAGATCAGGTTGAAGCCTCCAAGTGGGTAGAGGTGCATGCGGGTGTGCCCACGCCCACTCTAGGATATGTGGGTTATGATCAGAGTGGGTACGCCCATATAGTAGGTATCAGTGACATTTGGGAGCAGCTCGCCCGACAGCATGTATCTATCCAATCTGACATGTAGTGTATGTGCGCCCGAGTAATAAGAGTATATCCTTGTGGTTGGGTTGCGACTTCACCAGGCATCATGTAGATCCCACTGCAAGGTGCAGCTAGTCATCGCTTTCATAGCCCTGTGTACAGGAGCAGCAGACAGGGGCAGGACGGAGCGGTCCAGAGAGATGTCGAGTACACAGTTATAGACTCCTCCCAGAACCCAGGGGACCCCATGCCAAGGTGCCAGTGTCATAGATAATTGCGTAAGGAAGCCAGGACCACTGGTTGACCATCTAGTTTACCCTGAGCAAGTACAAATCTGCCCTCCTTGTCTATGTGGGAGTGTGAGACCACAAAAGGTGTCCCTGGTCTCACCCATAACAGCGCCCCACGAGCATAGGACGAATATGTGGTGGCATAAAGCTGCCAGCTCCACCTGCAATGCAACTTCTGTACTTCTGCGCCATTCAAGTGTGTTTCCTGCACGAGGGCTATATGAATTTATTTATTTATTTATTTATTTGCATACTTATAACGCGCTGGGAATCGACTCCCTGAGGAGTATCTCCGCGCCTTTGGCAGCATCTGAGACCAAGCAGGCTCTATCTTAAGTTAAGTAAATGCCTAAACGGAACTAGTAGTTAAACAGAAAAGTTTTTAATTTTTTCCTAAAAGGAAAATGTTCCTTACAGACTCTGATGTCATAAGGAAGATCGTTCCAGAGCTTTGGTCCTGCTACAGACAGAGCCCTTCCTCCTTGTCTGGTCTTCCAGAACCTGGGGACACATAACAACTCTTGATCACCAGATCTCAGAGCTCTCGAGGGGATGTAGAGAACACATTTTTTAGTTAGATAATCAGGGCCTTTACCGGTGAGGCATTTATGGATGATGCAGCACGTTTTAAACAACACCCTCTGTTTCACTGTGAGCCAGTGCAGTTGATTTAATAACGGTTTTGAGGGTGTGCGTGCTGGGGCATTCAGAACTAAACGTGCCGCCGTGTTCTGCACGACTTGGAGTCTGGTAATGATGCCCTCATTGGCGGCTAACAGCAAACCATTACAATAATCCAGTCTGCTCAACACAAGCGACTGAACTAGAGTTTTCCTGGTGGTATCAGGTAACAGGGGGAATACCCTTCGGAGAAGACCAATAACATGGAAACAGGAGCCTACCACTTGATTAGTGTGATGTTTAAGGGCGAGCTCCTGATCCAGTTTGACTCCTAGGTCTTTCACTACCCCTTTGGGCACAGGGACTGGGCCTAGGTCTTGAGGCCACCAGTCAGGAGTCCACAGTCGTTTGGCTTCTCCAAAGAGCATCACCTCAGTCTTTGAGACGTTACACTGAAGGAAGTTTGCTGCCATCCAGTAAGCCACCTCTTTCACCCCCCGGGCAAAGGAGTTACGCACTTCGGGAGTCATGATTTTGAAGGGGAAGAGGAGTTGAGTATCGTCTGCATACGATACAGGGATGAATCCGTGGGATCTCATGATGTTAGCTAGGGGTGCCACATAGATGTTAAAAAGCGTTGGGCTCAAGCAGGAGCCCTGCGGCACCCCCTTTGAGATCTCCGCCTCCCCTGTCCTGAATCCAATGTCGTTTGAGATATGAAAAGATTTGGTACCTGCGTGAGGGTGTGCGCATTCCACGTACATTCCACGTGCATATCTTTATCGTTGACATTGAAATTTTAGGTGATCACCCCACTCCCACTCCTCCACACCTCCACAGCGAGCCCCCACCCTGGCCCCCGCCACCCCCCCACACACAACCGTCAAAGACTTTTTAGTGAATGCCTGTAAAGACTGCAGAAAGTAAAAATAAAGATGCAATCCAAGTGGTGCATTGAACCAAACAGAACACAACAATTGGAAAATACCAAAAGGTCGACTGATAAACATGCCGCCGTCCAAACTCTCCAATGAGGTAACAAACATTTAAGTCCAGGGGGTTCGCTGCGCACATGGCACAGCGGTGATATTACAACTGTTGGGCAAGTAGATTGAACGCTTCCCTCCCCAGGCAGTCTGTTTCGGCCTTGACTGGCACAAAGTGTTCCAGCTAGAAATGGCACAGCTCGTCACGCCGGAGCTACAGAGTCAGTGAGTACATCAGAAGGCCCAGTAATTTCCACCCAGGCAGCGAGGCGCCAGTTTAGTGACACCCAGGCAGTCCACCGGGGAGCTCCCGCTAGGACACCCTCCCCCCAGAAAGCAATCACCACAGATTTCATACTCACTGCGCCTTGCACCGATGTCAAAGAGTGTGAAAGGCTTCCAGGCCTTGGTTGCTGGCAAGGCCGTGGGCAAGGCTGGCCCTCAATTGATTAGCGATACCTACGCACTGCAGAGCATAAAATCAGTTTCAAGTGATGTAGACGTCCTTTCAATGAATCAGATCTGCGGTCTGCGGAGTTACTTACGGCTGCTCCGTGGACATCTTGGAGTCGGGCAGCCTATAGATGTGTTCATCACCGCTGGGCAGTTCCCGTGGGCTGGCCTCCAAAGCGGCGTCTGTGCTCGGCGAGCCACTGAGTTCCGCTACCATTCAGAGAGCATCCCGCTGTTCACTGTGCACGAGTTCCGCAGGCGGGCCAATTTCTGTTATCGTCCGTGTCCTGCGGACTGGTGAAGATCTATTTCTGCGGCGTCATTGGGGCCCTCGGAAACGTTGCAAAGATGAAAGAACCAAAGCCGGTCTTGAGTCCGCAGCTACCCCACAGTCCAGCCAGGCTTCAACCTCCTCCCGGCTGGCAAAGAAGTGCATTTTGTCCTGAGCTATCACTCGCAATCTGGCGGGGAAAAGAAGGGAGTACTTGAGGTCCAGTTGGCATAGTCTTTGTTTAACTGCTAGGAAGGAGTGTCTTTGACGCTGAACTTAAATTGTATAATCGGGAAAGAACATGATTTTGGCATTGTCAATGCGACCATCTCGGAGCAGTCTGGTTTCTCGTAGTATAGAGTCTCGATCACAGTAGTTCAACATTCTGAGGAGCATGGGCCTCGGGTTAGACCCCGTAGGCAGTGGTCGTGTCGGAACTTGGTGTGCCCGCTTCACAACAAAGTGAGGTGACAGTGCGTCATCAGGTAACAGTGTTTTCAGCCAGTTCTCCATATGCGTCGCAGGCTCCTTCCCCTCCCATCGCTCCGGTATTCCTACAATTCTCACGTTGTTTCTCCGTGCTCGCCCTTCTGCATCCTCAGCACAGTCCTCTAAGAATTCAACTTTGTTTAGGAGATCTTGTATCTGCTTGTCAGACTGGGCGACTCGTGGTGTAAGATCCGCCACATTGCTCTCCAAGGTAGTGGTGCGCTCCGCTAATTTCTTGTGGTCGGCGCGCAGGTGTGTTAGATCGACAGCCACACCATCTATCTTGGCTTCTAGGGAGGTGCGGATGAGCTGCATTGATTTCTCCGAGCGCTCCATGGCTGCCAGCATTGTATCAAGTTTAGCCGCCGTTGGGTCAGAGTCTGTCATTTTTCGTGGACTTCTCCATTCTCCCCTTCGATTGCGCGCTCCTAGAGCCAGTCCTTGTCCTGGTGCCTCCAGACATGGGCAGCATGGTAAGTAGGGAGCCGGCGTCCAACGTGACAGTGTTCAATGAATTGTAGATCTCCAGCCTGTACCAGAGGAGGCGGGCAAGGGCAGGCGCTCAGGTACAACAGGTCATAAGAGGGATACCCCCACTGGGCGCTTCAAACAAGGGGCGCTTTGGTGATTCACTGCTGGTCAGCAGAGCATCAGAGGGGGGGAGCGTCCTCCTTCAATGCCGTCCAGTGCAGCGCGCTATGCTTGGCAATGAGCTGGATATGCGTCTCCACCAGCACCGTTCACAGGCCGGAATCAATTCCCAGGGAGTCTGTATTGTGTGCATGCAAGGGGGGCCGCCATGCCAGCACCACGTGGACAGTGTCCTCACCTCGACTCTCCTTTGGCAGCCCCAGCTCCACAGGGCACCCAGCGGCCGATGGCGAGTACAGCGCCCCCACGCGTCGCAATGCTGGCCTCGACACCGCGGTGCGGGCGGTGCCCTCCTGGGCCAGGCAATGGTTGGGTATGGGGTCTGACCTCGGTGCGCCTCTGGGTCGCTGTAGCAGTCCTCTTCACGGAGTGCAGCGCCTCCGAAAACCTGGAGGTTTCCTTTTTTCAAGGCCACAACCCGGGGCCCGACCGCCCACAGAGTCCCCGGCCTCTCGCTAGCAGGCCCGCCAGTCAGGACACGCCGCGCCCCCCAATCACCGGTGCAGCCGGGAGCATCCGCTGGGCCTCTAATTCTGCCAGTTGGTTTCTTTCTCGGGTCTGAACCCGGTCCCAGAGAGTCCGTTATGTATGCAAGTGGAGGGGAGCTCCCCCCTAGCTCCACGCAGACAGCACCTGCACCCCGCCGCACCCCGGGGAGTCCCAGCCCCACAGGGCACCCGGCAGCCGATGACTCACCCAGCGCCCTCCGTACGCCGCAATAGTGACCCTGGCGCAGTAGTGCAGGGGAGGCCTCCCCGGATCAGGCGACAGCTGGGTGCCGGGTCCGACCCCAATTCACCCCCGGGCCGTCGCAGTAAGCGTATCTGCAGTGTGCAGCGCCCCAGATGCACCGCGTGCATTTCACCTCCAGGCCGCGTTTTGGGGCCTCGTATGCTCCCAGAAGCCCCGGGCTTTACTCAGCAGGCCCACCAGACAAGTCACCTAGGAAGCGGCCGCGTCACGGCTGAAACCACTGGTGCGGTCGGATGCGTCCGATGGGCCCCAAACTTCGCCATCCAGTGGTCGCTGATGCCCCCTCACAGCACTGTAAGTGGAGGCCGGTTCAGGAGAATTTTGGCAGAGTAATGGCCTGGGGAGATGGAGCTCGGATCGGAGCTCTACCTCAACACGTCTGTTCCCATTGCGTGCTTAGCCACGCCCCAGGAGAAGACAATATTGTTGGCTCATGAACTGAGTCTGAAGGAGCTGGACGTAAAGGCCGGACAGGCAGAGTCCAACACTGATGGTGGCAGAATTTCTACAGTGCCCTCTAGAGACACGAGAGTCCACATTGCCATTGACTTTGTTGTGGGGCGTGTAAGGTAGTTTAGCAGATGCATAGGATCCCTGAGGAGGACTGGGGTTCTACCACTTGGAAGTATATCCATAGCGAATAGAGGGATGCCCTAGTGTCCCTTGATAAGGGAAATAAGATGAGGTATGCCCCTCCTTGAAGTAAACTCTGATCGGAAAGTATGGCTTAACCTCTGAGAAGTAGAGGCAGTTTTAGGGACAGCCAGAAGCTGGCCCAGCAGTCCTGGGCGGACTGTGTGAACTCCTTTGCAAGGCACTTGATGCTTGAGTGTAGGGCAGTGAATTAAAGGATTGTCAGGGGCTGTACAATTGTCATTGTGAGAGAACACATTCTGAGTCTTTTTTTGCAGATCTGCACCAGCACCTTATTGAAAGTAAGCTCACTGACACAAGGGAGCTTGCTAAGAAGGCAGTACGGTGGATCAGCACCAGGGTCCACAAAGAGGTATCCGGGGGGATCACGACAAGGGGGGAAGGTTCCCCATCAGTAGAATGAGGGGGGAGACAAACATGAAAACAAGGAGTTCTTCAAAGGCAGCCAAACTACTTCTAAGGATCAGGATTCCCAACCCCCCCTGAGCAGAAGAGGAAATGGGTTCCCTAGTAGTAAATGCTCAGGGAAGGCACACCCTAAGTGCTATGATTGTCAACAGGTTGGGCACTAGAAGGAAGATGGCAGGTGTCCCATGCACACATAGCTCCCCACTGGTAGGCAGACACTGGGGTTGGTTATTGTTGTGCTGGGGAGGAAACTGTACCAGTTAGTGTGAGGGTGGCCCAGAGATTGCACAAGTGTCCATGGGTGACAGAGAGATTGTGTAGAGAGCTCACATGACTAGGAATACTAGAAAATGTAGGCAGTAGATCACCATTAATAGGAACAGGGTGGGGGGTCTGTGAGGCACTGGAGTAAGCATGACAACTGTCAGATGTTGCCTGGTGACCTTAGGGCAAGTGGTCCCTAATGCATTCCACCAAGTTGTTTCAGTTGATAACCATGACAGTCATTACCCAATGGCTCTGATTCCCTTTCGGTGGAAGGGTCACACGTTCCTTTAGGGTAGCTGTGAGTCAATCCATGCTTGTGGATTGCCTGCTTGGCAAAAACCTATAATACATCATCTGGAAGGAGGATGAGTTCAGGACGCACTTGGGGATGTTTGGGTTACCTGATTGGGTGTGCCTGACCACATGGTCCATGGTCACCAGACAGAGTACTCAGGAAGACCTGGAGCCAGGAAGAATGGCCCTGGTGCTCACCAAAAAGAAGAAGTGTAAAGGGCTTGGGAAACACACTCCTGAGACTTCCAAAGTCCAGGAGGATGCTGAACCTGAGGATGATGCCCAGGAGCCTGCAGGGGAGGACATTGTTGCCCTAGGAAACATACCTAAGCTGACCAACTGTCAGCAGGAACTGGATCCCACCAGGGTGGAGTTCTTCACATTGCAGATGGAGTGTATTTATTTTAATGACCTACAGTGGCAGGCCATGGCCAAGGCCCAGGCTGCTGATGACACCTCTTGTGATCACCTGATTTACTGGGAGAATGGTCTCCTGTATAGTGACCCTGAGGTTCCTGAATCAGGTGCAACCCACGTGTTGGTGGTCCCCCAGTGCTACAGTGCCTTACTATTGGAAATGGCTCATTATGTTTCCCTGGCAGGTCATCTAGGGCAGGACAAGATCTTTGAAATGCTTGTCACCCACTTTTTTTGGTCCCGGATGAGAATGGCCTCAGATATGTTCTGCAGGTTATGCCCTAACTACCAGGTCAGTGGACAGGTCAGGAGGGAAGCACAAGGCTCCCCTGCAGCCATTACTTGTCATTGGCACTCCATTTGAACAGGTGAGCATCAACATTCTTGGGCTTCTGGAATCCTAAAAAGCCTTTGGCAACAGGTTTGTCCTGGTCTTGGTGCACCATGCCACCCAGTACCCGAACACTATTACTCTGAGGTCAGTGACTTTTCCCACAATATCCAGGGCACTAATAGGGATCTTTACCCATGTGAGGTTTCCATAGGAGTGGTATCTGACCACAATAATATTTCATGTCGGGGTACATGAAATCCATGTGAAAGGAGTGTGGGGTAACCTACACATTCTCCACTCCTTCCCACCCCGGAACTAATGGGCTTTTGTAAAGGTTTAACAAGACCCTAAATGGTATGATCTAAGGCCTGTCAGAGCCCTTGATGAGGAAACAAGATGTCCTTGTTCCAAGTCGTTTGTTTGCCTACAGGTAAGTACTGTAGAAGGAGATTGGCTTCAGCCCCATTGAATTTCTGTACAGGGCACCCAGTGAGAGGATCTCTTAGTCTGATGAAGGAGGGCTGGGAGAAAGTTCCAAGAAAGGCCCACCAGGATGTGCTCAGATATATGCTGGCACTTCATACTCTGATGAAACGCTTCTGGAAGAAAGCCCAAGAGAATCTAGAAGCCAGACAGCAGGAGGTCATGAAATGGTGGTATGACCTGAAGGCCACTTTGGCCGAGTTTCAGCCTAGTAAAAATTGTTGGTGATGGAGACTGTGATGCCCCGGGCCCTGCAAGACCACTGGTCTGGGCCCTCCAAGATGAAAGAGTGTAAGAGTGAGGGTACCTACATGGTAGACCTCAAGACTCCCAGGAACCTTTCAAGGGTTTTGCACTTTAATTCCCTCAAGCAATATTATGAGAGATCGGAAATAACCAGGCTCCCGGTTGCATATAATGAGTGAACCTCTCCTTGACCTCCTTTCTTCCAAGGAGCAGGCTAGGTCAGTGAAGGGTGTCAGGCTCTCCCATACCCTGACCCTATTACAACAGAGAGACTGCTGCCAGTTGTTAAGGATGTTTGCCTCTCTTTTCTCTCTTACCCCAGGACTCACCCTATGGTGCACCCATGATATTGACACGGGGGAAAGCATGCTGTGAAGAGTAAAATCTACAGGCTGTTTGACAAGGTGAGAGCCAGCATTAAGAAGGAAGTTTCCAAAATGTTGGCATTAGGGGTTATTGAGCCCTCAGACAGACTTTGGTGGAGCAGATTGGTGTTTGACCCCAAGCCTGCTCTTCCAGGTGCCACCCCACAACTTCGATTTGCCATGGATTAATGGGGCTCAATGCATTCACCAAGATGTGTGCATACCCCATTCCCAGAGGTGATGAGCTCATAGATCAGTTGGGTCCTGCCAAGTTCCTCTGCATGTTATGTTTGACTTAATGTCTGGATACATGCAGATTGCCTTGACTGAGGGGGGCCAATGAGAGGTCTGCATTCTCTACCCCAGAAGGGCACTTCCAAGTCTGGGTAATGCCCTTTGGATTGAAGAACACCCCTGTCACCTTCCAAAGATTGGTCAGCCAGGTCCTGGCTGGGTTGGAGAATGTCTGTGCTGCCTCTCTAGATGACTTTCCAGTTTTCAGCTCTAGCTGGAAGCACCACTTGTGCCACCTCAGGGTTGTGTTTTAGGCTCCACAGAGGAAAGGCCTTACAGTCAAGGCCAGTAAGTGCTAGATAGAGCAGGGCTAAGTGATCTTCTTGAGTCATCAAGTTAGAGGAGGCAAGTTGCAGCCCCTCCCAGCCAAGATTGTGACCTTTCTGGGCCTTGAACTCCCCAAGACACAAACATAGGTGAGAGCCTTCTTAGAACTCACCAGTTATTACAGGAGATTCACCAAGGGGTATGGCACCATTTTTGAACCCTTGATAGATAAGAAGCAGCCCAGCCAGGCGATCTGGATGGAGACATGACAGAACGCTTTTGACACCTCGAAGGAGGCCATGCACACTGCACTTGTTATCAAGACCCCTAACTTCTCTAAAGAATTCATTGTCCAGATGGATGCCTCCGGACAGGGCATAGAGCCTGTGCTCTCACAGCTGAATGAAGAGGGCCTGAATCAACCTGTGACCTTCATTTATACGAGGTTACTTCCTGGGGACAGAGGTGGAATGAAATAGAGAGGGAAGCCTTTCTAGTGGTCCAGGCACTGAAGAAGTTGAGGCCATACCTGTTTGTTGCTCACTTCTGGGTTTAGAAAAACCACAGACCTCTCAGATGGCTAATGCAGATGAGGGGTTGGAATTCCAAACTGTTGACGTGGTCCATATCCCTACAGAAAATAGACGTTATGGTGGAACACTGTACTGGAATAGACCACGCCAATGCTAATGGCATCTTCAGATTTTCCCACCTTAGTGAAGAAAACTTCCAAGGGACTGGACAGTCCTTCACCCTTTCAGCTGGGGAGGACACATGTTAGATGTGGCATCCTTGGGATGATTTACCCCCTAACATTTTGCCTTCAACCCTCCTGTTTTCTGACTTTAGGACTCTGCATAGGTTGCCATTGCTAACCAGTGCTACAGGGCTTCTACTCTCTCCTTAAAACACGGTAGGATTGCCTGTTACCCAATTGCCACATCTAATTTTCCTGTAAGCCCCTAGTAGAGTGGCACTACTGATGCACAGAGTCTGTAAATTAAATGCTACTAGTGGGCCTGCAGCACTGATAGTGCCACCCAGTTCAGTAGCACTTTAAACAAGCCTCCAAAGATAACATTATTACAGTTAATAAGCTGTAGCTTCTAAATGGGAACAGGTAACTCATTCATGTTTGGTGTCTTTGATATTGTAATGAAAAATCCTTGCTTATGCTGAAGTCGGATTTTTTTTAAATTCTTTTTATTTAACAAAAGAAATCAACAATACAACACACAAACAATGACCAGGGCGTATCGGGTGACCACAGTTACATAATTATGAATGCTGCTCCAGACAATGACAGCGTAAGATTAAGAAGAGAGGAATCCGGCCTAGGCATCCACCCTGTCCATCACTATAGGTTCCAGATCTGGCGGTTCACAGATATCACCACGATAGGCATTCCAGGCTCCCCAGATCTTGACCCATTTGCGGGGTCGCCCCCTGGATAGATACACTGACTTCTCACGAAACATACACCAGTCAAGATCTTCCATCCATTTCCTTACCCGAGGTGCCCGAGAGGTACCCCAGAGCTGCGCTATGTTTGGTTTAGCGATCACACACGTGAGAGCCACCCAGACCTTACCAGAGCTCGGTAGGTCCGTAGGCTCCCACACATTCAACAAGCAACTCCTGGCCTCCAGCTCAACCCTCACTCCCCATACTTCACTCATTTTGGAATGTATCTTGGTCCAGAATTTACGAACCCTCTCACACTTCCACAATATGTGCAGAAACTTTCCAGGCAGCCCACACCCTCTTGGGCAATCAGCAGACCCAGCCAAGCCCATCTTCTACAATCCCAGGCCCGTGACATAGGAGCGATGCAAAATCCTAAGTTGGACCAAACGGAGCCTCATAGGAACCGCTACTACCTTGGGGGACTCCACCGCCTTCCTCCAATCCTCGTCATCAAGAACAAAGACATCAGCAACCCACTGCCTGCGAAACAACACCAAGGGGTCCTCGGTATGGTTGATCAGTTTGCTATACGTTAGGGAGATAACTCTAGTGGGTACTAGGCCGTCAAGCAAACGATCCTCCAATGGGGAGGCCACTGGGGGTGTCTCACCACTGGGGACAGCGGCGCTCAGAGCCTGCCTGATCTGGAGGCACCTAAACCATTCTGTCTCATTTAGTTGATATTTAGCCTGTAATTCCTCAAATGTCAGCACCCTATCCTTGCCCCATATATCACGAACCTGCGTTATACCAATTAAGTCCCAGCGATCAAACCCCTTGGTCTTCCAGAGCATCCCCATCATCTCAGAACTCCACAAGGGAGTAGCCAAAGTCAAGCGACCAGCCCACTTAAGGTCCCTATTGGCCTCATGCCCCACTCCAGTGGAGATCGAAGGAGGCCCCACCAACGGGAATCGACCACGCTTCGCATATAGAACACGGGTGTACTCAACCCCCGGGACTTGACCGCGGTCCATCGCATAACCAGGATCTACCGGCGAGCCATATATAGCGTGGTTTATGGGGGCCAGCTGTGACCACCAATAATATTTCCGAATGTTAGGCAGACCAATGCCTCCGTCGTACCATGGCAACATCAATTTCGACAAGGCAATGCGCGGCCTCCCCTCCCACACGAGGCTACGCTGTAAAGACTCAATCTCACTGAAGTACAACTGTGGCACAGGGTCGAAGGAGTTCTGTAGTGCATATATGAATCGTGGGAGAGCCATGATTTTAAAGAGGTTGGCACGGCCCAAGAGGGAGAGTGGGAGCGCTTTCCACCGTGCAACATCTGACCGGAGTCTAGCTAAGGGGGGGCAACAGATTGAACCGGAAGCGCACCTTGGGATCACCAGAAATCTGGATCCCTAGATAGCGAAAGCTAACCGATTCCAATCTCACAGGACAATTTTCAGGTACTCTAGGTGGGTCTCCACTCAACACAAAAAGGACGGATTTTGCCCAATTGATCGCAAAACCAGAATACCTGCCAAAAATGGCCAAAACATCCATAAAGACAATAAGGGAGCTGCGCGGGGAGGTCAATGATAGCAAAATATCGTCAGCGTAAAGCGAAATCTTGTCCTCACAGTCTGTGGTCCAACGCAGCCCCCTGATCGAGCAGTCCCACCGCACCCAGGCCGCCAGCGGTCCCAAAGCCAAAGCAAATATAAGAGGCGAGAGGGGGCATCCCTGTCGTGTCCCCCTTCCAAGAGAAAAGTCACGTGACCTATGGTTATTCACGACCACGCGAGACATAGGGGCCGAATATAAAAGACGGACCCAGCCAATGAATACGGGGCCAAATCACAGCTTCGTCAAGACCGCAAATAGGTAAGGCCACTCCACACGGTCAAAAGCCATGGTGGCGTCAAGTGACAACAAAACTGCTGGTTCATGGATGTGAGACGCACCCGCCACCACTCCATTCAAACGACGGAGATTAAGTGCGATGTTACGCCGAGGCATAAAACCGGACTGATCCGGAGGGATCAAGGTCGATATAACCTTCACCAACCGGGTGGCTAGTAATTTGACCAGAATCTTGGGCTCCGCATTCAAAAGGGAAATAGGGCGGTACGAAGAGCAATCTAATCTAGGTTTACCCTCCTTATAGATTACAACAATGTTGGCGACTCGGTCGTACGGCAGGATCCCCCGCTCTCGGCTTTCCAAGTACATATCCTTCAGATACGGGGCCAATCGGTCTGCATGTGGCTTAAACAGCTCAATGGGAAGGCCATTGGGGCCTGAAGCCTTACCAGAGTGGACCCCCTTATAGCCATTGCCACCTCATCGTCGGTGAGGGCGGAGTCTAGTAAATTCCTATCATCGTCTGACAAGGCGGGCATCGGTATGTCACGGATCATGTCAGCGTTATCGACCTCTGTAAACGTTCCAGCCGCAGTGTATATCTCCTCATAATATTTTGCAAATTCCTGAACTATCGACTGGGGATCCGACGTGACCGCGGGCCCACATTCAGTTCCGGGACCAAACGAGAACCCCAGTCACCCTTTCCCAACCAGGCGATCAGCTTCCCCGCCTTGTCACCGTGCTCATAGATCCTACTCTGCGTTGAGGCGTGTTGCGCCTTCGCGCCATCATGCGTCATAGACTTGTATTCTTCCCGGAGTAGCCCGAGGCGAAGACTCGCCCCAGGGTCACTCCCCGAGGAAGCTGCGATTTCCAAGGCCACAAGCTCCGCCTCTACTCTATCCAGTTCCTCCCTCCTCTTCTTCTTCTGCCAGGATATTAGGGAGATGGCCTCTCCCCTTATTACAGACTTGTGCACCTCCCAAAGAGAGCACCTCAACGTGACCGAACCTTCATTTTCGCGGAAAAAACTTTCTGTGACGTGCTTAAGGTCCATTTTCACCACAGGGTCTTTCAGATGCCATGCACTTATGGGAGCTATTCTACCAACATCGCCCTGCCCCAAACACAGCCGAAGCCAAATCGGCGAGTGGTCAGAGACCCCCTTCGCCAAATGGGCCACTTCACTAATTAAGGTCGCCTGAGCCGCCGGCAAAAGCACGTGATCAATTCTGGAAAGGGAATGGTCCGCCGCGGATGCATGTGTATACTCAGTGGCGCTCGGGTGTCTGAGACGTCAAGCATCTAGCAACCCTGACATGGAAATGAAGTCGGGTAGCCACCTACGAGAGGGCAACAACACACGGGAGGGGCGCCTATCCAGTTCGCCATCCATGACTGCATTAAAATCCCCACCCAACACCATAATGCCGACGGGCAGTGTGAGAAATATCCGACCTAAGTCACAAAACGTGTCAGCCTGCAATGCCGGGGGGGACATAAATAGATACAAACGTGACCGTCCTACCCACCCAGAGACCCGATACACCTATATAGCGACCACGATTGTCAGACCAAGTAGATCGGATTGTGAAGGGAAAGGAGTTCTTCACTAGTATACCCACTCCCCTCGATCCAGAGGTGAAACCAGCGTGAGCAACAAGCTTATACCCTTCCCTGTGCAACGCCATACATCGCTTCCCCTTTAGATGCATTTCCTGCAACAAAACGACATCCGGCAAGTGCCGTCTAATGAGTTGACTCACCATAGTGCTTTTTATCTTATCTCCCAACCCGTTCACATTCCAGCTAAGGACGGAGAACCCCAGGCCCTGTCTAGCGGCAGCCATGCATCCTTCCAATAAAGAACAGGAGATCCGAAGGCCCCCTTAGCAATCCCTGGTCACTTACAACAAACAAATCAACACATAAAAGTCCCCAACAGCCAAACCCCCAACCCCCCACCCTGCACCCCTGCATACAGGGAACACACATCCCCAACTCGTAGTGTGCCTGTCTCCCCCGCTAACTAGTATCTAAAAGTAGAAAAAACGGAGGAAGACCTTACAACAGGCCGCCTGCTCCAATCACTCCAAACCAACCATTGACCCCCCCAACCGGAACAATCACATGTAAAAAGAGTCTCGAGCAAAATGAAATAATAGAGAAAAAATTGTTCAGAAGGGGGGGGGGAGAAGTAACGAACAGCCCTAACCAGGCCCCCTGCACCAGTAATAGAATGAAGTCACAAGCAGTATGCTATTCTTCGCTATCCGTCCGGGCCTGTGCCCCAGAGTCCGATACTTCACACGGTCCAGCCAGTCCGCGGCCACCTCAGGGTTATCAAAGAACCAAGTCTTTCTGTCATGTTCGATCCTCAGTCACGCGGGATACAGCATTGAGTATTTCACCTCCCTGTCTCTCAACCGCCGCTTTACGGACATAAAGCCTTGTCGCTGTCTCTGGACCATCTGTGTGAAGTCCGGGAAAAACAACAGTGGAGCATTCTCGTAGGCCAACGGACCTGTGGAGCTCGCCGTTTGCAAGATGGCGTCCCGGTCACGAAAGTTCAAGACCCGAGCAATGATGGGTTGCGGAGATGCCCCGACCTTCAGGCGCTCTCCGGGGATCCTGTGTGCTCTCTCCACTGTGAAAAAATTACTAAGGCCCTTCGGCTTGAGATGGTTCAGGATAAGGTCCTCGACATAGAGGTTCGGGGTCGCCCCTTTGGATTTCTGCGGAACTCCCAAAATGCGGACATTATTGCGGCGTTCCCGACCCTCATACTCATCGAGCTTGCTATCAAATTGGTGCCGGGCCGCCTTGAGGTCGAGCACTTCCTTCTGGAGCTCGGAGACGTCCTCAAGAAGACTCGTTGTTTTAACCTCCAAGTTCTTGACCTCCTCTGTAGTTTTGGTGAGGTCAGCCCTGAGAAGGCCCACCTCAATTGTGACAGTGTCCAGTTTTGTGTCCTTCTTGCCAAAGGAAGATTGGACCCCAGTAATCGCGGCCATTAGGTCCTTCATAGTGGGGTCGTCACTGACCGAATCCCCTTCGGTACCTCCAGCCGGAGGTCGTTTCGCATCACTGGGGGACCCCTTGGAAATGGCATATTTATCGATGCGGTTCGACTAGACCTGTCGATTAATTTTTTAGGTCTTCTGCTGAGGCTTTTCGGAGTCTCTCGATGCCATCTCAAACGCAAATGCGGGCGAAACCCACCACTCCTCAATCGAGTATGGGTTGGTGCTGCGATGGTCGAACTCCAGGCCAGGTTGAGAGGCGCACGTCGTCGCAGTCGCGACCCGAATGCGACAAAGCAGGACCCGTCCGGCCACTTCCGGTCTCTGTGGCCGATGTTGTTGCAGTCCGTCCCGGATGGTTCCTGAGCCGGGTCCCCGGTCTTCGAGACCACAGGCCCCAATTTTCCCGCCGACGATATTTGGCCACCACGGCCACCAAATGAGCCAGAATTTCGCCTAGTGACTCAGGCGCTGGTCCCCCACCCGATGGTAGGGACAGGGCTCGGGATAATGTGCCGGATAGTCGGTCAGGATGTGGCGGCCGGCGGAGCCGATGCTCAAGCGGCCATCTTGGTCGCTGGCTTGACTACTCCCCCCTGAAGTCGGATTTTAAATAATTTTGAACCTGCCACTTTTAGAAGGTGGCAATTTCCCTGCCTTAACCAGTTGGTGCCTGCAGTCAGTCTCTGGGTCACACGACTGGGTGTAGTTGACAGGTGGGCTTGGTGTATTCCTCCTAGATAGCCACACACAATAGGGAGCTTAGATATGTCTGGATGGGTCATCACTGGTTGGATAGGAGGAATGAGCTCTGCACAGCCCCACTTTAATGGGCTATGTTTTGCCTCCACACAAAGGGTTACATAAACATTGTAGTTAGCCTTGAACCAGGGAAAGGAAGGCATGGCACCAGTGCATTTCAAAGGCATGCCTCTAAAATCTTCTCCCCACTTCAAAGGTACAGATGGGTATAAATACTGGACCTCATAAACTAGCTCTTTAGTACACATCTGGACCCGTGGATACTCTGCCAGGAAGAAGTACCCATGTGCTGCTAAAAGGACTGAAACTCTACTGGCCTGCTGACCCAAAGGACTGCTGCCTTGCTGTGGTGACCTGCTGCCCTCTTGCCTTGGTGTGAAGGACTGAACCTGCACCTTTTCAACCCAGGTCCACCAGTGTGACTCCTAGGGCTAGTTTTCTGGCCTCCTGATTTGAGCCTCAGTGACATAAGGCTCATACGACCTCGACCCATCAGTGAGTCTACCCTGTCAAGTGATGCCACCATAGTCCTGGACCTTTGGAAGTGAAACTAAGGCACTCTGCTGCCCTCTGTGGATCCAGCAGAAGCTACACAACTCCTCTGCTACGTGGATTGGGCCAGTCGCAAACACCCTCATTGCTTCCACAGCCCTCAGTTCTTCGGAACCATCACTGTGTGACACTTCCTCAGTGCAGGCCATCGCATCCCTCGTTGAATTTAGCCGCAATAACAATGCTCTATATCACAGCCTCCTAGCTACGCAAAGCATCATCCTGACTGAGTGATGGTTCCTCAACGCCAGACTCTACATCTCAAGCCCTTGTTGATGGGATCCTTGATGAAAACGCAGGACCTTGCGTTGCAGACTTGCTGTACCTCAGAAACGATGCATCCCTTCGGCTGCACCATGATTCTTCAACGCAGATCCTTGCAATGCACAGTAAACAAGAATTTAAGGTACTTTGTTCAGTGGGCCTAAGTGGGTCCCTGTAGACGGTCCATGCTCCATCACGGTTAGCCGGAGCATATGACTTTGTCCCGGTCCAGCACAAGCAGATATCCACAGTTGGCACCTTCTGGTTTTTGGGTAGATTTTTCCCGAAATATTTAAGACTGCATATCTCTGGTTCTACTGATTCGATTTTTGTTGTTTTGGTCTTGTTCTACTCATTAAAGAAATGCCTATTATTGTGACATCCTATTTATGTGGTTTTATTCACTTCATTATTGTTTAAAGTGTTGCACTTATACTTTACATATTGCCTTTAAGTTAGGCCTGACTGCTTTGTGCCAAGCTACCAGAGACCTTAGCACAAGTTAATTTAGGGTTCTTTGGTGCCTCATCCTAAAAAGGACTTTGGTTGCTTCTTGATCAGGGCTCCCATCCCAGTCAACCAACACCCCAATGCCTTACAAATAGGAACAAGTTTTATTTATAGATGTTTAAATATTTTTTCAATGTGGGTTATAAGTCGGCAATATCAAGGGTGAGCACTGTCATCTTTGCTGGGTGGTGATTCTTGTTAAGTCCACTTGGACAATATATTTGATAGGACCAAGGTGCAAGTGAAATTGCTTGGGAGTTACAGGTTGACTTAAAGCTTAATATAATAGAGGTGCTCCCATATGTGTTCTGCATGTGTCGGTTGCAATGTGTTACTGTGAACTTCAAACAATAATCCTCTACCTTACTTATTAGGAGTGTGGGAACTGTTCCCTTGATTGGCGCGGTATTTTAACATTTCGGAGTGAGCTGACTCCCTATCTAACCCACGCCTCACTCGTTCTGGAGCACCATGACAGGCAGCTACTGATACAAATATATTACCGAGGTGAGCGTTCCCATAACAAATGCCTTATTTGTTTTGCTAATAACTTGGGCACCATTCAACAAATCCTCACAAAACTTTCCAAAAAAGTGCTATTTTATGTCTAGTTTCGGGGTCATCCATCAAGCGGGGCTGGGAAAAAAGGGGGTCCCAAATGCAAAATCCCCAAGTATTTTCCATAGACTTCTTTAGGCAGCTCTATCGCAAAGACTGATGAATGGAATTACACCAAATGTGGCAGAAAGCTAGATCTTGGTTCATATTGTGTGCTTCATGCAGCCAGAGCCCTTCGTGAGGATGGTGCTGTTATTGTGCACACCCGGAGTCCAAGTGAGTCTCAGTGATGCTGTGTGCGTGTGCTTTGTGCAGCCTGAGACCTTCATAAGAACTGCTCCGTGATTCTGTGCACCTGGAGTCCAAGTGAGTCTCAGCGACACTGTGTGCATGTGCTTTGTGCAGTCTGAGACCTTGGTGAGGATTGTCCTGTGATCGTGTGCACCCGGAGTCCAAGTGAGTCTCAGCGACGCTGTGTGTGTGTGCTTCGTGCAGCCTGTGAACCTGTGATCAAGTGCACCTGGAGCTGAAGTGAGTCTCAGCGACATTTCTCTTGATCTTTGCACCACACGTTGATAACATCCTAAGACATAAATAAGTGTGGTAATATATCCAATACCTCTATTGTAAATCATTAACCAAGGAGGGGGACTGCATAGCCTCCTACCATTTTAATTTACATATGGCCCTGGGAGATTGGATCTCGAGGGCTTAATGATGCTCTTGGAGACAGAGTCATATCCGGAGGGCAATTAATCAATAAAGGTGGGGGGCACACTACCCCCTCCTCAAGACTAATTAGGCTCCAGGGACCACATCCCAGGGGTCAACATTTTAATAAAAGGGAAGTGACAATGGGGCCCCCCTCCATGAGCCATCTGCAGCCCCAGGGTGCTTATCTCTGAGGCCCAATTTACTTATCTAGAGAGGGGGCATGCAGCCCCTTCCCTGAGATGTGACATGCAGCCCCCTCCCTGAGATGTGACAGATCATGTAAACCACATACTATGAGGCACAATTTACTTATATGGGAAAGGGGGCATGAAGCCCTCTGGGACCACATCCCCTGGGGCCCAATTATATTATTATGGGGAAGGGGGCATGTGGCCCCCTTCCTGAGCTGTAGTCAGCACCGCCTTTAAAAGGTCCTGGTGTTTCCATCCCCCAACCCCATACCTTAAAGAAAAGGAAGGGAGCAATGCTACCCCCTCCTCGTGCCATCATAGGCCCCAGGGAGCCCACCCTTGAGGCAGAAATTCTCAATAAAAGGGGGGGCGTCCCTACTCCATGAAACTTGTCAAGGCCCTGGGACCCCATCCTCCAGGGCAGGCTCACTTGATGTGTCCCTGGAAGCCCACCCCTGAACACAGCAGTTTCCTTGCCCGCACCACCAGGGGAAGGGAAACATGTGTTGGCTCCTGCCTGGTGGGAGCATTTTCAAAACTCCCACCAAAAGGAAGAAAACACAAAGTCCCTGATTCACAAAGTGAAACTTAAACTTTTGTGCATGTTTGCTATTGCTTGCTATTCACAGAGGGATATATGAGTAGTATATTTACGAGTGCAGTCTCTGCACATAAAATGTGTGGAGACTCTGCACTCATGTAGATACTACTTGCAAATCCCCTTGTGAATAGTAAACAATCATAAACTTACACAAAAGTGTAGGTTTAACTTCGTGAATCAGACCCAAAGTCTGGTCCCAGTGGCCAAGAGCTTTAAAACTTCAGACTTTTGATGTGTTTCGATAGCTGTAAAAACGTACACATTTAACACAAATTGGCTGATTGCAATGTTGGTGCATCTGACACCAATGGAATCTTGGGGTCGGCCCACCAAATCTGCCTCTGCGGTCTACCCACTGCATTACGATGCAGTGGGTGGGGGAAATGTCCTCTGCGCTTCTGACTGGCTCAAGTAGCCTGTCTGTGCGTCACAACAACACCATTATCTCCTAATGACGGCGGCTCTGCCGTCTGGATTATGATGTAATTTTCTGACAGCCTTTGCATGTCGCCCTTCCCATCATGTACAGGCTGTCAGAAAATAATTTTGGGAGCCCCTAGCAGGACCCCTTTTCACCTCTGCTATAGTGCCCCCTAAACATCCCCTCCCTGTGCCTGCCACATGGTGCAAGGATGTTTACAAACTTCCATTTCACTATGGCAGCTTGTGCTGTGGGCCTTTTCCGCCCGGCGCACAAGCTGCCATAATGAAATGGATGTTTCAGACAAAATTGCGAGGTCTGATCCATGGACCTATGGTCACGCGGTTCCAGACTGATACAGTGACGGGCGGATGCAAGTGCACCCAACATTATAATCAGGGCCAAAATATTTAACCATATAAAATGATCCACCCAAGTCCCTATGGACCAGAACCCACAGAACTGCCATAAAACATTAAAATGGGAATTCTGAATGAAGAGGATCTACATTTAGCCTTACACTACCAGGAATTGGCTGTATTATATTCAAGAGAGATATAGCGCTCAGGTGGTTCCCAAAAGATACCCCAACTATAAGAAAAAGAGCAGAGAAGGGTGAAGCACAGTGCCCTTATAGGACAGTAGGCCTATAGAGCTGGAGGGTGCTCCCAGAAACATGAGAAGATCTTAGGGGAGAGGCAGGCATACCTGCAGGAGGAGCAGGGGATTGGGCTACAGTGGACCATTGAGAAAGCGACACAGTATTGTGTGCTTCATACTATTCCCGTAAGAACATCATTTTTTATGTATAGCTGCATTCGTTGAAAGGAAAAGTGGGCAGGATGGTGGTACTTTTAATTGAGTGGGGCCAGTAGGCCACTCTCATTTCTAACAGAGAAATAAGCTTGTATCAAGACTACTAAAAACCAGGCTGTGGAGCTCCCTACTGGAGCAGATCAAGAACTTAAATTCACACCTGATTTTTCGCAAGCAGTTGAAAACATGGTTATTTGCAAACCAGTCTTCCATCTAAGTTGTGGAATAGTTAAAGTATCTCTGCTGTGGATCCTCACCTTTTCACACAGCGCTTTTAGTGCTTTGATGCCTTCTGGTTTCACACGCTCTAGAAACACTACAATTACAATTACATGGAGGAATAAAGATTTTTCTTGTGATCATGCATCACCTAAGAAGATGTATCTTTTTGCTGCATTCCAAGGTCTACCAGTTCTGTTAAATCTGGAAATGCATACAAAACCATTGAAGTTGCATGGGAACACCCATGCAACACCCATGGAATGCCTCCCCAGGGCAGAGTAAGGCAAAGCAGCGTTTTGCACTGCGTTGCTTTACTCCAGATTTACTAAGCCACTCAGCACCACGCGCAATGCCTTGCGTGACTTTATAAATCACTTGTAAGGTTTGCATTGCTCTTGCACCATGTTGCATGGTTCAAGAGCAACTCAAACCCGCTCTTAAATAGACCTCCTTTTTTTCTCCCTAATCAACTATTTAGTTTTGGAAAAACTGGATTTGCTCAAATAACCTGACCTGTCTTAGTGGGAAGCTAGGAAACATCATCAACCATGGAGTAATATGGAAGAGGGTCTATATCTGGGGGGTTTTGGAGCAAATTACTATTCTAGATGTGTTTTCCCAAAGGTCAAAAGGTTTTTATGGCTTGATGAGCTTGATACACAACTCTATATGCACTTGAGTAAATGTTCTAAGCAGATTCAAAGCTTCGGAATCAATCGCACAACACAAGCTGCACTGCACTATCTGCATGAAATGCTATAAATGGCTTAATAAAAAACTACATTAATAAAATATATAGTCTCCACTAAGGACAGCAAAATAGCATAGAGAATTAGAATGTTTGCATTCAAATGAGGGATGACTCCTACAAGACAATTATTTTCCTAAACAACATTTTGTCATAAGAAGAAAACTTAGGGCCTGATTTAGATCTTGGAGGACGGGTTACTCATTCACAACTGTGACGGATATCCCGTCCAACGAAATATAAATCCCATAGGATATAATGAGATTATATTTCAGCGGATGGTTTATCCGCTACCGTTGTGATGGAGTAACCCATCCGCCAATATTAAAATCAGGTCCTTAGTAACTTTTAAAAAATGACACAAAGGTACACCCTATATTAAGTTGAGGTCTAAGAGGAGGGGGAAAGAAAAGACCAAAAGCCATAAACGACCTCTAGCAGACCTATATATCTTTAAAGCATAGCCTCTAGCTTATAACGCCCCACAAAAAAACAGCTAATTATTTCTATAGAAGAATCATTTAGAAATTACACATTTTATTGAAAAACATTGTTATGTTATGTTATGTTATGTTACCCGGTGTTTTGTAGAGCGCTCAGCTACTCAAACAGAGTGTCCCGGCGCTATCAGACCTAGCAAGGCACAGAACAAGGATAGAAGGTGGAATTATTGGCAAAACAGCCAAGTTTTGAGATCCTTTCTGAATGACAACCAGTTATCATTCCACAGGTTCCTCCTAACTAAGTTTAGGTTTCATTTGTTACATTTTTATTTGGGCAATTTTAAAACGTGGGATAAACCTGATTTAGCCCCCCCCTGTCGTTGTGATCACTTTTCTCTACAAGACACCATGCACTTTGTTATGTTTTGTGGGTTTTATTTAGGGCCCAGGAAAAAATACCTGTTACCTGTTTTGAAGGAGGCTGGTTTCACACAAGTGAGGCCAGCCCTGCTCTACCTACAATCTTTGAACAGCATACGCATTACATTTTGTATGGCCAATTTTCTGGTGGCAGCAGCTAGAACTAAAAAAATACATCAGAACAACGGGCTTTTTTAATATCGTGTTTAATCAATGTACTTAAATTCTGTCTAATATCAAATGAATTTAATTTGCCTTTTTATAAATCCCAGGTATGCTCTGATTTGTATGATATTGTAAATAGTTTTAATATTGTATGAAATGTTTTTATCTCTTTGTATGATTTTTAACTAAATCGAATAAAGATATTTTTGAATGACTGACTGACAACAAGTTATCAGTCTTCCTCAGAGACAAAGGCAGTGCATTCCAAGATAGGGGCGCCAGATGTCTAAAAGAGCGACCCCCGATACGAGCACGCCTAATAGCCGGTACTGTAGCCAGCGACAATGACGCAGAGCGCAGAGCTCTGGACGGCTGGTGGAGGTATCGGGCTCCCGTGCCGTGCAGGGCCTTAAAAGCTATAGTGAGAGTTTTGAAGGTGATACATTTCCGTATAGGCAGCCAATGAAGAGATTTCAGAAGTCCAGCCGCGCCGGATCTCCGGCTAAGGCCAAACATCGCTCTCGCTGCAGAGTTCTGCACCACCTGTAGACGCGACAAGAGGTACTCAGGGAAGCCTAGATATAACACATTTGCATAGTCCAGCCTTGAGCCTATCAAGGCCTGAACCGCAGTCCTCCTGTGGGCAAGGGACAAAAGTGGCAGAAATCTCCTCAACATCTTTAAAAGACCAAAGCAATGACCGACCAGGCCCAGAATCTGTGGTTTAAATGTGAGAGATTCTTAGCAACCGCGATATCAGTGGAAGGAGGGAACATAGCCGCCGACCACCTGGACTTCTAGCCAAGGACTGGAGGACAGCCAAAAAAAAGAACCTGCGATTTGTCTGAATTACACTTCAACTGGTTCAATTGGAGCCAGGCAAAGACAGCTCCCAAACAGTTCTTAATATGCTCTCCATTGAAGTCCATGTTCTTTACGCACGTGAAGAGAAGCTGTGTGTCATCGGCATATGAGACAATCTGGGCACCATAAGACTCAGCCAGCGCCGCCAAAGGGGACATATAGATGTTAAAGAGAGTGGGACTCAGGATAGACCCCTGAGGGACTCCCACCTCCAATGGGGGCACTACGGCTGAGAACAGAGGCGCCCAGACTCTCTGTTGGCGGTCAGAAAGAAAAGACTCAAACCATCTGAACACCGTCCCTTCCACATCGATCTCTGAGAGTCTCGAAAGGAGACGGTTGTGGGGGACGGTGTCAAACGCCGCCGAGAGATCTAGCATCACCAGCAGTGCTTTTCCTCCGACATCCCGGACCTCTCTGATGACCTCCGACACCTCCAGTAGTGCAGTTTCAATGCTCATATTTGAACGAAACCCCGACTGGGTGTGGTGGAGGACATCATGAGTCTCCAAAAAATCCGAAAGAACAGACTGCACGTGCTTTTCCACAACCTTTGCAAAGGCCGGGAGAAGAGAGATAGGCCGATAGTTGGCGTGAATACCAGAGTCATGGGTAGGCTTTTTTAAGAGAGGAAGAACAAGAGCCTGTTTCCAGGCCTGCGGCACCACACCCATCTGAAGGGACTGGTTCAAAATAGGGTAAATTATAGGATTGATGATATGTGCTATTTTGGCCAGAAACTTAGCAGGACAGGGGTCCAGCGGGGAACCCGATTTCAATTTGGATAAAAAATCCAACTACGCTTTCGGCCAAAGAGTCGGAAAATTAGACAATGTTGGCCGCACCGCTGTGGAAAAAAAAGAAAGAGGCACTGGACTAGACGCCACTACCGATGCAGCAGGCGAAAAGGACGCCTGGATGCTTTGGATTTTATTGGCAAAAAAAGCCTGCCAATTGAACGACCCACAGTCCCAAAAAGAGCACTTTGGTGTAATGGAGGCCGGCGATGGTGTTCGTGGCCGCATCAATCCTCCTGGCGAAATAGGATTTCTTTTCCAGATAGATTTCTTTATGATAGGACTTGACGCACAGCCTGTAGGTTTCCTTCAGTGGTTCATCATAGTTCAGTCACCATGCTCTTTCGGCCTTCCTACAGCGTCTGCGACTGATATTAAGTGCCGGCGTGAACCAAGGTACCGTGGCACGGGTGGAAATTTTGCGAACTGCCAGGGGCGGCACTACCTCATCAAGGCACAGTGCGAGCCAAGTTTGAAAAAGCCCTAGATCTTCCTCTAGGTCGCCAGTGAAGAAGCAAGGATGTGCCGACAGGTGCTGTGCTATCATATCCACTGACACCCGGTGAAAAGCACGAGGGGCCAGGGATTGACAGCCAGGACCTCTGATTGTAGACCTGGAAGTATAAAAAATTTCGAAATTCACCAGATAGTGATCGAACCACAACACTGGTTCAGGTACAGCCACTTCAATAGGGATGTAAGAAAATATTTGATCCAGCGTGTGGCCTTTATTATGAGTAGGGGTTGTCAGATAGGGCATCAGTCCCAATGGCTTGGTGGTATCCAGAATCTTAATGGTGTCCACAGCATCTGCCAACTCCATATGGATGTTAAAATCGCCTAACAGTAGGCAATGTTTAAACTTCACACTAAGAGAAGAAATCACTGTGTGAAGCTCCTCATGAAAAGAGCCAATAGGGCCTGGGGGTCTATAAATCAGCAATCCGGCGCAGGACTGATAAGGTGAGAGTGTCAAACAGAAGCCCAGCATCTCTGCCCCATGAATTTCTTCCGTTGGGACAATGGAGCACTCGAAGCGTTTATCAATCACCAAAGCAACCCCGCCTCCCTTGCCAGTTCCCCGATCCTTCCTAATCATAAAGTAATTAGGTGGGAGGGCATTGACAATATCCGGACCTGAGGACTCCCCTAACCAGGGCTCAGTTAGGAAAAGACATGCGGGTTTGCAGTTTGATAATAAGTTAAAAAGATCCAGAGCATGTTTACTCAGAGACCGCGTATTAAGGAGAGCGCAGGTGACGTACTTTTTTTTTCAAAGACCCCTTGATAAAGCCCTTATTCAATTCCCATCCAAATCTGGGGCAGCAAAAGTTGCCCTTAAAGTGGTGGAGCAGAGCCACGCCACAGCCCTTGCTATTACCTTTTAGACTCATTAGTTGAGCTGAACCATACCTCATTGTTTTACCCGGAGAATGGATCAAGGAGTCGCCCGCCCGTCCGCCACCATCCGCCTCCGGGACGCTGACGGCCACAGACGGGCTGTCCTTAGGCGCTTCTTCGGCGCGCGGGAGGCGCGTCGGCTGCTTGCGCGGAGCCATGCCCGTATTGATGTATAGCGTCCGACCGTGAGGCAGCACGCCTAGTCCGCCGACCAGCGAGCCTGCCTCTCCTAAGATGGCCGCTCAAATTGCGCTCAGCCTCCTAGTCCCACAATGCCCCATAGCTCCTAGTCAGCTGAGTGGGGGCAACGAAGGCAAAACGCTGCAGAGGGTGGCAAAAATGCGGCGAGACAATAAGAAGTGGCAAGGTAGTTATTGCAATGTAAAAATACAGTACAATTTTAAAATATAGCGCAAAGTGTCGTCTCCCGGCTTCCGCCTCAGGAGAGAGTGAAAAGAAAGGCAGAGATGTGGTGCCTGTTAAAAACAAAGTAGCCAAGATAATAACAAAGTGTCAATTTTAAAATCTCAATATGTGCAACTCGCCCCTCCCGGCTTCCGCCTCAGGAGTAGTGCCGTAGACATTATATTTACATTTTTTTGCTTTCATTTACAAAAAGTGAGAATTCATGTATAAAATTGTTAAATTTGCAGATCACAAAAATACATTATGAAAATAGTTCAACAGACATTTAGCATAAATGCATACATTTGAAATCAAAATCATATCACTTCTTTATCAACACCATACCCCAGCAGACTCATACAAAAAGTGAAGCAAACACACTTCCTATCATACCAATCATTCAACCTAGCATACAAAATTGGCATTAAAAGTATGGCTGCCATCATCTCTCAAAACATCGAGGAAAACTTCAGGAACACGTCTACTATTGACTCAAACATTATTTCCTTTCTTATTATGCTTTATGAAACATGATCTTTTGATTGCCAAGTGAACTACTATCATTAGATAACTAAAATGTAAACTTATTTGCAAATGATCTGAGAAATCACTTGTAATGATGTATTGAATGAATTACTTGATTGTAGGCAGTCTCAAGAATAGTGCTAAGACTTTTGTTGACCATCAAAGACTAGAATATGGACATTTAGAGTGTCGAGGCACAGTGGGGCATATTATCAAGGGTGGCGATAGCGAATTATCGCCGCTTTAGCGGCCGTTTACAGCCGCTAATGGCGATAATTTATCGCCCTATAAGAAAGCTGTCAGTAACAGCATATAGCGACAGCTTGTAGGCGATAGCGAGCGGTTTGGGGCCTGCTTTGCATGTCAGCAATATTTACCGCTAATGACATGCAAAGTGCGCGTTACCAAACTGTTAGCGACTGACAGCAGTCGCTAACATCGCTATCGCCTATTACCAACACAGGCATAGCCTTGGAAATATTTTCTCTAAGTGCGAATATCTCCAAAAACTAACGCCTGCTCAGACCAGTTCTTAGCCATGTTATCCAATGGGAGGTGGATAATATGGCTAAGAGCATTTTGTCGCTAATGCGTGAATATCGCTGTATTCTCAGCGATATTCACGCATTTCGCCGCTATCGCCGGAAAATGTATCGCATTGAAGATAAACGTTGGTAATAGCACGTTATCTCAGTGATAAATTCCGGTGATGCTCAGCGATAAAAAAATCGACGCTAAGCCTACTTAGTGATAAATATCGCTACTTGTTGGTAATATGCCCCAGTGTTTTTTGCCCTTTAATCTGTACCATCATATGATGGCAATGACACAGGCCATTCTTTGAACCATGAGTTTTCAGCATGGAAAATGAAGGAGACACCATCATATGTAATAGGGATATTGAGGAAGGGGCTTCTTTCTGAGGATTTTTTTGTTCCTCTGTTGGATGCATGGATTTTGTCGGAAAGTGCAGATCTCACTATAGACTTCTTTCTATTTCGAATTTAGGGATTTCAAAGCATTCCCGGTTAACTTTACAAGTTTTTATGTATTCACAAATGGCAGAAATGTTTAGCAAACTTTGACCTATATCTGCTCACCTACATGCCCTTTTTTGTTAAGAATCCCGCTTTGAGTGGGTAACACAGCTTATAAGAGCTTTCATCGAGCTTAGCAAATGTAAGCCGCTGTTTTCTTCTTATTACAAAAGCCTAGATGCAGCTTTGATTTTCTCTTCTGTGCTCATTCATTATGGGAATGGCTTTTCTGTTTACAAATTTGTCATTTGGCTCCTTGCGCTGTTCTCAGCAGATGATACAAGGTTTCTAAAATTGGCCATTGAGCGGGGAGCACACAGGCCATCTGCAGCCCTCGACACATTGACATAGCTGGGGGTGTGTCCTCCGAAACGTAGAAAGGCGGAAATCCATCTGGTGGCAATATACTGCATGAAAAGCTACCTGGAATTTATATGTGTATTTGTCTAAAAATCCATGTACTGTGACAGAATGAATGATACTGTCTGCACGCATTGATGTAGGTTTTCCCCAAGTGCATTGTTACAGTTTGCAGTTCCTCTTGAAAAGAAAGTCTGCGCTTGTACCATGACGGGATGTTTAAAATGGGAATCTATCGGCAATTAAGCAACGATTTTTTCGAATAAAATGTTCTAATCCGCCAGCCGGGGCCTTTGAACATTATACATATGCATTCGTTCCTCAAGATCCAGTCACTTGCAATCTCCCTTCAGAGACACAGTCCATCTCGGTCACAAATACATTCTGAAGATCATTTTGGAAAAATAAAACATATTTTTGGAAGCCTCTGAACATTCGTATAAATCGTGGAATGGAACTATTTAGAAATGAGCCTGACAGATCGGGTGGACTGTGACCGAAACGAGAGGGTGTAGGAAGCAGGATGTGCTGTAAAACGCTAACAAATATTCAGCTGGCACAGTGATATTTATTTTTACAGGCAAAGTAAAAGGCCTCAGTGATTATGAGGATAGACACAAACTTCACCCACATTGTAGCATATGTGCATTTATCTAAATATGAATACTGAAAAAAGTGTCTCGTGTTTTTAGGTCTGGCTGCATACAGCTATGACTTTCCGTAGACCCACAGCATCAATTCTTTGACACAGTACAATAAGAATTTGCACCATTAAAGAGTGAGCTTTTGTTTAGTCCCTTTTCACTTTTGTTTATGTGTTATTTATCGATTGTCATTGCTTGTATTGGATGCCCATCAAGGCAGTGGCAGTTCATGAATGGTTCCAATGCTCTAGTATGTTTTGGTGATATGGTACTTACTAACTGTCAAACTGCAGATTTGACATGCCGCGTAGATTGCAATTTAAATGTGTGTAATTGCTGATGTATGGCTTTGTTGTTTACAAAATTCGTGGTGTTTGGATGCCCTACAAAGACTGAGGGCCTGATTTGCACAGATAAACTTACATTTTTGTGTAGGTTTACTATTTATTTTCTGTTCACAAACAAAGTGTTACCACTACCACGTGAGCAACGCTGATGATCACTGTTAGGTTCACCATCATCACCACCATTGCCAACACCACCATTCTAACTGTCACCTTTATCACTGCCAGATCACAACCCACATTACTAATGCCACTGCCACCACCACTACTGCCACTAGCACCATTAGAACTACCATTCTCACCACCACCTAATTTGCTCCTTTTCCAACCCCGCCGCCAATATTTCTGAGCCACCACCATTACCATAATAATTGCGAACACATTCACTATTACCATCAGCATTGCCACTACTACCATAGCACAACGCCACCATTATTGCCAGCATCACCATAGCTATCAAAATTACCACCATTAACACCACCAACGTTTTCATCACCAGCATTGCCACTACCAAATTACCACAAACATTACATTTCTACCTTCATCATTAGCATTAACATTACAATAACGTCCGCCAACATTTTCACCATGACCAAAATTATTGGCAGTTACACCATTACCACTGCTCCCACCTTTTCTACAGCCAGCAACATTTGAACTGCCATCAACATCACCAAAATGACATCCTGTTTACTAATCACAATTACCAACAAGATCATTGGCAATACCACCATTCCACAGACAACACCATCCACACCACTACCTTCATCATTGACAACATTACCACCACTAAAATTACTAACATCATCACAATTACCATCCCAGAACTGTTACCATCACCACATTACCAACAATATCACCACCATCACAAACCTTACTACTACAACCAACATTTCCACTGGTACCATCGTAATCACCACTGCCAAAACCATTATCACCTCCTCTTTACCATCACTGCCATAACTACTCATACCAAGAACATCACAATTACCACAAATGCCGCTGCAATTTACACCATCACCACAATTATCACCCATTACCTCTGACAACATTACCAATGACCAACCAGCATCATTTATCACAGACCACCACACTTACTACTAGTGCCACCAACATTACTACCACCACAGCCACGACAATTATCATCACCAGCATTACCATCACCAACACCACCATTACTATAGCCAACACCATTACCAGCACAATTACCACCTTGTCCACTACTAAATTATTATAGTTATCACAACCTTCATCATCAACACCATTACAACCACCATTACAACACTATAAGCATCATTCTTTCCATAATTATCACCCCCAACATTACCAGCATCTTCATTACAACCTGTGCCACCACCATCATTTTCACCACTCGAAACATTACTAATGCCCTATCAATATTACTGACATTGCTATTGCTGTGGGAGAGGTGTGGTGCAGTGGCAAGGGTGGGTGACTCTGGAGCACGGGGCTCACGGTTCGATTCCCGGCACTGGCTGCAGCTCAGCCCAGCACCCTGTGACTCTGGGCAATAGCTTGCTTAATCTCCCAGACGGCCCCCAGCATCTTGAGACCCTTAGGGATGATTAGTTGCACTTTACAAATACTGAGTTACAGGTTACCATTACCACCATCAGCTATCAACATCATTACCACTGCACTACTACTTCCACCATCAGCGCAACTATTGGCACTGCCATCATCACCATTACCACCATCAACATTACCACCAACATTACCGCTACCATCTCATTACCAACATTCTCACACCACACAATTACCACCACCACCCAACCCCAACAACATTAGCACCACCACAATCACTGCCACCACCATTACAATTACCACCATCATGATTACTTTTGCCAGAATTACCACCAGTTACACATGTGTTCTGCTTCTTGGTCACTAGGTCTTTAGCCTGGTGACCTAAGGACCTTGAGCCAGCTGTAGTCCCTACTCTTCTCACACTCAGTGCATCATATTTGATACCCAACTCATCTGTTCTGCTCAACTTGACCAACTTTCTTCAACTTGCTACTTTATGCTTAATGTCAATGAGGAGATCATACCTGTTCTTCCAAAAAGTTCACACAAAACACTAGTCCAGGCACTGAACATTTAGGTCCTGGTTCACTGCATTTTTCCATAGCTCAATTTACCTTTTTTGCATTAGTCAGATTTCAGCACATTCAAAATGGCTTGATTATGCTTCTCTCTAGTACTACTGGTCATCTCACAACACTGCACTTGCTTCCCTTTTGAAAATGTTGTACTTTCAAGGCATTCTGTTCTTGCCACAAAACTCTGTATTACACTTCATCATTGTATATGAATTCTACATTCATTTGGCAGCAGCCCATCATTTTTTTTTATCTCCACCTATGCCACACGTCTTGGCTATACATTCTCTGCCACTAACGCTAATGATTGGAATACTTTGCCTTTGCACTTACGTTCTTTAAATGCAATATTTACCTGCCAAAGTATCTGAAAACGTATTCCTTTAACCTCTAACTTCTCTATGGTGCCTCTTCTACTTCTGCTTCCTTCACTAGCCCTAGAGCACCCTTAGCATGGGTATTTGAGTACTATACAAATTCCCTTTCATTTGTTCATTCAAGTAATAGACTTAGCGACTTCCTCCTAAAAAATTAAGACTTTGAATGCAACCCTCCAAAATTCATGGTTTGATGAAATAGAACTGTCCTTGCAATGTAGAATAGCCTCATAAGGAATGTAGAAACACTTTAAACGCTCCCTAAAGAGCCAAAGGATCTACTTTTTCCACAAGATAGGCCCATCATTTTGGGTATAGGTGGGCCCACCAGGCGATTTTCTGTGTTTGTGGATGTTTTTTAGCTATCATATGTAACTAACTTACAGTCTCACTTTGGGGACAATAAACAAATCTTTAATCTATCGAATGATGCAACATGGGAACCAGGCATGTTGATGGTAACACTGAATATTGTGTCACTTAATATGAGAGTCAAACATGAAAAGGGTATGATTGCCCTCAGATAGTTCTTGGATACTAGATCCATTGACTTATTGGAGCGTACGGAAATGTTGTTAGAAATGACGAAAATCATATTGGAGAACAATGGGGCATATTATCAAGGACAGGCGATACATTATCGCTGCTTTTATCGGCAGGAAACTGCAGATAAAGCGGCGATAATGGCCTTGATAATATGCTCTATGAATTCCAATCAAAGCCCATGTTAGATGTGTTCACATCTAACATGGGCTTAGATTGGAATTCATAGAGCATATTATCAAGGCCATTATCGCCGCTTTATCGGCAGTTTCCTGCCAATAAAAGCGGCGATAATGTATCGCCTGTCCTTGATAATATGCCCCAATGTTTTTCTATTTAATATTAAATGGTTTAGACAGTTATAGGGGACAGTGATGGGCTTTAGGTTTGCCTCTTCTTACACTAACTTCTTCATGGGGTAGTTTGAGGATGGGCAAATCTGGGGTCCATGTGGTGCAAGATGGATTATATCTTCTACTGGGGACGATTTTTTGATGATTGCCGCATGATTTGAACAGGAGATGAGATTCAATTGAAAAGTGTTTGATTATTTGAATATGAATGATTTAAACATGCAATATAAATATCAACACAGTGCTTAACGGCTCATTTTTCTGGATGTTGAGCTTTATATTAAGAAAAATAAGATCAACAGCAGGCTATTTTGCAAGCTGATTTCTTGTAATTCGACCTTGCATCTGAAATGACAGATAAATGCTATTCCTTTTGGAGAAATGATGAGGATCAGGCTTAATTGTGGTGATAATCATGAAATTCAGGATTGTCTTCATGATACAGAGATGGGATGTGCACGGAGAGGTTATGATACACATATAATGTGTTCCGAATTTTGAAAGTGAATCTGAAGAGCACACTTTGTTTTAATAAACATGATATGGTTATGTTATGTTATTTTGAGTCTTATATAACGCTCAGCTACTCCGAAGAGTGTCCCAGCGCTAAAAACCTGAAGCGGTACAGAGCAGGCGAGAGAGGTCAGTCTAAACAAAATAAAATGTAAGATGTAAAAACTCACTTGCCTCTATGTAGGCTTTTTTTTGTACTTGGCTTACATGACAGTCAGGATACTACATTTGTTTTTGGTAAACACATTTTATGAATTTCATATCGATCAATTTAATATCAGTGTTGTTATAAAGCCTGAGAAAGCAGGCCTGCTGTGCAAAAAGCTGCTGCATGGAGTGAGCCTCTATTTGACTGTTCTTGGTTTCGCATGCCTCTACCCAACAGTGTTCTTCCAGCAACATCCACCCATCATTATGTTATGTCCCATCCACTTTCACACATTAAAACACGGAAAATGGGATTCATTTTTATTCATAAGAGTTTTATATACTTATGAGAACAATGGTTAACTATTGTAAGTAGAATAAGCCAGATTCTGGGCTTTCTTCATCACAAAATAGAACCTATAAAGGAAGTGACAATAAACCAGTGTTTAAAATAAATCATGGCATTTCAACTAATCAAGGGAGGTGATTAATGCATTCAGTTAGGTGTACAACAAAACATGCATAATTCTAAAGTTTAAAATGTATCTCAGGCAGTGGGAAAAAATACAAAGTGGTGCCAGAGGGTCTATCAAAGAACTGAGGACTTACAATGTATGAAGTACAAACAAGGAACAAGGAACGCCTAGAGCTGACCTGTGAATAATGACAACCTAGATAGATAGTCAGAATCACCCATCAGTCACCACTCTATACCGCCCTTCATCATTTGGGATATTTCCAACACCATCCATGCAGGTATGTATTACTCAGTAACAGAGAGACCTAGATGAAGTAAGGGCTCTTCACTGAGCAGACGGTGGTATGGTCGGCCACTCCTCTGGGCTAGTGAATGGTCAAAAAGTGTTGTGACTGGGGAAGTGCAGTGCTAAAAAATGTGAAAAAGAATGTGAAAAAGAAATGATAATAGTGTGTGTAACTAAAATTGGATGAGGGAGCACAGAACAGGCTTTATTCGGATGGTGCTCACTCCGCCAATGTTAAAAAATTGTTAAAGACAGTTAGAGAAAATATACTGTCTAGAGGTGGAACTGGGTCGACATGTTTCAGCAACCAGGGGACACAATTGTCCTTGCTTTCATCAGGACCTTACTAACAATCAAGTGCTACTGCATACATAAAACTAAATAATAAATGACAACTAAGATAGGTGCAACAGACAAGTACAGAGATCACCTGCGGTATCCAAGTGACACGTCTTGTCTATGACTCTATGACTTTGTTTTACTTCATGCATTGTAAGTCCTCAGTTCTTTGATAGACCCTCTGGCACCACTTTGTATTTTTGGCATTCGTGGGGGACGTGTCCGGAGCTAGGTCTTTAAATATTCCCCTGGGCCCTACTTCACCGTAGTGTTTTTTCTCAGGCAGTGGGGACATTTCCTCACTCATTAATTCATGTATGAGGTTCACATAGTGTAATGACAGGATATCTGAAGCATTAATCAGAAACGTCTGAGACTAAAAGAGTCCTATAACAAAATGTTGAAATAAGAGGAATCTTTCCACTATTAATACTGCAATAAAGTTAATTTTCAAGACAGACTTGATACAGAATTAGCAAGAGAGCAAACATATGGATTCCAATTTCTCCTCAAGATTTTACTCTACAATCTTAAATAAATATACCAGTCTAGACAATAAAAATTGAAATTATTCTAATCTGGGGTTAATCTGGGCCTTTACTTGAAGAAATGTTTGCTGTTTCATCCTACTTGAGATTTTTTAATTTGGCAAAGTCTGAATGTAGAAATCTTCACTGTGCTTTGTCCAGCGGCTCCCCAATGATGATGTCTCCCCCTAAGCCTCCTATGGCTGCCTTTCCACTCTGAACTAACTCTGCCTTTTCAGGAACTTAAATCCCCTCAAAAAATTTTACGTCGGAAGGTAAGCCGGGCCGGGCCCAATCCATCTTGTGTATCAAACCTGCCCTCCATCACGGTCGGCCTTAACTTTTGACTTTTCCCCATCTATGACAAACAGATGCCTGCGGTTGGCACTTTGATCCTTGTGGGTATCAGAGCGCATTACAGTGAATTAGATTAATTTACATTAAATGAGGTTAATTGTATCATACGTGGATCTTATCCCACCGGAGCTTCTGTGTGAGATAACTGGGTGCATTGTGGTGCATGGCCTTTTGCGTCATGCACGATATTTTCAGGTGAATTTTGGCTTCAAATGGCAGCCAGTTAAGAGATTTTAGGTCAGGGGAGATGTGGGCCCTTCTTTTCGAGCCAGTGATGAGTCTCTCTGCCGCATTAGTAGAGGCTCTTAGGGGAGCTGTAGTAGCTTTGGGGAGTCCGCAAAACAAGACGCTTCCATAGTCCAGCAGAGGCAAAATTTAGAGCTTGAACCACCATCTTGAAGTCATTGGCTGGTAGGAAGGGTTTCAGCTTCCTCAGTGTATTGATCTGAAAGTTTGCTCCCTTCGTTGCGTTACTAATGTGTTTCTGCATATTGAGGTTGACCCATTCTGTGGTTCAGAAGATCAATCAAGTTCTTGTGTTTGACTGTATCAAAGGCTAAGGAAAGGTCTAGTAGGATAAGTAGACATGTACAGTTTTGATCAAGTATTTGTAGTGCATCATCAATGATGTTTGTCATGGCTGATTCCGTGCTGTGATCTGCTCGGAAGCCGGATTAGTGTTTGTTAAGCAGGTTGATGTGAACAATATGCTTTGTCAGTTGGTGGTGAACATATTTTTCCAGAGGTTTGGCCAGGGTGGGAATATTAGAAATTGGGCGGTAGTTGTTTAGGTCCGTGGGGTTAGCTGTGGGTTTCTTAAGGATGGGAGTCACCTGTCCCACCTTTAGGGAGTCAGGGATGCAACCTTGTAGAAGTGAACTATTAATGATTTTGCTCTAGAGAGGTAGAAGCAATGGGGTAAGGTATTTAACCGCTTTTGCGGGGAGAAGGCCGGTGAGGTGATTGGCAGGCTTCAGGGCACCGAGAAACTTGCCTATAGCATCTTCAGAGTAGGTGTAGAAGGATGACCATACCTCGTTGTATTTAAGACAAACTTTGACGTGATTTGTTGTGATGCAATTGGGGGTAGTTGGGAGGTTTTGGTGTGAGGACAAGAGTGAGAGATTAGATCATTGAGGAGATCTTTCTTGATGTTCTCAGTCTTTATATTGAAGAAGGTAGAGAATTCCTCACACGTGGGTTGTGGAAGAGTTAGGTCTTGTGGACTTTGAGGTGCGTCCTTAGATTGGGTTTTGATTAATTCAAAAAGTTTTTTGGGTCAATTTCTTGCTTGCTACAGAGGTGCTGGCTAGGATATACCACTGCCATCTTGTTCTTAGTGTGAAGAGTCATGAGGAGCTTGGTGGATGGGACCGATCTCCAGTTGCGTTCAGCAGTTCTGAGAGAACAACTGTCCTCGTTTAGAGTACAGTTGAACCAGGGTTTAGAGTCTTTCATGGAGATTCTTTTTAGTTGAAGGGGAGCAAATTCGTTAATTATCGAGGTCAAAGAGTTGAGGTAGTGGTTGGTGAGATCATGTATGTTGGAAGGACCAGCAGGGGGCAGAAGTAGATTGTGGCTGGAAGTGGGTAATGTGTTTGGGTTGAGTTATTTCCAGTCTCTTTTCCATATTTTAGGTTTTGTGGATTGAGCCGAATTAAGTTTCACTGTCTGTTACCTTGATAAAGAAGGTGATGATGTGATGGTTTGACCAATCACAGGGGAGGATCGACTCGAGGAGAGTGGAATCGCTCTTAGAGATTATTAAGTCCAGAATTGCGCCTTTATTGTGTGTAGGGTCGTTGCAGATTTGGATGAGGTGTAGGGCATTGATGAAGCTTTTGAGACTGTTGACCACTGTATTATTGCACTCGTACTAGTGGAGGTTAACGTCAACAAGGAAGATTTGGGTGTTTTGTCGTCCGTTGCATGTTGTGACCATGTCCATGAGGTGTTCTGTGAACATGAGGTTGACACCAGGTAGATGATAGATGATGTGTAATGAACAAACAGGTTTGCATTACTGTTGATATTGAGGCATATGTACTCACAAGAGGGGAGTACAGGGGATATGGCTCTGTTTATTGTGATGTTGCTCCGGTGTATGCATGCAACTGCTCCTCCTGTTTTACCACTCTTGTCCAGTCTGATGATGTCATAGTTAGGGGGTACTAGGATGTCGATGAGAGGCGAGAAGGACTCTGTAAGCCATGTTTCAATGAGAATTATCAAATCCAGATCAGTAGAGATAATGAGGTCCGCTATATCAGTTGTGTGTTTAGAGGCTTATCTGCAATTCAGGAGTGTGCATTTAAGCCGGGGTGTTGTGAGGGAAGTGGTGTGGTCCTGCAAGATTGGGACTTTTCTAAGATTGTTGTTGATGCTTCCTCTATTGTTGTGGGTGGAGGGCCTATGGGGGTTGGAGGGGATAGTAGGGATGAGCATCTGTGTGAGTGAAACCGGGATCGTGAGGGAGGGATCGTAGGTGAGTATAGGAGAGCGAAGATCGTTCCCCGAAAAAGGGTTGGTGGTTCGCATTGGGCGGGAGGATAGATTACGGGAGGGTACTGATTTCCAGCTGGGAATCTTATATTTGGGAGTGCTAGGAAGGTGAGTCGGGCTTGCTAGGTATAAGGGTTCTGTAGGATCTGGAGAGCCCTGGTTGTTTCAATAACATCAGTTTAAAAGTGTGGAGATCCTCTTTGATAAGGTGCAGTGTAGCATGATCTCATCTAATCTGGTGTCTGGTGCAGTTATGAGTGGGGTGGGAGGTGGTGACATGAGTGTGTGTGTCTGTGGTGTGGACTGGATGGGTGTGTGGACTGGTGCAGGAGTGGGTGGGTTAGTATGCACAGTTGTATGTGTATGTGGGAGGGAAGTTGAAGTGGGTGGCTGGGTAGTGGGTTTGACATGCAGATGGGCGGTTGTGTGGATTGGTAGTGGTGAGTGTTCAGAGGGTGGAATGTTGTCTGAAAGGTCAAGGTGTGATCCGTAAAGTAAGTTTAAGTTTAAGTTTGAGCATTTATATAGCGCACTACTCACCCAGAGGGTCTCAAGGCAGTACAAGTGACTGAGCTGTGGGGGATTGGCTGGCATGGGTTAAGTCCTTGATAGGTGTGTTATTACGAATAGGGGATTGGCTGGCATGGGTGGGGTCCTTGATAGGTGTGTTATTGAGAGTAGGGGATTAGGTAGGGGGAGAGATGATTAAGGGGGGGTTATGTTAGAGGGGTGGTGAGCTATGGTGGTTCCCTTGGTGGGTTCAATTGCTCTTGGAGTTGTGGATGTAGACTCGGTCTTGCTAGGTGAGGATTGACTGGACTGGGAGGAGTTTGTGTAGGGTGTGTTCTTGAGTGGAGGGGATGCGGTGGGGGGAGAGATGATTAAGGAAGCGGTTATGTGAGTGGGCTGGGGAGCCATGGTCGTTCCTGGAGTGGGTTCAGTAGCTGTTGGGGGTGCGTATGTAGTACCGGTCATGCTAGGTAGGGATAGGTTGGAATGGGTGTGGTATTGTGAGGGTGGATGGGGTAGGGGGAGAGATGATTAAGGAAGGAGTTGTGTAGGAGGGGTGAGGAGCTATGGCTGTGCCCTGGGTGGGTTCAGTTGCTATGGGGGTGAGGAAGTAGTCTCGGACATGCTAGGTGGAAGAAGCGTGCGGGGATTCGGTGAGGTAGCGCGAGGAGTATTGGTGGGTGTGGAAGTCAGGGTAGTCGGGGTGGAAGAGGCGTTTGGATCTCATGTCAGAAGTGGTTGGGGGACTGGATTGGATAGGAAATCAAAGGGGGTTGGAGAGATGGCACCTCGAGTAATGGGGTAGGGGTGGTTTGCAGCTTGGGGATTATCCACTAGTTCTTTAATGATGGGGACGATGTTATCCAGGAGATTTAAACTACGGTCTGTGGATTGGATGAGGATAGTACCATTATTGTGGATAGTGATTGTTGCTGTTGCTTGGAAGAGTTGGGAAGGGGCAATAGAAATAGCTTGACCATGTGCCGATTTTCTTGTGGAAGAAATCGTAATGTGGCTTGGAAATCTTTCCTAACCCTGGGCGAAGAACTACGCTCCGTTCGCAGAGTTTGCGGAGTTTCGGCAACTCCGCGCTCCGCGGAGAACGCGAAGTTGTCAAATACTCCGCAAACTGCTGCGTAGCGTAGTTCTCGCGCGCTCAATAGCATTTTTGCGTGCGCGAGGATGCTTGTCGGTAAGATCGAGTTGCCGAACATGCAGAAACTGCAATCTGGCACAGAATAACTCGCGAACACGTTAGTAGTGACCGGAAATAAGGGGACGCGAGCGGGCGGGACAAACCTCATGGGTAACTTCGCGCGCTACACATCCCGAGCATGCAGGCAATCAATCAATCAATCAATCAGGATATTTGTATAGCGCGCTACTCACCCAGAGGGTCTCAAGGCACTTGGGGGAGGGGGGTCCGCTACTGCTCGAACAGCCATGTCTTGAGTTGCTTCCTGAAGCAGAGGTGGTCTTGGTTCAGGCGGAGGTGGATGGGGAGGGAGTTCCAAGTCTTGGCTGCCAGGTAGGAGAAGGATCTTCCTCCCATGGTGGATCTTCGGATGCGTGGCACGGCGGCGAGGGCGTGGCTGGTTGATCGTAGCTGGCGGGTGGGAGTGTAGAAGGTCAGGCGGTTGTTGAGGTACCTGGGGCCCAGGTCGTGGAGGGCCTTGTGTGCGTGGGTGAGGAGTTGGAACGTGATTCTCTTGCTGACGGGGAGCCAGTGAAGGTCTCTCAGGTGTCCGGAGATGTGGCTGTGTCGGGGGATGTCCAAGATGAGTCGTGTGGAGGCGTTCTGGATGTGTTAGAGTCTTTTCTGGAGTTTGGCTGTGGTTCCGGTATAGAGGGTGTTTCCGTAGTCCAGTCGGCTGGTGACGAGTGCCTGTGTGACCGTCTTCCTGGTTTCGGTGGCGAGCCATGGGAAGATCTTTCGGAGCATGCGTAGGATGTTGAAGCATGATGATGAGACGGCGTTGACTTGTCTGGTCATCGAGAGGGAGGAGTCCAGGATGAAGCCCAGGTTGCGTGCGTGGTTCGTTGGTTTGGGTGCGCTGCCCAGGGCAGGGGGCCACCAGGAGTCGTCCCAGGCGGAGGGTGATGATCCATGGATGAGGACTTCCGTCTTGTCTGAGTTCAGTTTCAGGCGGCTGTTCCTCATCCACTCGACTACGTCTTTCATCCCTTCGTGTAGGTTGGTTCTGGCGGTTCCTGGGTCGTTGGTGAGGGAGAGGATCAGCTGGGTGTCGTCGGCGTAGGAGATGATGTTGAGGTTGTGTTGGCATACGATGGCTGCGAGGGGGCTCATGTAGACGATGAAGAGGGTGGGGCTGAGTGATGATCCTTGTGGTACGCCGCATATGACTTCGGTGGCCTTGGATCTGTACGGGGGGAGGCGGACTCTCTGGGTTCTTCCGGTGAGGAATGAGATGATCCACTCCAGTGCCTTCTCTTGGATTCCGATGTTGCTGAGGCACTGCACTAGGGTGCGGTGGCAGACCGCATCGAATGCTGCAGAGAGGTCCAGGAGGATGAGGGCCGCTGTTTCCCAGTTGTCGAGCAGGGCTCCGATGTCGTCAGTGGCTGCGATGAGGGCGGTCTCGGTGCTGTGGTTGGCGCGGAAGCCGGACTGCAAGTGGTCAAGGCTGGTTGGGCGAGCGCAATTGGTGATCCACTGTGTGAGGTTGTTGGCTGCTTGGTTGGGGTCCGTTGAGCTGGCGGGCGGGTTCTGGCTCAGTGAAGTGGTGAGCTGGTCGGTGGTGATCTTGTTCCAGTTCCTGCGGGGAACCTGTTGCGGGTGGTGGTGAGTCGTGGTCTTTCTGAAGCTGAAGTGGACGCAGCTGTGGTCTGTCCAGTGGAGCCCGGTGGAGTGGCTGAAGGAGATGTACTTGCTGGAGGAGAAGACTGGGTCAAGCGTGTGTCCGGCGTAGTGGGTGGGGGTGTTCACCAGTTGCATGAGTCCGAGGTTGGCGAGGTTGTCCAGCAGGGTGGTGGTGGTGTTGTCGTTGTTGTTCTCCAGGTGGAAGTTGAGGTCCCCTAGGAGGATGTAGTCAGCGGAGGCGAGGGCGTGCGGGCTGATGAAGTCTGCAATGTCTTCGCTGAATTGTGTGCGAGGTCCTGGGGGTCTGTAGATGAGGGTGACTCTGAGTGTGGTCTTGGGGTCGGTGTGTATCTGGAAGTGAAGATGTTAAGCGGCTGTGAGGGTGTCGTCTGAGTTGGTCGTGATGCGGATGGTGTTCTTGTGGACGATGGCGATGCCTCCTCCTGTCTCGTTGACGCGGTCTCTCCGGGTGATCTTGTATCCGTCCGGGATGGCGACGGCGATGTCGGGTGCTGAGGAGGCATTCATCCATGTTTCCGTGAGGAAGGCGACGTCTGGAGATGTGGTGTCGAGCAGGTTCCAGAGTTCCAAGGCGCTCCCGAAGATGAAAAATGGCTTGCAAACGGGTCAAGCAAGCTACTACGCATGCTCGCGGAGCTATGCGTAGTTCGCGGAGTGCAAGTACATCTTCGCGTAGCTCGCGGAGTGCGGCTACGCGAACTACGCCATTGGGCTTTCCGTTTCGTGTGGAAGATGATGTCAATGGTTTTGTGCCCATTGCGTGGGGAGAAGTATGGATCAGCGAAGGGAGTTTCAGGGTGTGATTTGATAAAATTGTGCTTGAACCATTTGACTGATTTTTTTGTGAGGCCGGGGGGATAGATGATGTTAAATGTGTGGGTGCCTGTGAGTTCCATGATATGTGTGGGTAGATAGGTGCGGAGATGAGGGTACCAGAGAGAGTAAATAGGGGGAAGAGGGACTCCGAGGAGTCCAAAGAGAGGAATAGGAGGAAGAGGGAGGTTAGGAGGGTAGATAGGTGCGAAGAGGAGTGCGCCAGATCGAAGTGAGGATGGCTGGGACCCAGGAGGGTTCAGAGGAGTTCAAAGAGAGGAATAGGGGGAAGAGGAACTCAGAGGAGTTAGTTTCTAATGGGCTGAGGGGGACACGGGAGTAGGATAATTGGCAAAGGATGAAGAAGAATAGAAGGTACAGGGCAAGGAAAAAGAGAGGAGGGAGATACGTTGGGTAGGTGGCCAATTGTGATGAAAGTTTGGGAAATCTGAATGATAATCTGATAATCTGATAAGGAGGGGGCGACTTAGGTAGACGACTAAGGTCTAATGTATCCGAAGGCTAGAAAGCTGAGGGGAGGTCAGGCTAAGATGGCCGACTCCTTAGAAGGTCAAATACTTAAGCAGGTAAGTTTCCATTACTGAGGGAAAGCTAGTGTAGTCCTACTTTTACTGTTCATCCTATTGTGGGGGGGGGCTACGGCAGAACAGCGAAGTCCAATTTCTCTGTCAATGAGCAAGAACACAGTCTATGGTCCTAATTCTATTGTAATTGAGTTCACAGGAAGGGAAAGTTGAAAAAGAACATGACCAAAGGGAGGGTGGGGAGATCCATTGCACTAAGAGCTATCGGCAATTTTGGGAAGTGGAAACCTAGTATCATTAGTAAAAATAAAAATATTCATAGTCAATTTACAGATACCTCGATCCTGAAGAAATGGCTGTGGTTGTTTCTGGTGCAGGCTCATTTGTTTGCCCTGCAGCGTCAGGATCCTTTGAAGCATTAACGGTTATGTTTACTTTTTTGCACACGGAGGCTGAATTAATAGGCTTTCCCCATTCTTATTGTTCTTGGGGGTGGGACATCCGGTTAAAGCGAGCGCGATGTTATGCATATCTCCACGGGGGGGCGGGGTCGCACAGTTTTCATTTGTGGCGGGCGGATCCACAGTACTTAATTTCTAAGGAGCTCCAGCGCGGTGGTTTAGTTGTTGTTACTGTGCGGGGGGGAACACAACTTTGACGTGGAAACAGGGCACTACTGCCTCCGGGTGCAGCAGGGGTGTGATTCAGCCCCGTAGCGAGCAGTCAGACACACACATCGCGGTACAGGCAGGGTGGTCTCGTCCTCACAACACAAGCGTTGTGCTTCGGTGGTGGTACCGGACAGTGTGATCTCACCCTCTCACCACAGCAACCTGTGTGCGGCAAAGTCTTGCAGCTGCCACAGCCCAGGGGATCTGCCGTCGTGTCTTGAGGGTTCTGGGGACAGGCTGTGACCATGACACGAAGGTCCTCCTGCCCCGTTCCGGAGTGCGCCCTCCCGGCAATTCCGTCCCATCGTCTACTGGTCTGGGGGCAGGCTGTGATAGCTACACAGATGTCCTGCCACCCTGTTCAGGAGATCATCATCCCCACAGTCCAGCCTCGCTATTCTCTGGGGGTCGCCATCTTAAAGGCCATCAACAGCAGCTGCCACACATAGGATCCTGCCTTCAAGGCCCGAGGGACGCCCGAGACCGCAATGTGCATCACCAAGAGGCCTACCTCCAGTAGGAGATCATGCAGTCAAGAGAGTCCGGGCGTCTTCCTGGATCGGCAATGAGTCTCCCTAGTTGCGGACAGAGCGATGTCCAGTCCGTGGTCCAAGAGCAGGTAAGCGCTAGTAGTAAGATGATGAATTACGTGATATGAACGTTAGTTGATTCCCGATGATGCAGCCATAAAACCTTTTACTCTTAAGGGGTCGGTTAAGGTAACTCAATGTTAGTTTTTGGGAAAGATAGCCTTACAACAGTGAAAACGAGTTTGCAGTTCGAGGAAGTGAATCTTAAACCCACATGTCCTACTACTATTTATATCCCAAGTACCTTGCCACACAGGTGGTTAGGGCCTACCATAGGGGTGACTTAGAAGTATTAAAAAGTACGGTTTGGGTCTGGCAAAATATTTAATTTGGCAGGCCGAAATTGCAGTTTAAGCTGTCCTATAGGTTGCAGTGCCAACCCTAAGGCATGTTTCACAATGAGTCTTGTAGGCCACTAGTAGCTTATAATTTTCAGGTCCTGGGTACTTGTAGTACCATTTACTAAGACTTATAACTAAATTAAATGTGGCAATTGTGTGTATTACAATATTACCATGTTTCAAGGAGAGCACAAGCACTTTGCCACTGGTTAGCAAGGGGAAATGCACAAAGTCCTAATGCTTATAAAACCGAGTTCAGCACAAATGAAGGAGTGAACACAAAAAGTGTGGAGAAATATCACGCCAAGGAAGTTGGTTCTATGAATAAGCATATTTTATACTTTTTGGGCTGCTTACAAGTATTTTGTCTATTTTACCTTTGTGTGTGGTGATCTTCATTAGCTGAATTGTCATATATTTTTTTCATATTCATGCCAATTTCCCTTCCTTTCATATCATGTCATACACCTACTTCTCTTTAATTTTAAAAGCACATTTCCTACATTCTGTTGCTAAATATTCCTTGAGTGGTATCAGAATATTAGCTTTTTATATTTATTATACTGTATTGGCCAAAGTACCAATTTTTGTTGATGAGCTGCTGGTCTTGATGTTTTGAAAAAAAGGTTTGCCTATAGTTCACAAGTGAGCAAGGGGAAGAGAAAGATATGATTCCATACTAGAGAGTCCAATATACAATCATGTTAATACTGTATTTGAATGTATTTAAGTATGTTTCTTCTCAGGTGCAATGTGAGCTCCACTGTGTGGTCTGACGACAGAGGGGCCGATTATGATGGCGGGCGGATCGCCACCGCCCGGCCGGCGGTGAGGACCGCTGGCCGGGCGGTGGCCATCACCCGCCATCAACCTCAATATTTCCACCGCCAAATTAGGATGGCGGTGGGAATGGGAATGGTACCGCGACTGATGGGAACACCGTCCGCCGTGATCCCGCAAGGCGGGCCTTTTCCGCCCGCCTTGAGGGGCATGGTACAATGGGAGAACTCTGGCAGTGCCTTGTAGGCACCGCTGTTTGTATTTGGATGCCTGTCTTTTTCCCGCCACCAAAAGACATGCGGTGAATGCCTTTCGGGGCCCTTTGCGAGCCCCGGGAGAGGTGAGGGGGTGGGGTGCTGCACGTAGGGGGTACCTATGGTACCCCCTACATTTGCATGTACATGGTGGCAGGCACCGCACGGTGCCTGTCACGTTGTACATACATATGCAAAATATGTATTTTTACATTGTAGCTTCTGCTGCCGCCGCCGCAATGTAAAAATACAGAATGCGCCCGCCAGTGTGGCGGGCGCATGGTCATTTGTATTATGGGACCGCTGCACCTATGGCGCGCGGTCCCTTTTGCCGATGCGATGGCGGGTGGACTTTGTCGCCTGCCATCGCAATCGGCCCCAAAGATCGGAAGGCAAGCTTTTGCAGTCTCTTAGACATGCCATAGGTCTAGTTCTATTGGTCCTTCTCAATAGCCAGTAGACCTAAAGTCAGCAGCATATTACATATCTATCAACTTTCCCATGCACATTAGTGCATATAAAATTGATTTGAGTTTAGGGCTGGTATACATATTGCTGCTGCTGTAGGTACATTGACATTTTCTTATATGATGCTCCTGAAGATAATCTTGTACCCTGTTTGGTGTCATCAAAGGCATGATGGCTGCAGAGAATGTCTTCCCCTAAAACCAATCCTAATTTTAGGTCTCCAACGCATACCGAACGCCTCGGCACGACTCATCCTGGACATCCCCCGTCACAGCCACATCTCTGCCCACCTGAGAGACCTGCCCTGGCTCCCCGTCAGCAAGAGGATCAAGTTCAGACTCCTCACCCACGCACACAAGGCTCTCCACGGCATGGGCCCCAAATAACTCAACAGCCGCATCGCATTCTACACACCCATGCACCAGCTCAGATCCGCCAGCCTCGCCCATGCCACCGTCCCACGAATTCACAGAACCACCGCCAGAGGCAGATCCTTCTCCTACATGGCGGCCAAGACTTGGAACTCCCTCCCCACCCACCTACGGCTGACCCAGGACCATCTCTCCTTCAGGAAACAACTCAAGACCTGGCTGTTCGAGCAGTAGCGACTCCCCCTCCCACCAGCGCCTTGAGAACCTAGCGGGTGAGTAGCGCGCTTTACAAATTGCTGATTGGTTGCTGATTGAGGGACTTTAAGGAATGTATTACAAAATGTTTGACAATAGATGCTGTTTAATGATCTTTGTGCATAGAGGTACTGCTTTGTATGACCTGGTGGTTGTCAAGGCAGGCACTGCATGTGCAATTTCAGGTCCAGTGCAAATCCATTCAAGTTCTGGAATCTGCCTTCAGCCATAGCTATACTGCTATTATGGACGGATGGACATTAGGCCTACTGATTGACGGACTGAGTGTCCTCCCTTCATGAGGTGCCTAACTCTCCTGCAATCTAATTTCAAACATTTCGCACTGAGTTTGGATTGCAAATAGGCTTACATTTTTTGGGGATCCTCTTTCCGGCTCAAAGCTTGATTTGCGTTTGAAAGTTGCCTAAAAGTAACATGAAGTTATGACATGCGCTGCTTTGCATTATGCTGTGGCAAGGGGTGGTACAAGGGTGTTCCTTGCAGCCACCCATGCTTTTTGACACATAACCCTATCTACTAACAATAGTAGACAGCATTATGCACCAAAAAAGAATGCCACTTTGAAACAGGCATTAAAAGGAGAAATATTTTTATTTCTCCTAACTTTTCAGACTTTGATTGTGTGCTGCACTGTACAGCATACATCCGAAGTGGGAAAGTTTTCAAGTTTGTCTAGGCACAGTATCTTGTACTGGAAGGATACCCTTCCAGTACAAAACTGATGCTAGGCATCACTCACATTCCCTTGCACTATGGTGCAAAAATGTGTGCATGACGGTCAGCAGAATAAGACTGCACCTGAGCTAGTGAGAGAGCAGGACAGTGCCACATCTCTGTCAATCTGGCGCCATCCTCCTCTCTCCCTGTTAAGCAATGCAGCTTAGCAACTGTGGGTGCTGCACCACGTTCCCTGACATGTTTCTAAAACTGGGTCGAAGTGTTTTATATTTATGTCACAAAACAATCAAAAAAAATGTAGCCAAATCTATAGGACATCCACACAACATTATTACTGTAAAATGAAACGGCGTTTTGTTTTTTAAATATTTCCCTTATCTTTGACAGTAACATTTCATACTCTTGAATCATTAGTATAAATGGCAATTTAAAAGAAAGCAGAAAAACGCACTAGTTGAATGAAGACAAATTCACTGCATGAATATCTACTTCCTGATGCACAAGTGGTACATTGTAAATTGAGAGCGTTCACCACTGTACTGAATAAATACTGGACTATTTATAACTTGTCTCTGGTAAAATGTTATATTTTGGTAATTTGCAGATGTGCCCAGTGCATGCAGCAATATCCTGTCATTGGAAAATGGTACATATTTCCATGTGTGCAATGGATACCTCTGTGGCATTACTGCTGCCTTTCAAGACACACATTTCTGAGATAAACTGCTGCGTGGCTTCATGTTGCTTTTTTGTCAGCGCTACATTTCCTGAGCCTGTGGGGAGCACAGAGTGTTGATTTGTGGGAAACCTGGCCTGATATCTGCACTGTGGTGACTGCGAGTGTATTATAGAGCGTAAAGGTAGGGGTGTTTAAAAGGTGAACCGAAACACAACTGAAAGTACAGAGGCAAGTGGAAAGAATGACATGACATTTAAGAGACAGTAATAGGTGTTTTATATGGACCAGCACACCTGCGACTTCCTAACAATCTCTTGTGCTCCTGAAGGGCATTTGAGACTTACCGTGTAAATACAGGAAGAAACTAAGTCAGAGGAGCCTCAGCTGCCAGGAGCATTTAGTTCTCTTACTTGTGCAGCTATATGAGGCAGAGGTCTTCTGAATGTGACTTAGGTATGACAATTACAGGCAGCCTTATGCAGATTTTCAGCGTTAAACTGTTTAATTTTCAAGAACATTGTATGTTTCTGTCTTGCAATAGTATGAACTCAGGGCATATTATCAAGGGGGAGCGATAGGCAATTTTCGCCGCTTTAGCTGCCGTTTTTGGTCGCTAAGCGGCGATAATACTATCGCCCTATTAGCAAGCTGTCTCTAACAGCATTTAGCGACAGCTAGTAGGCGATAGCGAGCGGTTTGGGGCCCGCTTTGCATGTCAGCGATATTTATCACTAATGACATGCAAAGTTTGCGTACCAAACCTACTTTCAGTCGCTAGCATCGCTATCGCCTATTAGCAACACAGGTGTAGCGATGGAAATATTCGCGCTTAGCGTGAATATCTCAAAAAACTAAAACCTGCTCAGACCAGTTCTTAGCCATTATATTCAATGGGAGGTGGATATAATGGCTAAGACCCTGTTAGCGATAATGCGGGAATATCGCTGTATTCTCAGCGATATTCACGGATTTTGCCGCTATCACCAGGAATTTTATCGCTTTTGAGATAAACGTTGCAAATAGCACTTTATCTCAGCGAAAAAAATCCTGTGATACACGGCGATAAAAAAATTCTACTAACCCTACTTAACAATAAATATTGCTAATTGTTGATAATATGCCCCTCAGTTTCATAAATCAAAATATTGGAAGGCAATGCTTTTTTAGTAGTAAACTGCATTTTGTGAAAATATCAATTTGTTGATAACCAGTTCCGAGTTATTCACTGTTGCGGAGTCAATGGTCAATGGACTTAACGTCAAAATGGTTTTCTACTGATATCAGAGTGTAGAAACTGTCACACATGCACTCATCACAAGAAGATTGACGTTGGGATCAATGAAAAGCTCGCAGAAAGCTGTAGGCCATTCAGAACTCAGCAGCTAGAATCATTCTCAACCTCCCATGCTGCACTCATCACACCTGAAGGAGTTTCATATACAAGCACAATTCAAACCCTTCACACACACTTTCAGGTCATTACATAATATTGGCCCACCATACCTCAAAAATCGCCTCTGCTTTCAAAAAGCTTTCAGGCTCCTCTGCCCATCAGGACTCCTACTGTCTCTTCTTCTCCTATCTATCAGCAAAGACATGCAACAAACTACCCTTTCATCTCCGGGCCTCTGAACCTCTTCCATAGTTCCGAAAGTCCCTGAGAACCCGGCTATTCAGCTAATCAACTGGACCCTACCAGCGCCTGGATACCTTCAGGGGTGACAGGATGCGCTCTACAAATCTACTGATTGATTGAATTCTAAGAGGTGCAATGGTGGCTAATTTGTGTGCTCTGACCTACCCTTGTCCTTACAGATCTGGGGAGGCACAGCCACTTAAAATTCTGAACCAGGGCAATTGTCAGGTGCCCATAGGTGCAACATTGGAATCGTGACTGCTTGAATTCGCCTTCCCTAATATTGTCCATTTTGCTAGCGTAAGCAGTACAATGGCCAGAGACAGTGTGATATCACTTTCTTCTGTCGCTGTTGCTATCCTAGGGACTTTATTGACACAAATGAGGCACATGATTTCTGTAGAGCACAGTAGGAAAAATTGTGCCAAGTAAAATATCTGCTGCTCACTCTTCCATACATGGTAGTAGCATGTCAAACATGAAGCAATGAGGAGTGAAATACAGAAAGAAGTGTGGATACATTTCTGGGCAAAACGTATATTTATGAAAATGATACAGGATTTTGAAAGAGAGTGTCTGAGTAACTTGTGCCTTGGCAAGATATAAAGTATACTTTAATGTATAGAAAGTGAACATTAGTACAAAGGCCTGAGGATAAGAAGGAGGTAGGCATTCTTTCACCCTTTCAGAGGAAGGGGTGATGGAAATTAGGAGATGTTGACTGAAGGTAGTGGAATTTCATTTATTCTTTTTCTTCTATATTTAGTGGGTGGGAGAGTGTGACAGTGGATGATGAAAAGCCCACCAGGAGGTCAGATATCTTTAAGGAGTGCTATATTCTCTATGGGCACCAGGACCTCTCTCCCCCTATATCACTGGTCCTCATGGTCAGCTGTGATAGAACCACGACTCATGGAGGTGAGGGTCTTATCAATACTAATATAATAAAGAGAGAGCCCAAACATTTGAGGCAGGTAATCTCAGGAACCACAGCACCTATCACAACACCCAATACAGCGTTGGAAAGGGCAGTTGCGGCAGAAGGACATAGGCGATGCAGACGCCCACCATATACATTTAAAAGGTAAAAGAACCGCGCAAGCAAAGGAATCCCTTGTGGGCATGTCTGCGTTGTGGTGTGGGTGTGTGCTGGGGCGTGACAAAGACTGGGGGCGTGTGGTACGTTCCGCCCTTCATGCCATGTCTCATATAGCGTGCTAATCCCACCCTGCGCCCTTTAAATACCCCTGCACCCCATAATCATAACCCACCCTTACTCCTTAAAATACTCCAACACCCTTAAAAACTAACCCATATTAACCATAGAAATATACCCTGTACCCCAAAACCCAAACCTATCCCTAAAACCTAAAAATACCCCTGTACCCCAAAACCCAAACCTAGCCCTGAACCCTATAAATACCCCTGCACCTCAAAACCCAAACCTATCCCTGAACCCTAAAAATACCCCTGAACCCCAAAACACAAACCTAGCCCTGAACCCTAAAAATACCACTGTACCCCAAAACCTAAACCTACCCCTGAGCCCTAAAATACCCCAGTACCCCAAAACCCAAACCTTGCACCGAACCCTAAAAATACCCCTGTACCCCAAAACCCATACCTATCCCTAAACCCTAAAACTACCCCTGTACCCCATAACCCAAAACTATATCTGAACCCCTAGAATACCCAAACACCCCAAAACATATACCTCAGTACCCCAAAATATATACCCCTATACCCATACTTACCTTATCCAAACATTAAAAAAAACATGCTTTTACCATTCATACATTTACAACGATTTTCGTTGTAAATATATGCGTGGTAAAAGCATATAAAATGTAATGCCATGTGTTATAATGGCATTGCGGAGTCATGGTACTTTCGTAATGAAAGTATGCGGAGTGATGGTATGCGGAAAAAAAGTTGTGGAATAATGGGTGTTTACCCTCCCCCGGTAAGTACATTGGTGGCACGGCGGCCCACATCTCCAGCAACATTCTCATGTTTTTTCACCACCCATTTGAAAAATGCATAGGTCTCTCTAATTGATGGCCAGCACCGACATACACTTTTAGACACACCTCCCAAATAAAGTGGGGAAACTCGAGTTCACACACTACTGAACGCGCACTCTTAAGTGCAGCAGCCATGCACTGTGAATCGGAGCGTTTCACAGGCCTGTCACAGATAAGAAATGCTATCAAAACAAAATCCTACGAAACAATATACTACTGGCCGGCAGCAATTCATACCCGGACAACGTCGGGACGGGCTGCTAGTACTACATAAAATTGGACATGATGTGGTTTCAAGTGGTACTTTCCACTTTGAGGTTTCTAATACCATCATAGAAATCAATCTTTTCTGTCATTCTCTATGATGTCATTTGGAAAACACCCAGTTTGTTAATTTTTATCCATCAGCATGTCTATATATATATGCAGGATTCTTTGATTTTGTTTGCCACGCCATGTAGCAGTGGCTTGCAGGGAACATTTCATTTTTTCTCTTGTTAAGCTATATTACAAATGTCTGATTTTATTCTGTAAGCAAGCAATCAAATCTCTCATGAGCCAAATTCTGCAAAGTTATTAATATTTTGGGACTCTAGCCTAGTTCCACTCTCTCAGAGTACAAGTCTTTGCTGCAGGTTTCTGCAACTGGGCATCATGAGTCATAACATCACATTCAGAGTTCACCTCACAGCACCACAAGAAGTGGGTGTTGGTTGAGTAACTTCCCAATAACATGATATGCATGCAATCTTAATCCTGATTAGAACATTGGAATGATGGGAGCTCCTTTGAAGACAATGAAGTGGTCAGGGCTTATACTGGTTGGCATTAATCTTCTGCTCCAATATTCCAATGTTTGTCTGTTGGACTTGTCCCTCTCTGCAGAGTCACGCCAAACCTTTTGCCTGCACCCCTCCTGTTTTCTGAAGTAGTCTTTGTTGGCCTTAGGACTGCTAACCAGTACTACAATGCTTGTGCTCCACCCCCAAAACGTGATTACATTGGCCTTCACCTGATTGACCTGTTTGCACTAGTAAAGTGATACAACCTGTACCCTGAATGACAACATGACAAAAATCCAATTAGTAGAACCAGAGTTAAGAATTTTTAATGTTTAAGGTGAAAATTAGTGCCTGAAAGATCAAAGCGCCAACTTCTGACATCTAGTCACACAAGACCTGGTCCAAGCAAAAAAATATGGTTGACCGCAATGGAGCACAGGACTCACTCAGGCTGGGTCCAGGTACAGGCTAAAAATGTTTTTATCATTTTGTGTCCCTGAAGCTTTGATCAGGAGGCCAACCAACTATACCTTGGAGTCACTCTGGTATTTGTGGAGTCAAGTGATGAAGCAGGGCTCAAGCAGCAGGGCAGGCCTTTGAAGATTCAAAGCAGGCTCCAGGCATCAAAGCAGTCCTTCCAGGTGCAGTAAAGCAGTTTTGTGGGGTACACAGCAGACTGCTGCAGCAGGCAGCCCTCTGAGAGTCATTTGCAGGTCCAGAAAGTTAACTGAAGAGTGGGCCTGAGGGTCTTATTTTTATACTTGATGTTTTCTTTGAAGTAGGAGAAATTTATAGGGAGATATCTTTGAAGTGATTGAAGTTTCTTGCCTTCCATGCCTTGGCTCCAAGCTGACTGTTTGAACAACGCAGTGGTGAAAGACCTTTGTGTGAAAGCAGGGCTGTGTCCAGCGTTACACCCTCATACTGCCAGTTGATGGTCCATCAAGGCACACCCAATCCCTCTACTGTGTGGCTATCTTGGAGGAATAAACACATTCCAACTGCCAACTAAACTCGGTCATGTGGCCCAAGAACATGCTGCAGGCATCAAATAGTCACGAAAGGAAAATGCCAACTTTTTAAAAGTGACATTTTCAAAATTGTTATTAAAAATCCAACATTGTCATTAAAGATTATTTTTGGTTGTGATTCCTTATACACCAAACATGCAAGCTTCACCTGTTCAAAATCAAAAGTTAGCACTTATTAAGTGTAATAAGGCAATGTTATCCTATGGGAGAGGTAGGCCTCACAGTAGTGAAAAGTGTATTCAGGAGTTGTTCCCTACCAGGACGTGTGAAACCTAAACGTACATGTCCAACCTTTTAATTACCATGCATTTTGCCCTATGGGCTCCCTGGGGCCTACTTTAGGGGTGAAATATGCAACAAAAGGGGAGTTTAAGGCTTGGCAAGGGGATTATAATTGCAATTTAGAACTGTATTCAGACACAATGGCAGACTTGGAACATGTTTTAAATGACCACTTCGGTGGGTGGCGCAAGAAGTGCTGCAGGCCCATTTGTAGCATTTAATTTATAGGCCCTAAGTATATGGTAGACTACTTTGCTACGGAATCCTAAGTCAATAAAATATGCCAAAATAGATATAAGCCAGTTTTACCATGTTTTAGGGAGTGAGCATAAGCACATTAGAACTTGTTAGCAGTAGTAAAGTGAACAGAGTCCTAAGCCCAAAAAGACATTTATCAAAAATAAGGGGGTGAATACAAAAAGTTAAGGTGTGACCCTGACAGAGGGCCAAGTCCAACATGTTTTTTGTTTGAGTGGGGCACCTAACCCTCTCGACTAGTAACCTAGTTTGTTACATTCATTAACATAGCCTGTTTACTCTTAATGTGAGACAAGTTTGATTCTCAGGGGGCAAAAAATTACATGTTCATTAGCCAGTTTTGCAATGGAGATTTGTGAATCTGTTTCAGAAACCTCTTTCCAAAATACATTTGGATGCTTAGCATTACACCGACATGTGATAAAGAGTAACATTTTCAGATTTGTCTCTCCAGCAGGCTGAGATGTTCAAAAAAATTTGTTATGGGAAGACACTTTCAAGAGATGGACCTATCTTTGTAATATGTTTAAAATGACCCAAACTTCCTCTGGAAAAATAAATTTGTTTTCAAAATCATGTATTCTTTCATTTGAAAATGTTGGCTTTTTCCTATGTTGGAGGAGTCAAAAGTGAAGAAAGAGGAAATACTTGGCTCAGCTCAACACTGATCAAAAGTATAAGTGGTTAAGGAGAGGCTGACACAGAGCCCATGATGCCTAAGTTATTTCTGAACTCTTGAAAATGTTCCCAGTCTCTTCCCTGCCTTTGCCTTCCCCATGGACGTTTTAATGCTTCAGTGGGTGAAGCTTGTGCCATATATACCTGAAAAGCAACTGGAATCGTTTCACTACGTAAGTATGACCCTTGTATTCCGACTCCCAGGTATTCCAAAATTTTGGATTAGATGGCTCACTCACTTGATCGTGACATGCTTCTTCATCGGCGCCTATCCGCACCCTGGTAGGATGGTACCAGCAGGGTGGAGTCAACCAAAAGGTGTGAAGGGAGATCTATTATAAATTGAAAATGGATAAGCATGGATCCAGGTGAAAAGTATAGTCTTAAAAATACCTACAGGTATACCCTCCTCTACTATTCTTTATTCCTGGGTTACCTGTGATATAGATAAAAGAAGAATTAGGGTTTTTTGTTGAAAATGATTGTCAACTAAATCCATTTATAACTTTGCCAACATATTTCGGCACTCGCGCAGAGCCCGTCTGTGTCTGAGGCCTTTGTCAGGGTTTATTTGTGTGTCCCTGCTTACTTATGCATGCGTTTCATGCAAAAGGTGTGGCTTAAAGCTCTCGCCTATCTCGGTCTTCTATTGCTGGGAATTTCCCTTCTTTGTGTGTTTTCGCACACCATGCGGTTCAACGGAGTGCTGCCGTCTTATTGTCAAACATTCGTCAAAGTGTGAGCACCATGTGTAAACCTACATGTCTCCCTGTCCACCGCCAAGTCTTGTGCCAGCCTACCCTTAGAGAAACCTTTGTAAGGTTGTAGTGAAGAGAGGAGATGACTGGCAGTGGCAACACCGTGATGGATCCCAGCATGGATTGAGAGCCTATAGAGCCTGGTACAAGTCACAGCCCAAAGTGATGGATTAATCATCTTAGAGCTAACCACTGCTGCATTAGCCATTGAAGGTCCCAAGGGGCCGTGGCTGGAAGGCGCTCTTGATTGCGGAGACAATGAGCTTAGTCTGTTCAAAGGCTGTCTTCAAAGAAATTGAAAAAACTGAAGAGGGGGAAACCTTTCACAATCTAAATACCGAAGAATGGAAAGCAATAAGATCATTACAATCATGTGATACTATCACCATAAACCAAGCGGATAAAGGAGATGAGCAGTGATTCAGAATAAAAGTGATTATACAACAGAATGCAAGCGACTGCTAAGTGACCCACAGAACAATATTCTAGTTAGTCTGGACATAGAAAGTCTTCATACTAGCCTCCCTCAGGATGACACCTTGAGGGGTATTGAAAAAGCCCTTGAACAAACCACATGGGACTTTTGTACTCCAAAGGAATTTGGGATCCACTGTAAAAAACTGGATCTGAAGGAGAACTTCTTCGAGTTTGAAGGAGAACTTTACCTTCATGTCTATGGGACATTAATGAGCAGTGTTTTTGAACCCAGTGTGGCAGGACTATATGTTTACGAATTCGAAAAAGCCGATAACCTCGACATCAACAACCCCTTCAAAAATCACATAAAATTCTGGAGGAGTTATATCGATGATATCCTGATGGTGTGGGACGGACAAGAAGATACCCTAAACCCACTTGTCATGAGGCTCAACAGTCGTGACCATAACCTGAAATTCACGCACTGGTTGGGAAAGACACAAACTTACTACAAACCAACAGCAAGAAACACATTGTTAAAATTTGATAGTCTTCACCCAAGATCTTTAAAAGAAAATTTACCTTATGGTCAATTCCTCCATATAAAAAGGAATTGCATCCACATTGCATGTCACCAAGAACAATCTATTGGATCCTCAGAAAAACTAAAAGTCCTAGGCTATCCGGAGAGAGTAATCAAGAACACCAGAAAACAAACACAAAATCAAAATAGAGACTCCCTGCTGGAAGAAAATCAAAGAACTTGCTTAACGACATCATTCACTTGTGTCACAACCTAAAACACAATCTCTAACAAAATGACGAAAATTTTCAATAAGAGCTGGAGCATCCTGCAAACTGGGAAACTTAAATGGGAGAAACCACTCTTCTCCTTTAAGAAAGCAAGCAGCCTGAAAGATCGCCTTATCTCCACACAAGCAAGAATCCACACCCTTAATCCAGATACAACTGTACTGAATGCATGGGGTCTACTCAATATTACAGGGCATTATCCCTGTGGGAATCGCAGTGTGTGCCGTCTAACGACCATCATAAAAGCATTGGAACTAGAACCAGGAAAAACCTGGTACCTAAAAGAACATGCAAACTGCAACTCAATGCACGTAATATACATGATCACATTCCCTTGTGGTATAAAATATATTGGCATGACCAGTAGACAAAATCAAAGTAAGTGTTTGTGAACACCCTAGCAACATACACTGCAAATGCAATACCACCAAAATAACTGATCATTTCTCAAAATCTGGACATACCCCCAACAATATGAAGCGGGTGGTCATCAAGCCGATAGACCACACCCAGAGTACCACACAGAACCGCCTACTGGAGAAGGAGAAATGTTGGGTTTATCTTTTATCCACCCATAGAAATGGATTCAATGATAATATCCCATGGAACTCCTTTAACAATCTCTAACAAGAGATTTCCAACTGTGTTTTTAACCAGGATTAATCTTTGTATTCAAGAGAGCCACCTATAGTATTTTTAAATATACTCCTTCCTACAACATCTAGAAGTTATGGGGGTGTTTCATTAAAAGAAAAAAGGGTAATTTATATATCCCAAATCACCTTTTTACTGTACCTAAAAAAAGCTCTCTATTTACCATGGTTATTCTTTGTATTCAAGACAGCCTCCATTAGCATTTGCAAATATACTCCTTTCTACAACACCTTAGAAGTTAAGGGTGTTTAAAAGAAATAAGGACAAAACCTTTTTTTCTAATAATTCCTCATAATTCAATGTCTCCCAATCGCCTGTTCCTTTATGTAAACTCTGTGACCTTTTAATGTGACTGACGGGCTTTACTCCACACTGGTCTTAGTCCTATTTCTATTTTCATGCCTCTACCCGCACAGGCAGGACGCCACAAGCACTAACGTAAATGTGTGATGCAAAAAACGTTGACGTACGACGGCAGCCTGGTTCTCGATCCGAACAATTTGGAATGACCCACTATTTAAACCCAGTATGCCGCGTAACAGGCTTCTTCGGGATACCACATGACGGACCAAATTTATTTATTTATTTATTTTACAGATTTATAGAGCGCATGGCTGCCCATGGGTGTCCCAGCGCTGATAGACAGAACCTAGTGAGAGCCTAGTGATAACCTAGTGAGAAATGATTTATGAGAAAAGCCATGTTTTAAGTGCTCTGCGGAATGAGAGAAGGTTAGGTGATGCCGGGGGGCAACGGTCCTTGACAAAGTGAGAACATTTAACTACCAAATCAGGGAAGCACTATTTATCTAGTTCATCCTCTTTTTTTAACAGAGTGTGACTAGAGGCACTGCCCCCCTCCCGGGATCCATGTCGCCAAGACCTAGAGCGACTTAAGTAAGATTTTAATTATGAAATAATGCCTGTATTGGTGGCAATCTGACACTTGTCACCATAACCAGACTAAATGGTAAACTAAAATTAAAATTTGCGGGTATTTTTCAGCAACGAATTTTTCAGCCACAGAGGTTGGCGAAACCAATAAGGGTACCCCACCATGGTGATCAACAAGAAGCATGCTTAACAATCTTAGATTTAGCTTATGACAATGAATGGTTCATTCATGGGTGCACAGCTGCTTTCACTACATTGAACAATGTTTTGTATATATGTCTAGGATTACTGTTAATGTGCTCTTCTTCTTGCAAATAAAACGAGCTAGCAGAAAATGGTAAGATAGCTTTCAAGTTACGAGAAAGCGAAACAGTTTTCTATAACCCTGCTCACCTTAGAGTGTGCGCATATATTCACTAAAAGCAGAGTTACTATCCCAGTCTTTTCACATTTTTCCTGGTCCTGACAAAAGCCAGCATATTTAGGCTCCTGGCTGAAACATGTAGACCACCTTTAGGATACAAGAGTCAAGTTTGAATCTCTACAAATATCCACAATTTCCTTTTTAATCCTGTCAAAGGCCCCAGTACCCCAGTTATAAACACTTTCCCTTTTAGGGGGACCCTATAGATAGTTTTAACTCACCATCACCTCACCTGGCACAAAACAACAAAAACCAGCTCTGTATGGTGCCACATTGGCCTTTTGTTTTGTTTTATTTATTCAGCCTTGAGAAAGTCGCTGGACGATTTCCCATTTTATGCGATGAAACACATGTTTGGCTGACAAAGCATATTGCGATGCAATGCAAGAGTAAAGAATAAAGAAAGAAAACAAAGCATTTATAACACTGTGTTGATATTTGTGCATACTTTTTGCAGTTATAAGTGGTTTTACACTGTCGACGTGGGCTGATGATTGTTTTTTGCTTCTGTGTTGGCCTTGGCCACATTGTTGGGGAGGTTGGTGGTTCTCCTCACCTTACAGCACCGTCCTCCAATATCTTTAAATCTTTGAACAATATATGTGTTACCTCTCCTGAGTGGTGCCATTTCACATAGTATTATACCACTGATCATTAGAGTTCTTGTGAGAATGCCACTCAATTGATTGAGATTTTCATATAGAGTCCTTGCATTAACTCGTTCTCAGACTGCTGTGTTCCCTTCCTACATTATGAGCAATTCCCCAAGCACAAACCAATACCAACAATGCTGCTACTTCTGCATATGTTTTCCAAAACATGCAATCAAAATGTTGTAACATTGACTGCAGCATCATTAGAGCGGCAACGGTTTTCAGTTAATCTTCCAATTTCCCCCATATCTTTGCTTTGACAACCTCCCTCAATGGGACAATCTCAGTCTTAGACAAGGATATCACGTCCCTTGAGGTGGTCTATCTTAAATAATGACTGGTAATTGCACCACCGTAAATCTGTATGCCTTTATGACCCAGTAATAAATCTCAGGGAGGCTGCATCAGTCGACTGATGAGAAAAGACTAATTCAATAGCAGTTACACTAAGGCCTTGTGGAAACCGTGGAGTGAGTGAGTGAAAAGTGACAATTTACAAAGCTCTTGAATTTTTGTCTTAACACCAGTTTGGGCTGGTGGTAAAAGCAAACACAAAATGCAGAAAACATGACAAAAGTGCACCAGAAGTGTAAGGACTGTGACTCACACTAGTCCACATTTTGCACATTTCTATAAACTATGTGCAATATTTTACAGTAACATTGCGCAAACAGCAATAGCATGGCTGACATTTTTTTACGCTTTTTGCAAAAGGGTCTAGATGATCATCTAAGAGTCCCAGGGATTAGACATTCCCCTATGCTGGCTTAATTGCCACCCTTTGCTTTTTTGTTGTTTACATTGCCAGGAATTATTGACGCTCCTCAGATTTGCATCTGCCCGAGGCAACACATTCTAGCAGGAAATCTAACATTATGGGGCACGTGCGATATGAAGGCTGTGATGCTGCCCTTGTGCATCAGAACTTTCACAAGACCCAGCAGTGGGTGTGTGCCTGTACTTACCATACCTTCGGAAATATTGAACTGCTTCTGCTATGTAACTAGACACACATGCCACAATGACCCTGTATGCTCAATTTGAAGAGTTTCACTCTTAGCTTGTCCCACTAGAGGAAAGTCAGGGCTAGGTGGACACGAAAGGGTGTCAGAAATGGCAACATCCTTAAAGGTGCTTCCTTCATGAATTGGAAATGGGGAGGCACACTTTTCTAGGATACTTTGCTATCAGGTTCATTACCCAACTAGCCCACTATATTCAGAATCATCAAAAATCAATGAAAGGTGTACATACGGAAGAGGGTAATGTTCAAGGCCTTGACACTAGCCCACAAAGCCCTGCACGCTACAGGTGCAAAATATCTACAGAAGAGGCTGGATTTTTACCGGCCGACACGATCCTTAAGATCGGAGTCACTGGCACTTGCTGTAGTTCCTCGTATAAAGAAGGCTCATGTGGGTGGTCGGTCCTTTAGATTGCTGGCCCCTCAGTTGTGGAATTCTTTACCGCTGTCCTTACGGTCCACATCTAATCTGCTTGCCTTTAGGAAGGATTTAGAGACTTGGTTATTTTCTGGTTAGAGTCTCTCTATCCTTGGGTTCTGTTTTTCCTTTTATTGTTGTTATGTTTTTCAGTTCTCCTTTCTGGGTCAGGAGCACAAAGCGCCGGGACACTCCTTTGGAGTAGCCGTTGCGCTATAGAAAACCCTTAAATAACATAACATAACATAACAGACGTTGCCCTAGCCACTGACCCAGCAAAGCAACTACCAATGTGCTGCTGGACTACAGAAACTGGAACAAAATAGTGGAGCCGCTGTGTTGTTCGTGTCAGCAGAAAGTCAAAAAGCTGATTCAACCTCTTGAAAAACTTGTTCTTCTCCTGACAGTTCTGCAAAATAAAAGAAACATTAATTTCTATTTCTCAACCACAGATTTTTGAGATCCTTTAAAATGGTTCTTGAGTTCTATCTATTGTTCCTAGACTGATCTAAATCACAGTGTTATCCATTGGGTTGGGTATGTACTAGGGAAGCCTCTCATCAAACTCTCTGCACACATCATCCACAACATGCTTACATCTCCTCTGTCTCAAGCACCCTTTGGCAGGATGCCTATGATGCAAGAGTGCAATGGCTCAACTACTTGGAAGATTTAATAAAAATGGCTTCCTAGGACCACAACCACTGTTGATGCAATCACTCCCTGAGCTTGCAACCATTCTCTTGCTTTGATCTCTGACATCCGTAGCACCTTGCAAAAGAGGCTAATCAACTTTTAAACCTATAATTCCAGTTGAAAGACCTCCCCACTCTCCTACCTAATAAATGTCACCAATTAATTTATGTGATCTTTTTGGCTTTCCCCTAGATTTCTTTTTTTCTTTGATCAAAAAGTTAAACTGTTGCTAAACTACAAAAACACAATGCACATCATCTTTTTGTTTTTTTGTTGAATAATAATATAAAAAAGAGCCATTCATTGGCATATTGGCAAATGCCAGTGAAGATTTGATGAACTTTCTCAACTGTGACTGCACTGCAAGCTGGTATTTTTGCCCCTGAACGATGAAACCCAACAAAACCATTGGAGGAGACAAACTCTCCATATGGAGTTATGCTTCCTGTAGATCTATTGCTGTTATGAATTCTAGTGGTTCCATCAGCAAAGATGTCTCGAACGTGTTTCTAATACGAAATTTATTGCCTGACTAATTTAATTAGCTTCCTCATTTACTAAATCCATATGATGGTTTCTTTACTATGAAAACAGGGTGATGATAACAGCTCATTCCTTTTCAACAGCTAGTAGTGTGTCCATATTGAAGGAACACCCTTATGCTACATTCTTTGCTGCTTTGCTTGAGCATAGCCCCACACTGTGTTTCTAGTAGTGGTACTATTTATCCATTCACCAAAAGTTAATGGATTCCATCCTATAGGGAGACGTGTTGTGATCTAGACCACTGTATCAGAATCAACCACTGATGATTCTTGTGGTGTCCACAACCTCTATCTGTATGTTATTATTGACTATCACCCAACTCCATGCACCTGTTACCCAAGAAAGTGAGAAAATTCACTAATAGGAAGTATACCTCTCTCTGAAACGTCATTGATTGATTTTGTGCAGCTGGCTGCTTCCTTGATTTTGTTCAATGTGAAGGAAAAGAAGATTGAAAAATGATGACACAAACATTTCCCTCTAGTTGAGAAAAAAAAACTATAGAGTCAATCTGTGCATCTAGGGGCAGATTTACAAGCCCCTTGCGCCACTTTTGCGTCATTTTTAACATGGGAAATGTGACGCAAAAGTGGCGCAAGGGCCTTGTAAATAAGCCCCCTGGTCCTGCCAGCTAGGGGTTCTGTTGAGTTCTTTCAGTTGCTGGCAATGGTGTGATGTCCATGTGTCTATGTGACTGCATTGGGTGTGACATATTAGGTTGAGAAGCTGTCAGGCGCGTTTATTTATTTGACAATGTTATAATGTTTTCTGAATAGAGGTCATGTGTCTCTGATTTGTATTTTGGTTCTCTGAGTGAATGTTTTATTGCTCTAGGTATAATGGTGTTTCTGTTGACCCAAGATATTCTGATGACGTCTTCTCTGAGTCTGATATGCCTCCGGGTGGTTGAAAGCCATTGAGCTGATGGAAAGCAATTAACTGCTCCTTAAATCAGATGTGTCTTTGTGTCTACTTCTAGTAGTTTTAATGTGGCTCTTCTCATGTGCTTTTCCACCTTGAGGGCCACCTGGAGTCAGAGAGTTTTGCTCAGATCTAAGATGCTCACCTTCCTCTTCTTTCTCATCTAGCATTGACTGTTAATGTCATTGACAAGTGTTTTTATTTTGTAACTGGTGTATAGTGTATCTTTTTCTCACTCTTGCATTAACTGCTGTCTCTCAGTACTACCTCTTTAGTTGCATCTTTCATGGGTGCATTTATGTGCTGATTTGACAGCGTTACTGTGTTGCTAATTCTGCTGTAGCTTGTTTCTTCTTGTCTCCCGCTTGGTATGCTGTTGTCTGTGCAACTCTTTGGAGGCGTCTGTGAGGCTTGATGCTCTGTTAGGTGAACAACACTTTTATTGAGGATTGTTCGACCCAGCATCTGGTTGACCAGATCTCTCCTTGGCGCTCTCTTCTGAGGTGTGCATTGCTGGACTATGGCATTGTGTGCCACGATTTTGACTGTGATATTACATTTTTCACCATACTTTGTCCTGTTAGACCTCTCTTTGACCTCACTCCTTCTTGCTTCTCTCTCAGTCTCTTGCCCTTTCCTCCATGGCTATGAAGACATTTTTCTCTTAGGGTTCCCTTTCATGCCTTGAGATGTGGTGCTTTTTCTTTGTCACCAACTTTTGCCTGCTTGAGAATTCCTCTACTGAAAGTGGGTTTTTGAGAAGCTTAGATTATTGATGTTATGGAGTACTGAATTGTCCACAGTTGAATTGCATCCTTGCTCATGTTGGTGCATGCACCAGGCTTTCTCTCTTGGCAATGCCATATGTTAATACGTTGTTTGGCTCCTGGTGCTGAGTTTAAAAACTGTGCTATACACATCTCTTGGGGTTCAAATGTGCACACAGGTCAGCCTTGAAGCTTTTCAAACATTTGGTTTCTTTGTTGAAAACATCCTAATCGCATGTCAGCCATCTTGCCCTACCAGATTTATCAAAAGCTGCCATTTCTGCGCGTAAATGACTCTACTGCTGCTTCAAGAAATGTGTCCAACAGCTCCAGCCTCCTCTTTTACATTTTCCTCAAAGCCCTTGTATCCCTCTCTGTGACTTAGTGTGACACTTTTATGGGAGGTATCCAATTGATGTGTGTCTATTGCTTCAGGCATGGTGGTGTGCTGTTGGGATGTTGCTAGCACTACAGCCTGCTTGCACAGTATATTTTGTTTGTAGCTTGCTTCACTGTTCGAGACTGCACTCGTAAGGCTGTTATGAAGCCTGTCGCTGGTGCTTGGAATATGGCTTCCAACTTGAATTTTTTCCGTGGTATTTATTTATTATTCTTAACTTGATGAATGATCGCGATGGCCCTTCAAAGATCCAAACTCATGGCTAGTGGATGCCTGCACTATATCTTACTTAGCCCCAATCATGCACATGTTTAGTTGTAGCTTTCCCATTCCCCTTTTCTTGCTATATGCCACTTCAGCCTTACCCAGGAGTGTTTGTCATGCCCTATGCCATTATTTTTTTCTATTCAACTACTACATTTATTTAGCTATTAACTAGATGCCCATATATTCCGAAATGGCTGCTGCCTTTGGGACTTCAATTGAGCTCTCCCTGCCCTTCTATTACCAGCAATGTCTTCTGTATGTGTGCCAGGCACAGCCCAGGGTATCTCCTTAACCTGTTGCTCGCTGCTCCTTTTCCCTATCGTGGTAGCCTGAATGTCCCCCTGTCCCTGACCACATACAGTCTTTGCATATGGTCGCACAGACCAGGAAGTCTTGTTTTTGCCAGTATGATTGATATGGGGCCAGAAATCACCAATTGTACAGGATGTTCACCGAATGTATGCTGTCTACTGACCTAAAACCCATGCTCCCTCCCCGGCCTCTGAAATGGGTTTATCAAGCAACTTCCATCTCTTATTCAATTTCTTGCCACAGCACCAACACCCTTACTTACCATTGTCAGTCAATTGTCAGAAGATCTTGGGTTTTATGCATTTTCTCATCCTTCAGACAAGCTTCCCACTAGACACATGTTTGTTTGTTTCTTTCTTCACCAGTGGTATGTGACTCATAGGTTAGTAACCATGAAGAAACCAAACTTTAGCACACTAGTCTTTGTTATTTATACCCCCTTTGTTACAGTTGTTTCTCTATTTCTGGGGCAGCTTGTCTCAACCCATGACGACCCAAGCTGTCCTGACTGGCAAATGCCCTGCCTCTCCCTCAATTCCTACACAGTCCCTGGGACAGGAATTCGTAGGACTCTGTTATGCAAGGTCATAGTGTCTTCTCGACAGGATGCATTCTGCATATATTCACACTTGCCGTCAAGTTAAGATTTCTTCCTTTTAAGTGCCAAATTAATTTCCCTACCCATAGTGGGGATACAACCTTGTTGTAATGAAGGATTGTCTGGTCAGATTTTGCATTACTGCTTTCTCTTGACTTCGGGGCATATCATTAAGGCCATGCGATAATTATCGCTCAGCGCCCTTAGCGCAAGGAGAATTATCACCGGACAGCTCAGAATTTTATCGCAGAGATAGCGTGCTATCAGCAACGCTTATCTCCAAAGCGATAAAATACAGAGCGCAAGCTGCTAATTGTGTGATTATCACTGGAAATACAGCAATAATCGCACAAGGTTCGGCGAAAGCTTGCTGATAGGGCAAGACATACTTAGCCATGATATCCACCTTATATAGGATATCATGGCTAAGTCAGTTTTGAAGCAGGCGTAAGAAAAGTAGCGATAACAGAGGTTATCGCTACTTTGCTTGTTGCTCTTCAGGTTAGCGTGCCCATTAATAATTGGAGAAATTATGCTTAGCAACATTTCTCCCATTATGTCAGGGCAGATCGCCCACTTTGCATCTCATTAGAGATGCAAAGATGGGCGTTGGGGGAATGGGCGATAATGTAAGGATTCATGCGATAGCGTGACCTTGCTGAATTGTACTTTCTTATTTTGCGCTTTGCATCTCTCCTATGTCATTGTCGACATAGTACATATCATCATTGTTCCATAGATTTAAAGGACTGGAACCCAGTTTGAACTTATGTGCATTGTAGCCTATAGTAAGTCCATAAGAGTCTTACAAATAGACTACACTATGAGGAATTTTGAAGAGAGCAAATATTAATCATTGTTTTCCTATATTTGTATTGAGAAAATGAATTAAGTTTAGCAAAGAAATGGCAGAGTTAGAGGACCTGTAACCTAAGGTAATTTAGTAAAATGATTCCATAAAAAATAAATCTTACAAGGTTCCTTTTCTAATCTGATATTTTTTTAATACAGACTTTAATAATGTAGATTCCAAAGGAAGAGTTACAAGCATCTCGTCAGTGTTTTCTCTCTGCCCATTTCTCTTTTCCTCTCTGTATTGGCTATTGTGATTCCTGTTATAATTTAAGTTCATTGTCTCTCTGTGGAGGTGAATAGGATTAGCTTCATGGCACACCTGCAGACTGGTAAGGACAATCTGTAAACTACAACACATACACATCATCCTTTCTTATTAGTTTCTTTTTTTCTACAGCTGATGAATCAACTGGGGATACTGTTCATTTATGTCACCCATGGGTATCTTCCCTTGTGCCATTGCGGTTGTCACAGTTGCAAGGGAAGAGATATGTCCTACCGGCTCGAGCTGTTGCCCTTGGAATTTGGAGACCTACGTTTGAACACCGACCTCTGAGCTAGACCTATAATTGGGTGATTTGGGGTAAATCACCTAATTTGCACGTGTCTAAAATGCATTAGTGTAATCTCTACTTGATGTTCACAATTGTGTAGATCATCTCCTGACCCCTCATGTAATGCACAGTGTTCCATAGCTTCAGAGTTAAAACTACGATGTCTAAATGCCACTGCATACATACATACATACATACATTATTGCAGTCCGGCTTTCAAGCTTTCCTCTACATCTCTTTGTTGAAAGACCTCTGTTGTCTTCTTTTGGTTGGTGACAGGAAACATGAAAGTGACAAAGGGGTCTTTGCTTATTGCATCAGCCCATCAACGATTCCCATATCTGTTCATCACACTACAAAATGAAGCAAATATCTCACACTTATCGGCTTACGTATGTATAACTGGTCCCACTTTCCGGGAGCCATGTTACAATAAGTGACCTGGTGGCGCAACAGGCAATTGCAGTCACTTAATTTGCTCACAGGCAGTTTGATACTAAATAAGGGGCTGCAGCTGTCCCTTCTGTAATACAGATAGCACTGATGCACATTTTATGCTGGCACAATCAACAATAAGTGTTCCCTTATTTGCACTGGGGCAGGGCCCCATTCAAATGAGGAAACACTTTGCCTATGCACCCACACTGCTGTACAGACACAGGTGGAGAGGCAAAGGTGTCATCAGGAGGTGCACTGACACTACTCAACACGGAGGCTCTCACAGTCAGTACACCCATCAGGAAGTTCCTTGGAAGGAAAAAAGGGGTTCCAACCCGCATGCATTGTCTGCAGGTGGTTGGATTCATTGCAACTGGGTGAAGGGGGATGTCTACCCACAACTGTAATGCTGGCCAGGTTGCCAACTCCTGAGTGAAAAGCGCCCTGACAACTTCAAGCAGTCATTCTGAATTTCACGAATTTGGAATAGAGTCTCATGTGTCCTCGCCCACAGTGGTCTCTTAGGAGCACTCACACCCAAATGCCATTCAGCAAGTCCTGGTGCTGAGGATCACAAATGCCACTGCTCCCACAGCTTTGTCAGAGTCCCAAAGAAGCAAATGTAGTTTTCCGGTCTTTTGTGACTGATTCCTGATCTGCCAGATGATAAACATCTTCCATGCATCTTCCATTAGCTGGCATGGTAGCACCTTTGGTGACACCTTTCCTCAACATAACTATGCACCCCACAACCACATGGGGAACTCTATATGTGTCATCGTGACAACAAGTTGTCTGCCACGCAACAGATGAAAAATGAGGAAGATAAAGAACACACGAGCCCTAGGTACACTCTTATGATTTTCTGGGTGTAGATTTTTTTTTTTTGTGACAAAAATAAAAAAAGAAAAGATTTTATAATCACATCGGGTTTTCAAAGGGCATTGAGATATTTTCTAAACTCATAAAATAGTAGAGAATGTAAGAGAACGAGCTATGGCAGTTGAGCGACACTTCACATAAGATAGATGGGGCATATTTTCAACAACTAGCGATATTTATCGCTAAATAGGCTTAGCAAAATTTTTTGTATCGCCGCACATCGCCGGATTTTATCGCAGAGATAACATGCTATTGGCAACGTTTATCTCCAAAGCCATAAAATGACCAGCGATAGCGGCAAAATGAGTGAATATCGATGAAAATTCAGCGATATTCAGGCATTATCGCTAATAGGGACTTAACCTGAATATCAACCTCCCATTGGATATACAGGCTAAGAAGTGGTCTGAGCAGGCGTTAGGATTCATCAATATTCGCGATTAGCGCAAATATTTTAATCACTATGCCTGCGTTGATAATAGGCGATAGCGATGTTGGCGACTGCTTACAGTAGCTAACAGGTTGGGTATGCCCACTTTGTATGTCATTAGCGATAAATATTGCTGACATGCAAAGCGGGCCCCAAACCGCTCGCTATCACCTAAAAGCTGTTGCTAACTGATGTTAGCGACAGCTTGCTAATAGGGCGATGAAATTATCGCCGTTTTACGCCCAAAAACGGCTGCAAAAGCGGCAATAATTTCATTTCGCCTGCCTTGGTAATATGTCCCGATGTTCCTTCGCATTTGACTGCTCAGTATTAAGGATGTGTTCCCTTTTACACCAACTTCCTGAGAATGGCATCGTTCAGAAGACGCGTCAGGAGGACCACAGGGAGGAAGGATTCTGCAGATTGTGCATTAACTGGTGTAACATTTACTGGTCATGATCATTCGAAAGTTATTAATTTCCAGTTTTTTGCTGCAGTACGCTGATGAACTCATCCTATTTCCTAAGGTGTCAATTTGCTGCAAGACCTGTGTTGTATTAATTTCCTGATAGTGTTGTGTCCTTTTCATTTCCTATTTTTATTGAGTTGCGCTATGTGGTTACTGCTTTCCTGTAGCCTTCCTGTGAAGATTTATCGCTTTTCTGTGATTCTGACATTGCCATTGAACTTTAATCATTTTTAGGCTAATTGAACTTCAGCGCTTTGTCTCCCAACTTTACTAAATCTTCTTTGTTCCTTTCTTGTGGTATGCGCCATTATCTTTTATTGGATAGTATCTACACTTCGTTTAAGTGCACCGTTCATTGCCCAGACTCCAACAGATTTCATTTGGAAGTAAAATGCGATTTTGCTGCATGAAGTAATCTGTAGACATGTTGAAGCCTGGCAATGTGATATTGTGCTGTGCTCCAACTAATGTGTTTTTATCAAGTGTGTGACCACCTGTATATACGTTAGCAGACGTGCTTCGGCCTTAATCATAAAAATAAATGTACCTTTTACACTTGTTAAATTTTGAAAATGTGTAATTCAAAAATGCGCATTGTCTGCATCTCAGGTTATTCGCTTCCAGGCATCAACATTTTTTGCAATGATATTTCAAAGTTGTTAGAGGCATATTTGAGGGTTCAGAAAAGACTGTCACTAATAGGACCACCGGGCCAATTCACTTCAAGTTTGGAGCGAGTAGATTCATACAACAGACAAGGGGTGTCACAACACATTTTTGAGAGGTGCTATTTCATGTCCTTAGTGGTGAGTTAAGGCACTGCTTGGTTCAAACACATTTTACCACTAATGATAAATGCAACTTGTTGAGCGCACAGCTACCTCAGCTGAGGTGTTCTGGTGCTGGGCGCTGTTTCGGTTAGGGGGGTCGAGCGGGTCATTTAAGATTGGTTGAAAAGCAAGGGGCCTCATTTATAAGGCTGTGCATCACTTTTACGCTGCCGGCGTAAAAAATGCGCCTTGTTGCACCATATTTACAAAGTGACGCATCTAGGTAGATGCGTCACTTTGTAAACCCCTGCGCCACATTATACCTGCGCCAGGTATAATGTATGCAAGGGGGGCGTATTGACGCAAGGAAGGGTCGTAGAAGTGACGCAGTGAGATCTATGAGATTCACTGCGTCACTTTTAGGACGCCGTTGCGTCAATATCTTGCGCCTGCCTCACAGCAGGCGTAAGACCGACACAGGCCCTTTCACATGGGGCTTGCCCCATGTGAAAAGAGGCATTGTTGGAGTTGCGTCACTTTTGTGACACACTCCAGCAATGCGTCACTTTTGCGCTTACCGATACGTCAGAAATACTGACGTATCTGTAACTCCTTGCAACATGATGCGTCATACATTAAATATGACGCATCAGGAATTTCGCAAGGAGTGCGCACTGAGAGTTGACGCATCGCTGCTTTCACACAGCGATGCGTCATTTCTCATAAATGAGGCCCAAGGTTTTTAACGCTTTCTGAAATGTCTTTTCTGAATCCAACATGCGGCGGTGGACAGGCAACACCTTCCAAAGTTTTGCTGTTTTTACCGCAAATGATCTGCCACCTTTCCTGGCTTTCGGAAAGCATGGAACCCATAGAAGTCGCAGGCGGTTTGATCTCAGGGCCCTTTCCTGGTGGTATCATTGCAATCTCTGCCTGAGATAACCTGGGCCCTGTTTTTAATGGCTCTGTAGGCCAGAGTGAGTGACTTAAACTCAATCCTCCTGCTAACAGGAAGCCGATGGAGTTGCCTCAAGTGATGGGAGATCGATGGCAAAGCTGCACCTGCAGAATTAGTCATGCCGCAGCATTCCGAATTATCTGCATCCTGCGGACGAGATATGCTGGCAGCCCCAGATAAAGACTGTTGGCATAGTCCAGCTGAATGTCCGATTCTGCTGGCCAAGGAATGTAAAATTATAATAGAACCACACAGCGCATTTTGCAACAAAATTATCAATTATCAAAGAGGTGGCTAAAATGCCATTGGTGTCACAAGCAGTTACACCAATAAGGTGTGCAAAAAATAAAGGGGCAGATTTATGTTAACTGGCGCATCCCCAGGGATGCGCCAGTTAACGTGCGCCACAGTGCGCCACAACTCTGCCACCCATGGTGCGCCGCATTTATAATGCAGTTACAACGACACAGGGTCGTGACTCCTAACCAGCAAGGCTGAGTCCAAACTATTCAACAACAAAACAACTGCCAATACTGGGTATTGTTCAATTAATTTTAGTCTAACCTATATGAAACAAACATAAAGGTGCGTTTTTCTGTTTACGTCACTAGTTTATTTATTTATTTAAACACTAGTGGAAGAAATTTTCTACATTCATCCAACAAAAACAGTACAAATCCTAAAGGTCTAATGTCAACAAAAATGGACATAAATCTTATATCAATTTCTGTAGATGTACATATATACAATATTCACATTTTAACGTTTTTTTTTGGTTTTCAATTAAATATTTACACCTTATTTAGTTGAACCTATTTAAACAAAAATGTTTAAATTTTTTGACAAAATGACCACACAACCGGTCGACGCGTTTCCCCAATGCGGAGTTCTCCTCAGGACCAACAATCTACAATGACAAACGGACATCATTTTAGAACTCACAAACTAAGAAATCCATTCTCAAAAGTCCAGTTACACCTCCCAAGCCTAACTCTGCACATACCTTAGATGTGGTGAAAAAAACACACTTTGTAGGGTAGACGGTGTGGAAAACGATAGACAACTGTGAATGAGGAGACATAACATACATTTATGTATTTAATCTATGACAACTAAGCTAAGCCTCTGGTAAATTCAGGGGAGGCAAAAGGGCTTACCTTAAACCAATGAAATTGATGGCATTTTCTGTAAAGAGAGTAAAGTAAATGTCATTTTGTCAAAAAATTGAAACATTTTTGTTTAAATAGGTTCAACTAAATAAATATTTCATTGAAAACCAAAAAAAACGTTAAAATGTGAATATTGTATATATGTACATCTACAGAAATTGATATAAGATTTATGTCCATTTTTTTGACATTAGACCTTTAGGATTTGTACTGTTTTTGTTGGATGAATGTAGATGGATGAATGTTTTGGCCAGTGTGCAAGTTTGGATGTGTGATAAAACTATTGGTAAATTGTTTTTTGTATTACTTGTAAATATGTCATTGTATTGATCTTGTGTTTATACACCAAACATTGGTTTCTAATGAAAATATAACAAAAAGAAAATTTCTTCCACTAGCATTTATAATGCGGCGCACCATGGTGCAAAAACGGCACAGATGCGTGATGCATCTGTGCCGAAAATGTGGCAAGCGCAACGCAGCTCCAGCAAGGGTCGGGGGTACACCATGTGCACAATGCTGCGTCAAGGGTTTTGACGCAGCATTGCCCTGAAAGTGACTGAGTGAAATCTCATAGATTTCACTCAGCCACTTTCAGGAGGCGTTCCTGCGCAGGAACGCCCCCCCCCCCCTGCGCAGGAACGCCTCCTTATGGCGCAGTGCTTTACAACGTGACGCATCTCCTAGATGCGTCACGTTGTAAATAGGGCGCATTGTTTGCGCCGCAGTTACGTCACATGAAGCGACGCAATTGCGGCGCAAAGAGGCGCAACAGCCTTATAAATCTGCCCCCAAGCCTTTTGTGGGTTTTAGCAACACATTTCATCCTAGGAAAATCGTTAAAATGTACGCAGACAATTCAATCAATGGCATTTGTAATCTATTGCTTTTCAAAATGAATACATGTCTCCTTACCTCCCACTGGTTTTCGTTTTGCCACCCTGCACATTTCAAGTCGAATTTTAGTCACATTATATGATCGAGAATCTACTCAGTCGGTAGAAGATAATTTATGATTGGGAAAATTATATGATTGACCAGTTGTACAATGAGAGTTCATTACAAATATACAGTCACTGTCGGCATGATTTGTGTCTGTGTGGGGGGGTGGGGCGCACTGGGGGGGGGGGGCACGCAGGGGGATTAATTAAAAAAACGAAGATAAACTTACCTTCCTGGATCCCGCGTGTTCCCTGCTTCTGACCTGCTCTCATGCTGTCCAGTCTCTGGCAAAAACAGGAAGGAAGCAGACTCCCCCTGCCGAGCCAGGCACAAATGGGGAGGCCATTTTCTCCATGTAGGCTGCATTGAAGCCTACATGGAGTAAAGGAAGAGTGCTCGTGACTGGTTTGGGTGGCCCCAGAGGGGCGACTAAACAGCTAGTGCCCTCAGCAGTGAGCAAGCCACTCCTCCGCTGTCCTAGAGCAGACCCGCCCATCCGTCCACCCCGCCTCAACCAACACCTTCTGCTTTCTCGCATTGCGAGGTGCAGAAACATAAAGTGGTAGTTGTTGCCATTTTATATTTCTGCTTCTCGCACTGCGAGAAAGTAGTGGGGTGATGCTCCTCCGCCCTAGGGGAGAAGCTGCCCCTGCAAATCTATCCTTTAAGTTAGAGGTCACACAGGGGACAGCCGAGATACATGCTATTGGTACAGAGGCTTTAACGTTCCAAACGGTGAGCATGTCCTTACGGTTTCACTACTCTAACAATCTAAGGATGCAGACAAAGAATTATAGTGAATAAAAAGTAATAAAATCTAACAATTATAGATTATGTAATGCCTGAATTGGAGGCATGAAAGGACACTGTATTAGCAAGTGTCCTCTGATGGACAAACAAATTAAGCTATAATGTCAGCAATGATTTTCTAATGTGAATAAGCACTCACATGTTGGTTTAGAATACATTAGCACAATTTACAATTTTGTCTCCATATATCAGTGTGCCATGTTCAGCAATCTACCTTAAACTTGAACACCTGTAACAGAATTTAATATTAAGCAAATAAAAACTTTAGCATTCAATTTTTTGAAAATACCATTAATTTTGTACTTAATACAAGTTTTTAATTTTTGAGGAAAAAAGCAGTTCTCCCAAACATTAATTTGTCTTTGTCTGACAATGTATTTTGACAAACCCCATGTTTGATTTTTAGCAAATGCATTTATTTTTTTCTAACTATCAGCTTGTAACTATTCTCAAATATTCTTATTTTCTACAGCCCTAATTAACTGAAGGGTCCACAATGCTCTGCTGTACACATATAACTGTGTACTACTATCATGGGCTTCTTCAGGGTAGGCAAGTCTACCATATAACAGGGATCACCGCCACATCGCAGAAATGACTACAGACTAGATGCCAGTGATTGCCTGCAAATGTCATGGATAACCATGTGATAATTCTTTTTTTATTGAAAATGTTCAAAGAAGAAAAACAAGACTATAATGTGCACAGTAATAACCATACGTCCACAAATTGGCATATAAATGAGCATTACAAGTAACGCTGATAAATATGGCATGAAAAAAACAATAATGATAACAAAAAGAAAACAAAACAATCAATAAACATCAAAGTGCAGGTACATAAAATGGTAGATTTTAATGACACAGTTCTTTACAACTGGTTAACCGTCATTGCTATTGTTTGAATGGTAGGAGACACATCAGTCCATGAGGTCTGGGTGGAGTAACAAATAGGAGCTAAGTGGCTGCCAGATATTTTTGGGCCAGGAGTCAAGGGGTAGCAAGGATGCATAGATATCGCTGGTAGTATCACAACCCTCCAACACAGATGACGCTGCCCACAGCCTCAGACACTGGATCGAGGACTGCACCAACACCTTCGCCCCGCTGAAGAACCTCCCCTCAGAGACTCCAGCAAGAGAGCCAGCGAGTTCACCCCCGAACTCCAAGCCTCCAAGCAAGCCTGCCGGAAACTAGAGAAGAAATGGTACAGTGAACCAGCTCCGGACAGCCATGCAGCGCACAAGGATGCCATCCGCAACCACCACCACTTCATCTGGGCGGCCAAGAGGACCTCCTTCAAAGACCGCCTCAACAACAACGCACACAATAGCAAGGAGCTCTTCAACATCGTGAAGGAACTCTCCAACCCAGCTCCAATAGCAACGACGCAAGCCCTGTGCAACTCCCTCGCCACCTTCTTCCACCGCAAGATAACAGACATCCATAACAGCCTTAACACCCAGACAGCCCCGCAAGACAGCAACACAACAGACCCTCCATACACCATCGAACACAACCCCCTGTTAGCCTGGGCCAGCGTGAGCATCAATAACACCATCAAGACCATGCGCACAATCCACTCCGGCTCTCCCTCAGATCCATTCTAGCACCACGTCTTCAACAGAGCAAGCAGCTCCATCGCACCCCACCTGCGCAACACCTTCAATCTCTCCCTCAAGACCGCGACTTTCCCAGAGATCTGGAAACACACCGAGATAAACGCCCTACTCAAAAAACCTAAGTCATACCCAAGAGACCTCAAGAACTTCTGGCCCATCTCTCTGCTCTCCTTCTCGGGCCAAGGTCATCGAGAAATCTGTCAACAGACAGCTAACCCGATACCTCGAAGAAAACAGAATCCTGGACCCTTCCCCAGTCAGGGTTCCACAGCAACCACAGCACTTAGACTGCCTCATCGCCGCCACCGACGACATCAGAACCCTGCTGGACAACGGCGAGACCGCAGCACTCATCCTCCTAGACCTCTAAGATATAAGAAAGGGGATTCTTCTGATGTTAGGTAGGAAGGGGTTTCAGATTCTAAGAGCTGCCCCGTTGAATGCCCTATTATAAGTTGTTTTTTTCTGGAAGAAGGCGGGTTGGAGTAAGAGGTTTTTGGCGGACCAGGAGTTCCTGCTTCCTCCAGATATCACTAGTTTTTGTGCCAGATAAGCAGGAGAGTTGAAGTAAAGAGCCTTGTGTGTGATGCATGCCAATTTCAACTGAATTCTGGCCTCTAGGGGAACCTGTTCCGTGCTCTCAAATGTGGAGAGATGTGGTCCAATTTCCTGGTGGCGGTGAGTAGTCTGGTGGCTGCGTTGAGGCAAGCTTTTAAGGGTGCAAGGGAGATCTTGGGTAGACCAGTGAGGGTGGAGCAACCATATTCCAGTCTGGAGATGACTAGTGCTTGCACTGCCATTTTTAAGTCAGCAGCCTCAATGAAAGGTTTCAGCTTCCAAAGATAGCTAAAGTGGAATCTAGCTGCTTTAGCCATTGAGTTGATGTGGTCCCGCATGTTCAAATTACAGACTAGGATTATGCCCAGAGATTTGGCAGGGTCCACAACGGTCGGCGGGCAGATTAGGGCTGTGATGACCTTGATCCACGTCTGAATCTCAGGGTTGGATTTAGAAGAGAAGATTAGGAGAAATTTGGTTGGTTAGCGGCTAGCCACTGGACAGTCAGTTTCAAGGTCTCGTTCAGGTAGAGGATGTCCTCCAATGAAGAGATCTTGATGTATATTTGGGTATCGTCCGCGTACATGTGGTAGGAATTGTTGGCTGTACGAAGAACTTCAGTGAGTGGCTCTAAGTAAAGGTTAAAGAGGGTGGAGGACAGGGTTGAGCCTTGGGGGACTCCAACCGTGACAGGAGAGGGAGCTGATAGGTTGCCCTTAATGAGGAATCTCTGTGATCGATTATGGAGGAAGGACCTGAACCATTCTAGGACCACACAATCCAGACCCATCCTGAGATTGAGGCGTTCAAGAAATTTATCATGATTGACCGCGTAGAAGGCGGAGGATAGGTCTAAGAGGATAAACAGGCAAGTTTTGCCTTGGTCTAGGGCTTGGAGGGCATCATCCACGATGTGGAGCAGAGTGGTTTCTGTGCTATGCCCCGGTCTGAACCCAGATTGGAAGTCATCAAGTAGGTGGAAGTTACTGATGTGCTGACTTAGTTGTTGCTGTACACATTTCTCAAGAACTTTGGCAAGTAGCTGGATATTGGAGATGGGTCTGAAATTGTTGGGGGAGGATGGATC